>NC_140489.1:38512622-39145122 GCF_964271855.1 Acomys minous | reverse complement strand
TGAGGACGTAGCCATGAGGCCACGGCATGGGAGGAAGGTTGCCATGACATGAGGAGGAGGTCACCATGGAGGAGTTGCCATGAGGACAAACATGGAACAGGAGTGACCAGGGTAAGACCAGAGGACAGGTAACAGGAAATGTGGCTGAGAAATAGCTAGACTAGCTTAGATGGGTTAGAACAGATCAGTATCTGCCCAGTTAAGGTGCTTAGAGCTTATTAATAAATGTAATGGATCCCTGTCTCATTATGTAGGAGCTAGAGCAAGCACAGGAAAGAAACCCCTATATCCCAACAACTTGTGCTCCTTCTCCCCCCACCCCCATCTTCACTGGATGCATCAATCTAGTATATATTTTTCTGACAACTAGTAAAAACTATTGTTGCTTCCATTATTTCAAAGTAAACTTTACACATGGTAAGATACTATTCCCACAGAGGAGCTACTAATATATATCTCTACCCTTGGAAACAAACTATTTAAGAGATCCTCCACCAACCGTCACCTGCTGAAGCACCTGCTCTTCTAGCACTGGTCCACACTGTTGCACTGTGTCCAAAACAAACGAGTCCCTGGCAGTCCTGAGCAGCAAAGGAACTGAATCCAGATTGTCCCCACACAAAATGGGCACACCTAACAGTTGGGTTCACTACTTCCCAGGAAGCCTCACTGAGAGCTGGCAGATCAATGTGACAAATTCCCAGTCTAGGCCATTAAAGCATTTCATAAACACCTAATGTTGAATAAAGCTGAAAAAATAAAAGCTGCAGAGAGACTACACTACTGCACATATTTCAAAGCCAGTACAGTCTACCCAACTGTCATCTTAAAATATACCTACATATATGGCATAATAAATAAATAAATATATATTTTAATACCTATGGATGTGTGTCTTCACCTATGAAAACCACTCTACAAATCTGGAGGAGGTGAGCAGACTAGTAGATATATAATAAAAACACTGGGGTACAAGAGAGTTGAAAAGCAAAAAACATGATACCACCCAAAAAAGCATGACAGTTATCTATCAAATGATTCCAAAGAAATGAAAAATGTATGAATTGCCTGAGAGCGAATTCAAAATAATGACCATAAGAAAACTCTAAGGGGTATAAGAGAATATAAACATAAAATAAGAAAAATAATTCTTACTGTGTAAAAATTCAGCAAAAAGGCATCCTGAAATAGAACCAAGCAGAAATACTAGAATGGAAGAACTCAATGAATTTAATATACATGTAATTGGAATGAACACTAGCAAACAAAATCAAACAATTTCTAAATTATAAGATCAGACAGGTCTTTTGAAATAATCCAAAACAATGGATGAAATAGAGTAAATAAAGCCCATAGGACTTAAGGGATACAATTAAGCAAACAAATCTTTATGTTATGAAAATTCCAGAGGGAGAAAAAAGAAAGGCATAGAAGATCTATTTAATAAGTAATAGCTGAGAGATTCCCATATCCTTGAAGCTCAAAAGAGTCAACTCAATTCTTCTCTAATGCACATTATAACAGAAATTTCAAGTCAGAGAAAGAATTCTGAAAGAAAAATGAAACATAAAGTTACATATAAGAAAATCCTCATGAAAATTTCAGAAGATTCCTTAGATGAAACCTTCAGGCTAGACAAGGACAGAATTATATATTCAGAGTGATGAAGGAAAAGAAAAAAAAAGCCAGCCAAGAATATTATGCTCTGAGAAGTCATCTTTCAGTTTTTTATTTTTTAATGGGTATTTTCTCAAGCTAGCAAAAGCTAAGCTACTAGCCTAGCATAAAAAACAAAACAAAACAACAACAACAACACACACACAACAACAACAACAACACACACACACACACACACACACACAAAACCCAACAACACACACACACACAGACACACACACACACACACACACACACACACACACACACACACACACACAAAACCCAGAGGTGCTTCAGCAAGAAACAGAAGTACTTTTATTAACAACAACATCTGAATGTATAAATTTCACTAATGGACATAAACTCACAATCAATTTCATTGTAACACATTACTCTTAAGAGTGGAATATAACCTTTGAAATTCCTAGTATGAAGTTTAAAAGTGAAAGTGACCAATGGTAATTATATCTATAAAGTCATTAAGGAACACAAAGTATATAGATCTAATTTAAGGCCATAAAGTTTAGTGTGTGTGTGTGTGTGTGTGTGTGTGTGTGTGTGTGTGTGTGTGTGTGTATGTGTGAGACTTAGGTGTTTGTTTTTTAAAAACAACATATGTGTATGTGTGTTTGCCAGCCTGTGTGTATGTATATCACACTGGGAACTGAACCTGGGTCCTGTGCAAGAATAAGTGTGTCTTTGATAAGTGGCTTTAAAACAATGGATATTGCTGAGTGTCATTAAAAATGGGGTGGCTGGAGAGATGAGTTGGTGGTTAGGAGCACTTGCTGGGTGCCATGTGTGTGCCTGGTGTCCACGGAGGCCAGGAGAGAGAGAGTAGGATTCCCTGAGACTGGACTTACAGGGTCACCATGTAGACTATGCAAACTGAAACCGGTTTCTTTGCATGAGCAATCAGTGTTCTTGACCAGAGCCATCTCTTCTGGCTCCCAACTAATTTATTTTCTTATTTTATTTATTGATTTGTTTATTTATTTGGTTTTGAGACAGGGTCTCTTTGTACATAGCCCCACGTGTCCTGAAACTCACTATATAGACCAGATTATCCTCAAACTCACATAGATATGCCTGCCTATGCCTCCTGAGTGCAGAGACCATGCCCAGCTGCCCAACTATTATTTTTTTTAAAGTTTATTTATTTATTTATTTTACCTGTGTGGGTATTTTGTGCACGTATAATGTCTGTGTGCCATGTATGCGTTTGGAGGTCAGGATGCCTGTGGAGGTCAGAAGAAAGCACTGGGTCCCCTGAAACTGGAGTTATGCAGAGTTTTGAGGAGCTATTTGCGTGATGGGAATTGAACCCAGGTCATCTGCAAGAATAAACGCTCTTTCCTCTGTAACTAGGAAAGGAATCCAGTAGCTTTGGGACACCAATTGAGCCACAAAACCTTCTGCCTGCCTACAATCTGTCCTGCCTGCAAGATGCGCTGGGGTAAAGGTGTCCCAGAACCTGTGGGAGTGGCCCACCAATGACTGGTCCAACTTGAGACCCATGCCATGAGAAGGCGCCCATGCCCGACACTGCCTGGCAGGCCAGGGACCCGAGGCTTGACAGCCCAGAGTCCTAGGATAGAACCAAATACAATTAGCAATCATTCAACTTTAAACACAAGTTTTAGGTGTGGGCGTCCAATCCCTAGGGATATGCATCCTCAGATAAATGTGAACGCAGCCCAATATATTTCTTAGATGACATCTTATCAAAAGGCTGAACTGGTAGAGTAGCCATAAAGGAAAAAAATTACAAAATATATGAGATTAAGAGAGAAAAATCAAAGCTTATTATTATGGAAAACTAACAAACAATGGCAGCAAATAATAAAAGGAACAAAGAACAATTATAATACATTATAATATTGGAAAGTATTTATGTGTCAATGACAATTTTGAATATAAATCAAATAAACTCTCCAATTAAGTTAAGGAGGTCGAGTGAGATGACTCAAAGGGTAAAAGCTCCTGCTATGCCTGACTGGGGACTGAGTTTGATCCCATGGGAAAAGGACTCTCAAAAGTTGTCCTCTGACTTCCACACACATGCTGTGGCACATGTACTCCCCCTAATCCCTGTGCACGCACACGTGCGTGCGCACACACACACACACACACACACACACAAATATTAAATTAAAAATTTAAATCTATAAAATGGCTGAGTGAATGGATAAAAAAACACAGGATCCAATAATATGTTGCCTACAAGAAACTCACTTTACCTATAAAGACACACAAAGAAAAAAATTGCATGCAAATGAAAACCCAGCATGAATAGTATATTTAAATCAGATACAACAGGCTTTAAGTAAAATATTATAAAAATTATTGTATAATAATCAATTCAATGAAAGGCATATGCACAACTAACCCTGAAACACACCAATATACAAAGCAATTATTATTACATCTAGAAACACAGAAATCCAGTAATCAGATTTCAACATTCCACTCACAGTAAAGAGAGGATCATTCAAACAGAAAATAAACGAACTTTGGCTTTACACTACTCTTTAAACCAAAAGAACCTAATCGATGTGTAAAACATTCCACCCTACAGCTTTGGTGCACACATTGTTTTTCTCAGTGTAAATCTTCTAATTAGATCTGTTAGTCTACAAAAAACCCTTAACAGATTTTAGATACCAGAATTGTTTCAAGTATCTTTTCTGATTACAGTGGCATACAGGAAACAACAGGAGAAACTTCAGAAACTACAAATACATGGAAATTATACAATGCATTACTAAACAGCCAGTGAGTCAAGAAAAAAGAATTAAGAGAAGTTAAAAACACTTGGGAATGAATGGGAATACACACACACACACACACACACACACACACACACACACACACATCTCTGAACCTATGGTATGTAGCAAAAACATTAGAGGAAGTTTATACCAATAAATATATCCAAAGAGAAAAAAGATCACAACTATGCAAGTAAGTATTGAACTGAGGGGACTAGAAAATAGCTCAAAATCAGTTAAAAAAAACCCACAAAATACAGCAGAAATATGACATAAAGTATAGAATATAATAATGAAGCAAAGAGCTTTTGTTTGAAAAGATGAAAACTAAGAAAATTTTTAGACTAGGTGAAAAAATAAGAGTCAAACTCAGATATAAAGGTAGATATGAGAACCAAGGCCACAAAAGAGCAGTTATGTGCCAAGAGATTGGTTAATTTGAATAAGTAAATAGATTTCTATATATGTACAATATCCCAAAAGTAGCTACTGAGAAAAAGGAAAATCTGAACCAGAAAAGTAAAGTTTGATCAATAAAATATCTGGGGAAAAAAGTAGTCTTTAGGACCTGATAGCTTCATGGATGAATTCTACAGTGATTTAAAAACAATGAGAGCTTCTCAAACTACTCAAGAAAACTGAAAATCAGTGAAATGAATCTAAGTGACCAGCATTCCCCTAATACCAAATCCCAAAAAAGGCATAGCAACATCAAGACAAAAACAGTACTGGACAATATCCTGAACGAAAATATTTGCAAAATTTTTCATCAGTAGCAAATTAAAAATAATCATTATAACCAAAAGATACTCATCTTAGGGATGCAAAGATGGCTTAATCTTTTTAAGACAATAATATATATTATAGCAACACAAGACAAAAACTAGAGGCAGAAAGCTTATTGGTTTAGTTACACATCCCTTCATATAAAAATTCTTAAAAAAAATCTCTAGAAGTCAAAGTATGATAAATCCACAGGTAACATCACACTAAATGAAGAACAAAGTATGAAGTTTTACAACTTCATGGCTAAGCTATGGATGCTCTTTCCATTACATCTATTCACCTTAATACTGAAAGTTCTAGCTGGAACAATTAGTGAAGAAAAAGAGCACAAGAATACTCAAACTGGAAAGAAGTCAGTCCAACTTTCCCCATTAGCAAATGGTATGATCTTACAGAAAGCTCGTAAGACACAGCCTCTCAAATCTGTTATCACTAATTTAGTAAAGTTGCAACATACAAATCAATATATAAAAATCAATCGTTTATTATTTTTAAAAATTGCATTTACTTTTCCAGTGTTGGTTCCCCAACCAAGATACTTGCTTATGCTAGGCAAAAACTTTATCTTTGACATATACATACCTATATATGTATATGCATGAGAGCTGTTTCATATAACACATATATTAAACATACATATATGGCAGCTATCCCCCAAATTTTCATTATAGTAAAATATATACAATTTTCATTATTTTTATCCATTTGAAATCATACAACGTAGTGTTTCTAGATACTAAAAATGAACTATCTGAAAAGCAAATTAAGAAAACAATCCTAGGGCTGGAGAGATGGCTCTGTGGTTAAGAGTAATTGCAGCTCTTGTAGAGGACCCAGGTTTGGTTTCTAGCAGCCATATCAGACAATTCACAATGACTTGTAATTCCAGTTTCATGGGGATCTTCTGGCATGTGGGGGCACTGTAAATGTGGTACACATATGGACAAACAAGCTCTGCATACATATAAACAAAATTAAAAATTTAAAATGTTAAAAAGAAAACTAGCATTTACAAATAGCTACAAAAATACTCAGCAAATGTAACAAAAAAAGATGAAGATTTTATACTGACAAATATAAAATAATGACTTGTGGGAAAAATTGGAATATTTTAAAAATATCCCTACTATCCAAAGAGATCTAAGGATTAAATGCAACTGCTATAAAAGTATCAATGACATTTATTTTTCACATTAATAGAAAAAACAAAAAGCTAAAATCCCAAATCACCAAAACCCAAAAAGAATAAGGCTGAAGGTATCACATTATATGACTTCAAAATACTCAAACCTATAGTAACCAAAACAGCATGACACTGACATAAAAATAGCCACATAGACTAGCAGAACAGAGCCTAGAAGTAAATTTATAGTCTACAGCCACCTCACATTTCTCCTCCTGCAGTTTCCCTTCCCTCCTCCCCTCCCAGTCTGTCCCACTTCCCCATCCACCACGCCTCCATTTCTCTTCAGAAGAGGGCAGGCCTCCCATGCACATCAACCAAACACAGACTATCAAATTGTAGTAAGACTACAGCCACCTCAGTTTTGACAACATTGTTGAGGGCGTATGCTGGAGGAGAGAGCAGTACCTTCAGTAACTGATATTGGCGTGGGGGGGGGGGGCTGGTGATGGCTCACTGGGTAGAAGTGTCTGCTGCCAAACCTAAGGACCTGAATTTGTTTCTTAGGGACTCATACAGTGAAAGGAGAATAAAATTAAATTCCTGACATTGCCTTCTGATCTCCACACACACATACTGCGACATGCATGCACATGCAAACACACACACACACACACATACACAATTAAAAAATGATGCAGACAAATGAAACTCTATGCATTTGAAAAAAATCATTAGAAAAATATAAGGCCTGACCTATTTAACTACTACATAGTAGAAAGGATAGAGGAAACATTTTGCAAGTGGATATTAGGCAAGGACTTTTGGATAATGCCTAAAAGCACAGGCAATAAAACAAAAATTTGAAAAGACAAATAGGATAGCATCAAACTAAAAAGGAAAACAAAGGAATCAGCAGAGGGAAGAAAAAACTATAGAGCAGCAAAGACAGGTGATGACTGGATCTGACAAGAGAGTAAATATCCAGACCACGTAAGAAACTCAACAACTAAGTAATCCAGTGAGAAACATGGCAAGAGTTGGTTAGATATTCAAGATATGAAAATGAGCAACAGAAGAAAAAAAGAAAAGAAAATGAGCAACGGATATATAATAAGGCAGAGAAATGAAAATTAAAACCATATTAAAATACATCTCACCAAAATAGACTGGCAGTTATCAGAAAGACAAATGATAGTAAATGCTGGTGGACCTATGAAAGGAATTCAGTACCAGGAGGAATGTACACTAGTGGATTCACTACTGGAGATAGTATAGGGTCCCGCAAAAAGAGGAAGAGGAGAGCTGCTGGACTGCTCAGCAGGTGCGATAGCTTGCTACCAAGGCTGATGACTTGAGTTGGTGGAAGAAGACAATTCCTGCAAGTTGCCCTCCCAGCAGATAGGTATGCGCACATGCGCACACTAGGGCAGAGAATACATGTTAAAAAACAAACAAACAAATAAACCAAGAGAACCAGGAAGATTAAGAGAGAGGATATGAAATTAGTGTATCTATGAGAAACCATAACTAGTCACAGTAGCCAAGACACAGAGTCAAGCTAGGTGTCCAACAACAGATGAATGGATAAAGACGTGAATGCATGTGCAATAAAATATTTAGTGATTAAAAAAAAAGCCTGCACATGAGTTAACATGATGAATCTGGAAGGTACTATGCAAAATGAAACGTTAGACACAGAAAGATAAATGCTCTCATAAGTGGAATCTAAAAGTGTTCTCATGTAAGTCAGAACAACGGTTACCACAGACTGGAGAAAGGGATATGGAAGAGGTGAATAAACAGATGGTATGTTATAACTGGATAAAAGGGAAAAAGGTTTGTCATTCAATCATACATAATAGTGACCATAACTAACAATGCTGTATATTTGAAAATACTTGGAAAGTAGATTTAGGATGCTCTTAGCACAAAGAAACAATTAACGTTTGAAGTGACAGGTATGGTAATTTCTCTCACTTTGATTATTACACAATTATATATTATCAAGCAGACTATATCCAATTGTGTCAGTTTTTAAAAAATCAACATCAAATAATATTAGTTTTTTATTTAATAAAGCTCTTACTTCCCTTATCCAGCAGTACTTCCTTTTTTAAAAGTACACAATTCTATGTATATTTTTTTACATTAAGAAAAAAATTGATACTGTCTTTACGGATCAGAAACTTTTCTTTTTTGTTCCTAGCGTTCTTGAAGTCAGGCCTTTCTACAGTTGTAAATTTTCAGTACAGACCTGAGAACTTCTCTACCTTTTAACTATCAATGGGAGAACATGCAGGTGGTATGTATTGGTACCCTCAGGGAAGAATGAGTAACCTGGGGGATGTGATGATCGATCTCGATTGTCAAGTTGATGAGATTTAGAATCATCATGAAAACCAAGCCCCAAGGCAGGTCTCTGAGGAATTCTCTGTATTAGGATAACTGAGGAGGGGAGACCCATTGTAACTTGGTAGTACCATCCCTGGGTTGGAGTCCTGGACTGAAAAAGCAGATAGCTAACTGAGCACCACCGCTTATTACCCTGTTTCCTGACTGAAGATGCAATGTAACCTGCTGTTGCAAGCTCCGGACACTATTACTTCTTTACCAGGATGGACTACTACCATCAAAGGAGCCCAAATAAACACTTGTATAAGTTGCTTTTGTTTGTTATTTTGTTTCTGCAATGAGAGAAGTGGGCGGTTTGGAATAAGTCCACCTATCTGCAAAGTTATCAAGGAATTAATGTAACCTAAGAAAACAGGTCTATTCTCTTTCAACCTCAACCCAATTGGTAAAGGTATATTTAGCTGAGCCCAGTCTTCCTGGGTATCTAAAAGGCAAAGAAATGTTCTTCCCTAGAGATTTCAGAGGATGTGTAGTTCTTCTGTCAACTTGATTTTGGATTTCTAGCCTCAGAAGTGTGAGATATAGATTTGTAGTTTTACACTAGTTTATGGTACTTAGTTATGCTAGTCCTAGGGTAGTGATGTAATGCCAAATTCAGCCAATCCGAAGTTCATCTTGATGATGATTTAGCTTTCTTTGTGGAAAATATTGGCTAACATCGAAGTTTCACTCTGTACCCAACATTTTTATTGTAGTAAATTATGTATGATTTCTATCATCTTACCCATGGGAAAGTATACAATCCAGTGGTATTAAATATATTTGAAAGGGTACTTGGGCACCTTTTAAATAGTCAGTTTTAGTTTCAGGGATTATCCAGTAAGGAAAAACAGCAAGCTAAGCCTTAGAAGTATAATCCATTCTCAAAAGTTTTTTTTTTTAACGGTGTCTAGGGCTGAGTCTTTTCTAACCCTATCAAAGCGTAGGGAGATTTTACCTTTTTTATACTGAAATTTTGACAAAGCAAAGGAAAAGCAGAAGTATAAGCACCACCACAAGAAGAGAAAACCTCACAATGACTTCTACTAATGAACACAATTTTTCACCTTCACACTGAGGCTCTTTGTGCCTTTTATGATCTTTTAGATGGTAAACCTTTTAATTATTAGATCTGTATAATCACAATAAACTCCTGGCCAACTTCAATCTCTTACAAACTCAACTTTCTCCTAGTCCTACGAGTTTCCTAAGACAAACTGGCAATGTGTGGAACTGCTAGTGTCGTTTTACTAACCAGAAAAAATTTCTTGGTATTAATTGTTAGAGTGAATTTTGAGATGCTTGTATACTGTAATTGTACTCAAAGTCTATATACTGTAAAATGGCAACTCCACTTATCATTCCGAGACTCCCAATGTGTACTAGAAAATCCTATTTAGTCCTCTCATTAGTTTTTTGCTGTACACCTTAGTTACCACCATTGAACACACTTGACAGCTTCTCCTTGGCATATCTGAATTACTAGCATCCTGGGACCAAGATGAATGTTTAGTGACTCTGGCATGGGCCGCTTAGGTGGGTTGGACAGGGGGGTGATTCACAGCACAGGCAGGACCAAACGGAATTACATGTGATTGCATTACATTAAAAATGGTGTGCATTTTAAAATTTTGAATGATTTACCTTGAGGAACGTTTTTTAATTTTCTATATCCTTCAAAATATTGTACATGGATACAATGAAATATCATATATGCTTTCTAACCTGAAGAATTTTCTATTTAATACTTTTGGACCATAGATATATGGAGAGCTAAAGGCACAGACGGCAAAATTGTAGGAACTGGGGGCAGGAAAGTATAACATTTAAATGTTAACGCTTATGGAATTTGGGAAATATACATATTGAACAAAGTAACTGGAAGACAAGCATCTACTACAATTGTCTAATTTCATTATTTTTCTGTGTAATTTTAGTACTAATATTAAAACATAACAATCCATGTAATCAGAAGACGCACTTTGTATTCATCCTACACAGCTACATTTTACTGAATTATATTAGCGAAGTACTCCAGTGGTGGAGTGCTTGCTTAACGTGTGTGAGGCCCCAGTTGAAAGCATAGTACAGAAGAGAAAATGTTACTCACTAACACTTTAATGTATGCAGATAGTTTTTGTTCTCTTATTGATTTGTGAAAGCGCTAGTTACTTTCACATGAGTAACTATAAAATATTCAAAGGTGGGGGCTTGTCCATTTGGTCTATTAACTTCTTTAAAGTTTGAAGGGATCCATTAGTGGGAAGGTTTAGCTAATACTAAGAATGGTTTTGAATACTATAGAATTTGCACAGTGAATAGAAAAGGCTTGAACGCTTATGGTGTAATAACTTATTTTATCTCATCTATAGATTGAGATTAAATGATTCACTTGGGCATACCTTCTCATCTATAGATTGAGATTAAATGATTCACTTGGGCATACTTTCTCATCTATCTCCCTCTTCAGAAACCAGTGAGGGCTTCTTTTGGCACCAGAAGTTTTGGTAGTAATTATAAGAGTTGACTTCACAATCTGGCTTAAAAAATTTAATACACTGCCAAAAATGCTAGTTATATATTTTTTCAATAACTCACTAATTTAGCCTTCCTCAATTCCATCCATCATTTCTTTTGTACTCTCTATTATTTAAAGACACAATGTGAATCTTCAGTGAATAGGATGAGTAATAATATGTTCCATCTGGAATAATATAAACCCCATACAACCATCAAACCAACTCTGGGATTTTGGTCTAAGCGTGGATTATTAAACATTTTTTTGATACTTTGTTTTTTTATGCTTTTAGGTTTTACTATGGTGAGCAAATGAGAAAACACATACTTAAACACACTTAAAAA
Organism: Acomys minous; assembly: GCF_964271855.1. Taxonomy (NCBI): domain Eukaryota; kingdom Metazoa; phylum Chordata; class Mammalia; order Rodentia; family Muridae; genus Acomys; species Acomys minous. The sequence continues at coordinate 39,133,527 of NC_140489.1, read as the reverse complement.
TTACAGAGCCAGAAAATGGTATTTAGCAATCACACAAAATAGTTAGAGGTGATTAATAACACTTTATGAAAAGGACACGGAACCAAATGAGCACATTTTCACGGTAATTTCGTATTACAGAAATACTGAAATGAAACTTAAATGCCATGGCAACTGATTGGGGTTCAATGTGTGTGACAAATGTCCTTATTCTAAGTAGATGGATGCGTTTCACTCAAAAGCACAGGTCCTGGCTTAGGAAGCTTAGGGCCACAACCAGGGGACAGCAGCGAGAGAGAGAGAAGCGTGCTATCTCCACTCCACAAGCTCTGCCGCAGACGCCTAAGCTGCGTCTGCAAGGTCTGGAAGGCTGCGTCTCAGAGGGGCTAAAGAGAAGTGAAATCCAGTCAGGGGAAGAGCTGACCGCGGGTCACAGCAGAGGCGGCACAGGGGCGACCTGTCTCTGCCCAAGAGGGGATTCCGGCCACCCTGGCCACCGTCCTGCCACCGGAGCGGCTCCCTAAGCCACCTCTAGGTTCTCGAGCGCCTTCCGCGGAGAGGAGCCCACCTCGCTCGCGGCCGCACCTGGTCCGGAGTTGGCTCCGCCACCGAGGGCAGAGCCGGCGGAGAAGGGACGAGGCTGCAGGCTCGGCGGGGGATTGCTTCTGTCTGGGGCCCGCCGAGGAGAGGAGGCTGCGTTCGTGCCTCGCGCGCTCCCGTACCGCGTCCGCCCAGCCAATCCCGCGCTACTCGCGCGCCCCGGAGCGTTCTTCCGTCCCACTCAGGCTGGGCCGGCTCCTTCCCGCTCCCGGCGCTCGGCGGCGGCGGCGGCGGCGGCGGAGCTCACACTCCTCCCCTCACTCTCCACGAGTTGCACGCCTCGGGGTGTAGCTCCGCCCCTGTCCCCGAGTCCGCCCCCGCAGCCTCCAGAGCGTGTGCTCCCCCCACCCACTTTTTTTTTTTTACCCCCCCCACCCTCAGTCTCTTGCCATCCAGGCGTCTTGGGTCTCACTCCGCAGAGCCTCTGGGTCTCGCCGGCTTTGGCCCCGCCGCCTCCGCGCTCGCACGCTCGCTCCCTCGCAGCCAGGCCGCCGCATCTCCCACCCACCCCGGGGCTCGCTTCTTCCCGGCCGGACCCGGGGTCGCGCGGCCCGACTCCGCCCCCTCCGCGGACCCGCGCACTCCTGGCGCGGCCTCTCCTCCCCACGCAGGCCACCGGGCGCTCGGCCCTCCCCCCCCTCCCCCCCGCTCCGCTCCCTCCCTCCTTCCCGCTCGCCTCGCGCTCCCCGGGCGCCCTCGCTCTCGCGCTCTCCCAGGCAAGCGCGCTCCCGGCCGGCGCGCTCCGGACTCCGGCTTCTCCCGGCTCCTGTCAGTGCGGTGACTGCGCTGGGAAACATGGCGACCGAGGGAATGATCCTCACAAACCACGACCATCAAATCCGTGTCGGAGTCCTCACAGGTAACTAGGGGGGTTGGGGGTTGGGGGGCGGGAGAGGAGGTCCAGGGGTCCGCAGCGGCCACGCTGTCCTCGACTTGCCTGAGGTTTCTCGCCCGTGGTGGTCCTCCTCTGCGGCCTCGGGAAGAAGGCAGGCTGAGGAGGGGGACCTGGGGGGGGTGTTGTATTTTACAACCGCGGAGAACTGCTTTGGGGTGGGGGATCCGGGTGTTCCCGTGTGCCCCCCCCCCCGGAGAGAGCTGGGGCAGGCTCCATGGGGTGTCGGGCCCCAGCGCCCTCGCAGCCAAAGTCTCTGGCCCCCGGGGACCGAGGGGCCGGTGCGGCGGGCGCTGCGGGGCTCCGCGCTGCCGGTGCGGGCGGCGGGATCCCGGCTCCGCAGTCTGAAGCATGCCGCTCGGGGTTGGCCGGGCGCCTCCTCCACTAAAAGCTCTTGCGAGAGGGGGGAATCCCATCTCCACCCCCTTTGCTCCCCTCCCCCCCACCCACCCGGCGGCCCCACGGCACCTGCCTGACACCACTCGGGGTTCGGCAGGCGAAACTCTGCTCCTCCTCTGCTGCCCCCTTTCGCGGGCCAGGTGCCCCCCCCCCCCCTTCAGCAGCCGATGGGACACTCCTCACCTCCCCCGGGAGCCAGGTGATAGGCTCGAGTCCGGACCCCGGAAAGTGCCTTTCTTCTGCCTTTCCTAGCAGTGGGCCCTCCCTCTCTGTCTGCTGCTTCTCCTTAGAGAGGACCGGCTGCTTCCCGTGGCCGGGAAATCCACCCCCCCTTTTTTTCTTGAGCTGGAAGGATTCCCCCTGTCTGATTCCTTTCTCCCCCCTCCCTTTTGGGAACCCCCCCCCCCATCCTCAAGCCCGGGTAGATGGTCCTGAGGCTGGCGAGGAGCGCACTTTTCCCGGGTCGCGTTTCCCTCCCTCGCGGAAGTCGAGTGTGCTCTGCATGTCTGATTCCGTTGCGTTGTATTTGGGTGATATCCCTGAGTTTGGAGATGGACAGTTGCTGCAGAGCACGACTTCCAAGATGAATAGCAAAGCCTATTTGTAGGGGTTTCGGCTGTGGTTCTGGAGTTGGCATGGTTCGACTGTAAATGAATGGAGAAGCGGGGGTTAAGGAATTATATTTGGAGTCTGAGGCTCCAAATGTGGAGTAAAGGAAATCCAAGACTTAGTGATGAGATTTCGGAAAAAGAAGCTATGTAGCTGGGAATCCTAGTGTTTTTCCTACTTCATTTTATTTTTTTTCCCCCTTCTTGTCGAATTCTGACAGGTTGAGATGATGCCCGGAAAGGAACTAAATTGAATGAAACTTGCATTTATTATAAGGTGGAAACAAATCTTTGATTTTGCCAGTAGATACCGACTACAATGCTTAATTTAGCTGCTGACTTTTATGAAAAGAGGATACCCCTGTTCCGGTTCCCCCTTTTCAGTAACTGAATTTCCTTTCCACGATATGTATTTGCAGACGTTAAGAGTAGTTTAATGAATTTTTTTCCGATTCGAAGCCCCTGGAGTGAAGAAAATAATCCAACTCAGTTGCAGGGAAGGACACCCCCTTCCATCAGAATATGCAGATGAGGTGCATCTTTTTCTGCTGAAACTGTTTCCTTCTATGAAAACAGTTGTAGCTTACAATTCTTAGAGTTGCTCTTGTTGGTTTTAAAAGACTCTGACAGTGTAATGTAAATGTACATACCTTTTGTCAACCGTTAACTTTTAATTTTGGCCATGTTTAAAAAAAATAACAGATGAGTGAATGTGACATTTTATAGAAACCAAAGTATGTCAGCTGTATGTAGAGATTGGAAGGCCCTAGATGTTTAAAAGTTAAACTGTAGAGTTTGTTTTTGAAGAGCATGCTTGATTTGTTGAGTCTTACTCTGTATTTTTGTTTTGTTAATTATCTTAATTTGGTCAAGTGACAGCACATAATTGTTTCGCCGAGTGCTTTGAAAGATAACAGCCCTTGTCTATACTCTGAGGGATAATACTGATGAGTGACCAGTTGAAAAGATGCACCATTCCTGTATAAAAGTTGTCTGAATATATTGCCTATGAATTTGGGGCATAGATGCTAAAGGGAATCTGTTTAAATTGAATAGCAGAAAATGTGATTACCTGAGTGAAAATTTTAGTACATTTAATAGGGTCAAGAAGAAATGGGCAGTTTAAAGGGGAAGTGAAAGTCAGTGGCAGCAACCTTATAAATAAATATGTGGTTGAAGATGAGGCTCCTGAGCAGAATAAAAATGAAGCACACAGGCCTTGAAAAGTCCAGGTGGAAGAGGTAGGTGGCATAATGTCAAGGAGAGAAGATAAAGTTGGCAACGGAGTTAAAGACAATTTAGAAGGCGCTGTCTCGTGAGAATGAAGTACAGTAGTCTGGGAGGAAAAGTCTGAGGCCAACTATACAGGTACAGCTGAAAAATGAAGCTGTAGATTTAGATGAAATGGCTACAGGACAATAGAGTTCGATGATAAAATGGATATTTGAAATCAGAAGTGACTCTAGGGATTTTTCTTGAGGAATTACTGATGCAAGTACAGGATTGCTTACTATGAAAGAACCTAAAAGCATGGAGAAAAACCAGTAGAAATAACACAAGCTACCATTCTGTTAATAGTTGATTTTATTCCAAACAGCTTAATTCTATGGATTGACATTTTATGTGAGTGTGAACAGTGGGAAGAACAATCCTCTGAAAGTGAAGCTATGTCGATCAAGTTTGTGGATTTTAGAACAATTTTACTATAAATGGGTTTTTCCTGAATTTTAGAGTAGATTTAAAGGCTACATTTGAAACTGTGATTCTTTCAAGTTATAATTTCTGCCGCCTTTTTTTTTTTAAAGCTAGCATTAAACTTTTTATCCTGCTGCCTTGAACTTTATCCCAAGTGCTATCACATCCAGCTAGTTTGTGGCTTTCTTTTTTGTTTTCTTTCTGTGTTTCTTTCTTTCCTCTTTCCCTCCCTCCCTCCTCCCTCCCTCTTGTTTTTTCAAGACAAAGTTTCTCTGTGTAGCCCTGGCTGGCCTTGAACTCAGAGACCCACCAAACTCTGCCTCCCAGTGCTGGGAGTGTGCTGTGGCCCTAGCTGCTTGTGACTTTTTTAAAAGCTGAAGGAATGGTTTATGAGAATGCCCTGGTGCTGGACATGATGGCGTGTGTCCTTAGCATCAGCACTGGTCAGACTCAGGCAGGACACAATGGCGTGTGTCCTTAGCCTCAGCACTGGTCAAGCTCAGGCAGGACATGATGGCGTGTGTCCTTAGCCTCAGCACTGGTCAAGCTCAGGCAAAAGAAAGATCTCAGATTCAAGGCTGGAGTGGAACCAAAAAAGTCTCCTCGTGTGTTTCACAATAGTAATTTTAAGTGTTTTTTTTTTTTAATCTAAATCTGTCTTATAATGTGGTCTACCCTTATAAACATTTTACAGTGTGACTAAATAATTCTATATTGTCACTTCTAAAGTTCTTAATTGACTTCTTTGTGACATTGTTGTTGCCTGTTGAAAGATGGTATTTGATTGATGAAAAACTCTATTCCCTAGGTGTTTTTCTCATCTTCATTTCAGTTACGAATTTAACAAATATAGTACAGCCAGTGAAGCTATCATATGAATTAACTTCCTTGGAATTTTAAAAGGAAGGGAAATATTTAGAGTGGTATTTCTTTTTTGCTTGACTATCTTGAATTGTGATAAAGTAATATTGTTATTTAAATTATACTGTTTATTAATCAGGAAAATAAAAATGAATATACATGAAACTAGGTTGTACATCTTTAAATGTGTATGTGTGCATGTTTGTGTGTATGTGTGTGTGTGTGTGTGTGTGTGTGTAATGTAATGGAGCATGTGTGGAGGTCAGAGAGCAACTTTCAAAAGTCAGTTTTGTCCTTCTACCATGTGAGTCTTGGATCAAACTCAGGTTGACAGGCATGGCAGAAGCAACTTTACTCACCTAAGTCCTTTCCAGTCCTACATTGAAACATTTTATGTTGAAGATTATATACCTCTAAGAATTAGTATTTTACTTGTTATTATCTGGTGTAGATTTGTAGGAAAAGAAAATTATATAGTTTTCTGTGACTTAAGTCTAGTATTTTAGTAATGTTTCTTTTTCTGATGTTCTCTAATTATGTTACTATTTATAGCAGAGACTAGTGGTAATTTAATAATGATTAATGTAAGACTAGTAAACAAATATCTGCTACCACAAAACTAGAGAACAGACATAGGGCAGATATAGAGTCTTTTTATCAGCTTTAGTAGTATTTATACTTGGGTTCAGTCTATCAATTACACAGCAGACAGTATATTTTGTATGTGTCATATTTCACTTCCTTTTTCCTATTTTGAAAGAAGCTATTATCCACGCGGTAAAATACTTGTTACTCACCCTCCTGCCCCCCAGGACAGGCCTTCTTTTTGTACCAGAGCCCTGGTTGCCCTGGACTCGCTTTGTAGAGTAGGCTAGCCTCAAACTCAGAGATCCACCTGGCTCTTGCTCCCAAGGACTGTGATTATAGCTGTGCACCACCATGCCCCGCTAGCATTTCTATTACTTTAAAACCTTTATAGCAATATTGCCAGGGAAATAATGAAAGCATGCAATGGAGAGTAACGGAGATCATGCTCCTGTGTGGATTCAGTGTCTCAGTAGGTAACACTGATAATGTTTGGTACCAGGGTACTCACAAAAAAATAATTCATTGCCTAAATTTTCACTAAGAGTAGGGTATGTTAGGAAAAGATGAACCTTTATTTTATTTTATTATTTTATTTTTTTATGATGGAACCTCGCTATATGACCTAGGTTGGTCTTGAACTTCAGATCTCTTGCCTCTGTACTGTAATGCAATGATTATAGATGTGTGCTACCACACTTAACTAGGATAAGGTGGTGTTTTGTTTTGTTTTTTTGTTTTTCAAGACAGGGTTTCTTTGTGTAGCATTGGTGGTCGTAGACTTATTTTGTAGACCGGGTTGGCTTTGAACTCACAGTGATCCTCCTGCTTCTGCCTCTCTGAGTGCTGGAATTAAAGGTGTGTGCCACCATTTTGTTTTCTTTTTTTTTCTCTGAATAATTATATGCTTCTATATTTAGTTGTAGATTTGAAGTCACTAAGAGATATTTGAACATGAGTAACAGTAGGAACTATTTTAAAAAGCTAGAACATAAAGATATTACAGTTAACATGAACATTTAGTATTTCAGTCATTCAGAAATAGTTGTTTAGAATGTCAGCTGAGGAGATGCTACTCTTCAATTCTGGACTGGTCTAAACATTTATTTTATTGTTCAAAGCCATACATTATCCTCCCCCGCTCATAGTTGTGGAGATTGAACTAGGGACTTTTGGGTTTTCGGCAAGCACTATCACTGAGCTGCACTCTCAGCTGTATTATTTTCTGAAAGTCCTTTGACTGTTAATGATATAAATGCATCTTTATCTTAAAAATAATGTCATGTGGAGAGCGGGGACTGACGCTGACATGAACTCTGGTGCCCCATATTTGACTACTTCCCCTTGGTGCCTAGGCCTGGTGACACTCAGAGAAAGGATAGGAAGGCTACAAGATGAAACTTGACAGGCTGTGACCATATGTTGGGGGAGGAGGTCCCCTTCTTTCACAGGCCCAGGGGAGGGGAATAGGGTGAATGAGGGAGGGAGGGGAAAACGGGAGAATACAAGGGATGGGATAACAATTGAGATGAAATCTGAATAAATAAATAAATAAATAAATAAATTTCATCCAATTTTACACAATTTGATAGTTTATCATTAGATAAATATATTTGTAATTACTTTATCACTTTGTAATTCTATGTCTATTATCATAATAATAGTTTAACTTTTAATGTTTTAATTTTAAAATCTATTTTGTCTTAAATAAGAAGAGATACTTTTGCTTGCTTTTTGTTTTATCCTTATTAAATATCTTTTTCTTTCACTTTCAGCCCATGTGTTTGTGTAACTTTTAAAATACAAAAGTATATTTTGCCCTGGGATTTGCATTACAAAAAGATCTGGACAGCTTAAGTCAATAAATAAATACATTTATTTAAAAGCCTGCCCAGATGATTACCTATAGATATGTTTGATTTTGCTTGAAGCATAAATCAATTAGAATATATAGTCAGTTTTACTTGTATTTCTTTTGATAATTAGTAAAAATAAGAATACTTTGCTGTACATAAAACTAGTTGCAATGCAAATAGTAAAACTGCAGACTCTTATAGAATATGATATGACATAATTGGCTGATAGAGTATTTTTGAAGATGTATTTGCCTCTATTAATTCAAGTTAAATATTAGATTAAAAAGAAGAATAATGTCATTAAGTAGACAAGTCACTATTGAAAATAAAACCTGAATTCTATCCAAGGAATTGTATATTCTGACAATTTTACCTTCTGTGAAATAGAGTTAAAAAGAAGCCTACTACTTCTCAACTCTGTTGTTTTATGAATTCACAGATGTAAGCAATATATTAGAGAAAACTAGTGATTTACTCAAGGTAGGAAAACTGTTGGCCTTGCACTACCTACCCAAGGATAAGTGTGACCTCCTGGCCCTCCTGCTTCCCGTCCCTGTGATGGCGTTTCAGGCATGTGCTGCTAGGCCAGACTTCATGCAGTACTAGGATTTAACACAGTGTTTCGTGCATACTAGGCAAGCACTTACCAGTTAAGCCTCATCTCAGCTTTCAATTTAACTTCCAAGCAACTTAATACTAGTACCATTACCATTACTTGCCAAAGACTTAAAAACTTATTAGTTGGTGTATAGCAAGTTTCAACTATATTAAAAACACATATGGGGCTGGAGAGAGAGCTCATTGGCTAAGAGTCCTGACTGCTCTTGTAGGAAGACCTGAGTTTGGTTCCCAGCAATCAAATGGAAGCTCACACTGTCTGAAATTCTGTCTTCCTTGAGCACAAAACATGCATGTAATACATGTTCATCCATTCAGAGAAAACACTCATGTATAGAAAATGAAAATAACTTAAAAAAAAAAATAAGCTGCTTGACTTGAGCGTATGTAGTAGAGAGCCAACAGCACGCTCCTGGGGAAGAAGTGATGAATAAGAGTCTATTTTTACCTAAACTGATGATAGATTGCTGAATAAGTTGAACAGGGTACTTTTTTGGAAGTCAGTTAAGTAGGTAAAATATATACTTTGCTTCTGTAAATAGGATTGAAGAACAATGAAATATATTTGGAATTTGGGGTGTTAAAAAAAAAGAAAGTCTTGGAAAAAGAAAGCACTGCTTTTTCTTCCTCTGGATCTGTGCTGAAAAGAAAATACCAAGGAAGAAGAAAAGACTACTTTTATTTGGTTAAATGTATATTCATTAAAGACATTTTAATTAAGTGATCTCCAAAAGTAAATTTTAATATTATGAAATAGAGATTCTCATCAGGTTGTTTAATGAATTAATAAGCTAATTTGTGTTTAATTGATTAAAGAGAACTCTTGAAAATTTCCTAACTTAACTCCAGTAACTTTCACAGTAGCTTACCAGTGTTTATATGTACTCAAAGAAAAGGATTAAATCTATTGTACTTAAGAAAACTGCTAGTTTGAAAAAAGAGTTAGAAAATGATATGTAAAAAAGTATTACCATAATTTGTACTTTTGGGGTACATGGCATTGTATCAGGGATAATCTGACTCTAAACCGTGAGAACAAACAGTATTTTTTCATTATCAATTTTACTTGAGCATTTGTAAACTAAATTACTATTAAAATAAGCATAAGTAAATCAGGCATATAGTGTGGAATATATGTATACTTTTAAAATAAAATCAGAAACTTTAAAGAAATTTAAAGAGAACATATTATATGATTCCCAGTCTATTTATTATTGGAATTTTGGAGATACACACACACACATACACACACGCACACGCACACGCACACGCACACACTCACACATACACACACTTTTTTTTTTTTTTTTGGTTTTTTGAGACAGTTTTTTTTTTCTATGTAGCTTTGGCTGTCTTGGACTCACTTTGTAGACCAGGCTGGCCTTGAACTCATAGCGATCCACCTGCCTCTGCCTCCTGAGTGCTGAGATTAAAGGCATGTGCCACCACCACCCAGCTTGATTCCCAGTCTATTTTTAAAAATAATATTTTTATTTTTATTTGTGTGTATGTGTGTGCGTGAACTTGCTTGTCTGTATGGGTATCGTGTATATTCAGTTGCCCAGGGAGGGCAGAAGGGGGCTTTGAATCCCAGGGAGCTAAAGTTATAGGCAGTTGTCAGCTATTTGATATGGGTACTGAATGCAGGGTCTTCTGAAAGAGCAGCAAGTGTTCTTAACTGCTGAATCATCTTTTCTACCTCCTATTCTGAGATTTTAAAAATATTTTCTGCTCTTAGGATACTTTGATTTTAAAAAAAGTTTTTTAAAGATAGGACTTGATTTATTTATTATTAAGTATACAGTATGCTGCCTGCATGTATGCCTGCACTCCAGAAGAGGGCACCAAATCTCCTTATAGATGGTTGTGAGCCACCATGTGGTTGCTGGAAATTGAATTTAGGACCTTTGGAAAAACAGACAGTTCTCTTAACCTCTGAGCCACCTCTCCAGCCCCCTTTGATAAAAATTTAAAGAGCAAGATGTTGTAAAATGTTGGAAGACCCATATTTAAATCTTAGTCTGGCTAAGTTTTATACCCTTGAATACATTAAATTCTGCCTCTTAGTTTTTCTCACCACTGTAATGGAAGATTTATTCTGTAAGTTCATGGAGGCTCTCAAGACAATATCTTGCCTTTTAGAGAAATATGGGATATTAGATTTAATTTTTCCTGTTCTTATAATTAGATTATGGAGAGGGGAATAAATTATCTGTAAAATTTCAAGACAATAAGAAAAGTTAAAAATGTCTGAGATTTTTCTGTAATTATGAACTGAAAGAAAGATTAATCCAAAATGTCAAACTAAAAGACTAAAAGAAAACTTTGTGGGATTAATAGTAGTTTTAATTTTACACTTGGCTTTAGACTCAGCTTAAACATCATTTCTTTAATAAAATCTTTCCTAGAAATTAAACTCTTAGATTATGTTTTTCTTTCTTGTTTTTCTATAGAGAAACAGTCTTATAAATGTCTGTGTCTTGTAATTATATGCACTTGAGAGGCTTCCTGGTGTAGAAAAGACTTAAGAGCCAGACCAAGCTGGATCATACTGAGGTAGTTTGAATGAGAATGGCCCAGAGGGCTCATTGTGTTTGAATACTTGGTCCCCAGTGGTAGAACTGTTTGAGAAGGATTAGGTTTTATGAGCTCACTGAAGGAGGTATGTTACCTGGGCCAGGCTTTGAGGTTTCAAGGGTTGGGTCATTTCCAGTGTAGCTCTCTGTCTCTGCTTATGGAACAAGATGTGAGTTTTCAGCTGTTCCAGCTGCCATGCCTTTGTTCCGCCATCATGGACTCTAACAGCCCAAAATCATAAGCCCAGTTAAATGCTTCCTTTTATAAGTTTTCTTGGTCATTATGTGTTTTGACAGCATTAGAAACTTTCACTAATATAAACCTTTAATTCAGGTAAGTTATTTAACCTCTGTGAAGTTGTTTTCTTCTCCAGAATTATCCTGGCAACACATTTCCTCCTCAATACAAACTTTTAAGAGTAGAGAGCATACTTTACTTGTATATCTAATTGCTTCTCTCTCTCTCTCTCTTTCTCTCTCTCTCTCTCTCTCTCTCTCTCTGATTGATGTTGTTTTTTGAGTAGCTTTCTAGCAGTTTCATGTGTATACATGTTACTATTATTAAAATGAAGTTTTAAAACTCTTCAAGCTGTTTGCATTCTTGCTTCTTTTGAGCTATTTTATTGCCTACTAATGAAATAGTTGTATATAAAGTAATTAAATAAAAAAAAATAGGTGTTGTGAAATGTCTATACAACTTTAGAAAGCAGCCACTCAGCAACATTTATATCAACTAGCACTTGCCTGTTATTATTAGATTGACAGTTCAGATAGATGCACTTGAGGTTTGTTTTTTTTTTTTTTTTTTTTTTTTTTTTGGTAAGCTCTATATTCCTTGAATAAAGATATGATATAATACTGTGTTTTGTATCACATTTTCAGACAGTGCTTCAGTTGATGACCATACTTTGCATGATTATTTTAGATGAATGGAAGTTGATGTCTTCATAAAAGCTGAAAACTTGAGGGAGCTGAAGAGATGATTCAGAAGTTAAGGGTCCTTGCTGCTGAGTTTGGTTGCTAGTACCCACATCAGGTGGTACACCATCACCTTTAACTCCAGCTCTGGGGATTTGTTGTCTCCTCTTAGTCTCTGTGGGCACCTGCACACACATAACATACACAATAACATACACAATATATGTACATATAAATAAAAATAATTCTTTAAAGATAACCTTGAAAATAGGTAAAAAATTGAAATTTTGTTAGTTTGAAAGTTCATTCTCTAATGAGTAATACAACATAGACATTCATCAAAAGTTATGCCTCCTCTGTCATTTATAAAAGACATTTGAGCCAGTTTGTTGTTGTTGTTGTTGTTGATGTTTTTTACTTTAGTGTCCTTGGGTTTAAATGTATGTTATTATGCTTACTTTGTAGGACTGGTATGAGAAACAAATGAAATGATGTATTCATGAATTACTAAAACACCAGTCCCTCTACTAAGTTACTAATATGGTAGTGAATAAAAAAAAGGCCTTTTGCCCTTGGAGTTTATATTCCAACACTGACTTGAGAACATTCATGGTTTATTTATGTTCCATTCAAGGGAACACAGTGTTGCTGTATTTCACTTTTTTGTGGGTGACCTAAGTATAACTCTAGAACTTAATCTTTTTTCACGTTTAGCAAGTTTTGATATAAAAATTTAAGTTTCTGTACCTTTTCTGCTAAGATAAACTGGACATGATTTTTTTATGAATAAAATTTAAAAGACATTTATTAGATATTATATGGTCTGTTTATATTAAGTGCTTTGGATATGTTATTTAATCTATACAGCTTTTGAAAGGTACTATCTTATTCCTTTCAAACTGCCTATAGAGTACAAAGGTTAAGTAACTTGTTAGGACTCTATTAGTGGCACTATCAGTTCAAGCACAGGTGTGACTGTTCTTAGCAATTATGTTTTTAATCTATTTTGAAGATGTTTTATTATAGATTTCAATAGAATGGATCTATAATGTATTAACTTTTCAGTTATGACTTTTACATACATGATCTTCCCTTCTTGGATCCTAATATATTTACCCTTGGGAAGTATTAAAAGTCCCCGCCAAGAATTATATATGAATACTTGTAGTGAAGGTCTAAAAATATAAACACTTTATCTTTTGAGTTTAGAGAATTAGAAGAGAAATATCACTATAATGAGGGATTTTCTTTGTACTTGACTATTTCAGGACCATGACTAGTTTGTCTTGCCTGATAATGAAATGTTAAGAAAAACATAAAAGCTTGCTCATAGAAAATAAATTCAATTTGAGTTTTTAGTAGAAATTAAACTTTAAAACTTACCTATTCTCTGGGTTTTTTTTTAACCTAAGAAAAAAGTAGATTTAAATGATTTTTAGAATCTATTCAGGTAAGAATAATTGAATATCTTAAAAATACCTTGAATACAAAACCCACTATTTTTAAGTACAAAAATATGAAATATTTCAGTGGTACTTAAAAGTTAGTGTTGAACATTTTTGTTCTAATGTAAACTTTAAAAATTGTGCATTCATAAAGTTAATGCCCACATTGAGCAAGTTACATTTGAATTAATCAACTTGCAAGTAGCAAAGCTCCTCAATTTTTGTCATGCTCTTAGTTTAAAATGACCTATTACAGTATCTTTGTTATAAATATTTAATAATAGCATGATAAAGTATAAAATTTAGTATCACTGCCTTACTCCTACAGTCCTTCTAGTGCTGCCACTTTAAATTTTGGTTTTTGTCTATTTTTTATGCATTTGAATTTGACTGCATGCACTCAGTATAATACATGAAAGCTTACATATCAATCAACAAGTGGCCATAATTAACACCTCCGTGTTTTATTAGATTTATACAATAGTATTTTTAGAGAAAGTACTAGTTTCCAAAACTCAAAAAATTATGCTTTTTACATAAAAGTCATAAATCTCTTCCTCACATGACATGGTTTGTAGATTACTGTCTCCTTGAGATAGGCCATATCCTCATTCTCCACTTTCCTTTATTTCTCATATATACAGCTTTCTTTTTAATGGCTACATGCTATTGCATCATAGGCTATGCTTTATTTAATCAGTACCCAACTAGTGATCATTGAGGTTCCTTTTATACTTTTTTGGCCGTGATAAATATTATAGATGATACTTTCATACGTTTATTGTAGCACGATTTTAGTTTTTTTGTAATATAAAATTAATTAAGTAGATTTTTAGGTTAAAGATGTAATAATTTTAAAATTTTGATGGAAATTACCAGCTTGCCTTCTACTGTGACTACATGTCATAGTAACTAACAATATCACCTTTGTTGATTATTAGCTTTTTGATAATTATAAGTTCTTTTGACGTGTCATTCTTGAGTTTTATAGATAGATTAGAGCATTGTTTTATTGCTAATAAAAGTTACTGAACTTAAACATGAGCTTTAGTGTAAAGGGGAGCATGACTTAACCGCAGAGCAGAGAGGAGGTGCTGACTATATTTATGGGAGCTTATTCTTTATTTCATGTTCTATTTTTGAGTATGTAATAGGTTATCTTTCTTACATTCAGAATTGGAAAGAGTGGTGCAGTTTAGGCGGCTATAGTAATGGGCAATTCCAAGTCTCCTCTTCCTAACTAGAGAGGCCACGGCAAAGTTTTCTTTCTCATGATATTTTTGCATGTAATACTGAGTCCTTCACTTGGCACATGTCCATTTTTGGATATGTAATTGTTAGAGTTGAGCCCCTGGATTGGTCCCGTGTTATATTTCATAGCATATCCTTGGCAGAGAGACATTAAGTAGGTAGCTTTACGAGAATCACATTGTCTTAGTCAGGGTTTTATTGCTGTGAAGAGACAGCATGACTATGGCAACTCTTATAAAGGAGAGCGTTTAACTGGGGCTGGCTCACAGTTTCAGAGGGTTAGTTCATTATCACCATTGCAGGTAGCATGGTGGTGAGAGCTCTACATCTTGAGGATGGAGAGGATGTGTCAGTCTTCTGAGGCTGTAATAACAACATACATTAGACTGAATAATTTTTAAATTATGGGAACTAATTTTGTCTAGAGTGTGTTTAGCACAAATATGGAAGTTGATAGATTTGGTGTCTGATGAAGCCTTGTTCTTTATGAGTAATGTCTTATACCTAATGCCATTCCATGGCTTTCCATAACTCTTGGGGGGTCATTATTCCCATTTTCAACTATGCAGAGATCTTATACTTACAAAAGTTCACTTTGAGGGTTACATTTTAACATACTACTTTGGGGGACTTATGTATTCAGACTGTAGCAAATCATACACTATGATAAAAGTTTTCTAAAGGTATTTTTACTCCTCAAAGGGTAAATATATGCTGGACAGCTCTTTTACTAAAGGTTCCCTGAAATCTTTGTTATATTTGCCCCATTTTCTGTTTTTCTGTGAATGTGCTCAGTTAACTTGGGGTATGATAATTAGTAATGAATCTAAAGCTCTATTTGTAGGACTCACAGTGACTGACTCTTTTCATACTCTAGATAAGTGGTTATCTAACAACATCTTAGAAAAGTAATCTACATGCAAGAAGTCCCTTTATATTGCTTTATTTTGAGTTTACAATAAGGTATGAATCTTTGGTCTTTTCTTCTTCTTCTTCTTCTTCTTCTTCTTCTTCTTCTTCTTCTTCTTCTTCTTCTTCTTCTCCTCCTCCTCCTCCTCCTCCTCCTCCTCCTCCTCCTTCTCCTCCTCCTCCTCCTCCTCCTTCTTCTATTACTTTCCAGTCTACTTCTTAAAAGTTGTCCTTAAAAAACTTGAGAAATACTAGTATAAGTATGGTATAAAATGTTTTGTCGCAGTTAGGAGAACTGGCCCTGAGGACGTGAGAGCAGGTGAGCTGGTTCTGCCTCTCACTGGTTCCAGCAGGGGCCCTGTATTTCATCTGGGCAGCACAGTAGAGCTGGTCCTGGTGGAGGGGGTGCAGGTGAGCTGGCCCTGAGGGCAAGAGCATGGGAGAGCTGGCCCTGCTATTGGCGGTACAAGGGCTGGTGGTGGTGGTGATGGTGGCTCCTTTCTTCCTTGCCACCTGGAGTAGCTGGTGGGTCATGAAAGAAGGAGACCCAGCTCTGCCTCCTCACTACCTGTAGCACTTGGGAGAGTGGGCACTGCACCTTGCCTGGGCAACATAGTGAAATTGGCCCTGATGGTGAAGTCATAATTGAGCCAGCCATGAGGGAGTGAGAGTGGAAGAGCTGGCCTAGCCCTGCACAGTCAGCAGCACTTGGGAGAGTAGGCTCTATATCTTGACTGGGCAGCACAGTGGAGCTGACTGTGGAGGCATGAGCATTGGTGAGCCAGCCATAGGGCAGAAGAGCAGCTGACCCTGCCTCCTGTTAATGGCGGATTGGGTGGCTTAGCTGGAGTAGTGCTGAAGAGCTCACCTTGGTAGTGTGGATAGGGGAGAGCAGGCAAGCTGAGCAGCTTGGCTACCACCCAGACCCAGATCAAGGGTTCTGAGTTGGCCCAACCCCAAATCTGTATCAACTGCAAATGCGTAGGAATCATGAAAGGGCCAGTCCTGCTGTTCCAAAGCTGCAGGAACTTCACCATACAGGGCAACAACAGGATAGCTGGAAGGAGTCCTGGTGTGCATCCAATATTGATGGTGTCACAGAAGCCAGAGATGTCAAACCAGACCAATGACTCATTGCAATGGACATTTGCAAGTGAAGATGTGTAGACAGAAGGATATTCTCTCTGACACACTGTGATACACTACAACTTCGATGATACGATGTTTTCAATGCTTTGTTATTTCTATTGTTTGCTTATGTGTTCTTTATTTTGGTGGGAGATTGCAATGGTGAAGGGTAGATATGAGGAGCTGGGGAGATGAGTGGGATGTGAAACTCACAAAGAATCAATAAAAAGTTTAAAAGTTTTTGCATAATTAAATAAATTTGGAATATGCTGCATAGTATCCATTGTTTTGAATCTTCGTAACATGGTGTAAAGGATAATATACTGAATATGTGAGTGATGTACACTTGTGGATGCTCATAAATTTTTATTTGTCTAGTATATCCAAACATTTGAAAACAATAATTTTTCAAGGTAGTTTACAATGCTGTTCAAGTCTTCTTTAGGAAATGATTGTCTTTCCCCTGTAAATGATCTTTTGGAAGCCTACACAAGACCTTTATATTTGTTCTTTATTATTTTTGTTGTAAAAAAGGAGGCTATATATTGAACTGTACTTGTTTGAAGTTGAATAACAATGACTTATAAAAATTATGTGTAAAAGATAATAGATGTTAATAATATATCAGGTGCAAAGGAGAATAAAATTTAGAGCATATTTTTGTAGAAAAGTTTGGTAATTACTAAGAGAGCTTAATAGGGGACTTGGATTTTCCAGTTTTCCTTTGCAAATGGGTTTGTGATATATTAACTTAAAATCTGCCAATTATGCATCATCATAAAACATTTATTACTTTCTGGTTCTTACTGCCACTTAACAGTGGGTCATGTATAATACATGATAGACTCATAGATGAATAATGAAGATTGCCCACTTCTATAAACTGCTAAATAGTGATATATCTAATTTTATCATTCTATTATTTTCCTAACTTTAGTTGCATTTGTTAGCATATAATCCAACTCAGTTATAAAGTACTAAATTCTTTAAAAGCTTAAGTATTAGAACTTGATTGTAAGGGTGTGTGTGTGTGTGTGTGTGTGTGTGTGCATGCGTGCGTGCACGCGCGCACTCCTGTGTGTGCATACATGTGTGTGGAGGTCAGAGGACAACCTCAGCTGTTCTTTAGGTGCCATTCACTTTTTCTTTGTCACAAGTAGGCTTGACTGGCCACCAGGGAGCCTTTGGGATTCTGCTGTCTCTGCTTCCCCAGCTCTGAGATTATAAGTATGTGTTATCACATCTGGCTGTTTTTTCCTTGTGTCCAAATGTATATGTATTTCAAACTTAGCTCCTCATGTTTAATTTCAAATTCAAGCCTTCATGCTTACAAAGGAGGAAGAACTTTACAATCTGAGCTGTCTCCCCAGCACCCCAAATGGTATATATTGTAAGATTTTTGTTTTCTTTGTTTTGTTTGAGACAGGCTCTTGCTTCATGACCCAGGCTTGACTTCTAGCTAAAACCCTCTTGTTTCAGCCTCCCAAGTTTAAGGATTGCAGGCATGCACCTTTATGACTGACACTCAAGTAACTTTTGCATTAAAACACATGCTAATAGTGAGTGATAGAGTTTGCAGAATTTTTTTTTCTCTCGTGTATAATGCAAAGTAGACTTTTTCCGGCTTTGTGGACTATAACATTTCTATCACAGCTCCTTAGCTTGCCCTTGTAGAGTGAAAGCAGACATGGGCCAGAAGTAAGTGAATGTGATTGTACTCCAGTAAAACTTCATTTATTAAAAACAAATGGCAGGACAGCATTAGCCTAATGACTGTAGCCTTCCATTCCCCTCCCTAAGACAGTATATATTAGAAGAATTGAACTTCTATATTAGTTATAGTTTATATTCAAAATTCCACAAAACTTTTATATTTTAAATTTCTGTTTAGTAGCTCTTCTATTTCTGTAAATTAATGGGCTTTCACATCAGGTGCTGCCGGCTGCTGTTCTGAGCAGCTGCACTCACCTGTGATTCTAGTCCGGCATTTGCCTCTCCTACATATGCATTTCTACATGGCTGTTGATTTTGCAGTCTTGTGGTATGATGGCTGGTTTCCAAGAAGGCCTGAAATTGGCACAGCTTTACTTCCATTATTTTGTTGGTCAAAATAGATATAAGCTCAGTCCATAGTATTGTGGAAAGAAGTTGTACAGGTGTGTGAATAACTAGGGCATGTGGCTAATGAGGGCATCAAATTAAATCTTTACATCATTGTCTTTTATTTCAAGTTAACAATTCGAATTGACTAGTTTTAGTAAAAGAGAACACTTATTTAAAATTTATAAGGTTTCTATCTCACAAAATGCAAATAGAGGATGAGATCTTAAAAATACTGTGCTTAAAGTTGAAGGCCCATCTTTGCTTTATGGTATTTTCTATCACTATAGACCTGTCTTTTTCACATTGGAAAGAATGGCGGTATTAACACTTTTCTAATTACTTATTCCTTACTGTTTGAGCTATTCAGACCACTGACTTTAGTGTGCTTAGAAAGTTTTTGAGGAAAAATTCAGATTCTCCTAAGTCAACTATTTTAACCACAGAGACAAATTGCTGAATAAGTTAGTAACAAGAAGGTCACTGAATGTGTGGCCCTTAAACAGTCTACTTGCATCCTCTCTAGTGAATTGGGAGTTTCTTTGAGACCACCAGCAAACAGGACACAGAGATCTTTTGTATCTATTATCAGCTTAAGGCACTACAGCTAGGCAGATTCTCTGCTATTTAACCCAGCTATACTGGCCTGGCATGTCCCACCACTGGCCCATTACCTGCCCGTCTTTGTCTTTAGTCCCAGCTCTTACAACTTCCTGTGTCCTGCTGGTGACTGCTGCACCTGAGCTTCCTTCCCAGAATCCTTGCCTCTGCTGGAAGTCCTGCCTCCTTCTCTTGCCTCAGCTATTGACTATTCAGCTTTTTATTTAATCAATCAGAAAGTGGGGGAAGTGTATGTTAACAAAATATGATACAGCCAGAGAATACCAATACTGAAGTCCAGCCTGTGATCAGCTCTCTGCTGGTACAGAAATCAGCATTTGATTAACACAAAGATAACCTTTACACAGTTCACAAAACCATCACACCAACACTCTAGTCATGCATTTATTAACATAAAATAATCTTAATAAGTAATTTCTCCATTTCAGACGTAATTTGCTTCATCTTTAAATTATCTGATTACATTTGGTTTATTATCTTGGACATTCATTTACTTTCTTCCTGTTTTGAGTTATGGACACTATCAGCCTCTAGTATCTCACTTTACTACTATTAATAGACACTCAGATAATGAAGGTGATCTTAGTATGCTGTTGCCCGTGATTTGTAGGGTTGTTTTGGCTGATCTCGCTGCCTGAATACATTTTTCCTGTGGAAAGGACTTACATGAAAGCAAGCACTGTAAATACAGAATGAAATAAGAGCTATAACAGGAGTACAAGCAACAAGCTGTGGGTGCAGAGGAAGGAACAATTAAGTTTGACTGAATGGCTGTAGGAGGGATGACATTTTAAAGAAGGTAATGTTTGAGCAAGGCTTGGAAGAATGAATAACTCACCCTTAGAAAAGAAAGGAAAAGATAATCTAGTTGTCAGATGTCTTGGCTGCTGAAGGGGTGGCACCGGAGTGTCTAGGCTGAAGTAGATGAACTTAAATATAGATTTAAGGAACTAGGGATAAATAGCAGCAGGCAGTTAGGTGACTTTAACTTTTTTGAATCAGAATTATAACAGGTAATGCAGTATTGCTATATTTAAGCCTTAGGTGACTGTACAGTAGGTTGAAATTTGAGAGTTCCAAGTTTTTAATTAAACAGTTCATTTTAAAGAGAGAATCTTGGACTAAGAAAATACTTTTAAGGATTTTATATAAGCTAACCCAATCTAATAGGTAAAGACACTAAGATAAAGTTAAAGTGAGTAATTAATGTTACACATCTTGTTTATCTTTGGGTATTGCTCATCTCCCAAAGGTTAATGTGCTGTAAATTTGGTCACATGAAAACATATTGAAAAGTAGTGGAACTTTTAAAAGTTAGGTCCTGGTGTGAGAGGATTGAATCTTGACTGTTTTGGTGAGAGGGATAATGCTGGTCCTGCAAGTAGATTAGTATCACAAGAGTGGATCGGCTCTTGCTTCTCTGCCTTACCGCCCTGCCCCTTGCTCTGCCCCACCCTTCAGTCCTCCCTTCCCCTTTCCTGCTTCTCCTCTTCCGGTGGCTTTCACTCTGTAGCTGAGCCTAGTCTCGAACACATCATGTATCCCAGGATGACCTTAAACTTACCGTGATCCTCCTGTCCTAGTTCCCTGAGTGATGAGATTACAGGCATGAGCTGCTGTGCCCTGTTTTAGTTTTATCCTATCTTGAATTTCACATAAACGCAATGACTTCTTTCATTTCACAGTATGTCTGTCACGTTCATCTGTAATATTAGAATGCAGTCTTTTCAATGCTGTGCAGTATTCTAGTGGATGGATAGATTATTATTGTATTGATAGACTTTGAATTTATTCTGAGTTTCACTACAATAAATAAAGCTGCTCTGAAAATTCTTGCATATGTCATTGATGAACACTTTGTTTTATTTCTTGGAGTAAAATGATTGAATGGTTGTATCTCTGTTAACAGTGTAGAGAATTTGAGTTGAATATAGGACAATGAAAGTTTAAGTGTCTTTATTTGTATTTTTAACTATTCTAGTAGATGTGCAGTGGGTTTTCACATTCATTCTCAGGAGGATAATAATAGTGAGTACTTTTACTATGTGGATTTTTGGCATATCTTAGAATTGAGCTTTGTCTTGGATTTATTGTTATATAATCTGAATTTGAGTCTGACTGACACTCTATGCAGTACCTAGTAATAAGTAAAAATTTATGATTTTAATGAAGTTTAAGTTACTGTTTATTTATTTATTTTTTTACTATGTTTAATTTTTGTAGATAGGTATTTTTGTGTCTTGCTTAAGAAATCTTGGGCCTGGAGAGATTACTCAGAGGTTAAGAGCACGGGTTGCTCTTATTTAGGATCCTGTGAACTTCCTTTCCTATGCCTCAAATTACCTGTCCATCACTCATGATCCCTCAAATGGTGCCAGTGATGTACAGTTATCATACTGTATTGCTTAAGGAATAATAATAAAGGAAAAAGTCTGGCCAGCTGTGGTGGTGCACACTGTAGATTCAGCACTCAGTAGAGTGACGCCTAGGTTCAATTCTCAGCATCCACATAGTGGCTTATAACTGTCTCTAATTCCAGTCCAGGGAATCTGATGGTATTTTCTAGTTTCATAGGGTACTAGGCACACATGTGGTACACAGACATACATGTAGTACACAGACATACATGTGGTATACAGACATACTTGCAGACAAAACACCCATACACATGAAATAAAATTATTTTTTAAAAATAGAAAATTTTACTAACTGTAATATTATCAAAATACTTTCTAAAGTTTTCTTCTAGAAAAATTTAACTTTACTTTAAAACTCTATATTTCATATTCATTTCGATGAGTGAGGCAAGTAGAGTTTTTTGTTTTTGTTTTTGACATTAATTTATAAGAATGACGCGAGGTAGAGACTAGTTTTTTGTTTTTGGTGTTGTTGTTGTTGTTTTTAATGTGGATATTTAGCTGATCTAGCACCATTGTCTTATTTTAAACAAACAAACCAGCTCTTTCCCTCCTGGATTATATAGCAAACCTTGGTATAAATCAGGTGCATCTGTTATCTGTTCTTTGTAGAGTTTATATTCTTTTTCGTTGGTTTATTTGCCTATGTTTGTGCCTATACTCTCTGTCTCTGTCTCTCTGTCTCTCTCTCTGTCTCTCTCTCTGTCTCTCTGTCTCTGTCTCTGTGTCTCTGTCTCTGTGTCTCTGTCTCTCTCTCTCTCTGTCTCTCTCTCTCTTCTCTCTCTCTGTCTCTCTCTTCTCTCTCTCTCTCTCTCTCTCTCTCTCTCTCTCTCTCTCTCTCTCTCTCTCGTGTGTGTGTGTGTGTGTGTGTGTGTGTGTGTGTGTGTGTGTGTGTATTGAGGATCAAACTCAGGGTCTTACAGAAGGTAGACACATGCTTTGCTGTGGAGCTGTTCCCTTGTCCCTCCTCTATGTACTTAGTACCTCTTTATATGAAGATCTGGTTGCATAAGTTGCCCTAATATTTTCATCTTCCACATTTTTGGAAGGTGATGGTATTATCATTCTTTTTGTTTTTTGTTTTGTTTTGTTTTTGTTGGTTTGTTTTTTAAGACAGGGTTTCTCTGTAGCCTTGGCTGTCCTGGACTAATTTTGTAGACCAGGCTGGCCTTGAACTCACAGTGATCCACCTGCCTCTGCCTCCCAAGTGCTGAGATTAAAGGCGTGCACCACCACACCTGACTTCTTTTAGTTTTTGTATGTGTTTAAAATTACTTTATAATTTAAAGATTGAGGTTATATTGAAAGGGTAGTTATTTTACCAATTAATAAACGCAGATTTTTTGGTTTTTAAATTTTCTCATCACTGTTTTGTGGGTTATAAGTGGTCTTACATACATTTGTTAAACAATATGGCTAGATATGTTTAAAATGTTATCATAAATGATTTTGGTTATGTAAATTTTATAAAAACTTAAATATTGTAAGTGTGTATAGCATGTGTATGCAAGTGCATGCAAGATGTGTGTGCTTATAGGTGCACATGCTACAATATAGGTATGGAGATCTGAGGCTCTTAAAATTAATTTTTACATACATATTTATATTATTACACATATGTACAATAAACTACCTACAGCAAGAAGAGCCATGAAACAATCAGGAATTATATAAATGTTACATTCTTTGTGGTTTGGCTATTTGTATTTGGCAGCATTTAAGAGAACATCTTTTCCTATCTTGGTGTGTCTAAAATTCTGAATGTAAATCAATATCTATCATATCTTGTCATTATCAACTTAAAGCATCTATCTAGACCTAAAGACATCTTAACCCCTAAACAACTAAGGTTAATTTTAAAACTAAACTATCTGGTCTTCAACTTCATCAGAGACTTGAGAAGGAATAAAATTAATTACCTGAGTAATTGAGTGCTAACCTGAGTGCAAGTTAGCAACTTCCAAAGTGAGAAGATGACAGAGATAGTTTGCTGCCTAAGTAGTCACCCAAAACTCTCTATAATGTTGGAGCATCATCTTCAGCCTTTGGACCAATATATGTGACAGACATATTTGTGAGGCAGGAACTATTGAGGACTTGCTTATCCTGTCTTGGCAGAGTTTGGCTTTCATCTCTGCCTGCATCCAAGCTTGCCCTTTTTTAGGCAGATTTCTGTCAGTGGTAGAAATGAGGGCACTTTGCTCAGTGGCTGGTTTGCCATATTTGAGGCCATCTCCATAAGGAAGTTCATTGATGTTCATCATCCTCTTTGAGGTGGGCTGGCTGTTGCCAGGAGTTAACTTACCTCATTATCATATTTCTCTGTTGCACCTAAGATGCATATTCGTATGATAAAAATAAACTAGTAGTTGATATGACCATGATTTGATCAACTAATAATTAACTTGTATAACTTATGTGTCCAAAGCAGCCTTCAATAGCACTTACAAAGCCTTTGAAGTAAACCTTGTATTATAATTGAGATGTATGGGTACAATACTGCACATTAGAGTAGAAATATATATAATGTGTGTGAAGAATAATCTTATATTTGAATTCTATATCACTATATATAAAATTCAACCTATTTTGCATCTATATACAAAATTATATCCAGTGAATTAAATGTAATCTTATGAGTATAAATTAAGGCATTAAGTTGAGGAGTAATTTCACTAATCTACTTTTTGTTCTATCTTCCCTATATATTTCTATATTCCCCCTTTTTTATTTTCAATCCCTACCTCCAAAGCTAGGAATGGAAGATAAAGGAAAAGAGGGATATCCCTGTGTCCAACCTCATTTTCTCTCTGAATAAGACCCATGATAACTTATAACCAACTCCCATTGAAAATAAACATCTATAACCCAAGAAAGTAACCAAAAACCTACCCCCCCTTAACAGAAATGGTCTGTTGTTCTCTTAAGGTTTCTTCTGGCTGATTTAGGATGAACCATATCTTTTTAGGGGCCCAAATAAAATTGGGGAAATGGTTAAACAAGCTAGGAATAGTATTTGTGGTCCAGATTCTAAATATTGAGAAATTCCAGGCTGAATTAGAGTCCTGTGTGTGACAGTCTGAAATGTTGGAGCAATTGGGATTGGAAGCTTTCTTCGAAGGTGTCCTGGGAGCTGTCCTGTTCTGATGAGGAACAGCAACCGAAGCACTTGGTGCTGGAACATGAAGGATGCAGGATGTCAAGTGTCCAATATGCTGAGAGGAATGAATCCTATCAGGTCTGATCCAATGTCATTGTCTGGTTATTTTGTTCTGAAAACATGTAATTTCTCACAAGCATTATACAGTTCTAAACTTATAAATGTATAAGGTGTGAGTGATGCACAGAACAATTAAGGCTAGTTCTCTGCTCTTTGTATGAGCAGAAAAAAAAAAAAGACATCTGTACATCTTCATTCATGCCATACGAAGAATGGGATCTAATAACTCATAGGGATTGTGTAGCCAACAGGAAGCATTGTCTATGCCTAGACACTCATGACTCAACCAGTCTCAGAGCTGTTCCCATATAGTGGGATTAGCAATATAAGTTGCCTGCTTGTTCTGCAGTTTAAATTCTTCATATTCCTATTGTATCTCCCTCCTACATCTCCTCCCGATTCCCCTTCCCTCCCTTTTTCTCTCTCCCTCCCTCCCCTAGTCCTCAGAAAGGGAGCTCTCCTCCCCTAACATCAGACCTCAGCCTATCAAGTCTCATTTGTACTACCTGTAATTTCTTCCTCTGTGGCCTGGCAAGGCCGCCCTGGTCAGAATCCATGTTTTAAGTAGTCCCTGCTCTTCATAGAGCTTGCTCTTCCACTTTTAAGTGGCTTCCAAGGGTCAAATTCAGGTCGCCAGGTTTGTGTGGTGAGCTTTAATGGCTGAGCCGTCTTGCTGATCCACAAATTGCCTACTTTTAATAGTAAATAGTTTGTAGATTCTTTATCATTTCCTGTGCATATGAGAACTTTGGAAATGACTGGTGTATTTTTTTTCAGCATTTATAATTCTTTCTTTGTTCCTTTTCCTTCAATACTTCCAGAGTAATGTTCAATATAAATAGTGATAGTCTTATTCCTGAGCCCAGGAGAACAATGTTCAGTATCTTTGTTATTAATTATGATGTTAGCTACAGATTTTTCTTAGTGTTCTTTCAGATTAAATACATTCTTCCTTATTTCTACTACTCTGAGAATTTTCAAAATCATGAGTAGCTATTCCACTCCTTGGAATATACCCAGAAGATGCTCCAGCACACAACAAGAACATTTGCTCAACCATGTTCATAGCAGCCTTATTCATAATAGCCAGAACATGGAAACAGCCTAAGTGTCCCTCAGTAGAAGAATAGATAAAGAAACTGTGGTACATATACACTATGGAATACTACTCAGCTATTAAAAACAAGGAATTCCTGAAATTTGTGGACAAATGGATTGAGCTAGAAATGTTCATAATGAGTGAGTTAACCCAGAAGCAGAAAGACTCAAATGGTATATACTCACTTATATCTGCATACTAGCCCAAGGGGCATGTCCCATGAAAGTCTTCACTTACCAGGAAACTGGGACAGAGGGGAGGACATCCTATTTGGACTCCAGATGAGAGAAGCATGGAAGAATAGCAAAGTAGAAGGATCCAGAGGGTCCTGGAAACCTACAAGAAGAACATTATGATGGGCAGATTTGGGCCCAGGGGTCCTGCTCAGACTATGGCACCAGCCAAGGACAATACAGGCCGTAAACTTCAAACCCTTACCTAGATCTAGCCAATGGACAGGACATTCTCCACAGTTGAGTGGAGAGTGGGATATGACTTTCACATGTATTCTGATACCTCAACTTTGACCATGTCTCCTGAAGGGGGAGACCTGGTGGCACTCAGAGGAAGGATAGCAGGCTACCAAGAAGAGACTTGATACCCTATGAGCATATAAAGGGGGAGGAAGTCCCCCTCAGTCACAGTCATAGGGGAGGAGAGTAGGGGGAAAATAGGAGGGAGGGAAGAATGAGAGGATACAAAGGATGGGATAACCATTGAGATGTAACAAGAATAAATTAATAAATAAAAAGAAAAAAACAAAAACAAACAAACAAACAAAAGAAATACCTGGCCTAGAAAACCATGTTCAAAGCTTTCTATATTGTTAAAATTATGCAACTGATATTGTAGAAATAAATATAAGTACAGGCAAAAAACAAAAAACAAAAAAGTTTTATCAAATAAATTTCCTGCTTCTCTTGTGATAAGTTTCATGATATTTGTTCTTAAATATGTAATATGGTGAATTATACCAATTGACTTCCAATGCTAAATCAATTTTATACTTCCAAGAAAAGCTTTAAGTTTGTTGACTTTTTTTAGTTTTTAATATTTGTTCATGAGAAATATTGGCCTGTAGTTTTTTTTTATTATAATATATAGTTCTTATATCAGAGTTTGGAATCAAGGTTGGACTCTAAATATAATAGGAAAATATTTTTTCTCATTTTTAATTTTTTAAAAAGATTGATGCAGTTTGTGTGTACAAAAAATACCATTAATTCTTAATTTGTTGGTGTTAGAGGTCATGTCTGTGTCAATAAGGTTGATTTACTTAATCATGTTGATCAAATTATTAAATAATTGTTTATTAAAATCTTTATCTATGATTGTAGATTTGTGCATTTTCCTTAAAGTTTTATGTATTTTGAAGTTCTCATTAGGAGTATATAAACAAGATTTTATTACAACTTAGGCTTGAAATGAGCTTTTTGTCATTATGAAATGGCCTTTATTTCTAGTACTACTTCTTGTTTTGAAGTCTGTTTCTATGAATAAAAACCGTATCTTTTTATTAATATTTCCATGTAACATTTTTCTTCCTTTTATTTTAACTGATTTGTATTTTGTACTTAAAGTGTATCTCCTAGAAATATCTATTTGGTCTTTTTTCCTTCCTTTTATTTCAACAGATCTGTATTTTGCATTTAAGATTTATGTCCTAGAAAATATTTACTTGGATCTTATTCATATTACTTAGATTTAAAAAGTCTTTGTGTTTTATTTGTAATGTTTATTCTATTTATATTTAATGTAATTACTGATAGTGTTAGGTATAAATCTTAACTCATTGTTTTTATCTCATTTGTCATTTAAATTTTTTCCTTTTCTACTTATTTTTCTAATTTTCAAGTTTTCTAAGTTTCATTTTCTACATTAATTTTTTAGTTTACATTCTCCTACAAGTATAATATTTAGGAATCCTATGCATTTGAAGGAACACTCTTGATTTGTTAATGTATCTAAATCAAAATTTTCTATTTTCTAAGCAATACAAAACCTAAGACTCTTTAACTTCATTTATTAGCTTCTGCCATTTCTGTATTTCTGTATTTGTATGTGGGTATGTGCATTCAGATGCCCATGGAGGATAGAAGAGGGTCTGAAGATGGAGTTTCTGGTTCTTGTTTACTGTCTGATGTGGGTGCTAGGAAGTGAGCTTCTGTCCTCTGTGGTAATTAATAGGAAGCACTCTGAACCGTCTCTCGAGGTCCACTTTAAAAAAAAAAAAGGATATATATGTAGTCCTTTTGTAATGCCAGAAGCAATGTACATATAAATTGTAAAAGGTTTTGGCAAAAACATCAATATTTTTATGTTATACATATATGCTTATTATAACATTCTTATGTCTTTAACCAATTATTTTCTATCATCTGGGAATTTTCTTTAGCCCTATAAAATTAATTTCTTTTTCTGGGAGTGCTAGAGGCAAATATTCTCAGTTTGTGTGTGTGTTTGAAAATATTTTTATTTTCTTTTTTAAGGAAAAACCTGGTACACAATTCTGGGTTGGCAGTTTTAATTGTCAGCACTTCAAGTATTTAATTCCTAGTTCTCACTGTCATATTAGACATTAGATTCATTGTTGACTCTTTAAAGGAGTATATAAATTTTGGCTGCTTTTAAAAATTTTTTGGTTTTGTTTTGAGTTTATAATGGGTTGACTATGTGGTACTTAAGCCTGATTTTCTTTGGACTTAGCCTCTTTGGGTATTTGCTGGTTTGATATTTTCCACAAACTGTATTTTTTATATCTTTAAGTTTGACTTTTATTTCAATTTCTCTGTTCAGTAATGTTAGATGTTTGAATATACCTCACATGTCTGTTTCTTTGTTTTCTTTTCTATTTGTGATTCAATTGGGGACTTTCTGTTCTTTGAACATACTGATTTTGTCTTATATTGTTGTAGCCTAATACATATATCAAATATCAAATACATATATCATAATTTTAGTATTCATCACTGAAGGCATTCATGTGGACTAGATTGCATCAAACTCATCCTGTAGCCCAGACAGACCTTGAACTTCTGATCTTCTGCTTTAGCCTCCCAAGTTCTGCAGTTATAGGTGTGAGCCACCATAGTGTTTAGTTTTAACATTTTATATTCAGTTCTTGAATGTCTAATAATTTAAAAATTAATTTCTTTTTTTAATCATCACCATCCATTCATAATTTTTCTACTTTTCTATTTGTATAGCATATTAATATTTTCTAATTTAACCTCCTTCTCCAAATTCTATCTACATAATTTCTGACTTTATTCTGATTTTAGGTCATACTTTCTTGTTTCTTCACACATGTTATATTTTTACTTTTATACTAAATAGTATCTATAGTTGAACTAACTGATGATATTTTTGCTGAGGGGAATCACCTTTTCAGCTGCTTGCCCAGGTAGGAGAATAAAACATTGCCCCTTCAGGGTACTGAGCACTCCTTCTGGATTTTATTAGGGTCATTGGATTGCAGTTTAAGTCAGCTTTAGTTTATCCCTGGTTGCCTTCATTGTCTACTTGTTTGTGTCTGTTTTTGTTTTTAATTGAAAAGCTGCCAAATTGCTTTTTACAGTCTTAAAAGATGGTGAGAGTTTCATTTTATTCTGTGGAGGTTTTAAGATGAGCCCTTGCATCTCTTGGTCAAGCTGTCTTATGTTCAGGCAGATGTTTAAGAGCCACCTATCTGTTTAAAGCTGGTCTCATTTTTCTAACAAGAGTTTTTTTCTCTCCTCAGCACTAGGAGACTAACAGAGGTTTCGCGCTACCTTTTCTTTCACTCTCAAGCTTAGTCTTGCACCCTCCAGCATTACTTAGAATTCATCAGACATTTCTTTTAGTCTTAATTTGGATCACTACACTTAAAAAGCTGCTCCACTGCTTTCTGTTTTCAGTGCTAGTGTCCATCTGCCCCAGCCAACCGTAACACTCAGTCTGTCCCAGAAAATTAATTCTCCTAGAGAGCTAATGGTGGATTGTTGTCATCTATGAAAAGACTCTTGTTTCTCTAGAACTCTTAGCTCATCTGTTGCGTGTTACTTCATAAAAACTCTGCTGTCTTAAAAATGTAACAGAAACTCATTTTTCCTAGTTGCTGTCAACGTGTTTTTAGTTATTATCTTAATGATTAAAGTAGTGAAATCTATTTTTCTGGTTATGAAGTAATACATATTGTATTAACTTTTGCCCAGTTTTGCTGTGTAGCAATGACCTCAATATTTCAGCAGCTTGCGACAATAGCTTATTCTCTTCTTGCTACACACCAGCTGAAGTTTGGCATTGGCTCCTCTGTTGCTCCACATATCTATTAACTCTGAGATCCAGGCTGGAGAACAACTCCTATTTGGGCCATGTTGTTCTTGTAACAGAGGAGGAAAAGAAAAAAAAATTGGCAGATGTGCGCAGTGGCTCTTAAAACTTTTGCTTGGATATTTGATTTTATGTTACTGGCCAAAGCAAATCAGTAGCCAAGGCCAAAGTCAATAGGGCAAAGATGTTTACTTCTATAAAAATACTCGTAAGTTAACAGGAACTGATGGAAATTATTGTGTTTTTGAATGAAGGTGGATTGATTATTTTAAAATTATAATAAAATTTAGCAGCTAGATTATTTCTACTTAATATATTTTTTTAATATTTACCAATTAAAATGGGTTAACTAGACTTACCGGTAGGATGAAAATGCCTACTAATATGCAGAATCTTTTTTTCTGTTCAGAGGTTACTATTGAGTCAAAGTTTCAAAAGGGAGCCTCACCTTTAGGGTAAGATGTGCATTATTCTGTACATATTAGAGGAGGACAAGGCAGTATCATGAGAGTTTTGAAGTTGGTATAACAATGAAAATTAAATTTACAAGGCAGCCTAGTGATGTTACCATAAACAGAACAGCTTGAATGGAGAACATCTGGATTTGGATTTTGTTTCATTTGTATCCCTCAAAATATATGTTTGGGCAATTTATTTAAGTGTGTGTGTGTGTGTGTGTGTGTGTGTGTGTGTGTGTGTGTATGTGTGTACGCGCGCGCACGTGTGTGTTGAGTAGAGAGGTCAGAAGTTCATGTTGAGTTTCTTCTCCACCACTTTCCACAGTATCTCATGCTGAACCAAGTTATCTAGATTTGGCTCGTCTACTTAGCCAGTTTGCCCACTTTTTGAGTGTTATGATTACAAGCTGACCACCACACTTGCCCAGCTTTTATGTGGGTGCAGTAGATCGGAATTCTGGCCACTTATGCTTGCATGGCAAGTGTTTTATCTAATGAGCCATCTTGACATGCAAGTCTTGTTTTGAAGTAGAAATAATAGTTAATTTATTGATACTATCTTTTAATTGTGCCTCAGTCTCTTAATCATCACTTCCTCTACACTCAACTTAAATTTTTATAGTACTTCTTTGTCTGTGAAATACACTCATAAAGTTCATGCATATATCCTGTGTTTTCTTGTTTTACTTTTTTTTGCCCTCCTCCAACACAGGGTTTCTCTGTATAGCCTTAGCTGTCCCGAAACTCACTCTGAAGACCAGGCTTGTGTCAAAGTCACAGAGATCCACCTGTCTCTGCCTCCCAAATACTGGGATTAAAGATGTGCACCACCGCTGCCTGGCTTCTTGTATTACTCTTACTTGTTCATAGTAATTTGGAAAAACTACTGTTTTAATGAGTCTTCTTTCAATTCAGTGTACCTATGTGTCTTCTTTCTACTTAGAGTATCTATGTAGGCCTATGTGTCTAGAGAAAAATGCCAAATTATGCTAATTAGTTTTGCATACCTTCATGGTCACAGTATGAGGAGGATCTTTACTACTATCTGTGATGAAACTCATACTTTCCTAGATCTTTTAATTTTAATTTTTGAGACTGTGTTTCTCTTGTATAGACTCAGCTGTCCTGGACTCGCTTTGTAGATGAGGCTAGCTTTGAACTCACAGAAATACACCTGCCTCTGCCACCCAGAGTGCTGGGATCCTAGGCATGTGACACTATGCCTGGCTTAGATCTTCTATTTTCTCTGGTGATATTTTATGCTTTTTTTTCTTATTATTCTCTAACATCTCATCCCCAATCTTTTGCTCTGCTGATGATTTTGCTTCCCATCTTACTGAAAAAATTGCCACAAAACCAAACTTGCTAGGCTTCTTTATCAAATCTACCCACCTACCAGCATCTTTATCTGTATAACTGGTCTTACTTTCCATGTATTTATCTACTTGATTGTCTTTCCTTCTGCCTACTTAAGAATGTGGCCCTGAATGTTTCTAGTCTCATTTCCTATGAGATTTTCTCAGTACTGCACATCACTGCCATAAGAAGACAAACATATTGTCATTTCTATCTTCAACATTACTTATTTAATTCCCCTTTCCTTACCAGGGACTGTTTATTTGCTCCCCAGGCATAGAAAACTTGAAAAAACTACCTATATTCTTAGCCTTCAATGCTTATTTCCTATTTTCTCTTAAATTCAGCACAATTAGACTTTTGATATCTCCTCATTGAAAATACCCTTGATAAAGTTTACCTGTGAATCTCATATTGCTAAACCTCACATGGATTTCTCAATATTCATAATCTTCCTTAATTTAGCAATAACATTTGATGCTGTTCAACATCTCTTTCTCCAACAGCTTTTTCATTTGGTTTCTAGAACATAATAGTTTAACATTTTGCCTCCCTCTGTCAATTGTCTTTTTCCTCCCTAGTCTTTTACAAGTTGAGCATTTACCTTTGGTCCTTCTCTATGTACATCCACTCCCTTCACCGTAACTCTTAATAACTGCATACTGACAACTCTTAAATTATGTATCCATGTAAGGTTCCTCCTCAAGGTTATTCAGGTATAAACACATGTATCTATACTAAGTGTTAATTTATGTATCCATGTAAGGTCCTCCTCAGGGTTATTCAGGTATAAGCACATGTATCTATACTGAGTGTATGTGGCCATTATGCCTAACTACTACTACATTTAACATGTATCAAAACAAATTACCGATTTCTTGCTTAAAGTTAGGTTCTACCCAACAAATTTGTCTTTTTTCCCTCTCCCTAAGACAGAGTTTCTCTGTGTAGCTATCTTGAAACTATTATACAAATTATAAACCTATAGACTTCATTAAGAAATACTGTTTTAATTATAAGACATTAGATAGGGTTTTGGTTGTTTGGTTAGTTTTGGTTTTTGGAGACAGGGTTTCTCTGTGTAACAGCTTTGGCTGTCCTGAAACTCACTTTGTAGAATAGGTTGGCCTCATACTCACAGAGACCTATTCACCTGCCTCTGCCTCCTGAGTGCTGGGTTTAAAGGCATACACCACCAGCCCTAGATTAGACAGTATTTTGAAAGATAGATGATTTTAAAGAATATTAAGGGCTGTAAAACTAGTGTGGCTTCTATAAAATATATATTAAGATAAAAATTTAATCGCTGAAAGTGCTAGAATGAATTGACAATGATAGATTAATTAGAAGAATGTACAAATTCATATATGCTTAAGAGGGGTAATCAATAATCTAGTGAGGTCCACATAGTTACACATTCTAAACAGGAAAGTGAGAAGTGAGAAAATAAAGTCAATTTTGAAAGGGAATAGGAAATTTTTAGGAAAAATGATTGGTGAAGAGGGCAGACTGAAGTTTATAAATGCAAAATACATTTCTCGTGCCAAAGGGAATAAGAACTAGTTTATTCTGAACCAGTATGAGTGTTCATGGCCTAGGAATGTAAATTTTGGTTACCCTAAGTTAAGACATGCACATAGTTCTACAAGCTTTCTATAGGCACAGAATAAAAGGTCATAAGTGAGTTTATTCACCAAAAACATTGATGGGGACATCAGGTAGGCAGTTGTTATAGCAAAGCAAGGGAACTCTGCTATCTGATAACATTCTTAGCTTTTGGTTGTAGAAGCTAGTGATCTGCTAAGAATACATTCCAAAGGTTGTACCTGACAGCCAGACACATTTTAGGTCAGGTAAAGGCATGGGTGATAAGTAGCTATCACGTTGATGAAAGACAGCCAAAGATAATTTTGATTCTTGATCTGCACTGCAACATTCCAACTCATTACATTTAGCTCTATTCTGTCCTTTTTAGGAAACATCTCACAAATTCATATATGATTTTCATTGAAATAACCAATTGGTCTGGGGGACACACTTTTGTCATTTGTTTGTTACACCTATTAGTGTAATTACTGCCCTCATTCTTCTCTTGGTAAGAGTTTAGATTGTAAACTGTTAAAGAATAGATTAAAATATTTGTTATGCTTTTAAACTGCCTGTCTTTAAGCAACGAAAGGGAATAACACAGTAAAGCCTCTTCTAGAGCCGGCTGGTACCCAAGGGCTTATAAAATAGCCAGCATGCTATTGGTTGCTCTTCATAACTTGATAATAAGATCCAAATTGCTAACGACAACACTTACTATTTCCTTGAACACAGAGAAGTCAAGCTGGTGCCTAGCTAGAAGTTTTACCCTGTACCAACGGGCATTCATGAAAGGTAACAGAAAGACAGCTTGCTGAAAAGCACTCTGCATGCTGCTGTGACCTGCCTGTAAGGCATACTGGTGCAGATGGTATGGGAGTAACAAATCACTTTTTGCTTGGATTTAGGGCCCATTTCATGAGATGGAACTCATACCTTTTTTGCTAAGGTAGCTAAGAACCTGAAACTGGATAAGTCATTGGCCTAGGGGAAAGCTTGACTCCCATCGACGTACTTCTATACCAATAGATGAATCCTTTGCTTAATTCACTCACATCAGAGATAGAAAATAATGCTGAGGCCACAAATGGACAATATACAGAGAACCAGGGACTCTGGGGTTCTAAATGGGATGTCTTTATAAAACTTTCCTTTCACTGCTCAGGGAACTATACAGGCAGAAGAGGAGGCAAAATATTTAAGAGCCAGAGGTGATGGCTGAATAATTCCAAGAAAACAATGTTTTCACACACAACAGGACTGATATAAATATACACTCATAAGGACTGTAACAGAATGAATAAGACCTGCGAAGTTCAAGCCCCATGGTATCATTGCACTGAGAAGGGGATGTAGACATAGGGTCCCACCCCAACCACCCATGGCGAAGGAAAAATCAGTGTTCTCCAATAGAGTGTCAACTGAGTGTGACGACCATACTCAAGGGCAGGCTCCATGCCCAGGAGCAGTTGTCAAACAAAATGAACCTAATTTTTTTTGTTGTTTTTGTTTAATTTTGGTGTGAGTGTGTGTGTGTGTGTGTGTGTGTGTGTGTGTGTGTGTGTGTATGTGTGTGTGTGTTTGTGTTGTTATTTTGTTTTGTTTTAGCATTTTTGTTATATTTGTATCTGTTTTGGTATATTGTATGTATGTGTGTGTGTTGTTGTTTTGTTTTGTTTTAGCATTTTTGTTATATTTGTATCTGTTTTGGTATATTGTATGTATGTGTGTGTGTTGTTGTTTTGTTAAAAGAGAGAACATAAAGTAGGGTGGTTAGAGAGGTGGGGAAGATCAGGTTTTGGGAGGAGTAGGGAGGGGGAAAGGAAAATGTGATCAAAATACTCTGTGTGAAAACAATCAAACAAACACCAGACATCATGTTAGGATTTAGGTTCTTCTATCACATTTTATTTTATTTTAATTTTTTCTCCCTTATTAATTTATTCTTGTTATATCTCAATGGTTATCCCATCCCTTGTATCCTCCCATTCTTCCCTCCCTCCCATTTTCCCCTTATTCCCCTCCCCTATGACTGTTCCTGAGGAGGATTACCTCCCCCTGTATATGTTCATAGGGTATCAAGTCTCTTCTTGGTAACCTGCTGTCCTTCCTCTGAGTGCCACCAGGTCTCCCCCTTCAGGGGACATCGTCAAAGGTGAGGCACCAGGGTATGTGAGAAAGTCATATCCCACTCTCCACTCTACTGTGGAGAATGTTCTGTCCATTGTCTAGATCTGGGTAGGGGTTTAAGGTTTACCGCCTGTATTGTCCTTGGCTGGTGCCTTAGTTTGAGCAGGACCCCTGTGCCCAAATCTGCCTATCATAATGTTCTACTTGTAGGTTTCTAGGACCCTCTGGAACCTTCTACTTTGCCATTCTCCCATGCTTCTCTCATCTAGAGTCCCACTAGAATGTCCTCCCCTCTGTCTCAGTTTCCTGGTAAGTGAAGGCTTTCTAATATGCAGATATAAGTGAGTATATACCATTTGAGTCTTTCTGCTTCTGGGTTAACTCACTCATTATGATCATTTCTAGCTCAATCCATTTATCCACAAATTTAGGGAATTCCTTGTTTTTAATAGCTGAATAGTATTCCATAGTGTATATGTACCACAGTTTCTTTATCCATTCTTCTATTGAGGGACACTTCGGCTGTTTCCATGTTCTGGCTATTATGAATAAGGCTGCTATGAACATGGTTGAGCAAATGTTCTTGTTGTGTACTGGAGCATCTTCTGGGTATATTCCAAGGAGTGGAATAGCTGGATCTTGAGGAAGCCCCTATTCCCATTTTTCTGAGATAGCACCAGATAGATTTCCAAAGTGGTTGTACTAGTTTGCATTCCCACCAGCAATGAAGGAGTGTTCCTCTCTCCCCACATCCTCGCCAGCATGTGGTGTCGCTTGAATTTTTGATCTTAGCCATTCTGATGGGTGTAAGATGGAATCTCAGAGTTGTTTTGATTTGCATTTCCCTGATGATTAAGGAGGTTGAGCATTTCTTTAAGTGTTTCTCAGCCATTTGATATTCCTCTGTTGAGAATTCTCTGTTTAGTTCCAAGCCCCATTTCTCAGTTGGGTTATTTGGTTTAGTGGTGTTTAATTTCTTGAGTTCTTTATATATTTTGGATATTAGACCTTTGTCAGATGTAGGGTTGGTGAAGATCTTTTCCCAGTCTGTAGGCTGTCGCTTTGTTCTCTTGACAGTGTCTCCTGCCTTACAGAAGCTTCTCAGCCTCATGAGGTCCCATTTATTAATTGTTGACATTAATGTCTGGGCTGTTGGTGTTCTGTTCAGGAAGTTGTCTCCTGTGCCAATATGTTCCAGGCTCTTCCCCACTTTTTCTTCTAAATGACTTAGTGTCTCTGGTTTTATGTTGAGGTCTTTAATCCACTTGGATTTGAGTTTTGTACAAGGTGACAAATATGGGTCCAGTTGCATTTTTTTACACATAGACATCCAGTTAGACCAGCACCATTTGTTGAAGATGCTATCCCTTTTCCATGGAATGGATTTGGCTTCTTTGTCGAAAATCAAGTGACCATATGTGTGTGGATTCATATCTGGGTCTTCGATTCGATTCCACTGATCAACCAGCCTGTTGCTGTGCCAGTACCATGCTGTTTTAATTACTATTGCTTTATAGTACAGTTTCTATCACATTTTAAAATGCACTTTCCCCACTTCGAGGCAGGACTTCTCTATGTAGCGTTGGCTGTCCTGGAGACTCACTTTGTAGCCTACTCGGGGCTCAAACTCACAGCGATCCACCTACCTCTGCCTCTGTGAGTGCTGGGAGTAAAGGTGTGCGCCACCATGCCCAGCTTTAAAATACACATATACTTGAAAATTTTCCTAGTATAAATGATAAGCTAGGTCAGCAGTTCTCAACCTGTAAGATTCATAACAGTATAAAAATTAGAATTATGAAGTAGCAATAAATAATTTTATGGTGTGTGTATGTGTATTGTTGTTTTTGTTTTGTTTTAGCATTTTATTATATTGGTCTTCTGTTTTGATTTTTTGTATGTATGTGTGTTAATACAGTTCCACAATGTGAGAAATTGTATTAAAAGGTTTGCATTATTAGGAAGGTTAAGAGCCACTGATCTATACAAAAGTACCTTGTTAAATTTTTTGTTATAGTGAAATCTAGATTGATAATTAGTCATTTAATTACTTTCAAAAGCTAATATGATTATAAATGAGGACTTTTTACCAGTGTAATTATTAGAAAACATTAGTTCTTGACATAAAAGTTAATTTTTTCAATATGTCTAGTTTGTTTTTGTACTGAGCAAGTAATCCATAAAATGGGAAGGTTAGAAGGGATAAGTGTGTGTGTCAGATTTGTTTATTTACAAAAGAATTATAATTATTTACTATAAGGAAGGGGGTGTAATATACAACAAACACTTCCATTCAAAAATGCAGTTTTGCATAACGAAAATTATTTGGTTAATTTTATTAATAGATTATGTAGTTATTTAATGCTGTTATTTTATAGCTAAGAGTTGTATACTTCTTTGATTTCTCCATTCTTATTAGAATGCATAAATGTGACAAATGGCATAATTGTGGGCTGAGAGTCCTCTGATAAGGTCTTATTATGTAGCCCAAGGTAGATTTTTAAAAATATATTTTATTAATTTACTCATATTACATCTCAGTTGTTATCCCATCCCTTGTATCCTCCCATTCCTCCCTCCCTCCCACTTTCCCCTTAGTCCCCTCCCCTATGACTGTGACTGAGGGGGCCCTCTTCCCCCTGTATATGCTCATAGGATATCAAGTCTCTTCTTGGTAGCCTGCTATTCTTCTCTGCCAGGCCTCCCCATCCAGGGGACATGATCAAATATGGGGCACCAGAATTGGTGTGAAAGTCAGAGAGCAGCGATGTTAACCACTGAGCCGTTTTCTATTCCCTAGTTATGTCTTTTTAAAAGGAAATGTATTATAAGTGAAAATCTCAAAAATTTAGTGAAATATTAAGAGGTGTTCTTTGTTTTTATAGCTAAAAATATAAATTATGGGTGGTGACGTGGTTCAGCTGGTAAAGACATGTTCCATCAAGCCTGATGTCCTGCATTTGATCGCTGAAACAAACATGGTTGTAAGACTCAACTCCTAAAATTTGCCCTCTGATCATATGTGTGCCATGGCATGTATGAACCCACATGTGCATAAGCACACAGGGGAAATACACTAAACATTAAATGCCTATGTGTGTATCAGGTGAGGAGCGGGGAACGGCACTCAGTGGTAAAGGGCCTTGGATTCCATCCCCAGCACTGCCAAAAGGAAAGCTAAACGTTTACCACTAAAGGATAAGTGGTAAAGCCTTGGAAAACGTCAAAATATTGAGATCCAGATTAAATCTTTGATCTAAGACATTAACAACAGGCAAATTTTGTGTTTATTATGCTGTATTTTTAAAGAAAATTTGATAACTTGAATTTTATTAAACTTTTGCTTATCTAAAAATATCTTTGAGTAAAATGTAAGCCAACAACATATCCGGAAATAATTCAGTTTTTATATTTTGAAGTGTGTGTGTGTGCGTGTGCATGTGTGAATGTGCGTGTGTGTGTGTGTATGTGTGTGTGTGTGTGTGTGTGTGTGTGTGTGTGTGTGTGTGTGTGTGTGACAGAAACTTACATTGTGGTAGCATGAGCTCGGTGATGTGGGTAGACAGTATGGCATTTGTGCAGAACAGTGGTTTAATGGTGGGTCCTGAAGGCATAAGTAATGCCAAGGCTGGGAAAGAGGCAAGAATCGGGAGATTTGATGCTGTGGTCCTATAGATGACTGGGAAGGGGGCAGTGAAGATGACAGTGGGCTTATTTCTGTTTACAATTGAAAATACCGAATCAAAATAGTTATTCAATATTCTCATAAAACAGTTTGAACAATGTAGCTTCATTTTGATAAATGTGGATGTAAAAGATCCCCCCCCCCCCCCCCCCCCCCCCCCGGCCAGGGCTGTGGATACAGTTAGTGCTAGAGTTCTTGCCTAGCATCCGTGAGGCTCTGGGTGTCACAAACACTGTACAAAAACAAACCAAAATGGATGTATAACTCCCTTCTGTATCAGTGGGCTTCACGTCCTCAGATTCAACCTAGTTTACTAAAACAATTTAAATCTGTCCTGAATTCCTTGTTCTTAATGGCTGAGTAGTATGAGATTCCATCTTACACCCATCAGAATGGGTGTAACTCAATAACTCAAGCGACACCACATGCTGATGAGGATGTGGAGAGAGAGGAACACTCCTTCATTGCTGGTGGGAATGCAAACTAGTACAACCACTTTGGGAATCTATCTGGGGCTATCTCAGAAAAATGGGAATTAGGCTTCCTCAAGACCCAGCTATTCCACTCCTTGGTATATATCCAGAAGATGCTCCACCACACAACAGGGACATATGCTCAACCATGTTCATAGAAGCCTTATTCATAATAGCCAGAACATGGAAACAGCCTAAGTGTCCCTCAGTAGAAGAATGGATAAAGAAACTGTGGTATATTTACACTATGGAATACTACTCAGCTATAAAAACAAGGGATTCCCAAGGTAGTTTTCTACTTGTGGTCTTTCTGTCTTAGCATCCTGAAAGTCTGGATGACAGGTATGGAACATCATCCTTGGCCTTAGTGGGTCAATAAATTTCATATCTTGGGAAAATAAATCTGCTAAAAAGATGGAAGATGCCTGTTTGGTCTGGTCATTTCTTATTGTGTTGCCTAATTTTGATGTTCTATTCATATTTAAAGACATTACTTAGCAGAAAGTAACTAATGAGATTTGATGCTCTGTTTGACCTTTGGAAATTAAGTAACTTTAGTATTTGTTCCATATAGTAACCAGATAATCTTGAATGAATATATCACTTGAACATACCTGGATAATTCTGTAAAACAGATAATTTTATATATGTGAGATATTATAATCCAAACCATAGCAGATAGTAAGTGTAAATGTATATTTATATGACTGTATGTATACTTACATATGTGAATATACTTTCCTGCTGTCAGTTTTGAATGTGTTGTTTGTATTTACTAAGTTGACAGTTGCTGATGTGCTTTGTATGTGAATGGACATATGTTTGTTAAGCTTATGATATATGCCTTTTACCTTTTAAACTGCTTTTGTTTTGTGAGAACAGTTTGTGTCTATATTCAGATTATTGTGTGGCAAAAATGACTACTAGTACACACTGATTAAAGCGTTTACACTTTACTAACTTGGGCAAGGAATTTCTACTACTAGGGTATGGGAAGCTAGTGCGAATTTATTGTCTGAGAATGCCTTTGAACATTAACTTTGTTGTTGTGGATCTAAGTTGGAAGACAAAGCTAGTGTTTACTTACTGTCAGAAAATAGAACATATAATTAGTTTTGTTTTTGCTTCTAAACTTTTTTTTTTAATTAACAGGCTCATAAATTTGGCTATGGTATGTTTCAATAGAAAATATGGGTTTCAGCCTCAATTCTGCCATTACTTAGCTATATTACCTTGGGAATATTCCTACTGACTTTAATTTCTTCCTTTTATAATTAGAATAATCGAATTATTATAGTTTGTCTGTGAAACTTTATCAACTTCTAAGACTCAGTGACAAGCATTTCTTGAATGCATTCTGTTTTTTTTCCTTTAGCTTAAAGTTATTATTTATTTTACTCTTTACCGTATAGTCATGCATCACTTAATGGCAGAGATACCTTCTAAGAGCATACCATATAAACTTAGATAGTACAGGCAATTACTGATATGGCTTTTTGATGCTTGACAAGAGGAGGTAAATATGAGATATATGAGGCTGTTTCTGATGTAGATGCATTACTATCTTATAGTAAACTTAAAAAGATGGCTAGAAGGAGTATATGCTAAAAATAAATAGCATAGTGTAAGATACATATACATTGATAATAGTCTTTTGTTGCCAAGTATTATGCTATTTTATATTTAATTGTATGTGAGATACTTTTATATGATTGGCAATATCATAAGCCTCTTCATTGATCATTGGTAATTTGCTGTGCCATTATGAGAGTACAACAGCTATGGCAGCAGTAGGCAATAGGTGGATTTTTGGCTCCATTGTAGTCTTGCAGGACCGCTATTATATATGTGCTCCATACAGGGTAAAACACCATTATGTAGTACTTGACTATTAAAATGTACTTTTTAGGGCCGGGCGTGTAGGTGGACACCTTTAATCCCAGCACTTCCGAGGCAGAGGCAGGAGAATCACTGTGAGTTTGAGGCCAGCCTGTTGTACAAAATGAGTCCAGGACAGCCAAGACTACACAGAGAAACCCTGTCTTGAAAAACCAAAAACAAACAAACAAACAAACAAAAACAAAAAAACTTTTTATATAGTCTAAATTAAATGGAAGCTTGTTAACAATCTTTGTATTGCCACACTTCATAGTAAAATCAATGAACTAAGTTATTCTAGCCTAGTGTAGGGTAGACCTAGTAAAAATGTATGTGTATATATGGTTTCATAGTGTGTTAGCTTTCTATTACAGTGATGAAATACTAAATTAGTCTAAAAAAAGAGTAAGATTTATTTTGGTTCATTATTTCAGGGGCTCATGTTCGCTAGACTCTGTTTGGGTCTATAGTGGCAGTTCTGTATCCTGACAAAAGTGTGTCATGGAGGTTCAGTTTTTAGGCTACCAGGAAGCAGTAAGAGAAGGGTTTCTTACCACCCTTTTTGTTTTAATTTTCTTGTCACTGTAATAGAATAACTGGCTTTAACAATTTAAGGGAAGATAGCTTAATTTTGGCTCATGGTTTAAGGAAATACAGACTATCATAACAGGGAAGGTATGATTTTGGGTGTTACACAGCCAGTCAGTTCTCTCTGGAAGAAATCCCACAAATACTGAAGGTAGTGCCTCATTAATGCCCTGCATGTTTTTTGTAAGCCAGTCAAGTTGATAATGAAGATTAGCCAGCACATCTCTCATGAGCCAAGCTCCAAAGATCTAAATCTTAACATCTTTATATTAGACTTTACCACTTAAAGGCTCTACCACTACTGCTGAGTAACTCACAGGCTTGGAAACAAGCCCTTGGGTGGCATTTCAGATCAAACTATTGCAGTTAGTATGTATCTATCCCTCTTCCTGCTGTTGTCATTAAGAGTCAATTTTATGGGCCTTGACAAGAGTTCCTGTTTCTCTTCCAGTTGTAATGCCAGGGCTATCCTATTTTTCTGCTTTTCCTTTAGGAATAGAGCTATTCTTTTCCCTGTATTTTCTTTCCCTGGTTTTAGTAAGTTTTCACCAGGCCATGATTTTTATGCCCTTTCTCTCGAAGATTATGGATGGTGTTGCTTAGGAGAAATAACTAGATGGGTATGAATGGAGTGCATCACGTGGTGTGATAGATTTACACGAGTACCCTCACACAGCATTTAACTCCGACTTCTGCTTGACAGAGGGAGGAGACTAGATAGTCCTAGGTAGCTGTTCAGTTCCGCATTCTAGTCTTCTCTTGTAGCTAACAATGAAAAATTCACTCAAATTTCCTCTAGATTTATATTCCTAGTAGGGTTCCAGAAGAAGGAGGGTAAAAATATACAACTTCGCATAATTTTGGGGGTCGTTTTTATAGAGTTCAGTGGCCTCTATCTCTAGGTTAGGAAAAGCTTTAATTCTTTTTTTTCCCCATAGGTGCATGCCGTTGTATATGTTTCTGCTTATTTGCTTGACTTCCGTTCTATGTTGGGCTCTGACAAGTAATTAATTTGAATTTTACAATTTTCTTGTCATATTGGTGGAAGTGATGCTCTTTCCAACTCTTCATTTATTCAGTCTTAAACAAAGGAAGACCTTTACCTTTAAAAATGCTTTCATATCTATGATGATATTTCTTGTTAATATATTATATCTTCAAAGATGTTTATAATCTCTTACTTTAAATTCTTGTCTGTGCCCTTCTGTATTTGTTACGGGTTTTCTCTTATTTTTATTAGTTATATTTCTTTCTTTAAAACTATAGTTATCTTGTCGGTACTTACAATGCAAACATGAGGACCAGAGTTTAATCTCTACCTCCACCCACTTAAAAACTAAACCAAACCAAAATAAACAAAAACCAAACCAACCCAAAAAACTAATATGTGCCTTTATCCTAGAGCTGGCTGGGTAGAGAGAAGAGGATTCCGAGGTTTATTGGCCAGGCATTGTAGATGAACTGGTGAGCTTCAGGGTTAGTAGGAGACTAAACCTCAAGAGAACTGTGGAGGAGCTATATATGTGGCTTAGCAGGTAAAGTGCTTGCTATGCAGTCATAAGGGATCTGGCTATCACCCGCACAAAAACCAGGTGGACGCTCACCCATAATCCCAGCTCACAGGGAACAGAAGCAAAGAGTCGCCGGAATAAGCTGGCCAACCAGACTAGCTAAAAATGGTGAATTCCAGGCTCAGCAAGACACCTTGCTTCAATATATAAGGTGGAAATAGATTAAGAGCCACAGTATTGTAAGGTGCATGTGCATGTCTCTATGTGTATTTAACGTACATGTGAACATACACGCACACTCACTCACTCACACTTTTTCTAATGATAGGGCCCTTCTATGTAGCTCTGGCTGCTCTAGAACTTTCTATGTAGACCAGTCTGACCTTGAACTCACAGAGATTCAATTGCTTCTGGCCTCTGTATACACCTCCACGCCCCAGCACATGCATATGACCCACACAGGAACATGAACACACATACGTGCACATGACTGGAGACTTTGAAGCACTTGTCCAGAGACCTGGAATAGGTTGTTACAAAAGCTGGCATTGATGACTGTGCTATTTTAATATATGATTAAGATAAGCAGAAAATGGGACAGATTAATGATGAATTAGGGATGGAGAACAGAAACTCTGTCTTATTTATTCATTATAAAGTGAAAGTGCCAAATCAGCCAATTAA
The DNA here is from genome assembly GCF_964271855.1 of Acomys minous. Lineage (NCBI taxonomy): Eukaryota > Metazoa > Chordata > Mammalia > Rodentia > Muridae > Acomys > Acomys minous. The sequence continues at coordinate 39,089,089 of NC_140489.1, read as the reverse complement.
TTTGACAGAAATTCAACTTGCGAAACCTCTAAGTTACTTGTTAGGGATACTGTGCTTAACTATTAGTTAATTAATAATTTTATTCCAGGTTTGTTTTAACTACTAGGTTAGTTTTTGAACTTTTTATCTCTTCTGTTTTATGTACCAATGTGAAACATTTCTTTTAGAGAAACAGGAGTAACCTTTCTTTAGATTAGATTTGATGTACTTTGATTCTTTTGATCACAAGAAAATTTTAGTACACTAGGATACAGAGACTATCAAAAGAATTGTTTTGTAATCCTTTCTGATTATCCAGTAGAATGCAAGTTTGAATGTATGCTTTAAATACATTTGAGGATGAAAATAACCAATTGCCCTAAAACATTTTACACTCAGAATTGGTGTTAGATAATAATTTCAGATTAGACAAAGAGGAGTGTTTTACCTCTAATTTGTATCTATCTGTCCAGAGACACTAGTTAATTATTAATCTAGTGAAAGATGTGGTCTGATCCTCCACATTACTTTTCCTCTGGCACTTATTTGTGGAAGTTGATGCAGTTGTCACTTTACCATTAGTGTGACAATATACTCAAAAATAAATTTAGAGGAGGAAAACTGTATTTTGGCTTATGACACCAGAGCTGGCTCCATTACTTATATATTGTAGTAAGGTAGGATGATCATGGCGGGAAGCACATGGGAGAAAAAGCTACTCACTTATGGCAACCAGGAAACAGAGAAAACAGAAAGGGAGGGGCCAGGGACAAGATCGACCTTTCAAAGGCGTGTCACCAATAAGCAAAGATTTTAAAGATGGAAAGTGAATGGGGGGTGGGGGGGGAGAGAAAGGCCACTTTGCCAATAAAGAGTTGGTATTTAGTAGAAGAACAAAGATTATGTCTCTTCCACCGACACACTTCCTCCAAGCATATTCTACCTCCGAGTAACCAACTCAGCTATGAACTTATCAATGAATTTATCTATTGATTGGATTAACATTCAAGCAACAGGTTTTTACACAGGAGTTTGCAGAAATTACTAATTTCCCATCAGAAACAATATGTAATTCAAATTGTAGGAAAGAGTACATGAATTAAAATAATATTAGTCTAGGTTATAAATGGCTTTTACAAGAATGTAAATTATACACTGGTGTACTTTAAACACCTTTGGGGATCTTACTATTTATTATAATGGTGTAATACATATTTGTTGATTGCTGAATACATAGTGAGGGAGACATTGGAATTTTTACACTTTACCTGCACTTAACTTCAGAATTCAGATGCCTTCAGAAAAAAATTGTATTGTCTTTTAGTTTTGGTTTTCTCATCAGCAAAACTGAAATGACAAAGTACTAGACAAGGTGTTTTGAAGATGTTTTAGTAGTTTATATAAAAGTATAAATTTACAGTTCAAAGTAAGTTTTGGAACATGTAAAGTGGATAAAATTAATCTTTATAGCATTCAGAAGCTATAGGAAGTGAATAAATGTCTTTTGACCAAGGATAAATTAAGGCATAAGTACCATAGAGAGTTAAAATGTTTTAAAATATTTTAGAGGATAATTTTGTTCAAATTCTCAAGATGTTTTCTTTTGTTAATGAGAAGTGATTATGAATGAGAAAATACTTTTCCAAACACACAATTAGAATGATAAAATTTCTAAGTAAGATAGGTTGTTGAAAATATAATCTGAGAGGACAGAGCAGTGGGGTGAATGATTAAATAATATGATATGTTAACAGCATTGTAATTAAGGATACTTAACATTTTTAAGTATATGTAAAGGTTGCTCTACTTTAGACACAGTGCCATGTTCTTTCCTCTAGTACTTTGATATCTAATTATATAAAGGTTTGATCTTTGAAAGTATTTGACTAGGAAATTAATAATCTAATTTTGCATTTTAAATAGGAAATTAGAGAGGTTTTGTGTTAGTTTCTAATCTTTTCTATCCATTGCCTCAAAGTCACTCTTAGTCAGAAGTACATTTGCTTTAGTTAAATGCTACAAAGTGATTATTCTCTTTGTAAGAAAAGTAGTATACAGTTGATTCTGTTATACTATTTTTTAGTACTAGCACTAGGCAAGGATTTGAAATAAACAATATAGTCATAAAATAGGGCCTTTAAGACTCTGTATTCTAAATCTTTTTCATAGCAGAGAGTGATTTTGGAGTAGATAATTAGACATTTTAATTATATATATTTAATGTATACTAAATATACAGTTTGAGTACAAACTTTTCAGTCTTAACTGTTAGCATTAAATCAATTAATAATGTACAAAGCATGGTATAAAATGTTAATGATTATTACTTTTCCATTCAAGGCTATTACTGTTCTAATTTCTCATAATAAAAATTTTTTAAATAAAAAATTCAGGAATTACAATATGTAGTGTATGTGAGCTAGCAGATGCTAATTTTGTATTTAACCTAAATAATATTTAAGATAGGTAAGGTTATATTGATGTGAAACTAAAACTTGGTTTCTGATTTTTTTCAAGAATTTAGAAAAATGAAAACAATATAAGAGAAAAAAAACAAAAACAAAAAACAAAAACAAAGGAGAAAAAACAAAATAAGCAAAAGGAAATTTTTATTTTAAATATTCATTTTAAGAACTTACATTTTTGTTATATTGTGAGTTTATCAATTCTAAAGATTCCTCAAGTCCTTTGTTTTGATTAGGGGTGATAATGACTGTTCCTGTTAGATTCCTGCACTGCTGGCTTTACTTCCCTGCCCCGTCCTGCCTTTACATTGCACATTACTAGGACTTTAGTTCATTCATGTTCTTGCTTTAAAGAACCTTAATGCAGCTTTGACATTTGATTGGCTAATAGCCCACCATAAAACTTTTTATAGAAATAGTTTACCAAGTCACTAAACCCATTCAAGTATTTAATAGCTTTCATTGAAGAGATACTTCTTTTTAATCAAATCAGTCATCGTATAAGAGACACAGATCTTCATTTACAATTTTAGTAAAAAGTGTCCAGAGTGATTTGAAAGGTAACTTCACTGTTTTGTGAAAATACTAAGAAAATACATAGTGGCTGTGTCTCTGATACATAGGAAATATTTGGGAAAGTTTTTTTCCCTTTCTAAATTGCTTCATTAGGGAAGGAGGTCTGAGTTATATTATTTGCATGTTATATTAACTTATTGTGAGTCTTTTAACCCCATAGCCTGACCTCCTGTGGGAATGAATTTTATTGTCTTCATTTGTTCTTTAATCACTTTTCCCAATAGGAGGTAATCAGTTAGTTTTGTTTGTTCATTTGTTTTCTGAACTGAAGATATACTGAATCTTAGAAGCTGTAAAAGTACAAAGCACAGGGCATTACTGTTTAGGGCACATGATAAGGTGATTGTCAGTTATTAAGAAGCTTGAGGCTTAGCTTCTTTTAAACTACAGGTGCTTTGGCATGCAATTTGTAGTTTTGCAGCAAAATTCTGTCATATAAGAGACTTCTAGGGTTCTCAGGCACTGGTAATAAAGGGACTGGTAAGAAAACATGCAACTGTCAATGCAAAACCCAATTCTGGAGTCTTGAGCATACAGGATTAAAATAAGTTGAGACTCTCAACCGCTGTGTTGCAACCCCTTTGAGGCTCCAATGACCCTTTCACAAAGGTCACATATCAAATATGCAGGCATAACAGATATTTACAATATGATTCATAATATAGCAAAATTAACGTTATGAAGTAGCAACAAGAACAATTGCAAGGTTGGGGGTCTCCACAACACAAGGATCTGTATTAGAGAGTGTTAGCACTAGGAGGGTTGAGAACCATTGCTCTAGAGCCATATTAGAGCCTTGAAGTGGTAACCCTTTTCAGTCGTATTAGCAGCCAAAGGGACTTGGCATGGTACTGCAGCGTTGAGAGAAGTCACTCTCTCACCTGTCAGTGTTAGATCAGAAGAGGATTAACCACAAAATGAGTACACAAAGCCGTTTAATACTCAATCACTTTCAACCAAAATCTTCAAGTGTCCTGTCTGAAAGGAAATGAGTCTGGTGGGGCATGAGCTCCGAGATGTAGGAATTCCTTGATTTCCTTAAGACACTTTAACTCTTTTCTTTTCTTTTTTAAATTTAGAACCCTGAATCCATATAGCACATTGTAAGTTCTTAATAAATACTTGGAATGAATGAATGAAATAATTGCTTAGGTTGTTTATGGCAGGCCATACAACCCACTTTAAAGTATATTAATTACTTTATTTATGGACGTAATAATCTGAGTTAAGAACATGAATATGAAATTGGCAAGTTAAATTAGTGTCTGGGTTATAGATTTTGTTGGTGTTACTTTTGTTGCTTTGGTTTACTGATGTGTCAGCCCCTCTTGGTTAGCAACTATTGAATCCACTTTGCTGTGGTTAGTGATTGATTTTTCTTTGTGCTTTTGTTACATAGATATTTTTGAGGCAGTGTTAGGTATACATATGTGCAGTAGAATCTATAAAATATGTTATAGGATAAAGAAAAACCATATAACATGTACTTCTGCTACTTTAAGGGAACTCAGGTTCGGATAGCCAGATGATGGAAAGAAGGGTCGGCTACATGCCCAGCATAGATGAACAACAGAAAACAAACTCATGGTATCTTTGGAGGGTCCTTTCACATAATAATGTGCTAGAACTTTTCTTTTAAAAAAGTTTATCTTTTAAACATTTCATATACATTTCATATGTATATATATACATTTCATATGTCATTTTACTATTTTTATGTACTTTATTTACATATATTTTGTATGTATCATTTTATAAATATATACGATATATATATAAATAAAACTCTTTTACACTACAGGTCTGTTGCTTATATATTATGGCTTCCAGCTTAGTGTTTATGGGAGTCTTGAGTGTGCAAATGAGTGGGTCACTGTGTCTATATCTGTTTCTTGTACTTGTTCTTGTGTTCTTTTCCTTGTGTCTGTTTTGTTCTTTTCCAATGTGTTAGCTTTTGTCTTATATAAGTATATTTTATTATTATCCTTTAGAAGCCTGTTTATTTTCTAATGAGACAGAAAAGGGATTAGATCCTGATGAGAGAGGAGGTGGGGAGAAGGTGAGAGAAGTAGATGGCGGGAAAAAATGTATCAGGATATATTATGTGAGAGAAAAAAAATCTGTTTTAAAAGGAAAAGAAAGTTAGGAGCCTGCCAGGGAGTAAAAAGATCCAAGTGATGTTTTAAAAGAAAATCTTTATAATTACACATTCATAAATAAATGTGAGGCCTAGCTAGATATTTCAGCAGCTTACCACAGAAGCCTGGCCTCCTGAATTTGACCCTGGAACACACATAAAGTTAGAAGGAGAGAAGAGACTCTATAAAGTCTTATGTCTATTTATGCTCCATGGCATATATGCCCCCCCTATACACACTGACCACTATATACTACTACTTAAATAAACATTAAATTCAAAATTGAGAGAATCTCGGCTACTGTCTCGAAAACCTTCTCTAAAACTTTCCTGTTTTCAATAAAGCTCTGTTAATAGGAACAAAGACTACTATTATTTTATATTTAATTATAGGGTTATAACCAATACTCCTTTCTTTAGAGATATTATAGACATTTCCAAGTTTTTTGTAGCATTTCAGTGAAGTTATAGTAGAAAGAAAATAAATGCCCTGTAGCAGAATTATTCATCATGTTTAAGATTTGATAGCCTTAGAGATTTGAATATTGTTTCATATTTTCAGTTAAAAGCACATTGATGTTTTTGTTTTCTCTTATGTGCCCTATTTCCCATTACAGTATGTCAAGCCAGATTATTTGATCCATTTTGATTTAATGGGAACAGTGCCATCTACTGAGTCACCAATATGATATACTACATATTATTTCCAGAGAATAGAGAGATGGATGTTTACTCAGTTATTTTTATTACTTATATTTAAATTTAATTGCTTTTTATTTGATTTCAAAAGAAATGAAATAATGTGAGTAAGCAGGTGTTTTGATTCTATTTTGTTTTTTTGCTTGGAAATAACAATTGAATTTGAGCTTTAAATATATTCTCTTTCTAGTACATTAAACAGATTGAATTCTATCAGAAGCCTGGTTGCACTACTTATAATGTACATCACTTTAGCTATTATCATTCAATTTATCCTACTTTTATGTTCTCTGCTCTTGAATCATAGTTTCTGTTTCCTGGGTCAAGAAGGAATTGTCTTTTCACCTGAGATAAAAAAAAATAGAATTGTTAAATTATGCTGATATTCTATCCTTAATACATCAGAGCATAGCAAATTTACAAAGATACATTTTCCATCTTACCAAAAAAATTTAATAATTTAGGGCTAAAAAGATGGCTCAGAGATTAAGAGCTCTTCCCGCTTCTGCAGATGACTGAGATTAGGTTCCAACAGCGGCTTACATCCACTTGTCACTGTAGTTCCAGAGGATTGCATACTCTCTTTCTGATGTCTTAATAAGTCATGTGTATATGTGGTATGCATACACATCTGTAGGCACACAGAAACATACTTAAGTACATATAAAAATAAAATATAAAATATATTTCTGCAACTGGAGAGAGATGGCTTGGCAGTTAAGAGTAATGATCACTCTTACGGAGGACCTGGATGAGATTCTCAGCACTTACATGGCAGCTGTCAGCTGTCTGTAACTCCAGTTCTAGGGGCTCCGTGTCCTCTTCAGGCTTCCTCTGGCACCAGGTACACATGTGATATGCAGACAGACAAATGTATAGGCAAAAGTCATATATCACTCATAGTAACACTAATAATAATAATAATAATAATAATAAATCATTTAAAATATATGTTACGGATAAATTACTTGTTGAATAAAATATATGAATAAAATAAATTTTATAACAAAATTCAAGTCATGTTGTGCACATTAAATAATATTGAATTTCTTTTAGTACTTCTGTGCCAGGACTTGGTGCTGCTGGCACAGCGATTTACAATTGAAAATACAGGGCACACCTACATAGTCATTTGATAAACTATGTGTGGGTGTAGGTCATCCCAACACTTCTAGTTTAAAATTTTGTTGCTCTGATGTAAATTTTTTTTGTAAAAAGAGGAAGGAGAAATAAAAAATTGGAATATAGTATATAAAAAAACTATTTTCAATAAAAGGAAACATATTTACCAATGAAAAGGTTTTTTTTTTCTTAAGAAATAATAAGATCTGTTGTTCTGTGCACCAGTAAACCTTGTGGTGTTCCATGACATTGGTTAGATAGAATTAAAAGAGAAAAATGTTATGAATGTGACATTAAGTTGAAATATAGTAGCTATTGCTTTTTCTTGTCTAGTAACTTGCCATTTTTCACAGTCTGCCTTCATCCTTATACACTTCCCATTATACTTTTTTATAAAGGTAGATTTTGAAGTAGAAAAAACAAAACTTATCTATAGTATAGAAAATGATGTTTTGAAATATAGATGCATTATAAACTATATTGATCTAATCAACATCCTTTGGTTCCAGTGAAAACTTTTTTAAAGGATACCTTGAATATACAGCATATTGCCATTAACTTTGATCACCATGATGAATAATTTCTCTTGAGTTTATTTTTTCTTTCTAATACAGGTTTGAGAATTTTTTGGTCACCATCTTCTCTGTCCTATACCCCATCCTCTAGGCTAAGGAAGCAGTATATTCTCATTCTCTCTCTCTCTCTCTCTCTCTCTCTCTCTCTCTCTCTCTCTCTCTCTCTCTCTCTATATATATATATATATATATATATATATATATATAAAGTTGTATTGTTTTTCTCTCTGCTTGACTTATTTCACAGGTCTTATTGTTCAACATTTATCCATGCTGTCATCAGACAGGATTTTCTGATTTTTTTAAAAATTAAAAGGCTGAATAGTACTCTGTTGTAGACATATACCAAATTTTATTGTCCAGTTCATGTGCTAATTCAATATCATAGAAGTAAGCATGTGTGTGAAAGCTATCTCTTTAACATACTGATTTTTACCAACATATACTTAGATGTGGGATTTCTGGATTATATTTTATTTCTGCTTTTAATTTTTAAGAAAACTCCATAGTGTTTTAAGAAGTGGTTATGCTAATTACATTCTCACTAGCAGTGTGAAATGGTTCCTGTTTCTCCACAGCTTTTTCCGTTTTTATTATCTTATGTCTTCTTGATCATAATCAGTCTAAGAGCAATATTTCTTGTTTAACAGATCTAACACATGCACCATTTCACTTTTTCTTTTAAGTGTGTGTGTGTGTGTGTGTGTGTGTGTGGTGCATGTGCACTTGTGTTGTATGCAAATGCATGCACTTGTGCATACACAAAGGCCAGAGAAGAGTGTCAGCTATCCTGATGGATCTCTCCACTTTCATCCTTTGGCTGAACACATAGCTAGACCGGCAGCTAACAAGCCCTAGAGATCCTTCCACCCCTGTTTTCCACATTGGGGTTTACCAGTGTGGGTGCAGTCTTCCTCAGCTCTGTAAGTGAGTGCTGAATCTAAACACAGCTTCCTATGTTTGTGCCGCAGATGCTGCCCACCCAGCCATTGTGCTTTAAGAAAACACACACACATGCACGCGCACACACACACACACACACACACACACACCACCACCACCACCACCACCACCACCACCACCAAACCATCCTCTACTTTGTAAAGGTGTATATGTCTGTCTGTCTGTCTGTCTGTGAATGTATGTGTGCCATAGCATGCATGTAGACATCAGGAGAGGGGATTGAGTGTTCTTTGTCTAATCCTTTGAGGCACAGTCTCTTTCTAAACCTGGGATTCACGTTTTCTCAGCAAAGCTGGAAGCTAGCAAGCTCTAGCAATCCTATCTCCAACTCTCTGAGCTAGGGATCCCTGGTGTGTGTGGATGCCCATCTTGTTCAGTGGGTGCCGGATCCAAACGCTGCTCCTCATGACTTTGCAGCAGACCCTCCTAACTGCTGGTCTATCTTTCCAGGCATTGGAGTTCTTCTTTTAAGAATTGCTTCTTCAAATACCTTTGTTCAATTTTAAAATCAGGTTTTTGTTTTCTTGCTCTTCAGTTATTTTAGTGCTTCATAGATTTGGGTCTAAATTCTTATCCCATGTATGGTTTTTCAAACATTGCTCCCAGTCTGTGGGTTGGCTCCTATTCTATTGCTTATGACTCTTACTTTGCAGAGGTTTTTGGTTTGATGTCATCTTTTGTCTGTTCTTAATTTTGTTGACTTTTTCTTTTGGAGAAAGTCACTGATAAGTGTTGTAGAGTTGTTTCATTGGGCTTTCTTTTCATGGATTTTGAAGTATTCAGCCTTACATTTAATTGTTCAAAATATTTTTAATTGACTTTGTTAATACTATGAGCCATTTCATATTTTTCTGCACATGTAAGTTCTGTTTTCCCAGTAGCATTTTTTGAGACCATTGCCTTTTATTTCTTTTCTTTTTTTTTATTTTGGAGAAATTAATTTATTTCTGCATTTTGTTAAGTAGCTCGTTTTGCACATACTCATCAAAAGTTTATACAATAGTCTGTACTAAGTGAGCATTCAGTCAAAGGTACCAAACAAATATCCACGAATGAATAAATACATTAACAAATTATTCATCTTTTATTTGTATTTTTTTATTATTTTTAACTGAGACATTGTGCTATGTAGCCCAGGCTAGCTTCAAACTCATTATTTAGCCAAAGATTACCTTAACTTTGCTTTAAAAATTTATTATAATTTATTGACGTTACATCCTGATTGTTATCCCCTCACTCTTATCTTCCCGTTCCTACTCTCCCTTCCTCCCTCTTCTGCCCTATTCTCCTCCCCTAGCTCCTCCCCCACTTTCTGATCACAGTCTATCTGGTCTCATCAGGATAGCCTGCATCCCCTTCCTCTGTGTGCCTGAAAGACCGCCCCACCTACCTCAAATTGCAGGCGCCAGAGATCATGTCAGAGGCAGTCCCGCTCCCTCCCCTGCTTACCCCACCCCCAACGCACATGGAGGATGAGCTGCCCATCTGCTATAACTCAACAGCTGGTCTAGGTATTCTACATGGATTGTCCATGGTTGGTGCATCAGTTTGTGCAGGCCCCCCTGGGTCCAGATCCGCTGGCCTTGATGCTCTCCCTGTGGAGCTCCCGGCTCCTCCAGGTCATTCCATCCCTTCACTCTTCCATACTACTCTCAGCACTCCACTGAGAATCCTGCTTCAAGTCCCCGGATCTGTCCCTAGCCCCTGCTGGGTGGAATCCACTTATAAATGAGTATATATCATATGTGTCTTTGTGGGTCTGCTTTACCTCACTCAGGATGATTTCTTCCTAGTTCATCCATTTGCCTGCAAATTTCAAGATTTCCCTGTTTTAATAGCTGAATAGTATTATTGTTGTGTATACTATAGTTGTATAAATGTACCACAATTTCTTTATCCATTCTTCGCTTGAGGGACATCCAGGTTGTTTCCAGATTCTGGCTAATACGAATAAAGCTGCTATGAACATAGTTGAGCAAATATTCTTGTATGATAGAGCATCTTTTGGGTATATGCCCAGGAGTGGTATAGCTGGGTCTTTAGGTAGCACTATTCCCAATTTTCTGAGCAAGTGCCAGATTGATTTCCAAAGTGGTTGTACAAGTCTGCAATCCTATCAGCAGTTGAAGAGTGTTCTCGTTTCTCCACAACCTTGCCAGCATGTGCTGTCACTTTTTGATCTGAGCCATTCTGGATCACTTTGAGTATTGTGGCGATTTTAACAATATTAATCCAGTTCATGGGATGTGCTTCTATTTCTTTCCTCTTTTTTGTTTTTATATAATTCAGTGCATTAATGTTTCATTTCCTTTGTTAATATATTATTTTATGTAGTTATTGTAAATGGGCCTGTTTTCTTCATTTCTTTTTCAGACATTATTGTTAGTATATAAAATTACTGATAATTGTATATTGACTTTATATATAAAATTACTGATAATTGTATATTGACTATATATACTGACAAATTGTATATTGACAATATATATACAATATATATGACTATATATACTGTAACTAATGAAATTGTTGATTATTTTTAACCATTTTTGATTGAGTCTTTAATATATAAGATCTTGTCATCTATGGAGACAGTCAAACTTCTCTGTTTTTGTGTGCACGTGTGTTTTTTACATGTGGCTATATTTATATATGTATGTATGCATGCATTTTGGGCGGTGGTGTATGTACGTGCTCAGGTATAGCATAGAGGTCAATATTGGTGAATTTATTTATTTATTTATTTTTATGGCTTTCCACATAATGTTTTGACACAGGGGTTCTCACCTCACCTGGACCTCATGGATCTGACTATGCTGGCTGGCCAGCGAGCTTCAGGTATCTACCCATCTCCACGTGGTAGCAGTGGAATTACAGATGTCTGGGGTCTCAACTGAGATCCTCATACATCCATAGGCAAGCACTGTCCTGACTGAGCTGTCACTCCAGCACCACAGTTTAACTTCTTGCTTTCTGATTAAGATGCTTTAATTTTTTTTCTTTCTCAGTTGCTTTTCCAGTCACTTCCACTATTGTACTGTGTAAAAAATTGTGAGAGTAGGCATTCTTTGCTTTTTTTTTTTTTTTTTAACAATCAAAGTAAGGCTTTGCTTTTGAGGTTGTTAGCTGTGTCCTGCTCATACACAACCTTTATTGCGCTTTGGTCTTCTTCCCTTCTTAAACTGCTTCACTTTCTTTTTAATTTTTCTTTGATCCTTTATTGTTTATAAACATGTTTTTAATTATCATATCTGTAAATTTCCCCAAGTTTTTTTTTCCTGTAAATGACTCCTAATATTTTTCTCGTTGAAGGTTCTTGATAGAATTTTCTGAAATTTGTTAAAACTTATTTTGTGGGAATAGCGTAAAATCTGTCCTGGAGAATATTTGGCACTTAAAAAGTATATGTGTTCCACTGCTGTTGGAGGAGTGCTCTGTGGCAAGTACATCTTGACTTAATGACAGGGCTATCTCCCAATGTATACTGTGTAAGTTGAGAATACCATAACTCAAAAATGTGTTTAGTACACTTTAAAAAAATAAAACCATGCATTGTTCAGTATTGGCTGTTTGCTTTCATGATTACATCACTGATAGGGAGCTGTGGCTTTCTGCTACTACCTAGCACTGTAAGAAAGTACAAAATAACATTTCTAGCCCTGGAAAAGATGTAAGTACAAAGTTTGAAGTGTAGTTTATAATTAACATGTGAATTTTGTACCATTGTTGAAGAGTCCTATGTGTAACCTTCATAGGTTGGGAACAAACTCTGTATGTCTATTAGGTTTTTTAAGTTTATAGTGCTATTGAATTCTACGAATTCTTACTGATTTTCTGACTCGATGATCTTTGTACTGCTGAAAACATCATTTATGTCTTCTACTATTATTGCGTAGTTGCCTCTTTATACTTTCAGTTTTGCTAATGTTTATTTATATGTTTAAGTGTTCTTTGTTGGGTGTGATACTTTTATAATTATTGGCCATCTGTACTTGTTTTGAAAACAAAGTGATCTGCCCTCTTACTGATTAGATGATTTTTTTTTTAAGGTTTTGGATATCAATTCTCTGTCAAATATATAATTAGTAAAGATGTTATCTCTAATTCTATAGGCCTACTCTGGATTTTGAGTCTACAGAACTAGTATCTTACCAGGGTACACTGGAATGATTCTGGAGTGGTCTTAAAGCCTAGTACTATGAGGTTGAACTTGGAATTGAAACCATGATCTAGGAACTAGGCCTGAAATTTGAATCCTCAGGGCATGGCATAGTACTGCAGTAGTATTTCAGCTCAATTTGTTCTACTAAAATAGAATTCCACAGACTAGACAGTTAATAATACACAGAAATTTCTTTCTTCTTCTTCTTCTTCTTCTTCTTCTTCTTCTTCTTCTTCTTCTTCTTCTTCTTCTTCTTCCTTCTTCTTCCTCCTCCTTTCTCCTCCTCCTCCTCCTTCTTCTTTGTCATCTTTTTTTTTTTTAAGTTTTTGAGACAGGGTTTCTGTGTGTTATTTTGGTTGTCCTGGATTCCCCTTTGTAGACCAGACTGGATTCACAATGATCCACCTGCCTCTGCCTCCCGAGTGCTGGGATTATAGGTGTGTGCCACCACGTCCTGCTGCTCCATATTTCTGAAGCTATGAAATCCTAAGATTGAGGGACTTGCATCTTCTTGCTGTATCATAATGTGGCTGAAGGAATCCCAAGGGTAAGAGAGAGCCAGATGGGGCCAGAACTACTGTATAGACCCACTAAGATAACAGCATTAATTCGTTCATGGAATTAAGCCCTAGTAGCTAAGCACTTTGTTTTTGTCCTATACTTAAAATAATCATCTTTCAAAATTCTTGATTATTTCACATAGGTACACAATTACACATGAGCAATCTGGCCCCATTTTCCTCCTCCAAACCCGGTGTGTCTTTTTATTTTTCCTTTTTTTATTAATTTATTCATATTACATCTAAATTGTTAGCCCATCCCTTGTATCTTCCCATTCCTCCCTCCCTCCCACTTTCCCCCTACTCTCCTCCCCTATGTCTGTGACTGAGGGGACTTCCTCCCCCTGTATATGCTCATAGGGTATCAAGTCTCTTCTTGGTAACCTGCTATCCTTCCTCTGAGTGCCACCAGGCCTCCTCATCAAGGGGATGTGGTCAAAAATGGGGCACCAGAGTTCACATGAAAGTCAAACCCCACTCTCCACTCAACGGTGGAGAATGTCCTGTCCATTGGCTAGATCTGGGTAGGAGTTCAGAGTTTACTGCCTATATTGTCCTTGGCTAATGCCATAGTTTGAGCAGGACCCCTGGACCCAGATCCACACATAATGTTCTTCTTGTAGGTTTTTAGGACCCTCTGGATCCTTCTATTTCCCCATTCTCTCATGCTTTTCTCACCTAAAGTCCCAATAGGATGTCCTCCCCTCTGACCTACTTTCCTGGTAAGTGAAGACTTTCATGGGATATACCCCTTGGGCTAGTGTCTCGATATAAGTGAGTATATACCATTTGACTCTTTTTGCTTCTGGGTGAACCCACTCATTATGATAATTTCTAGTTCAATCCATTTGTCCACAAATTTTGGGAATTCCTTGTTTTTAATAGCTGAGTAGTATTCCATAGTGTAAATGTACCACAGTTTCTTTATCTACTCTTCTACTGAGGGACACTTAGGCTGTTTCCATGTTCTGGCTATTATGAATAAGGCTGTTATGCACATGGTTGAGCATATGTCCCTGTTGTGTGCTGGAGCATCTTCTAGGTATATTCCAAGGAGTGGAATAGCTGGGTCTTGAGGAAGCCCTATTCCCAGTTTTCTGAGAAAGTACCAGATAGATTTCCAAAGTGGTTGTAGTTGTTTGCATTCCCACCAATAATGAAGGAGTGTTCCTCTTTCTCCATATCCTTGCTAGCATTTGGTGAATTTTTGATCTTAGCCATTCTGATGGGTGTAAGATGGAATCTCAGTGTCATTTTGATTTGCATTTCTCTGATGACTAATCAAATATGTGCCCTTCCCAGCTTTGTATCTTCTTTTTAAAAATTATTTCCTACTGGGACTCTAGGTGAGAGAAGCAAGGGAGAATGGGGAAATATAAGGATCCAGAGGGTCCCAGAAACTTTCAAGTAGAACATTATGATGGGCGGATCTGGGCCCAGGGGTCTTGCTCAAACTATGGCACCAGCAAAGGACAATACGTGCAGTAAACTTCGAACCCTGACCCAGATCTAGTCAATGGACAGGACATTCTCCACAGTTGAGTGGAGAGTGGGGTCTGACTTTCACATGAACTCTGGTGCCCCATATTTGACCACGTCCCCTGGATGGGGAGGCCTGGTGGCACTCGGAGGAAGGACAGCAGGCTACCAGGAAGAGACTTGATACCCAATGAGCATATACATGGGGAGGAGGTCCCCCTCAGTCACAGTCATAGGGGAGAGGAGTAATGCCAATGCAAATTTCTCTGGGCACATACCTAGAAACAATATAACTGGTAGTTTTAGTTTCTGATTAACTACACAGTCCAGAGTGACTACATTAATTTATGTACATATGAGGTCTGTGTTAGTGTTCCCTCTCATTCTATGGTTTCTACCATTTTTTTCTTGATTATAGCCATTCATACAAGGTTGAGATAAGACTCAATATAATTTAGACTTGAATTCCTCTGATGGCTAAGTATAGTGACCATGCTTTTAACCTTTTTGCTGCTGTGACAAATATCTGTTAGAAACAATTTAAGAAACGAAGGATTTATTTTGGCTCATAGTTACAGCTTCCAGTTCATGATCAGCTTGCTCCATTGCCAAAGATCTCTGGTAAATTAGAACATCTTGGTAGCAAGAGGACAATATAAAGGAATATAGTTTACCTCACTGCAGCCTGGAAACAGAGACAAATAGGGAGAGATTCCCAGAATATGCCCCCAGTGACCTACTTCCTCCAACTAGGTCCAGAAAGTTTCTATCACCTCCCCCAAATGCCATTAATAGGATGATATCATTAATCCACAGGGATTGGATTGCACTGAGAGCTGTAATGATCCAGTTACCTCTCAATGGTTGATACCACACCTGGAGACTAAACACATGAATTTAGGGAGCACCTTATATTCAAATAATAACACCATTATGTGACTCTAAATTTTAAAAAGAAATTAATACTTTGAAATAATTTATATTTTACAAAGAAATGGGACTTTTATGATGAATTAACTACTCATTTCCAGTTTAAATGTGTTTTTTCACAAACAAAAAATTTTATATCTATGGTGTATAAGTGGTTTTCAGTATAGACACTGTGAAATAATTAAATCAATATAATAATATAGTACCTCATTCGTATAGTATCTCATATACTTTTTTTGTCTTTTGGAAAAATAACATCTGATTTCTTAGCAATTCTGAAGTTTACAATGCTAGCATCATCATGCCATGTAATATCATGCAAAGAACTTACCCATCCTAACTGAAGCTTTCCCTGGATGTGCATTGCCTCTGTCTTTACCGTCCAACCCAGCACAAGCATTCTGTTCTCTATTTCTGTGAGCTCAACTTTCCTAGAGTCCACAAGTGATACATGTAGCATTTTTTTCTATACCTGTTTTATTTCATTTAATACAATATCTTCTATCATGTCATAAGCAATAGGACTTTCTAACTTTATTAAGCCTAATAGTATTCCATTTTACATATAAGTGGGTGTATGCATATATTCACATATATGTATGCTTATGTACATGCTCTTTTTAGTATGTAAACATTTTTATTTTTAATTATGTCCAAATGTCACAAAGTTGTAATTTTGAGGGAGTTAAAACTGGGTCATCTCATTATGTGTATTTGGCTAATCTCCCTAAGAGGGAAAGTTCTTTTACTTAAAGGAACACCAAAACCCCCCGAAATGATGCTCAACCCTTGTGCATGGCTGAAAGGAAAAGTAAATTTTGTTAGTGCATAAAATATTTAAGGTCAGCATTAAATTTCACAACCATGTGATGAGAGATTAATATAGGTTACAGTTCTGGTATTTCTGTTGTTGGGCTGGTAAGATGTTATGCTTGCTAAGTAGGTTGAACTAGGCTACACATGTATGTGTACATGTGTACATAGGTATGTAAGAACACTTATATATATATCCCTTTATAGGGTTTAATGAAATTATTCTGCACATATATGTATATGTATGCACATAGGCACAAATATTCTCATGATATTTGCATGTCACTCTCATGGGTTTTTAAGAATGAGAAGAGTATTTGCATATATATATGTGTGTAGGCTTGTACATAGCAGGGTTGATCTTTGCGTATGTACATGTTTACATGTTCACATGTCTGATGAAAGCAGTGTTAATATTTTACCTAGTTTATTATGACTAATGGTAGAGTCCAAATGAGAATATGAATAAATATTCAACACAGATACAAGTACTCAATGTACTGATCTTATTTCCTCTGGATATATACATAATATTGAGATTACTTTTATCTTATTGTAGTTCTATTTTAATGTTTTCATGATGCTCCAAAATATTTCCCATAATTGGCTGTACTAAATCAATTTACTACCAGAAACGTGAAAGGCTTGCCTTTTCACCACATCCTCAGCAACATAACTTCCACCCTTTTGATAAGAGCCATTCTAATAGGTGTAAGGTAACATTTTAAATTGTGGCTTTAATTTACATTTTCCTGGTAGTTAGTGATGTGTGTGTGTGTGTGTGTGTGTGTGTGTGTGTGTGTGTTTTATTGCTTCATTTTTTGAGAAATGTTTGCTCAAGTTCTTTTGTATGTATTTAAAGCATTTTTCCCCTTTTCCTATGTAGTTTATTATTAGTTCCTTACCTATTTTAAGGTACTAACTTTATATCAGATGTATAATTTGTAAGTACTTTCACATATTTTATTGGTTACTTTTTCACTGTGTCCTTTGCTATGGGGAGCCCTTTTAGTTGGATTAAAATCTTATCTATTTTTATTTGTTTGCTTTTTTGTCTTTACTTTTGAGATCATACTTATATTTAAAACTCATTGCCAGGACAATGTTAAGAAGCTTCCACCTGTATTTTGTTGTAGTTTCATAGTCTCTTTAGGAAGACACTTAAGATTGAAACCATAACAATCTCAATACGTGCTGAAGCTGACATAGCTTTTTTTTTTATTATGATAATGATAAAAAAGTGTTACATAGGAGTTCTTGCTTTTTATTGGAGTTGATTAAAGATAACTCACATTATAAAACAATTTGCAGTATTTTAAGATCTCCCCAAATTAATGATGTTTGTCATCTCTTGTCCATATCATTTTACTTTTTAATCACAGTAAGTTAGAGAAGAACAGTTTTTTTTAAGTCTATCTTTATTTCTATTCCAATACAATGCCTTAACAATATTTATGTACTCATGCCACTTCTCTTTTCAAAGGGCAGGACTCATCACAAATGTCAAGGATCTTGGTTACAGATATAGTTAGTATCATTTTGGTGATTATGGTCAGGAGTTGTATGTACTCTTTACATGGACACAGTGAGTCCTAGGGAAATAAAATTTGCTTATAATTCTGCTCCTAGTGAAATTCCATTAGACCTGTACACAGGCAGACTTTCTTTTCTTTAGGATTAAAATGGAAACTTTCTGCAAAATATTTTAGAGACAGATATCTCAAAACAGCAAGAAGCCTTTTTTTTTAATACTGGCAGAAGATTTGCATATATTACTCATATTCTCTTAGTGTAGACACATAAATATCAAGATGTTGGCAAACATAATTTAGCAATATTTTAGGTTACTTGAAGAAAGAACAATTAATTGTAACAGAATACTATGGATTTCACGCGTCCTGTATAGTTTTGTTAGAGTAATCCTCATAATGCACATAAGTGAAGCTTGAGGAGAAAGTACAGAGAATTTAACTAAGATGAGCTGGATTTCTAGTGATTCTATAAGGTGTGCTTGCCTGGTCTTAGATGTTAGATCTCTGGATTTTAGTGCCTCACTCGAAAACAAGAGGATTGTGTAGTTTTTAGATGGACTATAAATGATAAGAACTGTCTACTAATGTTTTTGATAACTTCCTATATTCTGAGTACCATTTCCTATATTCTATTTTAAGTACCACTATACTTGTAGCATTGTCTGTAGACTAATAACAATACTAAGTAGGAGTTACTTAGAACTGCAAATTTCTAGGTTCCATCTCTAGATGACTGTTTCAACAATACCACTATGAAATTACCTGGAAATGATAATTTGGGAAGCACTGCTGTAGACTGTTAAGTTTCAGTTATTTCATGAATATCCAACTGCTCATCAGAAGAAAAGCAAAAGAGTATTAAAGGCAGAGAAACTAATTTGAGAAAAAGGAAAAGTAGTAATCTATGCCCTTTAAAGATTAGAATGATTCAAGGACAATTAAATTGAGTAATCCTATTTCAAAGTATGAATTATTTAAATAGCTAGACTTCATCTTAGAAAACCAAGGATATGAAAGTTTATCTCTTTAAGTAATTTTAATACAAAAGTGGAAGTTGATTGGCCAGCATTTATTAAGAAGATACTGTTCTTTTTTCAGGGGTGTGTTAACATTCAAAATAATGAGTTTCATCTTGGCATCTTCAAACATACATATCATTTTATATTGTTCTTATTCATACTCCTGTATTGCCTTCCCCATATTCCATCCTCTAGCTGTTTCCCTTTATTCTCCTGCTATACTCACTTCTGTTTTCTTATTGCATATGTTCCATTACCCTCTCTATCCCACCCCTTAGGGTCTTTCTTTCTCTGCTCCTGATCCCTTCTCTAGTTTTATTTCTCTCCCCCCAACTTAGGTTTCACATATTAGAGAAAACATGGGAAGAATCGAGTCTTAATTATATAAATATGTTTTTCTGTTGGCAGCACTAATGGACATTTATGAAGTGTTTTCTTTCTATTATTTTCACCAAAAATTCCTACCTAAACAATTCCCCCAAATAAACTTAGACTGTTGGTAGAAGCTATGTTTTTCATGTAAATGTAAGTCTTTTAGATGTATAATCTCAAATGCATTGTTACCTGGACATCATTATATGTGTTTTCATGATTAGAAAGCAGGTGAATAAGATTTAACTAAAGACGTTTCAGCTAGTGGTGACTGAGACATGATTTCATATCATAGACTGACACTGTGTCTATTTACTCTATCACAGAATATTGTTTTTACCTTGATAAAAGGCCTTTATTTTTAAAAATTTATAAAATGGACAATTACTTTACAAATAATATACTTTCTCTGTGGTGCATAGTGGCTCATGCCTTTAACTGCAGCACTCAGGAGGAAGGCGTACACAGAACTTGAGTTAGAGTTTACCCTGGTTTACATAGAGTCCCAGGCCAGCCAGGATGACATAGTAAGATTGTGAGGATGAGATTGTAAGACTGTCTGAATGAATGAATGATTTGATGAATGAATGAATTAATGAATATTATTCATCCTTTAAAAAAAAGGCTCTATGATTCCAGCTTCTATGCTATCAGGACCCAACCACATAAAATGAGGCTTCAGGCTAGCCCCAAATCCTAAGTTACCAGGCTAATGCCCAAGAGTCCAGGCTTCAAACCTGCCCCTAACATTACAGTTTCAGGTTCCAGGCTACAGGAGACATGAAGTCCAAGTCTGCCCTGTAGCCCAGCGCTAGACTTGGTTCAACATGCTAAAGCTCCAGGACATCTCAGGTGAAGCCAGGTTGCAGGCTGGCTTCCTCAGACCCAAGGTGTAAAAGCCCACTCCTGCAGACTAAGGCTTTAAGACCACTTGCTATGGTTTGAATGTACTCCCCCAGCTTCACAGGTTAAAAATACAATCCCTGATGCCCAGCTATATCGAGGTAGAGTTTGTTCAGAAGAGCTTAGCTCCTCCCTAAGAACTAGCTTTCATGTTATCAGCAGACACCATGCAAGCTTACAAAGGAGGAAAGCAATTCCCAGTCATACCCAGCTGTGACACCTGTGAACCACAGCAAGCAGCATGGCACAGTAACCCTAAGAGTGGTGGCGGGTTTACCTGGGTGACAGCCAACAGCTCTCTAGTTGGATTTCAGGCACGCTCAACAAGAAGAAAATCACGCTTGGTACTGGAAACCTAGCCAACTACTTAGGATGAAGCCGTGAATCTTGGAGGAGAACGTACAACTACCACTTTACTGAACCAGCATAATTCTTAATTATATTACACAAATTTGTTCTTATGTCCATGGGTAAGTGTGGTTCTCACCTTTCATCAGAGAAACTTCCCTTTGCAGCAGACAGAGAGCATTACAGAAAACCACACCCAATCAAACTGCAGAGTTATGGATTTCAGAATCAATGCAAAATAACTCCACTTACTGCTCAGGGATCATTGCAGAAAAGGAGCCAGAAAATTTAAGAGCCAGAGGATCAGGGAATTTGCTGTGAGATTGTGTCTCCTAGTAAAGTCAGAGCTGCATCCATAGTCTCCTCAGCATGCCTGCCTGAACGAGGGTGGCAGAAATAGAAAAGCTAGAGTTGATGGGGGAAAGCCCATGGGGCCTCAACTGTACACGGAGAACTGCAGTCAACTAAGGAGTGGTTGGAATGGCTCTCTCACAGAGGAGCACATGGCTTTGTTATCCAGTACCAAATGGTCAGCCCTGAAAATACGCATACAATTAACATTATATAGACTGGACAGGATATCTATCTACCTATCATCTGTCTACCAGCACATAGCCACATACATATATACATAAATACATTCATACATACATATGTGTGTTAGAGTTCTCTAGAGGAACAGAACTTATAAAATGAATCAATCTGTCTATCTTATCTATCATTTATATATTTTATAATCTACCTGTCTGTATGTATGATATAATATCTAGATATTTATTTATTGCTCATTCCATGTTAATTTATCTTACTTTAGGAACATTCATAGTAAACTTCAGACTTTAGTACATTTTGTTATAAATACTTAAGTATGCATATTAACTAGAATTCAGTATTGATTTAGAGATTTTTTTGAATGTAAAATTTACAGAGATAGGAGCAAATTGAAGATTTCTTTTTTTGAGTGTCTGTAGATCCGTATACATGTGTAATAGAAATCCATGCCACTGTATACAATAATCATAACCATGCGAAAAGATTCACTCAAGCCCATTTTAATTTAGTATTAATTCTCATCCTTAAAAGGCAACCATTATTTTGACATTTCTTCTACAGGTTACTTTGACCTGTCCAAGAATACCACTAATAAGAAGTATACTGAATACTCCTGTGTGAAACATTTTCCGTCACTATAACATTTTGGGTTTGTTTGTTCCTTTTCTTTTCTTCTTTCTTTTGTTTGGCTTTTGAAATAGGGTTTTTCTGTGTAGTCTTGCCTGTCTTGGACTCACTTTGTAGATCAGGCTGGCCTCGAACTCACAGGGTTCATCTGCCTCTGCCTCTTTGAGTGTTGGGATTAAAGGTGTGAACCACACTTGGGTTTGTCTCATTCATAGTGTTGTACATATCAGCACTTTGGCCCCTTTTCTCGCAGAATAGTATTTTTTTTATACCACAGAATTTTCCTGCTCCTGCCCCATCCACCACTGATTAACATGTGAGCTGTTTCCAGATTGTTTACTGCATGTAAGAATTTAATGAAGATATATCTAAGTGTGCATAATAATTCATTTCTCTTGGATAAATACCTATAAGGAATTACTCAGACCAATGATGTTCAGCTCTCAGCAATGATGAATAACACTTTATGTGTGTATAGGTCAGAGGACAGCTGCATGAATTAGTTCTTTACTTCTACCCTTTGGGTTCCAGGGATCAAACTCGAGTGATCACTTTTGGCAGCAAGCACCCTTACGCACTGAGGCATCTTGCTGGCCCTCTAATTTTAACCTAGGCCGGAACATTATAGTAATAAGTGATTATATTATTTCTTTTAATTCATCAATATATTTTTACTGAGACTATGATATGGTTTGTATTAGTCAGGGCTCTATAGAGAGACAAAACAGATAAAGTGAATATATATTAAGTTTACTAGAGTGGTTTATAGATTGTGGTCCAGCTAGTCCAACAATTGCTATCTCCCAACAGAAAGTCCAAGGATCCAATAATTGTTCAGTTCGTGAGGCTAGCTATCTCACCTGGTCTTCAGTATACATCGGAATCCCTTCCTTAGAAGTAGTCACTAATGCCAGTAAGGAATGCCTCCTCAGCAGGTATGTGTGAATTTGGCAGAGAGAATGAGGGCAAGCAGGGAAAAAGCAAAAGGCTTCTTTCTTCCATGTCCTTTATGAAGGCTGCCATGAGAAGATGTGGCCCAAGAAAATTCCCTCACAGCTGTGCCCAGATGCTTGGGTTTTTAGTTCATTTTCCTGATGTTGTCAAGTTGGCAATCAGAAGTAGCCATCACCTGGTTTTAATCTGAAATTGTTGCCACAGGCTTGTTTTGAATGCTCAGTTTCCAGTTTATGGTTTGATTTAGAAGGATATGGAACTTTTCGTAGTAGCACCTAGATAGCAGAAGCAGATAATTATGGGTAGGCTTGTGATAATACTATTTACAGTACTGGCTGGCCATCCCTGCTTTTTGATCCGTGTCGTCTGGTCATGCCTCCACTACCCGCCTCTGGTGCTACAGACCAGACAGCCGCTGCAACTGCATTCCCATGCCAACGCCATGCTGTTGTGGTTGCTGTAGCTTCGTAGTGGCTTTTGAAGTTTGGTCATAGTGCCTCCTGCTCTTTGTTGTTGCTGTTGAGTGTGCTTTCACTATTTGAAGGTGTTCTATAGTTTCACACAAATGGTAGTGGTATTTAAAATTATTGATTCTGTGGTTGCTTTATAATATAGGCATTTTAGTAACACTACGGCTTTCTTTTCATTAATATCCTTCCATTTACTTGTGTCCTTTTCAGTTCCTTTTATCAATGTTTTATAGTAGATATTTTTTTCACTTTTTGAATACATTTATTCTTAAGTAACTGTGTATATGTTATCTATGTATGTTTGTAGCTGTTATAATGTAAATGATTTCTTTTTCAGACAGTTCATTATTGAAGTTAAAACACTCTATTATTTTGTTTTAAAAGTTTTGAGTTCATTGACCAGTTCTAATAATATATTTGGTAGATTCTTCTATTATTTATCTGTAGGTCATGTCAGTTGCAAACACTGACATTCTGATTTTGTTCTTAATTTGAATAACCTTTAGTTTCTTTTCTTTGCTTGATGCTTTTAAGTAAGGACCTTCCCTCATTGTATTTATTAAAGATGGTGGAATTCGGTTTTGTTGTCTTTTTCCACATCTTAGAGAATACATGTTTCACTTTTAATCATTCAGCACTGTGTCAAATGTTTATTATGCTTGGTCTTTATTTGAGATGTGCTCCTGTTGAATTTTATGATCATGTGTTTTTATGTTTTTTCCTTCAATGTTGTGTCTCAAAGTTACTGATTATGTGCATGCTAAACCACCCTTGAGTACCTGGGATGAATCACAATCATGTGATGATGATGACTAATCTTTTTATTGTAATACGTATTTTGTTATTTAGTATCTTCTTCAGTATTTTTGTTTATTAAATATATTGGCCTCTTTCCCCTGCCCTCTCCTCCCCTCTCCTTGCTCTGTCTTTTGGGAAAGGTTCTTACTATGCAGCCTTGGATACTCTGGAACTTGCTAGGTAGAACAACAGGCTGCTCTCAAACTTAAAGAGATCCTGTGCCCGCCCCCTACCCACCCACTGCACCCCGTTTCTGGCTCCAAGAGCTGGGATTAAAGGCATGCATGCCACATCTTATTTTAAAAAAACAACCAAACAAACTTTTCTTCATGCTGTGCCCTTCTGTAGTATACGATATCAGATCAAGATAATGCTGGCTTCCAAGGTGTTTGGAAATAACTTCTTCCTTAGTTGTTTTGTTTTGTTTTAATAATTTAATAATTGATAGGAGTTTAAAGCCATTTTAGAGTATTCAGAGGTGAAATTGGGCAGTTCTGGACTTCTGTGAATGAAGTCTTGTTATTCATTATTAGTTTGTTCAGGCTTCCTACTTCTTCTTGACTTGTCTTGCTTGGTAATGTGTATGACCAAGAGTTTATCCTCTTCTTGGTTATGTATCGCTTGTCTCTTTTTTCTTGATACCTCGACACTTCTCTGACTTTATCCTTTGATAGCTTTAATATAATGTTTTGTGGATAAGTTTCATTGACTTGGCTTGAATTTGTTTGTTACCTTTGATATTCTGCCTGGATTTTTTTTTAACAAGCTTTATTTTATTTTATGTGTATGAGTGTTTGCACCATATGCATGCCTGGTACTCACCGAGGTCAGAAGAAGGCATTGTACTCTGAAATTGGAGTTACAGATGTTTGTGAGTTGCCTTATGGGCGCTAGGAACTGAGTGTTGAGAACCCAAGTCCTCTGCCAGAGCAACATGTAGTCTCAACTACTGAGTCAGCTCTCCAGTTCTATACCTGGATACTTTAACTTTTGTAGGCTTTGGAAGTTTTCTGTCTGGTCTTTGAAAATATGATCTGTTCAATTGACACTTTTGAGTCATTAAACCTCACATATTTTCTATTTTAATGTTACTTTAAATTTCCCAGAAGTGTTTTTCATTCCTCTTCATTCTTCTGTTTTTCTCCTTTTTACTGAATATTTTTTCATGGCCTTTTATGAAGATCACTGTTTCTTCTATATGATCCATTGTTTTATTGATACCTTATGTTGAAATTTTCATCTCATTTACTGTATTTTTGTGCTCAATGTTTTGTATTTGATTTTTAAAAAGTAAATCTTTTCACATTTTCTCCAGTTAAGTATTGGATCTCTTTATTTTCTTGAACTTGTTAATTTTCTTCAAGGAAGGTGTGTGTGTGTGTGTTTAAGAATATATATATATATTATTTTATATTATTATATTATTTTTACAGTCAGTTTCCAGCGTTTTTTATCTGTTAAGTGAGGTGATTTTACTCAGTGTTCTTGTTGTACATTGTTATCTATGCATTTTGCTACCGGTCTTGATAATATGAATTTTCAGAAATTCTAACAAGCAGGGTGTTTATTTTTTCTGACACAATAATCATTTCTGTTATTTTACCACTAGATGGTGCACCAAGTGCAGGTTTGCTGTAAGCCCAATGTTTGATGTAGTATCATAGTTTCAACACTAGAGGGAGACCCAAACTCAAGTATTTTGCAAATTCACAGTTGAGGTATTGTTACTAATTAACTGGCCATCTGTCTTCGAAAGGTAATCTGTATAGTAGAGTTCCACTTGGGGTTATGGTAGGCTCAAGGCGTTGCCTACAACCGCCTGCTTGTCATCAGGCACACTTGTATTCTTCCCCATTCACACAAGCTCTGACCCTCCCAGGAGTGTTTTATATTATTGCCTACCTCCATACCACAGTGTTGGATCACACCAGGAGGCCACAGCTACTGACACTAGTGCAGCACAGTGGAAGGAACAAGGCCCATGCTTCTATGAGCTGCTGGCTGCAGTTGTATACCTAAGGTTTTCAACGACAGCAACCACTAATAGATGATGTTGGCTGCAATAGAAATCCAATTTACTGTCACAGTGAGTTTCTGTCAGCAGGGTAGCTTTAGGAGCAGTGCAGGGATAGGAACTGTTTCGACGCTTTCTTTATGAGAGCTCTTTGTTCTAGCTTGGAATGGACATAGGATCACGTGTAGTAGCATATACCCCATTATAGCAGGCATTGGTGCAGGCTGAAACATGAGTACATTCTGTGGGATGCATGTCTGCATGCTTGTCCGTGTGCTTGTGCCTATGTATGGAAGTGTGCTAGAGGTCACCAATGAGGCTTACTGCAGTTACTCTGCACTTTAGTTTTTGCCAAAGGTCTCTTCAGTGAGACCAGCTGACCAGCCAATCCCAGGGAGCCTCCTCTCTCTGTCTTCTCAGTTCTTGGTCCTTCGCATGTGCTGGGAATTGAATTTAGGTCCCTATCATTGTGGCAAACACTTTACATAGTAAGCCATCTCTGTAGCCCTTTAACTCTATTTTTCTGTTTTAAGTATCATTTCTTACATTGTCAAAGTCTTGTCTGCTCGAGACTTAGGCTTTAACATACTTTTTTCTATATTTTGATTACATCATTTTTTTACTCTATTAATATGCTACTATATTAACTCTTATTTTGCTAGGTTTATCACTTTATTTCAGTTTTCTGATGTATATCATTTTTTTTTTGTTTGGAAAAAAATCCATATTTGTGAACTCCCTTACTATGGCCCAGTTACTTTTGTTTGCTTGTTTTTTTTAATATACATGATAAAACAGGCAGTATTGTTTTTACCTTATTCCTGTGTAATTTTATATATTACTTAGTAAGTCTTGCTAAATTTTCTAAAGTCATATAAAATAAGGTAAAAGATCTGTAAACATGTGCAGTCTAAATAATCTACACCAAGACATTAGAATCATAATTTCAAGAATCAGAGATAGAGATCTTGAATTCAGAAAAGGAAAAGAAACATGTCAGACATAACAGGGCTTCATTGAGTCTGTCACTGCATGTCACAGAAGAACCCTGATGGGACTGCAGTCAATGGAATGGTAACGTTAATGTGCAGAAGGAAAAATTCTCAAGAAGAATATACCGACAAATGATCTTTCAGAAGTGAAGGATAAAGTGTTTCCTAGACAAATAATGCTAGTTATGCTTACCACAACCAGAGTATCAGAAAATAATAGTTTTTCAGGCTAAAAGGAAAATATAATAATTAGTAGCCCCAAAATATGTGAAATTGTTAAACTCACCAGTGAAGGTGAGTATACTATACTATCAGATTCAATACTTTGATGATGTAATCGTGGCACATGATTAGTGATGTTTATTATGAAAATTAAAAGATCATAGAATTAAATAATAAACACTGTTTAAAATAAATAAAATGCGAATGTGGCATATAATACAAGAAATACTAGGCATGTTGAGTAAAAACTTATAGATTAATAGATACAGTAAGTGGGGAATGGGATGGCAGGGTAAAGAGGAGGAGGGACAAGTAACACTGTAGGCCATCGGAAAAGCCATATGGAAACCTGCTGTAGAAGCGTCCTAAAACACAAACATATACGAAAAGAATTAAAATGCAGCAGACAGTGTGGCCCAATTAGACATCTTATTCCACCAAATGAAACCTCTAGTTCTAGGAATGGGCTACATCTTGTTGAGTCATTGACCAAAAGGGTCCTATAGTCCGTCCTTTTCCCAAACATCACAGGCTATTGCCTAGGCTGTTCTGTTGGTTACTTTCTGTAACATAATGGCACAGCCTTATTGCAGAAAACACCACTTACTTATACATCAAACATGGAAAAATTGAGCTGGTGCCCAACTAGAAGCTTCGCCTCTACTGAGTAGTATTCATGGTGCTAGAAGGTACTCTACACTTTCCAGAAGAGAAAAATAATCAACAGTATCACCTAGCCAAAAACCCTGCAGTCTATGAAAGTGACCTGTCTGTATAATTTACTGACACAGTAGTGGCATAACTATTATGGGAGTAACCAGCCACCTTTTGCTTTTATTTAAGACCTGTCCCATGAGAAGGAACCCTTACCTGACACTGCTAGTGTCCAAGAACCTGTGGCTACATAAGTCATGGGCCCTAGGGGAAATGACTTCTAATAATATATTGTTACACCCATAGGATAGGGCATGGCTCAGCTTTCATTAGACATAGCTCTTCTTGAGGAAAGTGGCTATTAACACAGAGACCCACAAGCCCATACTACGCAGTAGGTGAGAGATTTTGGAGCACCCAAGCTCTAAAAGCCCAACCACATCCCGCAAGGCTAGGGGATCTACCAGAAGAGGAGGTAAAGTTTCAAGAGGCAGAGGTGGTAGAGAACTCCAGAGAAATGGTTTCTGTCAGACACAATATGACCAAACACATATATACTCCTGTGATAGCACAAACAAGATCTCCACAAGTTCAAACTATGGAAAATATCAGCACTGAGAAGGGAAAGTGTACACAAAACCCACCCTAACCAGGAAACTATTTCCAACTGATACTTGATTGGAAAGGGAAAATCAGTTCTCTCTAATCAAGTGTTACTGGTATTGGGTATGTCAACCACACTTTAGAGAAGGTCTCATGTCCAAGATTGTTTGTCCAAGTCAAAACAGATTCCATGCTTTGTGTGTGTGTGTGTGTGTGTGTGTGTGTGTGTGCGCGCGCGCGCCTATGTCTGTGTGTACATATTTTGTTTCTTTTTTAAAATTTTGGTATATTTTTGTAACAAAAAATATTTGTTTAGCTTACAAATTCAAATGCTGAAAGTCCAAACAACATAGTGATGGCTCAATGAGGGCTCCCTGGGTTACATAATGGTGTGGCTAGTAAGGGGAAAGTCCACCAGCAAGTTATTATATATAGAATAACAAACACATCTGAAGGTTGCGTAGGTGGTGAGATTTACTCTGTTTTTAAAACCATCATGAAAACCTAGTAGGGTTCAAGAAACTTCCTTTTGAGAGCATACCTTAATAGCATCCTACTAGGTCCTACCTCCTAAAGGTTTTATGGTAGCCCCATTCCTGGTTTTCAGTGAATTAGTTAAGATTGTAATTAGGCAATCTTGTATACTCTCAAATCTGAAGATTTAAAATAAGTGTATGTATTATTTTACTCCTAAAAATTTGATCACAGACCCATGTGGGGTGGCATACCCCTCTAATCCCAGACTTGGAGAGGCAGAGGCAGGCAGATCTCTGCAAGTTCGAGGCCAGCCTGGACAAAGCAACTCCGGGACAGCCAAGGCTACCCAGAGAAACCCTGTCTCAAAAAACAAAACAAAACAAACAAACAAAAAAAAACAAACCAAACAAAACTTTGATCATTGTAATAGTTCGTGAGGAAAATATTCTTGGTTTCTTTATGTATGATCAACTTTAAATATCTATTAACATAAAGTATACCTCTAAATTTAGGCTCTTTTGTCTTTAGAAGTGAACACATAGAAATGGAGAATGAACACAATGTACTATTATTTTGGGTGGGACCTTAACTTGTAGTGGAGGATGGTCCAGAATTTGTTTTGGAGCTCAGCTGGCCCTGAACCTGGGCTCTTCCTGCCTTCTTTTTTGAAATGCCTGGATATACTATTTTGTTTTTGTCAACTTGGCACAGACCTAGACATACCTTGGAAAAGGAACTCTCAATTAAGGAGTTGCTTCCATCAGATTGGTTTGTGAACATGTTTGTGGGGACGTTTTTTAAAAAATAGATCTTGATGTAGGAGGGCCCAGCCCACTGTAGGTCCTGCCATCCATGGGTAGTTGAGCAAAAGTTATACATGAAAGGTAGTTGAGCAAACCATGGAGAGCCTGCCAATAAGCACCATTCTTTCATGGTGTTTGCTTCGTGTTTTCCCTCATTGATGGCCTGTAAGCTATAAACTAAAATAAACCCACCTTTCTCTAAGTTGGTGTTGTCAGTGTTTTATCACAAGAACAGAAAGCAAACTAGAACATTAATTTACAGATGTATGCCTCTAGATACAGCAAATATATTCTTGGGAAGAAAATGGCCATAAAACAGTGCTGATTCTTGAGCTAAAAAATAGAAGGGCATGGTGGTCTTGTTAGGCTTAATGGCAAATAAGTTTCTGCATGAGGGAGGTGTTTTACACATGACTGCCTGCCTTCCAACTGGGTAAGAGGCATTTGTTAAGAGACCAAGAAGAGCTGGGCGTGATGGCTCAGGCCTTTAATCCCAGCACTCCGGAGGCAGGGGCAGAGGCAGGCAGATCGCTGTGAGTTCAAGGCCAGCCTGGTCTATAAAGCGAGTCCAGGACAGCCAAGGTTACACAGAGAAACCCTGTCTTGAAAAGAGAGAGAGAGAGAGAGAGAGAGAGAGAGAGAGAGAGAGAGAGACCAAGAAGATTCAGAGAAAGAAATTACAAATCCGTTCAGGGTTGCATTGTAGATGTCATTCTCAGTGCTCTAAACGTGGTTATTATAGAAACAAATAAGATAAAGGAAATAATTTTCAGACTGTATGATTTATCTTGATGTCCCAAAGGACTAGTAGTATCTGCAAACTTTTTTGAACTCCTTAGAGATGTTTGCCAAAACACTGTCAAAAACACTTTTAAAAACCTAGGCAGAAGCACTTAGGATTCAACGTTTTATCACTACATGATCATGCAGAATGAAAAAGCACAAGGATATTGCTCTAAAGAAACAGCAAGCCTGAGTTAATGTGAAAGTAGGCTACCAAGAAGAGACTTGATACCCTATGAGCATATACAGGAGGAAGAGGTCCCCCTCAGTCACAGTCATAGGGAAAGGGAGTAAGGGGAAAATGGGAGGGAGGGAGGAATAGGAGGATACAAGGGATGGGATAACAATTGAGATGTAATATGAATAAATTAATAAAATATATTTTAAAAAAAGAAAAAAAAAGATCTCCCACCCCCTCTCCCAAAAAGAAAAGAAACAGCAAGCCTTTAATCCCAGCACTGAGACAGGTGGATCTCGCCGAGTTTGAGGCCAGCTTGGTCTACAAAGTGAGTCCAGACAGCCATGGCTACACAGAGAAATCCTGTCTAAAAACAAACAAACAAACAAACAACCCCTCAAAAAAGAAAGAAAGAAAGAAAAAATTAAAAAGAAACAACACACCAAGGAAAACAAAGAGGAGGCTGCAGACTATGCTAACCCTTTGGTCAAAGCCGTAAAGGAAGCACCCTCCAATCCCCAAAAAGCCAGATACAGATTGTCAAGAGATGTAGCTGTCCTCTTTGGAGCATCTATTCCTAAATTTGAGTTCATTCAAAAGTAAAAATTTTAGTAGTGCTTAGTAGTTTAAGAGCCTGGATGTAAAGACTAGAGGGTGAGGAGTTTGAGGTTCTCCTTGGCTACATACCAAGTTTGTGATTGGTTTGGTCTCCACAAAATGCTGTGTCAAAAAGCCATGAGCTTTAATTGTGAGTCTAACCTTTACTAGAAAGCTTTCCAGATAGGAAGCAAATACAGTATATCAAGACTATGTAGGGTAAATTTTGTTAGCAATTTTATCATCTGATTCACCATTCCTCCCCCGTTTTTGTTCTTTAAAGTTAGGTGATGGCACCTGTGACTTATGTCAACAGAAGTTTTTTCCTCTGAATTGTAAAACATTGTTTTAGTGATTAAAGCTATGATGGGGTTGCCAAAAAAAAAGAATATATGCCTAATATGCCTTTGATTTCAATATAAATGCTTTCTGCTTTAACAGTTCTACAAAAGCATTAAAATATAGAGAATAAGCTTGTTTCTAATTGTAGTATTTTGCTGTACGTCTGGAATCTCTGCTTATGCTTTTCCAATAGTTCAAGGATATTTTAAAAACATCCCAAACTAAAATTGTAACATTAATTGGATTGACACATCTAGTTTTAAATTAGCGCTTCCAAGCGTATATCTTGGGGAAAACGGCTTTAGAGTTCAAATTGGTATTAAAATACTTTGCTTGTATTTGGTTATCCCAATATAGTATTGTGACTAAGGAGAAAAATCTATGTTAAAATCTCTTTGGAATTATGTAACTTGATATTTGTTCCATTGAAGTCTTAGCCATTAAATAACAACAGATTTCTGTGTCCTTCGCTCATCTTCCTTGTTATTGCTCTGTTTAACAACCTTAAGGATTCTAAGAATATCACTCATATTACTATTAGATTAAGGTTTCTAAATTTTCATCATTAAGTCATTGTGCTATTTAGCTTTTTCAGCTTGACACAAACTATAGTCACC
Source organism: Acomys minous (assembly GCF_964271855.1). Lineage (NCBI taxonomy): Eukaryota > Metazoa > Chordata > Mammalia > Rodentia > Muridae > Acomys > Acomys minous. Next base: position 39,056,772 of record NC_140489.1, on the reverse strand, counting down.
TGGGAAGGATCCTCAATTGAGGAAACACCTCCATCAGATTTGCCATGTGGTTATGCCTGTAAATCATATTCTTAATTTCTAATCATTAAGGGAGGGTGCAACCCACTGTGGCTGGTGCCATCCCTAAAGCCCATGGACTGTATAAAAAAGTAGCTGAGCAATTGAGAGAAAGTAGGCCAGAAAGCGTCGTTCTTCTGAGGTCTCTGCTCCAGGTCCTGCCTCGGTGTCCTTCCTTTCCTTACCTTCATGGTAGACCTGTGATGATGATAACCCTATAGGCTAAAAACACATGCCCCCTTTTTTTTTTCAACCAAAGATGTTTTTGTATAGGTGTTTTGTTACAGCAGCAGAAAGTACACCAGGGCACTCGCCATTCCCACATGTGAGTCTATAGAAGAAATGTTGTCTATTGTGTTTTCTATGGACTAATAATTTTTAGTGTGTGTTTTCATTTAATTCTGTTTTTTAATTGAGACTTTGAAATATTTATCTTTATCCACGTATAGAAAAAACACCTGAAGAAATTAGGGGGAAAAGAATGATTTATTTTGTCTCATGGCTTTGGAGGTTTGGTATTGGCCTTGATTCCATAGATTCTAGGCCTTTTGGAGGCAGAATATCACTTCAGCAGGCAGGAGGAATATGTTGCAGAAATATTCCACCCATGATAGACACAAAGCAGAGATATGGGAGGAAGATTCCGGGGACCAGGAATAACTTTTAAAAGCATGCCTGCCCTCAGTCATTTACCATGTTACAAGATAACAGTGCCAGCTTGTGAACAGGTGCTCAGTTCACTATATAAATCTGTGTTGGGCACTTGATATTCAAACATAACAGGTACATTTTCCATTATTTTCTTTATAAGCAAGCTAAAAGGTTCCCCAAATAGCACAACAGTAGTCTAGGTATCATTTTGTTAACAGTTTTCTTTTTGTTAAAGGCTCTGCACTATTCTCATGTCTGCATATGTCTGCATATACCTTCAGCTAATTTTCATCTTTTAAAATCATTTTCCCTCAATACTTATACTCTTTTCTTCTCTATGATTCATCTATGTGTTTGTTACTTTTCATATATTTTCAATTTTTATTTTGAAATTTTATGAAATATGCAAAGTTAGAACAGTGACATTTATACTATGATGAACCCTCATCAACTCATTACTTAAATACAACATTCGTCAGTGTGATTTCTTTTTATGGATCAAACATCGGGCCTTATTCATGCTAGGTAAGTACTCTATTCCTAAGCCATTTTCCCCGTCCCAGTATGACATTCTTATTTAATTTTTACGCTTTCTGTTGGGTAGCAGCACACAACTTTTTTTTTAATGGTATAAAATATTTAATGAAGATTTTGTATAGGCACATTACATTTGGAAGAAGGCAATTCATGCAATTATTTTACCCTAAGGACACAAAGTAAAAGATGAGAGAGTATTTCTTGGTAAACATTAAAATTGTATTCTTAGTTTTTAAACTCTTAAACTCTTTGCTTCTAAAAATATAATTATATATTACAATGTCCAATTATTTATAGAAGTAAAAGAATAAAAATATTTTATTCAACTATGTTTTACGCAAAACATCTCTTGTTCAGCATGATGTTCTAAGTTTTATCTCTTGACATAGTTTAGAACAGTAGCAATTCATTGCATTTTGTTGCTAAGTACTGTTGCAGTGTGTCTTATTTGGTAATTTATCAATTTAGTTAGGCTTTTATTTGTAAATTTGCTGTGGGTATTTGTGATTTTAATGAATTCTCCATGGTAGTTCTGTAAAATTAACATGAAGGCTGCTTGTTGATTCTAGGTATATATAAGGATAAGATTTTACAGTCCTGATATCACAACATTGCTAACCAACCAATATATTATTGTGTTTTAAGTATGTTTCTACTTAGATATCTTATTTAATTAGTATTGTTGATTTGTTGACATTGTGCTCACACTTAAATATTACACTATTATTTATGCCTGGATAAGCTTATCTAAAACATAAACTTCTCCCTATGGTACATTATAGCTTAATAATGCTAGTCACTTGACCACTGTGCCATTCTAACAGCAAAATTTCCATCTATGAACTTTTTGATAGCAGTATATAATTCCTGCTTATTTCTGACACAGTAGTATTTCAGTGATATACTATATAGCCTTGTTATTCTGGATACAACAATATACCCTGTAGAGCAAGACTGTCTAGGTCTGTAGCTTAGGTCTCCAATTTGGAAATTTGAGAACTTTAGGCCTTAATATTAATCTCTTGATTCCAGCTCTAGTGAAGAGATAGGAGAAGCTGGCCCATGACAGGTTCAGAGTTGTGTAAGAATGGAAAAGACACTCTTGCCACTGAGGAACTCTATGGCACAGTTCAGGGTAGAAGGCAGAAGGCAGAAAGTTCTTATGTAGAGCTAGTTTAGGGTCCCACATTAGGAGGTGAGGAGTTCCAGGTGTTATCAGGCCAGTCCTGAACTACACAGTCCTCTACCCTGTTTTAAGGCCCCCTTTTAATGTGGTTAACAGAACCCATGAAGGCTTCAGAAGTGAGGGCAGGGCCCGGGAGGTGGCATGTCTGTGGGAATCTTTCAGCCCCAGCTGCTACCCAGTGTGTGTGTGTGTGTGTGTGTGTGTGTGTGTGTGTGTGTGTGTAGCATCTACTTATTATTAGTCTTTAAAAATTAACCTTTCATTCAAAATATTATTTCCCCCTCCTCCTTTCTCTCTCTACCCCTCCTAAGTAACCCCCTCCCCATTTCAACAGCCCTTTTCTTTGGATACATATATATATGTAACTATACTTGGGCAACTTGGGGACTATCCCTGGGAAAGGCTCATTCTCCCTCTTGGCAATATTTAGTTGCTTGTAGTCTAGGAATTAGACTCGTGAGGCTTGCACTTCCACATTAGCATATCTGTTGATGTTGGCATTGTTCGGGTCTTGTTCATGTAGCCATTTCTAGCAGAGATGATTCACAGATGACATCTTGGCATTCTGGCTCTTAATCTTTTCACCTCCTCTTTCACCTGTCTGTCTCCTCTTCATAGTGTTTCTTGAACAGTAGATGTATTGTAGATATATCTGGAGGGACTGGGTTTTTCACTAACTCTTCATTTCTGCATTATGTCCAATTGTGTTTTTCTGTGATGGTCTCCATGTACTGTAAAGAAAATCGTCTGTGAAGAGTGGGTTTAAGGGTGTGAGTTAGACTCTTGTTAGGATATATGCTGGTGATAGTAGATCCTCTTCTAAGATCCATGGCCTCACTAACGCAGGGGACTGGCTGTGTTTCTAGTACCAGGGATGATTTCCTTTTCATCATAGTAGTTTTTATATTTCTGTGAATAGACACCATGACTGTGGCAGCTTATAAAAGAGAGCATTTAATTTGGGGGCTCATGGTTCCACAGGGGTGAAGTTCGTGATCATCGTGACAGGGAACATGGAAGCAGGTAGGCAGGCATGGTGCTAGAGCAGCAGTGGGCTGTACATCCTGCACCACACACACAGGACAGAGAGAGCTGAGCATGGCGTTTGGGTTTTTAAAACCATCAACAAGCCCACACCTGACACTCCTTCCCAGAAGTTCCACCTACTGCGGAACAAACATTCAAATACGAGCCTGTGGGGGCCACTCTCACCCAAACCACCACACCTCTATGCCCTTTCTTCCTTCCCAGAGGTTGAAGATAGCCCCTGTTGATAAAAATGCTGCACGTTTAGGGCACGCGGGACTCAGATTTTTTGAACTGGTTCTAATCTGAAAGCTTCCTTCCCGTGGTCTAGCTTTCATAGTATTAGGAATTGCTATACCAGCTGCCATAGGAGGGAAGTGAGTAACAGCCCTGCACAGCAGGAACACCTATAAAACCACAGCAATGACCGTCATGCCAAAGTAGCTGTAAAGGTGCATGCAATCAGCTGTAACTCCAGCTCCAGGAGATCAGCTCACCTTTCTAACTTCTCAGTCACCTGTAGTCCCATGCACATACACACATACAAATAAATATTTGGAGAAAAAGAATTTATCATTACAGTTGCCTATAACTACAAAGTGGAGATTGACTGTTTCTGATACTGTATATAGTATGTATGCATATATGTACACTCACATACTTTTAATTATTGTACTTTTATCTCTTTAACTTTTTAATTCCTTTTATTGAAAATAGTTTTTTTCCCTCAGCTAATATATCCTGATTATGATTTCTCCTCCCTCTACTCCTCCCAGTTCCTCTACAGCTCCCCTCCCATCTGGATCCACTCCCTTTCTGTCTCTCATTAAAAAAAACAAAAACAAAAACAAAAACAAAAAACAGTTGACAGTATGGCAGCACAGGGCCCGGGCCAGCAGACCATACCCAAAATGACTCCCAGCCTGATGTGATGTTATCTGAGACAACCCCTCAGTCCGGTGCCAGGGCCCAGTGACCGCCAGCCCAGGACAAGCCCTGCTCAGTGCTACAAGGCCTGAGTGGAGCATAGCACTCCTGAGATACCCCAGACACCCAGAGGCCTGTGTACCACTAAGATGAACAAGTAAGTGGTGGAGAAATTGAAGAAAAAGAGAATCAGAGAGTTGTATACACAATGAGGAAAGACAGAATTGGAAACTTGAGGGCAGAGAGGAACAGCCTGACGTGAGTAGCAGGTAATGCCACCTAAGGCCATGGCGAGGTCCTGGCCTTGGTCCATGTCTGGGTCCATGGCCTTGCAGCAGTGAGGGTCTGTTACTCCCAAAGGCCAGACAGATGTCCCTGGTCTGGTCTGCCACCTTGGAGCCATGAGGACTAGACTCATATAGGTGGTATATATCTTGGTAGTAGTTAAACATGATATAAAATTGCATTCAGCTGACTAAGTCACATATACATACATGTAAAATTATTGGTGAAAACTGAGGAAGGTTTGTATGCTAGCTAGCAATAGTGTATAAATGTTAAATTCTTCTACCCTTGCTATTACAATAAATAATATGTCACAGTGGTGACAGCAGGGTGAATTCTATAGGTCAACATTCTGTGAGTGTGCAATTATTTCAGTATAAAAAGTTATATTCTCATCATTTTTCTCTCGCATATTGTGTTGTATATATTCTAAGATGACCAGGTTCTTAAAGAAAAACTCAAAGATTTACTACTTATAGAAGTTAAGCAATTCTAAGTTTTGTGTTTGTCATGCATTTTCAGGGTTAATTTGCATACAGATTGAGGCTTATATTAAAATCATTTTTTCTTATATACTTGTTTAATTTTCTAACACTACATGATAGACACCTGTATTTTTCTGTACATACTGCTTTTGAATCATTGTCTTAAAATGAATTTTTATATGTGAGGATCTATTTTTTTAAATTTTCCTTTCCCCCTGATCAATTTATCTATTTCATATCAGTATAACATTATTTTGATTTTTATACCTTTATAATCCCTAAAGTTCCCCATGTATTTTATCTCCATGAAAGCAGCTAAAATCAGAGTGCATAGATACAGTGTGATAACAGAAGTAGACTTGAAATTTTATGATGTTGTTTAATAAATACAGTTGCTGTCACTAATATTTTACTGGTCGCATGTATGGAGGGAAAGCTGGGCTATAGGCATTGACCAAAGTGCTAAAGTGTGTTTTATTTTATTTTTAATTTTTGGATCTGGTTCTCACTGGATAGCTTTGGATGTCCTGGAACTCATTATGTAGATCAGGCTGGCTTCAACCTCATAATAGACCTAAAACTTAGAGATCTGCCTATTCCTTCCTCTTGAGTACTGGTATTAAGAGTGCTGAAATCTGAAGGGACCATTTTAGTGGATGCAGGACCTCTGAACTGGTGTGATTTCCAAATATCAGAAGCTACATAAAGAGGAACAATTTTGGGGCTTGTAACCAATCTGGAGCAAACAGCCAAAGGAGAGCGAAGAAAAAAGCCACTGCTCTTGGTATTATCAACACTATCTCTGTACATTATGCTATTGACTGTTCCCCACCTTTGCAGCCATTTTGTGGCTTATTGTCATTGCTGACATATGCATGTGAGGTAGTTTGATTAATGTTTTGGTGTGAGGAAAATTAAAATTCAACTGATGAATTTTAATAAGTTTTTTATTTATTTAAATTTGTGATTAAAGCCCTTGAACTTTTCTATATAATATACGGAGTTCATCATAAGTTTTTGAGCTTGTTTCATGAATGGTTCAGATAAGTGAAAAACTGATGGTGTCCACTGGGTGGCAGCCATCTACTGCATCCAAGGACAATTCTGAAGGATCACCTGGTTAAGGTTGATCAGCACAATTCTCTGAATTGGAAGCTCTTCTTCTTTACCAGGGGTTGGCTGATAGCCTTTGTGCCAATCAGTTTGAAGCTTGATTTTTGTCTGTTTGAGATTATCAGCCCTGAAACCATGTATATATACATATATTTATATACACCAAAATAAAATCCTCAGTAGGTTGCATTTATATATTCTACACACAGATGCATACACTTATATGTATGTAACAGAAATTATCAAAAAGAGGCTATCAACCTGAGAGTAGGAGAGAGGCATGAAGGGACTGGAGGGGAAGTGTTTTCTGGATGAGGGTTATAGAGGGAGAAATGATATCATTCTGTTTCAGTTACAAATATTGTTACTGTGAGTTTAATGACATGGCCTAATAAATGTTTATTAGGCTTATAATTATTATAGTAGTATTATTTAATCCACTTTCACAATCAGTGAAGACACATACACCTTATATATTTTAGAATAGCTTTATCACCTAGGGCATGGCAGGTACTAACACACTAAACTACCTCCTGTTATCTCTAACCCATGCCATCTGCTCTAATTATTTCTGTTTGGGCTACCTCCCATCCACAGTCCTAACATACTTGCTAAGGTTGTTCATCTGAGCCATTCTTCTCCTGTGGAACTTCAGAGTTCCTCCTCTAGGCCCACGTGGCTCTTTCCTGTGTCATGGTGATTCTCCTCCTCCTTCCACCTCTGGTATCTGTCTGCTTCTCCTTCCAAGGATCCTCTCTGTCCACAAAGTCTACCTTCCTCTGGCGCTGCCCAGGCGTCAACTTTCTATATTAGTCAAACAAGGAGGCAAGATTAAACACAATAATTGGGGTTTCTGGCAGTCTTCAGTGAGACTCTTGGGGGAGGAGCAATTAACAAATACAAAGCACAAGACCATACTCCAACAAAATATAATTTTAAAAATATATTTTGGTTGGGAGGGATGCACTAATACGTCTTGTCCTTCTCTGGAAAAACAAATGCTTGCCGGCTCTTGCCTTTGACAATTTTCCCAATGATTTCAGTATTTTATATTCTCCTTTAGTTTGACTATGGATAATAATTAAGTGAGAGTAACAGGTTTACAGACACAACCTTGTACATGGCTTCAAGCTATGAAGACATTAGACTTCTGAGAAGTTTTGGGCTATTCATATTGATGCTTAGGGCTTGTTTGCTGATGACTGATTATAATCAAGGTACTAATCAAATTTGTGTTGTCGTGATTATTATTATAATAAAAATATTAATTGAAGAACAAAAATTCAAAAGGAGTGATATGATACATTTGAGATAAAGTGTTAGAAAAATGGGAACTGGTGTTTTGAATCTATGTTATTTTTAAAGATAAACAGTAAGAAAACATGTATTATGATTCTGTTGAGGTTTTTTTTGTCATTGTTTATAATAATACTACTTAATAGTGTATTTTTGGTTAGTTACAGGTAGTTAATAAAGACAAAAGCAGTATATTTACTTGTTTGGTTTGTTTGTTTTTTGTTTTTTGTTTTTTTGTCCTATCCCAAGGCTAAGTCTCAAAATTTGGGGTTAAAGTGTTCATATGTGGGCTTAGTGGTAGGTAATTCAATTTGATATGCTGTCACTAAGTTTAACTTGTATAATAGCAATATTATTGTTTTGGAAGATTAGTAATTTACAGGAAAGGTAAGAAAAAAATGGAATCTCACAAATTAGGAAAACAATGTAGTTACTAGTTACATTTTAGTTTTTGACTACTAGGTCTGTACCTTATCAGAAATACCCATATTTCAATGTTGAGATCATTATGATTTATATTTTATATAGAATCTTCTTTGTAGGAGTAGGGAAACATACCAACATAGGAATCTTACTTTAAGAGTATTCTAAGCTGGGCACAGTGGCAGAGGTAGGCGAATCTCTGTGAGTTTGAGGCCAGCCTGGTGTACAGAGCAAGTACAGGACAGCTAAGGCTACACAGAGAAATCCTGTCTCATCCCTCCACCCACACCCCTGCCACCAAAAAAGGAGTTTTATTCCACCATTGAGCAAAATAAATAAAATATAGATAAATACTTACATTTAGCAGTTAACTTTAAATGTCAACACAACCTCGAATCTCTTGGGAAATGAGTGACGATGAGGGATTGTCTAGGTTGCCCACACTGGTTTGGCCTGCGGGCATATCTATGGCGGACTCAACCCCCAACCCACCATGGGTGGCATCATTCCCTAGTCAAGGGGTATTAGATTCTTTAAGAATGGAGAAGCTGAGCTGAGCACAAGCAAGTGAATGAATGTATACATTCATTATCTTTGTCCTTGCTTGTGGATGTGAATGTGACTAACCTCTTCAAGGTAACTGTCTATGGAACTGTAAGCTAAAGCAAACTCTTTCTTCCTTAAGTTGCTTTTTGTCAGGGTATTTTACCATATCAACAGAAATGAACTTAAGAGCATCATTCATCATACTGTCCTTTATTCTGAAGTTGCTGTTTTTCTTTTTCATTCTTATTCATTATGCTTTAGCACTTTAACTTATACTTACAATAAATTTAGTCTGACTTTGACTTTTGAATTATGTTTGACACTAAATAGACTTAGCATGTTATATTTATGTATTTATGTAGCAATAACAATTAAAAAAGAGAGACCAGTTAGAAATTGGAAAAGGAGCTGAGGAATGAGGGATATAGAAATTGGAAAAAGGAAAGGGATTGGAGGTGGAGTGGGGAATGGTGATGTAATTATTTTGTAATTTTTTAAAGTAAAATATGTATCATATATTTGAATAATTTCATACTGAAACCTGTTTCTGTCAACATTTTTAAGTGGCATATCAGCATTCATAGATCTAATTCTTTATTTAAGCTCCCATCAAGTATGTAATTGTATTAATATTTATTTATTTGATATTTTTAAAAGATAGTTTTTACTCTAGCTTAGGCTGAGAACATCAGATGGCCTTGAATTCCAGTCTTCCTGTCCCCTGCTTCCTTCTCTTTGTGCTAGAATTGTGCACGCCTGTGCAGCCTGCTTTCAGAATAATTAATTATGCTATAGTCCTAAATTTTGTACCATTATAAGTAATTCTTCTTTACTCTTACATAATTAAAGAGTTATGTATATGTAAATATTTCCTTGGAGAATATATTTATGTACCCAATTGTTGATGAACAAACATTGATTTTCAGTTTTACTAGCTTTGTAATATTAGTTTCCAAAGTACTTATATCACTTTATATCTTCAACAACATGTTGAAAATTTAATGAAACTTAATATATTGGAATTAAAGTATTAACAATATGATATGTGTCATTTGTATTTTTTCAGACTTTTTGATATCTATAGTTTTTAAAAAATGAAGTTCTAGTCCTTTGTGTTCTTTTTCTATTTTTCTCTAGTGATGATGTAGTTCTAATTATTGCTATTTTCCCCTATTTGTTTATAGTTTTATTATAGAATCTACTATAATTGCCTTTTGATATACCTCTTTCTAATAAAAAGCTCATTTCATTAGGTTTATGTTGTTCTGAGCAACCAAATAAAAATTAGTGTTTTCATTCTTATCTAGCTTTGCTATAAAAATGTCATTTTATCTTAGAGCAACATTTGAAGTCTAGTGTCTAGGTGATAACAGAAAAGTGATGCAGTGAGACAGTAAACAGCCGGTTATCTAAAGTGTATCACTCTCAGTTATCACCACGCAGGCAGTAAAACAGAATATCACAAGCCTTACCATTTGATTCTACTGTTGTGCAGAATAATTTTACTCCATCTTTCTATGACTTTGTTTTTAAGTAATTTGAAATAACTTTCTCTGCTTTCCTGTCTAAGTGGCTTAATCAATCTCTAAGATAATTAAGCATTTACCCATGTTGATTTATTCCTGGATATTAACTGTGACATTTCAGGTTACTTAGGTTACTTTATTTTTATCTATCTATATCTATCATATATATAGATATATATATATAGATATAGAGGCTGCCTGCCTCTGTCTTCCAAGTGCTGGGATTAAAGGCATGTACCATCACCACCTGGCTACTTAAAAAATAAATAGTGTACACACACACACACACGCATACACACACACACACACACACACACACACACACACACACACAGGGGGGGGAGAGTGTTTAGAGGAAAGCATAGTTTGCTTTCATAGGAAGGATAGTTCTGACAGGACTTTTTGGTGCTAGAAAAAATGATGACATTGGAAATGGAGAAGAGAAGAAATGGATGAGATTTGATGTTTTTGTTTTGTTTTGCTTTGCTTTGTTTTGTTTTTTGGGTTTTGTTTTGGTTTTGGTAAGATATTCTAAACAGACTTATATTTTCTTGGGCTGTGTTTCTTTCTGTATTTTTCATTGACTCCATGGAGTTGAGGTGTTGGTAAATAGAGCACTCAATAGAAGAAAAGTGGGTAGTTGTTCTGAATGTGCATACTCAGTGTAGACCCATCATGAGACATAAAGCTCTGAAGGAGCTGAAGAAAGAAGCTCGGCTGACGGAGTCCAGACATAAGCCGCTGCCTTCGGTCTCCAGCCCAGCACACGGGGACCAGTGCACTCCAACACCTGACATCACCTCTTCACGTCTTCTCTTGGCTTTCTGATTTATGTGTGTTAAAGACCTATATCTCTCATGTTCTCTTTGCCACAATGAATTGTAATCTTGGGAAAATAGATGAAGTAGATCTTCCTTTATGTTTCTTGTCAGAATAATGGAAACAGTAGCTGGACAATAATATATATCTCCATCTCACTGATAGAATGTTATATTATGTTTGAAGAAGATAATATTCAACAGTGAAGAAAATGTGAATGTTTTGTATTTAATTTTTATTATATAACCTAATATTTAAACTTTATTCCTATATATAATAATGTAAAAGACTAAGATTTGGCAAGATTTTATAAAAGACTAAGAAATACTATTACTATTTGTGTTTAGAAAGCTAGCTTTAGGTCCTTATTAGTGATTAGGCAAACTAAACTTTACCTAATCTGGTAAAGCTGGTGTTAGGGAGGACACCAGCTGCAGTAAGCATGATTAATGAAGGGTATGAAACACTAAGGCATGGTTCCCAATCTTCCTAATACTGTAACCCTGTAATACAGTTCCACATGCTGTGATATTCCCAGCCATTTACTGCTACTTCATAATTCCAGTTTTGCTACTGGTATTGAATTATAATGTAAACACCTGTGTTATCCAATCATTTTACGTGAAAAGGGGTTCTATCCCTAAGGGGTCATGACAGCTAAAGGGGTCATGTCTCACAGGTTGAGATGGTGCACTATGGAGTAGAACGGATCATACTTTGTTGTGCTTATTCCTGAATTGAGGTGAATGTGTGTTAATAGTGTAGCACCAAAAAAAAAAAAAAAAAAAAAAAAGGGAGGGGGGAGTGGTGAAGCATCTATAATTGTATTTTTCTTAAGGAATAGTATAAATTAATATAAATGGATATGAATTGCTTTAAGATATTTTTATGTTCTAGGATAATTTTTAAAAGATTTATTTATTTATTTTAAGTGCATGAGTGCTCTGTTTTCATGTACACCAGAAGAGGGCATCAGATCACATTATTGATGGTTGTGAGCCACCTTGTGGTTGCTGAGAATTGTACTCAGGACCTCTGGAAAAGCAGTCAATGCTCTTAGCCTCTGAGCCATGTCTCCAGCCCTAGGATATTTTTAAAAAGTATACCTTTGTCATTTATACCATAATGTTTCAAATAATGCTACCTATTGTGTTCAGGGTTCATATTATTCAGAGACTATTTGGTCTTAAATATTACCTTGCATTTAATATAGAATTTCAAATACACATTTGATTATGTGAAGAGGTAGAGGTTTAGAATTTGCTTGTGATTAAAATGGAGAATCTTTGGAAAAATTAGCATTTCTGCCTAGAACCACAAAAAAAAAAAAGATAAAAATATACATATCATCATTCTGCAACAGAGTTTACCTTAGAATAGATTTTAAGCCTCAATTGCAAATTATATGAGGATAATTCTTTCTGTTTCTCCTGACTATATTGAATAACATTAAAATTTTCAGTTAAGTCATTATGGGTCAAACTATATGAAACCAAACCAAACAATATGCTTCGTGCAAGAGATATATTTTAAATATAAAGACTAAAGAAGGATAGAAGAAAACATACCATGCAAACAATGAAATGAAAGCTAGTGAAGTTATATTATGTGCAACAAAGCAGCCTTTAAATTTAAGACTAGATATGAAAGTTGATTTTATGTAATAATAATCAGTGTACCAGGAATTTATCACAGTCAAATACATAACACATAGCAAGAATGTTTTAACTTATGTAAACAGAAGCTAGCCAAACAGATTTCTAATCATATTGGTGGAACTTACGATGCATCTGTCAGTGGCCGAGAGAGTATATAGATAACACATAGGAGGGATGGGAGAATAGACGGTCAACAGCAAAAGTGACGCATGAGTTAACTGACAGTGAAAGGGCCTTTTCTTCGTTGAGGTGCAGATTATGTTATTTTAAATTTTATATGGAATATAAAACAAAATCTGATAAAAAACATCTTGGAAATGCCTGTATACTCAAGCGATTCTTGACAAATGTTATAAAAACATCCGTTAGAGAAAGCATAGCATTCTTAGTGAGTGCTGCATGGCAGCATGCAGAAGACTGACGCTTGACCACTGCCTTTCCCTTGTATAAGAATCTAGCACGGTGGATTCAATTCTACATATAAGACCTGAAATGCTGCAATTTTGGGAAGAAAACAGGAAAACAGGTTAAGGCAATGATTTCCTGATTAGGATCCCCAAAGTATGAGAACCAAAAGCGAAAATTGGCAGATGGAATAATATCAGGCTAAAAAAACAAACTTCCTCAAAGCAAACAGTGGAGTGAAAGACCACCTTCAGATTATATGAAAAGTTTTCCCAACTTCAGAGATACCCAACACATTAAAAATTAACCTAGGGGCCCTTTTTTACAGATTAATAATCCAGGTTCTGCAATGATGGCACAGTTGATGTGATAGCTAGTTCGTTGCCAGCTGGACATAAGCTAGAAAGAGGGAACCTAATTGAAAAAAATGATTGGTCTGTAGGCAAATCTGTGGTGTATTTTCTTGATTAATGACTTATGTTGGAGTTGCCAGCTCACTGTGGGCAGTGCCTTACCTGGGCTGGTAGTCCTGAGTGTTATAAGAAAGCAGAGTGAGTGAGCAGGCCTTGGGGGGAAAGCCAGTAAGTAGGTTCATGGTCTCTCCATCAGCTCTTGCCTACAGGCCTCTGCACTGATTTCCCGGTGATGGCCTGTGCTGTGGAGTTAGAGGCTGAAGCAAACCCTTTCCTTACTTTTCTTTTTTTTTATGATGTACTGTCACAGCCATAGAAGCCCTAAGACACTTGGTAAAGTGCTTTCTGCACATGAGTGTGAACCTGCTTTTGTGTCCTTAGGCAACCACTTAAAAAGCAAGGCATAGTTACTTGTGCCTGGAATCGTGGCTCGTTGGAGGCAGAGACAAGTGCTTGCCCACCAGTCTAGCTCCAAGTTCAGTGTGGACCTTTCCCAATAGGCAAGGTGGAGGCCTGACATGGTGGCGTACACCTTTAACCCAAGCACCTCTCCTCTCCTCTCCCCTCCTCTCCTCTCCTCTCCTCTCCTCTCCCTTCCTCTCCTCTCCTCTCCTCTCCTCTCCTCTCCTCTCCCCTCCTCTCCTCTCCTCTCCTCTCCTCTCCCTTCCTCTCCTCTCCTCTCCTCTCCTCTCCTCTCCCCTCCTCTCCTCTCCTCTCCTCTCCTCTCCCTTCCTCTCCTCTCCTCTCCTCTCCTCTCCTCTCCCCTCCTCTCCTCTCCTCTCCTCTCCTCTCCTCTCCCTTCCTCTCCTCTCCTCTCCTCTCCTCTCCTCTCCTCTCCCCTCCTCTCCTCTCCTCTCCTCTCCTCTCCTCTCCCTTCCTCTCCTCTCCTCTCCTCTCCTCTCCTCTCCTCTCCCCTCCTCTCCTCTCCTCTCCTCTCCCCTCCTCTCCCTTCCTCTCCTCTCCTCTCCTCTCCTCTCCTCTCCTCTCCTCTCCCTTCCTCTCCTCTCCTCTCCTCTCCTCTCCTCTCCTCTGCTCTCCTCTCCCTTCCTCTCCTCTCCTCTCCTCTCCTCTCCTCTCCCCTCCTCTCCTCTCCTCTCCTCTCCCCTCCTCTCCCCTCCTCTCCCTTCCTCTCCTCTCCTCTCCTCTCCTCTCCTCTCCTCTCCTCTCCCTTCCTCTCCTCTCCTCTCCTCTCCTCTCCTCTCCTCTCCTCTCCCCTCCTCTCCTCTCCCTTCCTCTCCTCTCCTCTCCTCTCCTCTCCTCTCCTCTCCTCTCCTCTCCTCTCCTCTCCTCTCCCTTCCTCTCCTCTCCTCTCCTCTCCTCTCCTCTCCTCTCCTCTCCCCTCCTCTCCTCTCCTCTCCTCTCCTCTCCCCTCCTCTCCCCTCCTCTCCTCTCCTCTCCTCTCCTCTCCCCTCCTCTCCCCTCCTCTCCCCTCCTCTCCTCTCCCCTCCTCTCCTCTCCTCTCCTCTCCTCTCCCCTCCTCTCCCCTCCTCTCCTCTCCTCTCCTCTCCTCTCCTCTCCTCTCCCCTCCTCTCCTCTCCCTTCCTCTCCTCTCCTCTCCTCTCCTCTCCTCTCCTCTCCTCTCCTCTCCTCTCCTCTCCCTTCCTCTCCTCTCCCTTCCTCTCCTCTCCCCTCCTCTCCTCTCCTCTCCTCTCCCCTCCTCTCCTCTCCCCTCCTCTCCTCTCCTCTCCTCTCCTCTCCTCTCCTCTCCTCTCCCTTCCTCTCCTCTCCCCTCCTCTCCTCTCCTCTCCTCTCCTCTCCTCTCCCCTCCTCTCCTCTCCCCTCCTCTCCTCTCCTCTCCTCTCCTCTCCTCTCCCTTCCTCTCCTCTCCTCTCCTCTCCTCTCCCCTCCTCTCCTCTCCCCTCCTCTCCTCTCCTCTCCTCTCCTCTCCTCTCCTCTCCTCTCCTCTCCTCTCCTCTCCCCTCCTCTCCTCTCCTCTCCTCTCCTCTCCTCTCCTCTCCTCTCCTCTCCCTTCCTCTCCTCTCCTCTCCTCTCCCCTCCTCTCCTCTCCTCTCCTCTCCCTTCCTCTCCTCTCCCCTCCTCTCCTCTCCCCTCCTCTCCCCTCCTCTCCTCTCCTCTCCTCTCCTCTCCCTTCCTCTCCTCTCCTCTCCTCTCCTCTCCTCTCCTCTCCTCTCCTCTCCCCTCCTCTCCTCTCCTCTCCTCTCCCCTCCTCTCCTCTCCTCTCCCTTCCTCTCCTCTCCTCTCCTCTCCCTTCCTCTCCTCTCCTTTCCTCTCCTCTCCTCTCCTCTCCCCTCCTCTCCTCTCCTCTCCTCTCCCTTCCTCTCCTCTCCTCTCCTCTCCTCTCCTCTCCTTTCCTCTCCTCTCCTCTCCTCTCCCCTCCTCTCCTCTCCTCTCCTCTCCCCTCCTCTCCTCTCCTCTCCTCTCCTCTCCTCTCCCTTCCTCTCCTCTCCTTTCCTCTCCTCTCCTCTCCCCTCCTCTCCTCTCCTCTCCTCTCCTCTCCTCTCCCTTCCTCTCCTCTCCTCTCCCTTCCTCTCCTCTCCTCTCCTCTCCCTTCCTCTCCTCTCCTCTCCTCTCCCTTCCTCTCCTCTCCTCTCCTCTCCTCTCCTCTCCCCTCCTCTCCTCTCCTCTCCTCTCCTCTCCTCTCCTCTCCCCTCCTCTCCTCTCCCCTCCTCTCCTCTCCTCTCCTCTCCTCTCCTCTCCTCTCCCTTCCTCTCCTCTCCCCTCCTCTCCTCTCCTCTCCCCTCCTCTCCTCTCCTCTCCTCTCCTCTCCCTTCCTCTCCTCTCCTCTCCTCTCCCTTCCTCTCCTCTCCTCTCCTCTCCCCTCCTCTCCTCTTCTCTCCTCTTCTCTCCGCCTCCCCCTCCTCTTCTTCTCCCCCCTCTCTGAAATTTGCTACTCTTTCTGAGTCTAGTTAGTCTTTTGAATCATTTATGTATTTTCAGAAGTTTTAAACTTCCTATAAATATTTTCCCCTACATTCTCTCCTGTTTGTCTCTCACTTTTGATTATTTCTATGACTTACGCTCTGTTCTTTCCATCTCCTTTGCTCTCTTTCCTTTTAGACACTTGTCAACTGATTTTTCTCTAAGTTAAGTAATGTTAGGTTTTCCTATTTTGAATCTAATATGAAACTTACTAACTTCTTTTTATTTTATTTTCTTTTTTTCCAACTTCTGATCTAATTCTCTTTGGTAGATTGTATTTCTCTGCTAACTTTTCCTTTTTAGATTACAAGTGAGGATTTTTTTTTCTTTGCCTCATGTTAAATAGTTTTCTTAAACTTTTAAAACAGTATCATCTATACTCTTTTGTATTTTTTATACTCTTGATCATTGTTTATATTTTGTGCTCCATCTCATACTTGTAAGTTATATTGCTCATGGGGTCGAACAGTAAACATGGGCATAAAGATCTCTTTCTTTAATTCTAAATTTAACCAGAGAAGCCAGTTGTCTTCCAAAAATGTATTGTTTTGAACTGGGATCGCTTCTAGTCTGTCCTGCTGGCCTGTACATTTCAAGAGCTGTGGTGATTTTCCTCTTCACAAACAATCTCTTTTGATTCTTAGTCTATGTAAATGAAAAATATTCTCAGGAATCAAAAAATCAACACATCAAAATTACCTAAGAAGCTATTCCCTTCCTACCAGTTACTTTATGCTTTTATTTTCACTGATCTCTGCAATTTCAAACAAATGCAATGGCAGGGATAGTAGTGTTGTTTATCTCTTTTATTTTAGGTGTTGTGAGACCAAGGGCTTATTATTATGTATTAGTAAATTAATCCTCTAGAAGTGAGAACAAATCATATTTTAATTCTTATATGTATTATATTTATATAAGGTCAGTGTGTCTTAAATTAGCTCCTTGTCATTGAAATATTGGCTTTTTGTTGACTATTAACATTTTCCACTCAATTTAGCAGGCAAAAAAAATTAATGCTGATGTTTAGGAAAGAAATATATTTTTGTTGTTGTTGTTATTATTATTAATTCATATTATGTCCCGATTGCAATCTCCTTGCTTTTATCTTCCTGTTCCTACTTTCCCTCTCTTTTCCGTTCTATTCCCTTCCCTAGACCTCTGACAGGTGAGGTCCTCCTCCCCCACTGTCTGACCATAGCCTATCAGGTCTTATTTGGATAGCCTGCATCCCCTTAGGAAAGAAATTAAATGAGGAATTTCGTTTAAAATTACTTTTGGCCAACACTAGCTATAGTGAAACATTAACAAAATTAATTTTATGTCCTTTCCCCTTTTCTTGTTTAGTGAGTGATAGCTGCTTCAGGAATCTTGCAGAAGACCGCAGTGGGATCAATCTAAAAGATCTTGTCCAAGACCCTTCTTTGTGAGTATCTGTTTTTCACTACTAAGTATAATTTAAAACCTTATTTTTATGTTAACTTAAAAAGATAGTGTTTTGTTTTTTGAGACAGGGTTTCTCTGTGCAGCCTTGGCTGTCCTGGACTCACTTTGTAGACCAGGCTGGCCTGGAACTCACAGTGATTCACCTGCCTCTGCCTCTCCAAGTGCTTGGATTATAGGCATTTGCTACCATGCCCGGCTTAAAAAATAGTTTTACCAGCCAATTTTCAACTTTTTCCTGATAATTTGTTACATTTAGTGAAGTCTAATGGAACTGGTATGTGCATATATATGTATATGTATACATATATACATACATACATACATACATCATTCATACATACATACATACATACATACATACATACATACACACATACCATATGAGAAAAATGAGAAACTTTAGAAAAGATGGCATTATCCTGAAAGACTGACTTTCACAGCACTGGTAATTGGTGTCAACAGTGTGACTGTAGATAATGGCAAAAGGCATTTCCTTACTAACTGATTTGTTTGGGGAGATGAGGGTGAATTTGATTACACCAATTGTAAATTTCATTGAACATTTTATTTGTAATAACTATTTACTCTTAAAATTAGAAATATAAAATATTTATAATAACTTACTTAAATATACTAGACTACATTTAATGTTCCATAGTAGAAAAATGCACACCATAGAACTTTTGGATTTTTGTAGCTTTCAATATTTTTTTACTTTTTGTTATTATTATTATTTTTTTAATGAGATGGTGTCTCAGCCCAAGCTGGCGTGGTACTCATTCTGTTGCCTTGCCTGCCTGCAAGTCATGATCCTCCTGCCTCTGCTTCCCAAGTGTCATGGATCACAAGCGTGTGCCACCATGTTCCTTTCTGTCATCAAGAGCTTATTGCTTGTTATTTGCTGTCAGGTCAGTTCCCTTCCTTTTAGGTATATATTCTAGTATAATATTACTATCTAATAGTTTCATTGAGTTTTGGAATTTTATATTTATTGGAAAAAAGATTTAAAAAGCCAGAACCCAAAGAGACTCTGTCATACTATAAATCTAACTATGAATATATATATGTATATATGAGAGACAGACAGACAGACAGACAGACAGACAGAGACACGTGTGTTTCCCACAATTTTATATCCATTTCATTATAACAAATTACTGGACTGAAATGAACTAGATGAGCTATTGTTTGAACATGGTCAAGGAGGAATACCATGGTAGAAAAGAAAATGGAAAGTCACAAATATTTCAGGATTATTTTGCCTTGTTACTAATTTAATGGGAGGAAAATTTGATTTGTGGCAAGATTGAGATAAGGGGTTATCCAATAGTGTCTTTTTTTCCTGGGTGACTTTTGCCTATGTCCATCCTGTAGGTATTAAATGTAAAAACAGGCAGGATTGGACACTTATTTTAGCTGATTAATGTATCTGTTTGTTTGAATTATCAATTTGCTTGTATACTAAATTTATAAATAAACAACCATTCTAATAGCTTGCTTTCTGTTTCTGAGGACAAATTTAAGGTTGTAGCCCCTGCTGTATGTATAATTTGTGTTATAAGACCTTTTTAGTTTTAGTGTGTTAATGCAGTGAAATGTTTTAAGTTTAGTTCAATGTTATATTTCCATTAGTAACATCTATCTGGTCATAATTTTCAGTCATTTAAATAATTATTCTTCACATGATATAATTTAGCTTTTCTCCTCTTTAAGTAGAGTGATGCATATTGTATTAATTTATAAAAATTAAACTGTTTTTTCTGGTAATATAAGTACTTCATTTAAGTTATAGTCAGTTACATTTTTTATAGAGCTTAATTCTCTTTACTTTCAAAACAGTTTTAACTGTGTGGTATTGGCAAGATTAAAAAAAGTCACCACATTTGTGTTTTGAACTTCTTTTATAAATCTTTAAAAATTTATTTGTTTATTGCATACACTATTTGCTTGCATATATATCTGTTCACCATGTGTCTGCAGAACCTGTGGAGGTCAGAAAAGAGCGTCCTATGCACTGGAACAGATGGTTTGAGCCATCATGTCAGTGCTGGAATCAAATTCAAGTTCTCTGGAAGAGCAGCCGGTGCTCTTAACCACTGAGCCATCTCTCTAGCCCCATGTTTTTGATTTCTTGTTACTTATGTCTAACTAGCAAGTGTCTTTGAACTTAGATTCAATTATAATATTTAAAGCTGTTTTAAGACTCAAAAGACCTATAAAATATGTTGGAACTATTCACCTTCCTTTTGAATGTTAGGATGTTACTTTTTATGTTTGGAGTGGTTCATTTAATTTCCAAGTTTGTTAAAAATTTATTACTTAGGGCCAGGCGTGGTGGTACACTCCTTTAATCTCACTCAGAAAGCAGAGACAGGAGGATCATTGTGAGTTCGAGGCCAGCCTGGTCTACAAAGGGAGTCCATGACAGCCAAGGCTAAACAGAGAAACCCTGTCTTGAAAAAAAAAATTATTACTTACTATACCTATAAAAGTAGAAAATTTTTTTAATGTTAAAACTATAGCTCATAATACAAGCTATTATTCGTTTTCTTTAAATAAGAATACTTTTCTTTATATGTATATAGTACATTTTTGCTTATCTATTCTTTTATCAGTGGCCTCTGTGGTAGCTTCTGTCTTTTGGCCTTTGTGGCTAATGATCCAATGAATTTGAATATATAAAATACCTTACTTGGATATACACCCAGGATTGGAGTTCTTAGATTATATTGCATTCTGTTGTTAGTTTTTTAAAGATATGAGAATGTTTCCATAGCAGCTATAAATTTACTAGTAATATATGAGGGTTCCAACTTATTACAACTTTGCCAACACTTAGCATGCTTGATAGTTACCTCATAATATTATATGATAAATAAATATTAAACAAACTTAGTTTTCCTGGCATTTTAAATTATAGTTCAGTAATTCTTCACATCTTGTCCTTACTGTTGACTTGAAAATGATTCTGCTAGAAATTATTTTTAAAGTGTCATCTATGACTACTATAACTGTCTATTCTCAAGCAGACTGTATAATACCATTTTAGCTAAATCTAAATTCTTTTTATTATCATTACCAAGATTTAAAATACAAACCAGGTTACAGTAAATTTTGTAACCGTACATTTTAATAAATTTATTTTATCTTTTTTGTATAATACTTCTTATTATATTCCTTTCATTAAAAAGAATGCATACTTATATACATTATAGCTTAGTTTAGGATATCAACTTGGAATGATTAAAAAACAAAAGCAACAGCCTGCTTATTTGATGTTATGGATTATTGGTGATAAAGAATAAATATACTAATTAATTTTATATTTTGATATTATAAATCATTAGTTAATAGTAAAAATTCATGTTGAACAATAATTAAGCAAAATGCTTATATCAACATATACATTTCTTAAATATCAAAAGTGATATGTGCTTACTCGATTTGGGAGAAAGTTTATTTCTTTGGTATTTCTGGAACACTGCCTTATCCCCTGAGTGTACTTGTCATCACACTGTAGCCTCACTGATTAAATGATATTTTGGTCCCTTGGATCATGACATTAAATATGAAGGAATGACAGGATTGCTGTCTGGGAAGCAATCATCTCTAAATATAGACTGTGCTTATCTGCTGCTGTTAAGACAGGTTTCTATGGTGAATTGAATTTTTTAAAAATGCCAGTCAGCAGAAGGTAAACAGTGGCTTCTGAAGTGGTTATTTCCCATAAAGTTGGACATTCTCATCCTGTATTTTCAAAAAGGCTAAAATGTAGGTAACATTTTTAATGGATTATTTATAAAATTTCCATTTTAAAGTATCTTTGAAGTCTTTATTATATAAAATAGAAAAGGTTCTATATTATAATTGTGCTTCACTCTATACAAATTTCATTTGTTATTATAGTTTATTCTTCTAGCAGCAACATTAAATGTTGCTGAGTTTTCACTTTTCTACACACACGTTTGCTAATTCTAAAAAATCTATTATAGCTCTCATATAAGTAACACCTCTAAATGTAAGATTTATAAGTTTCACTTTTCCCCCTGAGAGATTATATGCTCATTGGTCTAGCATTAGTGTTGCTTAAATTCTTTAGTAACTAGGCTTAGCAGGTATACCCATGTGATTGAGAAACAAAGCATACTATCAAAGGTGCATAATATTTTAAGTTTTTAGCATAAATCATAGAAGAAGGCTTGTGAAATAGGAATGTGAAATAAGAAAGGGTTTAAGAAACTCTCCTGTAACCATCTCTTCACAGAAAGGAGAAATTGCACTGCTGGTTATGCATTTAACAACATTCACAAGTCAGGTGAGAGACCATAGTGCTTGCTGTTAGTATGACAATCCAAAAATTGTGAAGAAGGCATGAAGGAAATAGTTGCCCATGTCACTCGTTTTCCAACAATGATCAGTCCAACACAGAGAGAGAGAAGTCTTATGTTTAGGAGAGAGCAGAAAATTAAGTACAGGTCTTCGATTTCAGGGCCTTGTTACATCCAAAGCTACTTCTTAGCAAAGGCTCATGATCTCTACTATTGCCAAAAACAATTCTTGTAGCCTTAGCCTCTTGATCTGTGTGTGAGTATGTGGCTGATTTCATTCCTTACCCCTCTTCTAAACTTGAGAAGCACAATGTAGAACAGAGTTCAGTTATCAGTGATCCCAGCACAAAAGCCAGCATAGAGGTTTGTCATAGGCCTGGGAAAGAGTGGCGTTTCTGTTTGCACTGTTTATTCCCTAGGGTAGATCTGGATTATACTTCCTCTCTTCTTAAAGTTATATAGACCCCCGTGTCTTTAAAATTGAGGTGCAACCCAGCTGAATCAGCTGCCTTCCCCAGCCTTACCATGCTGCCTGAACTACCAGCTGCCTTCCCCAGCCCTACCACGCTGCCTGAACTACCAGCTGCCTTCCCCAGCCTTACCACACTGCCTGAACTACCAGCTGCCTTCCCCAGCCCTACCATGCTGCCTGAACTACCAGCTGCCTTCCCCAGCCTTACCACACTGCCTGAACTACCAGCTGCCTTCCCCAGCCCTACCATGCTGCCTGAACTACCAGCTGCCTTCCCCAGCCCTACCATGCTGCCTGAACTACCAGCTGCCTTCCCCAGCCCTACCACACTGCCTGAACTACCAGCTGCCTTCCCCAGCCCTACCACACTGCCTGAACTACCAGCTGCCTTCCCCAGCCCTACCATGCTGCCTGAACTACCAGCTGCCTTCCCCAGCCCTACCATGCTGCCTGAACTGCCAGCTGCCTTCCCCAGCCCTACCATGCTGCCTGAACTACCAGCTGCCTTCCCCAGCCCTACCAGGTGTTCTACTGGTAGGATGTGGATTCCTTGTATAATAAAATTTGGTGTATTGGTAGCCACAAATGTAATACAGGAGCCTGGGAGTGTGCCATCCATGATGACTTTGTCTTAAGCTGGATAGAATCCCAGTGATTAACCACGGCTGGCACCTGAGTGAGGCTTGTGAGGATAGATTGCTTCTTTTAGGTACTCCTGGTTTTACGAGAACACACCAGCACTATATTTTGGGTAAACTGAGACACGGATTGACATTCTACTCCCAAGGTTGTAACAGGATGCCAAAAGTAGATGCCTAAAAATCTGGACCTGGGCTTCATCTAGTGCTGAATGATAGATGTAAGCATAGACTTGGGAAATAAACAACATGTTTAGAATTTGTGATCAAGAGGTACCAACAAAACTGAGTAAGAAGCCTGAGCCATCAGTACTTAGATAGTTTTGAACGTGGGAAAAAAAATCAGCAATTTTCAGGAAGTCATTGCCTTAATTACCACTGAAAGTAAGGTGTCTGACAATTACCTAAAATATTCCTTGTGGGGGGATTATCAGATTTTTCAAGGAAACTGAATGAGCTTGAGGAAAACAGGAATGTTTTAATTCTCTAACAGGAATGTTACTTCCTGTCTTCCCCACTGTACCTGGTATTGGACTGCCTTGAGTATACAAGCTAAGTGCTCAGTCATTGTGTTATATAAGAAAACAAAGATGTGCAAACAAATTTTTATTATTAAACACAAATTTTTCATGTGAGAGAGTAATTGAAAGTATGGAACTCATCAATTAGTGAGTTCAGTGCAGGCTGTTTGAAATGTATAATTGGAAGAAAAAAGAGTGAAGAGGAAAGGAAAAAGTTTATGGGAACTTTGGGGAAAGAGCAAATACTGGTATTATTGGAGGTCAAGGATGTAAGAATGCCAGAGGATTAGAAAGTTTATTCAAAGAAATAATACAAACTTATAAAATATATAAAAGCAGTCAAATATAGGTACAGGAAGGTCAAAAGGATAGATTTAACTGCCACTTCAAGACATGCTTAAGCTTGTATAGTGAAAGAGAAGATCCTAAGACTGCAAGAGATAAGAAACACCTAGGGCTGTCTCAGTTCTCCTCACTGTAAACTCCTCTGCAGAAACCATAAAGACTAAAGTAAATGATATGAGATTTTTCTGAATACTAAAGAAGAATTAAAACAAAACAAAGCAAAATATGCAGCCAAAAATGATGCATCTAAGAAAACTAGACAAGATGATATAAAGACATTCCCAGACAGAAGCTGGTAAAATATATTTCCATACCTGTTTCACAAAAAAAAAAAAAAACCTGAAAGATGCTCTCCAAACTGGAAGAGAAATTAATGAGTAAAAACAAATCATAGGAACTTATAAACATAAACATTGCTGTGAATAATTAAGTTAGAATCATCTAATTTTATTTGTGACTAAACTTCTTATATCTTTAGTAAGAAGGAAATACAGTCATTTAAAATATAATATTATTAAGAGATAACCAATATACAAAGATGACTATTGCACAGTAGAGTAACTGTAGATAAGACTAATGTACTGTGTGTTTTAAAAGCTACAATGAGGATTCTGAAAAATTTGACAACACAAAAATCCTAAATATCTGAGCCGTTTTTGGCTCATGTATTTGAACACATAGTCTCCAGCTGGTGGAGCTGTTTGAGAGATTTATGGAGCCTTGGGAAAAGAAGTGTGTCATTGGGAGAGGGCTTTGAGAATTTCTATCTGTAATCCACTTCTAATATGCTCTTTTGATTTCCTGTGTGATGAAATGTATTTAGTCGTATTCTGCTCTGGTCACCAGCTGTTGTTGCAGGATATTTAATAACACTGTTAAAACCCAAGATTGTGTTATTTACTGAAAAAAACAAAAACAAAGACAAAAATGTGTTTCTAGTTGTGGTGTGAAAACCCAAGATTGTGTTATGTACTGAAAAAAAAAAAAAAAAAAAAAAAAAAAGAACCTGTTTCTGGCTGTGGTGTGGCACCGAGTCAACAACACAGACCCTGGATGTTTTGGTGCAAAGTAACACTTTATACCCTTCTCCTGAACTCCCATAGGCTATTGAAGCTCATGCCTCCTTTGTGTCATCATGGGATTGGTGTGCATAGCTCACTTGACCCTGTGCACTCGTTGCTGGGTGCTCTGGCAGATTTTCAGTTGGAAACTGAAAGCACTGTCAGCACACATGCGCAGTCGCTTGTTACTTCCTGCTATAGCTCAGCCCCATAACACACCTTTATTGCAAGGCAGGGTTCAATAAAGTCAACCCTAGGTCAATGGTGGAGCAGGCAACTAGTTGAAAGGGATTGAACATAGAGAAAAAATATAGAGAGGTAGGAAGTCAGGAAGACAGATAGACAGACACACAGGAAGAAGGGAGGGATATTCAGTTTGAGGGGATTTTTGAGTGGTGTAGAGAGGGAGCAGTTCCTTTTTTATTTTGTGATGTCTGCTGAGGAGAGAAGACATCTGGGTGTTTTCTTTGTCTTTCTGAGCCAGCAGGATTTCACTCCAACATCTGGTTCCCAAGTCTTTTTTGGTAAAATCAAACAATTGAGATTTTGTTAAAAAACAACAGTTTCAGCTCTAATGCATGTCATGACCATATGGACAGAGAAATGTCAGCTGATGACAAACTGAGAAACCATCAGAGTTAGTAAGTCATTTGGAAATACTCGAAGAGAGAGTTAAGGATGGAAATATCGTGACAGAAGGTGTTAGGACCCTGTATAGTGCTACTTTAGATGACTTGAAACTAGAAGCAGAAAATGAAAAGCTAAATGACTTAACTGAAGTTGGCCCAATACTTACTATGAGTATTTTCATTTCAGTATTTCATATTCATCCTTAATAGCCATAGTGGATTTTTGTACCCTCTCAAAGAAAAAAGCTTTAGAGATTCAGGTAAAAGAAAAATAAGAAAAATGCATTGATAAGATATAAGCCTTAGAAGAAAAATTAGACTGATAAACAAACATGAGAAAAATACTCAGATACAGACAGACAAGAGATTTAGATAAGAATCTACCATGCAACTGTATAATAAAACTGAATAGGGGCAGCATAAGGTTATTAGAAAACCAACTATAGTTTATCCAGTTACTATATAAAACCCACAAGCAGATGATAGGCACCCCCAAGATTATGAAGAAGTTAAGTAGAATCCTTTAGGCAGATTTGAGGAGATTTAAGGAAGCAATTGTTTCTATGGTATACATTCAACCTACGTGAAGCAGATACTAAATTCATGGGCAGTTCAGAAGAAAATTATCACCCAAGACTGGAAAGATTCAGCAACAGCACTAAGGGAAACTGATCCTCAGTTAAAATGGAGAACATGATGAAGAGAGGAAGCAAGAGTAGTAGAGCAATGGGATAGAGCGAGAGGAGTTAATATTTATAGGGATGAGTTGTTAGATGACGGTCCATGCTGCGCTACAAACACAGCTTGATTTTGATGACCACACTTTGGCTCTATGATGTTTAGCAGTTTTAAATGTTTGGAACAAGGTTGAAGAATCAGGAAAGAGGTCTGAGTCATTTACTAAAATTATACAGGGCCAAAAAAAAAAAAAAGTGCCTTCATTGATTTTTTGCAAAAATTGGTTTGGCTATAAATAGAAGAGTATCAGATTTAGAAGTCAGGCAGATATTAATTGAATTTTTGGCTTTTTAAAATGCTAATTCACAATGCAAAAGACTGATTAGGTCTTTAAAGGCAAGATCAGTGCCAATGGATAAATGGATTAGAAATACTACTGATCTCATATTTATGATGCTACTCTGATAGAAATAATTTCTAAACATTTTAAGAAAAATTAACTGTGGTAAGCAAGGCCATTTGAAAAGGGATTGTAGGCAAGACTATCCTAGAAATAATTTTTTCCAGAGATAATTAAAAAAAAAAAAGGCCCCAACCTTTTGGAATATGTTGAAGGTGTGGCAAAGGCAGGCATTGGACTAAAGAATACAGGTCAACAAAGAATACGCATGTAAATTTTTGTCATGGGGAAACACCCTCCAGGACCTCCTGCAGGCCCCCTATTCAAATTTGATTAAATAATTTCCTGTTATTGGCAGAGACTCATACACAGAGCAATTAAAAGATTTAATGCATGTTGATAAAAACAGCATTGCTCTGGATGTAATCAAGGAACAATAGCTTTATTAGATAAAACAATAAATTCAGAAGAGAGCAGAAAACATGACCAAAGGTAAAAATAAAAAATAAAAAAAAAAAAAGGCATTGAAATCGAGGGTTTAGTAGACACAGGTGAAGATGTAATAACAAATTCACCAAAATCTTGGCATCCAGATTTGCCTCTTCTGGAGGTAATTATTCAGCTTCTAGAGAAGGAACTTTATCTCAGGTAAAACAAAGTGCAAGAAGGGTCAAGTGTATAGGGCCAGAAGGACATATAGGAAAATTAAAGCCATATGCAGCTAATATAGCTTTAGATTTATGAGGATGTGGACAGATTAGCATTGCTTCAATCTCAGAAACAAACCATAAAATAAAGAATGCTTCTGAGAAAAGCATTATAGAGTGTTATCAAGAACTGTCATAGGACCTTTAGAATGTGTGTGTGTGTGTGTGTGTGTGTGTGTGTGTGTGTGTGTGTGTGTGTGTGTCTTTTTGTCTGTCTGTCTGTCTGTCTGCTGAATTAAACCAGTCTATATATTTTAAAGATGTGTTGACCTCAGAACAGAAAAGGCGATATGTGTTACATTGAGGAGGAGGTTTTGTCTTTGTTAGCACAGAAGAAAAGCTGTGGATACCATCAAAATTGATAAAGATTAGATTCAAACAGGAGAGACTTCCTGAATAAGGAGAGGCAATAGTTCATCAAACAGCTTGGTCGTTCATTCCAAACTAACTTACAAAGACTTAACAAATGGCTTTCATTTGCTCAGACATAAAAAATAAAAATAAATATTTTCTTTTTAAAATTTTTTTACATATATAAAAACTACCTATAGCAAGAAGAACCATGGCATAATCAGGAATTATATAAATGTTACATTCTTAGTGTTTTGGCTTTTTGTATTTGACAGCCTTGAAGGAAACATCTTTCCTATCTTGGTGCATCTAAAATTCTGAATGTAAATCAATCCCCATCACATCTTTTCATTATCAACTTAAAACGCATATCTAGACCTAAAATCATCTTAACCCCTAAACAACTAAGCTTCATTGTAAAACTAAGCTATCTGGTCTTCAGCTCTATCAGAGACTTGAGAAGGAATAAACTTGATTACCTGAGTATCCCAGCAGGTTAGTAGCTTTCCAAATGAGGTTAGGGTTAGGGTTAGAGTTAGGGTTAGGGTTAGAGACAGTTTGCTACCCAGTCACCCAAAACTCTCTACTGTGTTGGAGCATCTTTTTCAGCCTTCTGGCCCATTATATCTAACAGACATATTTGTGAGGCAGGAAATAATATTTTCAAATGACAATTTACCTAAGGCACACTTGTCTTACTGGCACGAAATGAAAATAATGGATTTTCTTAAACCATGTATCTTAATTCCATGTTAGAATGTTAGACTGCAGATTCCCACATGGCCTATGCCATCTTGGACATCCGTTTTCAAGTTTTCTTAATAAATAAAAATTTTTGTTGTTTGATATTAAAAGCAAAGTTAAGAGGTTTAAAATGTTTTAAGTAAATTCAAATGGTTACTACAGTTTAAACTTATTTTCTAACTATCTAAGAGTTTGTGTGATTTGTAGCTAAGGCAAAGTATTTGAGCAGGGTGATGGTAGCCCATGCCTTTAATCCCAGAAAAAACAGGCCGATCTCTATAATTTAGTTGATTTCTATATTCTAGAGTTACAGGAAACAAGACGATGGTGCACACACCTTTAATCTCAGCACTCAGGGAAAAAAAACTTAGATCCAGCTCCTAACTTGCATGTTTGCACAATAGAGAAATGATAGAAGACATATAGATTATTATAAAAACCCTCTAGAAGGTTACTAGAAAGACAGGTAATTTCCAGTGGAGACAAGAACAAAGAGCAGCTTTAGTGGCTGCCAGTAAGTTCATCATGGTGCATGCAACTCTAACCAGTATTGAATCAGAAGATACCCTAATTACGGACATCATATTTATTGATGAATTGGTAACTGGGGACTCTTCATAAAGCAAAAAGGAGTCTACCAACATATGCCTGTTGGCTTCTATTACAAGTGTTTTCTCATGTACATAGGATAAATGTTCTGTTTTTGAGAAACAAATTTAGACATTTTATGAGGCACGGGGAACCTTATACTTAGTCATTGCCAAACTGGAGTGGCAAAATGGTTTCAGAAGAGCAGGAACCATTCTTTGGAGGCCAGTGTGCTGCTAGAGGAATTCTCTAGAGCTACACAGAGACCATCAGCTTTTCTAATCACTGTGCAACTTATCTCTGCAAATGATGGTGGTGGGGCTTATGATGAGATGGTATGGCATCCAGTAGATATTGCTAGATTTAAAGCATTTTAAGGAGTCAAATGTACAGTATGGAATGCGTTCATCTTTTGTTAAAGAAATGTTAAGTAACTAGGCTATACAGCATAGATCTAGACCCCAAGATCGGAAGGAATTGGCATCAACTGTGTTAAAAGTTGCTAAACAGTTACAGTGGTTATCATGGTGGAGAAATGAACCCACAAAAATAGAATAAAATCTAACAAAGGGGATAAATATTGTTGAAGATCAATTTCTTGGTGATGGGCATTATGCTGACTTATGAGAACAAACCCAGTCTGAAGATACAGTAATTGAACAATGTTGTGTTGCTGCCTTAAAAGTTGGGACATGGTTGAGGAGACTGGTAAAACAACCACTTCATTTACTAAGGTAATTCAGGGCCCTGGAGAAACCTTCACAGAATTCTTACAGAGGTTGGGTTCAGCTCCAGAGAGGGCCATACCAGACCCTGAGGCCATACAGGCATTGACACTGATCATGGCATATGAGAATGCAAATAATTAATGTAAGAGAGCAATTAGACCATTATAAGCACAAGGAACCACAGTAAACAAATAGATAAGAGACACAGCTAATACTGGTTTTCAGGAGCATCAAGCCAATATTATAAGCTATAGCTAGAGGTCTCAGATATCAAAACATCCATCCTACTCTTTATTTGTGGTAAATTTGGTCATTTACAAAGAAATGGTAAGGTTAAAATCTCCAGACCTCAAAATAAATGGGCATTAATTTTGGAGAAAATATTGTTGGTGTACTTTTAAACAACTACTTTTACTTTGGGTTCCTTAAATCTCTTCCTCCCTCCTCCACTCCAATCCCTTCCAAAACCCAATAGCAGGTAGCAGGGAACAGTTTCATTGGCATAGTTGGCAAGATTCCATAAGACCCATTAAACAGCACATCAACAATTCAGCCAAGATGACTGCAGTAGCCTGGAGCAGCAGCCAGAACCTCGAAGCATTCTGTCTATGAGCATCTCAAAGTGGAGAAATGAACAGCCTAACAATAGGAAACGATGCTAAGACTAAAAGACCCAGCCTCTTGTTCTGGGCTCATATCTCCTCTCAGTGTCCTTACTAGGATGTTTTTCACCTGGCAAATAACAAGCCCCTGAAAGAGGCAGTTTCTCTTCTTGTGGATAAACACAAGTCTGTTTTTATCCCGCACTTGGGATCAAAACAAAAACATGTTTACATCCAGTACAACCTTATGGTCATAATGGTGCCACTTACAGTAATGGATTGGATCCAACTGAAGGGGAAGTCTTTCACGGGTGTAGCCATGGAAAGAAAGGCATTATAATGGAACTGGTACCTGTTTGAATTCCTTTGTGACCAGGATGTGGAAGCAAAGGGGTCACTGCTGTCCCGCACTAAGGAAATAGCTAGTTGCCTATAACCCCCATCCAGAAACAACTTCTCTTCGATCCAAAGATGCACATATTGAATTGTGTGGACCAATGCAAAGATCACACCATTTAGCTATTGCATAGTTTACTGATGGTTCATCAACCAATGATTGAAAAAATGGCAGCCTATAGAACAAGGGGATAGAATGGCCAATACTAAGGAAAGAACCACAAAAATCGCAGCAGCAGTATTGGCTATGAGACAAATAACTAAGACAGGAAAAGGAAAATCTCTCTCTTCCAATTCATGGTTTGTGTGCAGCGGTACAACTATATGATGATCAAAATGGAAAACCACTAACTGGTAGACAAATGACAGTGATATCTGGCCATGGGTGACATGAAAGATTATACGAAAGCATAGCAAAACTAACAAAGTCATCAAGACTGAATGTCTGAAAATAATGAAATAGTGGAAAAATTGGTATCATGTTTAATTAAGACAAGAATATTAAAATTTGTCAGGGAACAAATTTAGAATAGTTCAGCAAGAATGATAGATTACACATTTGAAAAACTTGAAAGTACACCCCTAACACTAAAAAACTAAGGGGAAGTGGAGAACCAAATTAAACCTGGGCAACCCTATGAGAATACCTATCATAAGGAGTCCATTGCCAGGCTCTAGTTTACAGATTTTTAAAATATGTTTTATTAATTTATTCATATTACATCTCAATTGTTAGCCCATCCCTTGTATCCTCCCATTCCTCCCTCCCTCCCATTTTCCCCTTAATTCCCTCCCCTATGACTATGATTGAGGGGGACCATCACCCCCTGTATATGCTCATAGGGTACCAAGTCTCTTCTTGGTAGCCTGATGTCTTTCCTCTGAGTGCCACCAAGTCTCCCCATCCAGGAGATGTGGTCAAATATAGGACACCAGAGTTCCTCTGAAAGTCAGACCCCACTCTCCACTCAACTGTGGAGAATGTCCTGTCCATTGGCTAGACCTGGGTAGGGGTTCAAAGTTTACTGCACATATGGTGCCATAGTTTGAGCAAGACCCCTGGGCCCAGATCCGCCCATCATAATGTTCTACTTGTAGGTTTCTAGGACCCTCTGGATCCTACTATGGGCAATGTAAAACTTAAGAACTTTGCACAGATGGCAAGGAATGTAGCTTAATATAAGAAATTTTCTCTGGATGAGGCAAAGCCTAGGATTTGATTTTTTTTCAGTGTTGTTAAAAACAAAACAATCTACATAGAGTTTTGAATCCAACAAAACTTAACATATTACACATTTTCGTACAGAAACCTCAGGTTTGTAATATTTGCTAGATGCTTATCACTTCTCTTTTGAAATTAACTTTTAAATTAGGCTTATTTAAAATAATTGTTGAACATGGAGTAACACATGTTTATATTCAGTGTCCTTTTACAATTAGCATCTCATTTAGATTTATTATGTATATGCTGTTGCTTTTATGTCTTTCACAAGACAGAGGAGGTCAGAAATTAATCTTTTTAATGACAGCGGGTGACAGATATTCTCTGTGAATTACAGAAAAGAATATATCAAGGAAGGCTTTGGGGTTCATACCTGGAATCCCAGAATTTAGCAGGTTGAGGCAGGATGGCTAGGAGTTAAATAAAGGCTAGCCTCTGCTACAAAATGAGACCCTACCTTGGGAAAAAATAAAAACAACAACAAAATAAAGATGGGTGTGCTTTCTAAAGTTTCTGACCCATTATTGTAACAATATTCTTAAATTATTCATGTATCTTCATATGAAGTTTGCTACTAATTTGTATGCCTTTTTATCATTATATATCTACTGAATAAAATATTGGAGTAGAATGACATGTCAGTAGACAAAAGTTAATTTGACAGTGTTTATTTGAAAGAGATGAAAGGCTATAAAACTTAAGTAAAGAAAACAGTGTTAAAATGACCTTAAATATTTTAAGAAATTAATTTTAGAGGCTTTTGTTCTATGTTAAGAAACGTGTTTTAGCTAACTTGTATAAATAGTACTTATTCATATGTATCCAGTAATAAATAGTCCTTCATTCAATCAAA
Organism: Acomys minous; assembly: GCF_964271855.1. Lineage (NCBI taxonomy): Eukaryota > Metazoa > Chordata > Mammalia > Rodentia > Muridae > Acomys > Acomys minous. The sequence continues at coordinate 39,023,833 of NC_140489.1, read as the reverse complement.
GCTCCTTAAGAACAATATTTACTGATTTAATTTTTAGCACCCTGCATATTTTCTTACATATATTGAATGTTCAGTATCAAAATATTTAATAAATGTTTCCGCATTTAGAGAACTGACATTTGATAGAATTAATATTTTCCTTCATCAAGTTTAAGAGCTATTTTCAAGTAATATGAGATTAATACTTATTAATATAGTAAATAAAATATATGCATTTATAAGTGCTAATTTATACTGATTTAAAAATGGTTATGTCAGTCTCTTTATCATTATGTTACTGATTTTTACATATATATACTCTGCTGTTGAGTATTTGTCAAGTTAACACAAACCTGACATACCTGTAATGAAGGAATTTTAATTGATGGAGTGCCTTTATACATTTGGCCTTTTTTCATGTCTTCAGGGCATTTTCTTGATTGATAATTGTTGTGGGAAGGCCCAGATCACTAGGGATGGTTCCATTCCTAGACCTGCATGGTATAGGAAAGCAGGCTGAGCAAGCTGTGAGGAGTAAGCCAGTAAAAACGTGCGTGTTCCTTCATGGACTCTATTTCAGCTCCTGCCTGCAGGGTCTTACCTGATTCCTGTCCTTACTTCCCTCATTGATGGAGTGTGAGCTGAGAGTTATAAGATGAACTCGACCTATTCCTCCTTAAGTTACTTTTGGTAATAGTGTTTTAGTATGCAAATACAAACCTTAACTGAAACATTTACTAAAGGTCATCAGCACTTAAGTGATCAAAGAATAACAGTTTTCGTTACAGTCTAAGTACTAATGGGAAAAGCACATAGTAATCAAATAATAATGCTAATTTCTACATAATTATAGACTGAGGGAGGGAAATAGAAGGATAGAAGAATCCAGAGGATCCTAGAAACCTACAAGAAGAACAACGTAATGGGTGGATCAAGGCCCAGGGGTGTCTGCTCAAACTATTGCACTAACCAAGGACAATACAAGTAGTAAACACCTACTCTGATGTAGCAAAGAGACAGGACATTCATCACAGTTATAGGGAGAGCAGGGACTAACTCTGACATGAACTCTGGTGCCTCATATTTGATGACCTCCTCTTGGTGGGGAGCACTGGTGGCACTCAAAGAAAGAATGGGCAGGCCACCAAGATGAGACTTGATAGCCTGTGACCATTGGGGAAGGAGGTCTCCATCAATAATGGACCTAGGGGAGGGCAATAGGGTGGGGGTGGGAGGGAGGGAGGAATGGGAGAATACACGTGATGAGAGAACAATTGAGTTGTAATCCGAATAAATTAATATAAATACAAAAAAGTATAGACTGAGATAAGTTTATTAAAATTAAAGCGAACTTCATTAATAATGAAATAATCCATTAGTTCACATGGGCATAATAGTTGTGCTTTTGAAATTTTATATACCAAAAATAATATACTAATGAGTATACTTTTAAAAATATGTGTAAATGAATATTAAATTATTTTCAAGTAGATAGTTACAGTTTTCAGTTTCTTTTGATTGTTTAACTACAGTAATTTTTTTTCATTTCCAGTTATTTCCTAGATCTCTCCATAGCTTGGCCAATTTAAAACAAAATGGAATACAATATTCTCAGAAACTCAAATTCAAACCTAAGAAATATTCTTGGCTTTCTTGGCCTCATTTCTTGTCATCATAACTACTCATCTAAAACATTACCAGATCTTATAAGTTGCCCCTCCATTACCTCACCACCATGGTTCAAGTGACCAGCATCTCTAGCCTGAACAACTGGAGTACTTCTAAATATTTCTTCCGACTGTTGTCAGCTGTCACTCTGTTCTCCATACAGCGCAGCCAGAGAAACCTTTTATTAACAGGAAAACAAACCATGGCACTTCTTTCCTTTCTTTTCCCTTTCTTTTCTTTCTTCACTTTTCTTTCTTTAGATCATTTAGTGACCTATAGCCTTCAGAATAAAATTTTATCTATTAAAGATAGACCAGTTACTTTGACTCAAAATTCATCCTGTCTACAAGATGTGTAGGGATAAAGATAGAGCAGATATAACAGAGACTGAAGGAATGTCCAACCAATTCCTGGCCCTACCTAAGACCCACCCCATGAGAGCGAGCCAACCCCTGACACTAATAACAATACTCTGCTATGCCTGCAGACAGGAGTTAAGCAGATTTGTCCTCTGAGAGGATCTACCCAGCAGAGCTTTGAAACAGATGCTGAGACTCATAGCCAAAAATAGGGCGATGCATAGGGAGCCTGGTAGAAAAGTGGGGGGAGGGGGGGAGGAGAAAAGAAAGGGACCTGGAGCTGACAGGAGTGCCACAAAAAAACTAGCAGAGCCAATTAACCAGGCCCACAGGGGCTTGATGAGACTGAAGCACCAACCAAGGACCTTGCATGGATTGGACCTAGGCTCCATACAAAGATGTAGCTGATGGGCTGCTCAGGTTTCATGTGGGCCTTCTAGTAAGGGAAGCAAGGGCTCTCTCTGACATGGACTCTCTTGCCAGCTTTTTAATTACTTCCCCCTAGCAGAACTGCCTTGCCAGGCCACAGGGGAAGAGGACATGCTCAGTCCTGGTGTGAGTTGATGAGCTGGGGTGGATGGGAAGGGGGGGTTCCCCTTTTCTGATGAATATGGGAGGAGAATGGAGGAGAGGGAGAGAGGGTGGGACTCAGGTGAGGAGGGATGGGGCCAAGACCAGATGCAAATACAGAAATACATAAATGGCTAGAACCAGAATGTAAATAAATAAATAAACAAACAAACAAGACTCGTTAGACCCTGGTTTTTTACTGTCTCTGCAGTTTCATTACATTACATAAGTTCTTTTGGCTTCCTTTTTACTCAATAATAAACCAAATTTTTTAAATTTTAATTTTGACTCCCTCTGCCTGGAATACTTTTCTCACTATCTTTTTAAATATTGGGTTTATGGATTTCCATCCACCTATTTTCAGTAGGTCTTTTGTAGTTAAACTTCCCATACAATTGCCAACCTCGATTATTTTGCTTATAATGCAACTCATTATCACTTAGTTTTTTGTCCTCCTAAGTACTGTGAAAGTTGTGAATTCATTATTTGTTTCAGAGAGTAAAAACTAGATACTTATGTCCTTAGCAAATTCATTTTTAATATGAATATTTTCTGTTTTTTGAGCTGTTACTGCAGGATTGGAAGCATATCAAATTGTGAAATATGTTCATAATTGATTTTAAAAATTACAATCTGTAGTTCTAAATATATCAACCTTTTAGATTAAAATAAAAAAGTTTTTTATTCTTTGTGGATAGTATGAAAGGTAATATACTTGTTAAAGTCTAATGTTATTGGCTAAGATATTTTGGCAACTCAGTGTTTACTTTGTTTATCCAGCATTATATTATTCATATATTATTATTCTAAATGAAAGAGTACTAAAAGCCTTAACCTATATGCTCAATGTAACCCATGAAAAAAATGAAATGGTATGGTAATTGAGTCAAATTTATTACCAAAGCTAATTGTAGCAGCTGTTTTCTACAAGAGACCTACTATCAAGACCTACATTTCCCATGTAGTGTATCAGCTTGACACAACCATAAAATACTACCATGGGCAGCACAGTGTAGCTTATGAGGAAAATCATCAACTTTGTCAAACAAAGTCCTGGCTCATGTTAATCCAGTTTTGACAATGGATTGCACCATATGATGGCACCATATCTTTGTGGTGTTGGATTTTCTAGACATAACTGATGTAACCAAAAAAGCAAGTAATTTAAGAAAATCAGTGGAATAGCAAACAAGAGTAGTAGTGCTGTCCAATATGATTCTAAAGTTTTAGAATATATATGTAGCACAAGTGGTATATCCATCTACTTATGTGTTTGTGGCTAGGAATAAAATTAAAATAATTCTTTTTGAAATAATTCTTTTGAAAATATGATCTTCAGTAGTAATCCCAAAGGAGTTCTGTTTATTCTAAGGAAATAACACCCAAAGCTAGTTGAGTGTTAGCTTGATACTGAGTCACGCTTGAATCTCTCACAGCCCCCCAGCTGCTTACTGGCCTAAAGAAAGAAATGCACATAAACATAGTAGAGGTGTATAATCAAACCACAATGGAGCTGGGAATATAGTTCAGTTGGTATAGCATGTGAAATGCCCCAGGTTCAATTACCATAACACCATAACTTGGGCATAATGGTCTATAATCTCAGCACTGAGTAAAGACAGGAAGATCAGATGTTCATGGTCATCCCCAGCTTATCTAAAAAAAAAAAACCCTATGTATGTATGTGTATATGTGCATGCATCACACCCCACACACAAATTTAGATGCAATATACTAATAGGACTATTAAACAGGTATCTTTGTGTGCAAAACAATAACTCAGTTTTGACAGTAATTTGTATAGTATATAGAGCCAGAAGCAAATTATAAACCAGAGAAGTTATCTTAATTTTTCCTTGATGTGATAAGATAACCTGACAAAAGCAATATAAGGAAGGAAAGTAGGTAAGGTGGGTTGCTTAGTTTTATTTTAGTTCAAGGTACAGTTCGTCTTGGTGGAGAAGTCTATAGGCTCAATTTCTTTAACAATTATACTTTATTATGAACTTATTAAATGAACTTACCTCCCTTACAACCTGACTAGCCTAAACAAGAGGGAAAGGAGATTAAGGAAAACAAGAACGAAACCTTCTGGGTATCAGTTCCTAAGAATGATTCTCCTGGTGTAGTCAGCAGGATTTCAGCAGACCAGCAATTCCAACTTTGCTGCAGGAACCTGGCCTTCCCTGGAGCCACTCTTCTAGGAGCATCTAGAAGTAGAGTGATGAACAGCCAAACAATACCAAGTCCCAAAAAATCCAGCTTCCTGTTTTGGAGATATATATATCTCCCAGAATCTGTCCAAGGATGTTTTTCAGCTGGCAACAGCCAAGCTCCCCCACCAAGTGGTTCAACTTCTAAGTGGATAAACATCACCTGATCTCTCACAAGTCTCTTCCCAATCCCACATTTAGGATCAAAACAAAAACATGTTTATCTCCCTGTCAGAAGTCGAAGCAGCAAGCAAAGATCAATGAATGCATACTAGTCCTGTTTGCTTTCTCCATTTTATAGTCCAGGATCCCTATCCAGAGAATGGCCCCACCCACAGTGAAGATAGCTCTTCCCACATTAATTAGCATATGAACATAATCAACATAGTCTCTCAGGTGTGCTCCTCAGCCCATCTGGAGATGCTAGGTTCTGTCAAATGACAACACCAACTCTCACAGATGCCCTCCATGGATTGCTTGTTACTTGCCTAAAGTAGAATCTGAACTCTGGCTGCTCACACCACTTCCAAGTTACTCCTAGTATTCTAGAAAACACTTAAAATGGCGGTGTTTCTCTAGAATGTAAGGATTATTATCAGACGACAACCAACCATGATTCAGTAGCAGTAATAGGGAAACAACTGTTGGGTTTTAAAAATTTATTCTTTAATATTATCTCAAAGAATAACCTAAAATTCAAATTTAAAAGTAAAGCACTGTTAATTCAAACACATCTTTTTTTGTGTTTCAGTTTAATGTATTAAACTGAAACAGACTTCTGTTCCCAAAATAATTATATAAGAACCGTCTGTTGTCACAGAAGACTTCTTTCCCCATAAAGAAATCTACTATAAAGGATATAGTCTTTATTTAAAATACTAAGCTACAAATATTTACCTTTCTGAGCCATCTGTTCACAGGAAAGCATAAGAATAATTTTAGATTGAAACCTGAAAAGTGGAAACGTTCAAAAATCTTAGCATTGGTGACTCAATTTTTTTTTAAACATGTCCTTTTTTTGAACAGAAATAGAATGATACAGAGTCTCACATTAAGTTCATTTAAAATCAAGAGTTTTAAATCTTCTCAGACAAAATACTCTATCAGAATAATATGAATTCATTTATTTACCCAATTCCTACTCTAAGTGAAAAAAAAAAAGACTATTCATTGATAAAATAGTATGTCCATTGATAAAAATAATATGTTAGTTCTTTAGACTTTAAAGAGATGGTAAAGTCACCCATCAGAATGGCTAAGATCAATAACTCAACTGACACCACATGCTGGCGAGGATGTGGAGAAAGAGGAACACTCCTTCATTGCTGGTGGGAATGCAAACTAGTACAACCACCTTGGAAATCTATCTGGCGCTTTCTCAGAAAAATGGGAATAGGGCTTCCTCAAGACCCAGCTATTCCACTCCTTGGGATATAACCAGAAGATGCACTACCACACAACAGGGACATATGCTCAACCATGTTCATAGCTGCCTTATTCATAATGGCCAGAACATGGAAACAGCCTACATGTCCCTCAGTAGAAGAATGGATAAAGAAACTGTGGTACATTTACACTATGGAATACTACTCAGCTATTAAAAACAAGGAATTCCCGAAATTTGTGGACAAATGGATTGAACTAGAAACGATCATAATGAGTGAGTTCACCCAGAAGCAAAAAGAGTTAAATGGTATATACTCACTTATATCAAGACACTAGTCCAAGGGGTATGTCCCCATGAAAAACTTTACCTACCAGGAAAGTGGGTCAGAGGGGAGGACATCCTATTGAGACTTTAGGTGAGAGAAGCCTGGGAGAATGAGGAAATAGAAGGATCCAGAGGGTCCTGGAAAACTACAGGCGGGTCTGGGCCCTGGGGTCCTGCTCAAACTATGGCACCAGCCAAGGAAAATATAGGCAGTAAACTTCAAACCCCTACCCAGACTAGCCGATGGACAGGACATTCTCCACCGTTAAGTGGAGAAGGAGATCTGACTTTCAAACAAACTCTGGTGCCCCATATTTGACCATGTCCCTTGGATGGGGACGCCTGGTGGTACTCAGAGGAAGGATAATAGGTCACCAAGAAGAGCATATACAGGAGGAGGAGGTCCCCCTTAGTCACAGACATAGGGGAGGGGAGTAGGGGGGGAAGCAGGAGGGAGGGAGGAATGGGAGGATACAAGGGATGGGCTAACAACTGAGATGTAATATGAATAAATTAATAAAAAAAAAGAGATGGTAAAGTGTATTTGTTATTTAAAATTATCTCCGGTATCACTGCAGGTGTGGTGGTGAATACCTGCTGTGCGGGAGGGAGAGACAGGATCATAAGGATCACCTGTCAAGTCTTGTGTATGCCACACAGATAGAGCCTGCCCCACCCACAGCTAGAATTTCCTCTGCTTTGCTCTTGTTAGCTGATTTATAGACCCTGTAGATTCTTTGTGTATATTTTAATAGAAGATGAATGATAAAACTTACTGGAAATTTTACAGTGTAAGATTTGTGTATTTTCAGTCTGTTGACCTCTAGGTTAGAGAAGACAGAAAATGGCTTTTTTTTTTTGTTTGTTCTATACAAGTTTATTAACCAGCTGGCAGATTCTCTATCCACTTTGTACATATTCATCTCATTTGACTGAACAAGATAATATATGTCACATTTATATTAGTAAGGGCTTTATAAAAGAAACCTTGGTTTTTTTGTTTTGTTTTGTTTTTTGTTTTTAGGTGCAAACGACACAGCATTTCTTTGTCCAGTGTCCTTCGTTGTCTCAGTGTTCAATGTGGTGCTTTAGTATCAGGCCAGCTGTTTAAAAGTACTTCAGCAAAGCTGATTAAAGGAATGAATGGGTCAGCATTTCAGGGGTAAAGGGTAAAGCACCACATTGAAAGTGGCATTATTAAACTACTTAGTAAGCAATTTAGAAAGAGTTTATTCAACAATATGTACATGATTCTGAAATATCTGAATTCTACAGGCCTTTTAAAAGTGATAAGTCCTTATTACTATATTTTAGGGTTTTAAAATACTTTTTATTAAATATTTTTGTTCAGTATATTCTGGTCACAGTTTTTCCCCCAATTCCCCCCAGATCCTCAGCTCCACATTCAAATCCATATTGTTTCTTTTTCTCTTTTTTTTTAGACAGAACTCATAGGTGGGTTGGTAGTTAGTTTCTCCATTGTGTCATGCAGAGTACCTTCCACTACCAGCAACACTAGTCAGTCAGTAGTGGAGAAGGCTCTAATTAGGCAACTGCGCCACTTTTTTATGTTCAGTGAGATATGTAAGTGTTGTCTTCAGGTCTTTATTATCAGTTTATTGAGAGTAGACCACAGACTTAGCACTTCCTTGAGATTTTTTTTTCTTTTTTTTTTTTTTTATTAATTTATACATATTACATCTCAGTTGTTAGCCCATCCCATGTATCCTCCCATCCCTCCCTTCCTCCCACTTCCCCCCCCTACTCCCCTCCCCTATGTCTGTGTCTGAGGGGGATCTCCTCCCCCTGAATATGCTCATACGGTATCAAGTCTCTCCTTGGTGACCTATTATCTTTCCTCTGAGTGCCACCAGGCATCTCCATCCAAGGGACATGATCAAATATGGGGCACCAGAGTTTGTGTGAGAGTTAGATCTTCTTCTCCACTCAACAGTGGAGAATGTCCATCGGCTAGTCCGGGTAGGGGTTCAAGGTTTTTACTCCTTTGATCAAACTCAACTAGATGTAACCCATTATTGGCACTGAAGGTTTCACTTGGTGACAACTTGGGCATTATCTTATTTGGTGAGTCCATTTTGCATTCTTTCATATGTGTATATATTTTAAGAAGCTTCTCAAGAAGTGGGTTTCTGTATGGTGCTTTAAATGGCTCTTAGTCTTTGTTTTCCCTCCCTTACCCATCTCATCCATTTCCTTCCCATTTAACCTTCCCATGACAGTATCTCCCATGCCTTTCCATAAGTACATAATTCTGTTTTCCTTAGAAGACACCCCACACCCAGTCCCTTACACTATACCTGACTGCTGTAGGTATATCCATTGTAATACTTCTATCTAATGCTTAATAACTAACATCCACATATAAGAGAAAACATAAAATTTGTCTTTTTGACTCTGAGTTACCTTGCTCAGCATGATTTTTTTTCTGGTTTCCTCTATTTACTTGCAAATTTTATAATTTCATTTTTAGCAGTTGAATAGTATTCCATTGTATAGATGTACAGTTAGAGTAAGACATTGTTTCCCAGGATTCTTGCTCAGTACGTTGTATGTAGGGAGGTTACTGAGTTGGGGTGGGATGAAGGACACCCACAAGATGTTTTCTAAAGGACTGAGGGTGAAAATGGAAATAAAATGGAGGGAAGAAGAATACATAGTGTGAATGCTTACTGAGTTCTAACTACTTTGGACACTGGGGGTCGCAGATAGATCTTGTTTCTAAGTATTAGCAGCTAAGACAAAGGAATAGGATTCCACTAAAAGGGGATGTTGAGAAAGTCCACAAGAAGTTGGAAAGGTGGATTTGCTAAGGTTCACTGGACTCCCCAGCAAATGGAGGTTGGTATTTATTTTAGTTATTGAAAGCATTATTCCTACTTAGCAATAATTATAATTTTAAATTGGAAAAAATATTAATTATATATGTGTATATATATAGTATCATTATACTTTGTTTTTATCCAGCCTCCCTCTTCAGATTAAATAGTTTGAAGTTGCAAATCACTAAGCACCATTACACCTGCGTGCCCATAAGCCGTTACTAAAAGGGAAAATTTCTCATTCTTTGAGTATCATTAAGGTTTAATTGTATTATCTTAAAAAATATACTATCAAATCAAATGTGTTAACATCATATGAATGACTCTTCTTTCCTTCTAGAGTTTTAGAAACACTTGTTCTTAAGCATTATCTCCCCATTTGCATTACTTTTTCACTTTTCTTTTTGTCTTAAATTATTTAACTGCTTTTTAATTTCTTTCTGTTAGTAATACTTAAATCTTTCCATAGGGAATATGTCAGATTTTGGATGTTATTTTTGTTATATCCTTAACAAGTAACAATCTATCTTTGGTTTGTTCAGTGTTTGAAAACAAGTTGTTTGAGTTTATGATCTTCCCCAAAGTGCCCTAAGATAAAAGGAGAAACAACAGATCTAGGATCATACAAAGTGCAATTTATTAAATACTTATAGAGAAGGTAGGTACTAGGTATCATCACTTGGAGTCACACAATTTGCATAAAAAGAAACTATTTGTTAGCATAAAATGACTTCCTTTAGGCTAGACTATATTGGCAGATGCATCCTAGTAGCCAGGCCCTGTTTGTAAAAACCTACGTATTACTTTTATGGTTCTGTCTGCTTATGATTTGTTTGGAAGGCATGCAGCAAAAACTAACTGTGATTACTCAGGGTTAATCACAATAGCTGTGATTTGAGGTGACTGTAGTCCTTGCAAAGCTAGGATGTGTTCATTGAGAGCCTGTTTTATGTGATATTATGTCCTGTAATGTGCAACTGTAGATGAAAACTCAGAATATATACCTCTATCAATTGCTTTATATGCCTTCATTCATAACTTGTATATAGCAGTAATTGTACAATGAACATGTATGTATAAAGTGCAGTGCGATATGTAAGAGTACCTAAGTAGACATGAGGATTTCCATAGATGGAGGAGGTTTGCTGAAGGAGATAAGAGTTGGTATGACTCTTGAAACAGGAGTAGGGATTTTCAGATTTTACAACATGATGAAAAGTATTCTAGATTCAAATATAAATAATGTGAACAGTAAAAATTGTTTTGAACATTGTCATTAAGTTACCATTTAATCAACATTTACCATAAATGTCTGACCTATCGTTCATTGCCCAGTATTTTCCAGTCAAATGCCAAATGCTCTTTTAATTCACCTTATGTTATGGCTCCATCTTGCCAATATATTGAAAATGCTTAATAAGGTTAAGAGCCTGTTTTATAGAAATCAAAGATCTAAATCTAAATCGCTTCCTCACCATTTTCTAAGTGTATGAACGCAGGTGTTTTCTGAAAAGTTTAATTTTGCTGAATTGTTTAATGAAAGTGAAATCCATAAACATATCTCTAGGGAGATGAATCTATGTATTTGTTTGTAAACATAGTGGGTCACTATCTGTGTGATTAAAAAGGTTAACTGGGAAAAAATAGCAATTTTGGAATGTTTGCTCTGATAACTGAATGAATAGTGGCTAGAAAAACTTGAGACTAACAGAGGAAGGAAAAATAATATATTAATCTGGATAACAATGCTTTAAATGAAACAGGAACACAGTTTTCCAAATTTTTAGAAAGGAAAAGACATGAATGTGAGAATTATTAGAATCAAACCTTGATAAGCCCAGGAGAACATACCAAGATGAATTTATTTTCAAATAATGAAAATTTATGGTATATTTTATTTTATGCCTCAGTTTTCAACCATTCCCAGATTTCAGGAGCATCTTCCATGTAAAGTGCTTTTCCTTGTCTTTTGACTTTGATTTGGTCACCTAAACTGATTTTAGTAATAGAACAAGCATACACTTGTTGTCTTACATAACTACCATACAAACAGAGTATACTGTGACAGTTCATTGTTCGTGAGGGAGGAGGAGACACTGAGGAGTCCTAATAGAGTGCCATCTGGGTATAGCATTACTCTAGCTAACTGGTTATTATTGTTGAGTGAATCCAAGTAAGTCCAGCCTACAGCAGGTACTTTGCAACCAGTCCAAAAGTTTAAGATAAATAATGTTGCATTTGTTTTAAGCTTTTGCATTTTATAGTGGAATGCTATCAGATACAAATGTATCTATTATGTAAAAAATGTTTCTAAGATGGGTTCAATTTTGGATTTTTTTCATGTCATAAGTAGCTATGAAAAAAGCAGGAATCATAAGCCAACAAGAAATCTGTTTACATTATTCATTTTACTGAGCAGTTTCATCATGAATAAGTCTGCAACTGTAATGTTTTTTAAGATAGGTAGAAAGAAAGAAGAACAAAAGAACCTCACACTAATTTTTCAAAAATATACTAAAAATATCCTTTTATGCCATAAAATTGACCTATTTTAAGTTTGTAATCCAATGATCTTTTCTGTTTTCAGATATGGGTAACAATATTTATAGTCTAATTTTGGATATTCCCCTTATCTTCAAATAAAATTTGTTCCCATTAAAATCACTTTTCTAGTTTTTCAGAATAGTCACTGACTTTCATCACTAAGGTTTCTTCTTTGAACTTCAGTTCTTTCTACTATTCTAAGAAAGTTAAACATTTCTATCAATAGGTTCCAAGTAGTTACCTTTTCAATCTCTTCAGTCCCAGTTCTCTCCTCCAACTGTTATTGTTGCTTTTATAATAGATTCACACACTATAAGCTCTTAACATATGTTTTTAAGCCATATACTCAAAAGGAATGGTAATTTGAAAAAAAAAACAACAACAACAAGCATTTCAGTCTGTTCCTGGGCATTCTAATCATTATGTAACCCTCTAGAGTAAGGAAATAATCTATTGTCCCGGTATTTGTTCCTAGGCCAATATGAGATTCTGATCAAACTGAGTATTGTTTTTCAGTATTTAAGGGGAAAATATATATAAAGATTCCCCATCCATTGAATTTAAGTAAAGAAACAACAGAATGTTCCAATTTTGTGTAAACTCTGTCAGCATGGAAAGTTCCATTCCCTCTACACAAACATTTTTTTAATACTTTCATCTTTGAAAACACATATAAAACTTCAAATGTATATAAAAGTAGAGATAATAATGTTAAGTCTCTCTATTAGATGCACAGCTTTAACAATTCAGAATTCTTGAACAAATTCTACGCTTCTCGAATATGCTACCAAATTACATAACCACATAGCATTGTTATACTTAAAAGTTAGCATTTTCGTGTGTGTGTGTGTGTATGTACATATTGTATGTGGGTACACATACCATAGTGTGCTCTGGAGGTCAAAGGTGACAACTTTGTGGAGTCAGTTCTGTCTTTCTATGCTTACAAGGGTCTGAAGGTAGAACTCAGTTGCTAGGCTTGCACAGGAAGGCCTTTATCTATGGAGCCATTTTGGTGACCTAATTTTTTCTTAATATCATCAGATATCCAGTAAATATTCAGTTTCCCAAGTTCCCCTGTTTTGTGTTCCTGGGTATAATGGCTTTGAATTCTAACTGGAGATGTCTTCGTTAATGTTAGGATTATAGCTGTGCTCTATCACACTATGTCCAAGGGATGTAGGAATCAAGCCCTGGGCTTCCTGCCTATTGATTAAGCCCATGGCGGTGTGGTGTGCTTGTTACTTAAGCACTGTGCTACCTGACAGAGTTCCCTGTGGTTGTAGTATTGATTTGGTGAGCATTGTTCATGTTTGACTGCTGTTTTCTTCCCTCCTCTGAAACTCTTCCTCTGTTGTTTTTTTGTTTGTTTGTTTGTTTGTTTTAAGTGCTGGTATCTAAACTTAGAGTTTTTGTGTTGCTTGGCAATTGGGATACTACTGAGCTAACCCCCAGCTTCTGTTTTGATTCTTAATTGTTTTTAAATATAGCTTGCTATGTCTTCCACACTCTGCAGTTCTTTATTTTGCTTTTTGTTGTTGTTGTTACTGTGTTTTTTTCATGTTAAAATGTATGTGTTGAAAAACAATTTTGTAGAATTTCCTTCTAATATTTGCTGCTTGTCATTATGTGTAACACCTTTCTCTGAGTCTTTTATTTGCTGTATAGTTGGTGAGATTTAGCTTTTATTTGTTCGTTTGTTTATGTCTTTTGGTTCTGAAGACATGATGATGTCTTGTCCCTAGTGACTTACCACTGTTGTTTAACAGTCTTGTTTACTCTTGTCCTTGACCTCCAGGTCTTTCTTTACTTCGGTTAAAAATCACTGTGTCCATAGAAATCTTCTAGAATTACCACTTTTTTATTTTGTTTGGTTTTGTGAGAGATGGGTCTTCCTCTGTAGTTCCAACTGTCCTGGTAGTATTTAACTCAATCTGGCCTTAAACTTCTAATGTCCTCTTGTTTCAGACGTTTAAACTACTATATCCAACGAGAATCATTCTTATCTTACTGGTTACTTTTAGTATATTTGATAGTATTTTCCTAATATTCAAGTACACTGAGCTTCGTTATTTAGATCTTTCTCTCCTGTCTACCTATCCTCATAATAGCAATTATAAATTCTAAAAATTAAATGATAAAATAAATTTAAATACTGATACAGTGCTTTGCATATATTAAATGAAACAAGTTGTGCATCTGTAATCTGAAATCTTGAAACCTGATACGCTAGAAAATCTGAAACCCTTTGAACATCAACATGATGCCTAAAGCAAAAAATTCCACATCTCTTCTTTGTAGGTATGTTTTTAAAAATTGCCCGAAGGTTCTGTGTATATGGTGTGTATAAAACACAGAGCCAGTGAGATAACTCAGCAGGTAAAGGTATCTTCCATCCAGCCTTACCACCTGAGTTAGACCCTGGAAACCACGTAGTGGAAGGATATAACTAACACCAGCTAGTTGTCCTTTGACCTCTGCATGTCCTTGGTGAAATTCACATCCATTAATAAATAAATGTAATTTAAATATTTTTAAATAAAATATTTTAAATAAAAATTAATATTTTATTTAGAATTGGGTCCCATTTCTAAGTATATGGAATATTAAAAAACCAAAAGTAGCTGCTCTGAGATACTTGTAGTCCTGCGTCCTTCAGATAAAGGAGACTTGAGTACTACTTGCCATATTAAAGCTATTATTATCACTGTGACTGCCAGTGTATAGTACTTTTATATATTGATTCCTGAGTTCTTTCTTCATCAGGAGAGTAAGTCATTTTATGACCTAAGCCCTGATGGAGAAACTGACAGTGATAACATGTTAAGACTATGGTATTTCAATGTATCTGTGCTTAATGATGCTGCCATTTTTTTTTATATATTCAGGGAATAGAAATACAAAGGTAATTTGAAATAAATTTATCTTGAATATTTCATCTTCCCACACACAATAAGTTGTTACATTACATAGTTGTATCCGTGGGTTTTCTGAATTTCTTCTGTGCACTGAGTATTTACTGTTTGTTTCCATTCTCCTTCCTATGAGTACAAGTTTTTTAGCAACTTGGTTTTATAGTTATGCTGTCACTGCATTGGTATACTATACATTTGTGTAGTGTTATTGTCATTCAGGTTTCTTTTATTCTTTGTTATGCAAAGAGATTTTTCTCAGTAGACAGACCTTGCTGTACTGAAACTATGCAGACTCAAAGATCCACCTACCTCTGTTTCCTGAGTACTGGTATTAAAGCATTATGCCACAATTCCTGGCTTGTCTTTTGCATTTTAATCTTAGTGGGAACAATAAAACACTCTCTCTCTCTCTCTCTTTCTCTCTCTCTCTCTCTCTCTCTCTCTCACAATAGTTCTTAACATACTTGCTTTTTTCCCTTTTTCCTTTAAAATAATTTTTTTTAGCAATTCCATCCATTGTGTGTGTGTGTGTGTGTGTGTGTGTGTGTGTGTGTGTGTCTGTGTTTGCTTTTATTTATCCCTATCCAATACTCTTTGTAATTTACTTCCTTTCTTTCTCAGCTCCCTTCTTCCCTAAACTATGCTATTATAGAAAATCAGAATTTTCTTCCAGGAGCAAATAACAGTCAGTAGCTCCTTCAGAAGAAATGGAGTTTCCTGAGCACTTTTTTTTCCACAACAGATTGTTGCAGGGGCCAGTTGTGTGCAGTGTATGTTCCAGACTGCAACAGCCTTGTGACATACCGTTGGCCTCACCTTCTTAATGGTCAAAACCATTCTCTTTGGTTTGAAGTTCTTAAATGGAAAGTTACCTTCCTACATCACATCTTTGTTGCTGTTTTGTTTTTTTTCGGAGACAGGGTTTCTCTGTGTAGCTTTGGCTGTCCTGGGCTCACTTTGTAGTCCAGGCTGGCCTCAAACTCAAAGAGATCCATCTGCTTCTGCCTCCCTGAGTGTTGGGATTACAGGTGTGCACGCCACTCCTAGATCATATATCTTTTAAGGAGCATATTATGGTACCTAAGGTACTGTTAACATTAATCATGAGAAAAATGAATTGTTTCTGTGAATAGGTTTGAAGTGATCATAGCAGTGCAATGTTTTTCTTCCATTATCCATCATTTTTACGATAGCATCTTTGAAATATTTTAATAACGAATTAGAATTCTTTTTTGTCATCTATCTCATTCATGTAAGTTGTTGCATGTGTTGATTTTAATTAACTACTTTAACTGTTAAGATTTCTTTTTTAAAAACTAAAATATCCATTTTTATAATGACAATGTCTTTAAAACTTTCTATTTTGAAAAATTTAGCCTTAAATATTAGGGCTCAAACTATTGGCAACTCTCTATTTTCTCTTTCCTTTTGATAGTGTTAGATTCATCTCTAAGACTCTGTGCTTAAAAAAATTAAGTAAAATTAATATTAGTTCATTAATTGTGACAATTATACCACACAGATACAGGATGATAATTATAAGGAAAACAAAGAAATGGAGCTTAAAGCAGGATATTTTAACTTCACTTTGTATTCAATTTTTAGAAACCTTAAACAATTCCAAGAAATCAAGTTTATTAATTAAATAAATAAAAACAGTTTTGCTCTTGGTTCTTAATATATGTTGTAACAGACTCTAGCAATAAACATGGCAGCTTCAGCATTATTAAAACCATCAATAATGGAAGTTTAATTCAGAATAAGAATCCAATGTAATGTTTCTATTTTGGTAGTTATTTGTTGCCTGTCTCTTCTAAGCTATTAAATAGGAAAATGAAACAAACATGTTTCCCCCATGGCTACTGAGGTGGGTCCTGGGGAATTCCTGTTGGCACCTAATGCTGATAGCATATATCATTCATGTGCTTTACACTGTTGTTGGTATTAAGAAAGTTTTTCTCCTCATTTCAGGTTGGGTGGGACTATATCAGCATACAAGATAGTACCAGATGAAATAGAAGAAATCAAGGTATAGTATGAAATTTTCACACCTACAAAGGCTTAGCATTTTATTTGGGAAATGTGGGAAAAATTGTTACTTCTTAAATATCATTGAATCTTTCGGTATGGTAAGACACATTAAATTCCTAGTTATTTTACTAAAGTTAAAAGTGCATGCATATAACGGAATCACCATCAAATTATATATACTGTTTGCAATAGAGTTCTGGGAAAAATTAAGTAAAATATAGAAGAAACCTTTGCTATATGATTTGTTGAATATAGAAGATAGTATTGTGGGTAAGCATAGTGTACATGAATACGTAATGTTCTTCTCCTTGTAAGTCTTTACCCATTATAAGTAATACCAGTCTTGTAGTTGATAATTTCCTTGTTCTTTTTAAAACATAAATAACTATTTCCAAAAAACTGTATTTTAATGAATCAAGATGTATCCTTTTTTTAAAAAAAATAGAGCAATACAATTTCTTTGTTTATTAAATCATGTATTAATAAGTTGCCTTTGTTCAAAAGCAGTGTACTTTATCTTGATACTTGTACTTATCGATTTAATAATGAAATCTTACAGTGGTAGCAGTATTCAGTGGTAAGCAATGGTGGATTAGTTGTTCACAGTTATATATAAAGATCTCAAATTGTAGTGCTAAATCTGATTGAACTTTTTAATATCAAATTTTATAATTGAAATTGTTGTAATTAATCCTTTTATTTGCTTATTAAGTTTATATCATTTATTCCTGTTACTCATTATCATGTGAAAATCTTAATTCCAGTATACTTCATCTTTTAATGTATGATCCCTTCAGAAATTAATGCCGTATATTTGTTTTATCATTAAAAAAGATAAGCGTTTCTAAAGTGTCAGAATTCACTGGATAAGTCAGCCTAGAATCCAGCAGAGAGAATAAGCCTATGGATTTGTAATCATAAAGCAGTTAGTTGAGATCATGCTAGCAAATAGAATGAACATGAGAAGTTATATCAGACAATAGCATTAAGTGAACAAAAAATATCACCTAGAGCAGGTACACACTAGAAACATTTACATAAAAGCTAAAACAAATGAGAAATCTTGTGAAAGTTAAAACGTTGCACAAAGGATCTATCAGAAATTATATTTTAAAAGGTACAAATATTAAAGAAGCATAACTGGAAACGGGAGCAGACATAGGATCTGGAAGCAGCTGAGTTCTCAGTCATGGATCAGCCCTTTGTGTTGTATATGTTGTGTACTTTGACAGAAGCCGAAGCTGCGCAAACCTAAGGTCTAGTTCTCACCTTCATGTTCAGCTTCGTTTTCTTCCCCACCAATGTCACCTTGTGTAAAATTTAATCTGCAGCCCTGGTGTCTGTTTTTACATAGAGGTTTTCTCTTATATTCCTGCCACTGTGCTAGTCTATTTCATAACAGTACAAGTTAAAGGTTTCTTTGCAAGTTAACATTACTCTCTTAGAATAAAATTCCATTCTATAAATAAAATATGGAAGACCTGTTTATCCTTGAAGAAGTGTAGCTTAGTTTGGTAACCTGTCTTTCACAGATTCTCCCTGCTTCTTACTGTGCCTTTGTTTTCACCTAGTGCTAGCCCTTTTCTCCTGGCCTGCTACTAATCAGCAAACAGTAAAAATGCTCTGCTCCATACCTGAAGGTGTTTAATGAATACAGTCTACTTATTTTTTACTTTTCACTTTCCCCTTCTCTGTCAGTCTTTCTTGTGCTTTTCTTTTCAGCTTCCTGATGTCTTTTTCTGATGAAAGAAAGGCATTGCCTCTTCTTCACTGTTACCAACTGTCTAAGAAGCAAAAGCCTTTACATTAAGATGTAAACTGTCTATTTATTTTATACTGAGAAATGACTTTTGTTCTAATGATTTATTCTTTTACTTCCAAATTGAGTATTTAAACTAATTTGAGTTGAAAAGCAAACAAAAGAAAAAATAAAATTTAGAAAGCATTATCTAAGCCCTATAAATGGAAAAGTATGTATAGTCCGTATTATATTAGAAACATTTCTCATTTCATTTCATACATGTATTGTCTTTATAATTTTTTACATTTTTGATTTGTTCATATTCAGAAATTCAAAATATTTTAATACGTGTATAAATTATCAGTTACACAGATATGAAATAAATATCCTCATAGTCCAGGAAAAAAGCAAACTGTAGAAAAGAATGAGATGGTGCATTTTTCAAGTACTGGAAGGAAGAGCTCTCATTCACAGACACTGTGTGTCTGATTATGCTGTAGGAATGAATATGGAGTATAGATACAGCCAAACAAAAGAAAATAAAGATCTTGTCATGACAAAGCTTATCCTGAAAGAATAGCTACATGCATTCTCCCAAGAAAAGGAGATAACAACAGAAGGGTAAAGTAGACTGTCTCGTGGATCTTTTAAAAATCATGTGTGAAGGCTGAAACAAATGTAAGCTCGTATGATTTGATACTCCTTATAAGTTGAATAAATATATATATCACATTTGCATTTAAAACATAGAAATATGAAGTTACCTAAATAGAGATAATATTTCTACATATCATTCAAAATACTACATTGTCAATATGGTATACTGAAACTTACATTTGTATATAGCAGTATCCAGAGAACCCACTAAGAAAAATATGCAAGGTAACATGCTCAAAGTATTACAGATAAAGATGGGCATCTGATAAGGGCTTAAGTGAACAATCAAGAAATAGCAAACAAATGGAAAATTTATAACACAACAGCAATTTTAAGCCCTAAATATCAATTACTTCATATAAAGAATACTTTAATATGACAATTAAAAGTTGTAGTTTGATAAAATGAATATTTTAATAGCCCTACTAATGTCATTCTCAAGAAAATCACTTTTGAATCAGTTATATAGGTTGAAACTGAAAAGCTTGGAAAATTGTATACTAGGTGAACAATTATTTAAGCAAAGTCAATACAGATTAATTATATGGACATCTACCCAATTAGATTTCAAACAAAATACTACTGAAATAAAAAAAAAATGACATTCCACTATGCAGAAGTCTCAATCCACTCTAAAATAAGTCATTTGATATATGTATTAAAACTGACATGTAAATTATTGTCATAAAAATTAAGCAATGTACTTTCTTCTTAAACATTCACAAGTATTTCCCAAGAAAGACTATATCTTGTATGATAAAACAAATCACAGTCACATGTATAGTTAAGATCTAGGATAGCCTGTCCTTCATCAAAAGTACCTTTCTTCAAAAATTTAAAAAAAAATCAAAAGAAAAAAGAAATCCTAATCTCCAGATCATTGCATTAGACACTTTAACAAAAATGTTAAGATAATTGTCATCTATTTTTTATCTTCTTTCCAAATTAAGGAATTTATTGTTCTGATTTTTACTACTCCAGTTAAATATCCAATTAAACCACTTTATAAAAGAGACTTAGCTGGCAGTTCATTGATTGGGAGACATTGCACCTTTATCAGCCTGAGTTTTTCAAGAACACCATAATGGATGGCAATGCAACACCATGAGCCTCTTAAGAGAAAGCAATCTTGTGTCAAAATAAGAATTCAAAAGATAATTCAAGAGTGGCTATGCTCTTTTAACTTATTCTCATGAAAAAAAAATCAGTATTTCCCAATAACCACTTAAACAAGTGACATAAAGACTCTTCTACTGAACACAAATTATGTATTTATAATATATAATATGGATATATATATATTGATCATATTCTTCCCAGAGCTTTCCCACCTCTCATATGCACCCAGTTTTATATACTATCAACCTACCCTCACTCTCTCAAACAATAAATATAAAAATTAATAAAACAAAAAGTACATGCGCAAATACACATACGTAGTCATCAAGTCTTAATCATTTTAGCCCAAAACACCTAGGCTTAGGGCCTACTTTGGAATGTGGTTGGTATACCAAGAACACTCTATTGACAAAAGCTGATTATTTTCCTTTCCCAGCAGATACTGATTTAAAGTAGCTTCTTGTTTATGGGTGGATTCGTGTGCTTTTATTCTTCCCTATGATACAACTTTTTCTGGCTTAACTTATATAGGTCTTATGTGTGCTATCATAGTCTCTTTGAGTTGATCTGATTATTTCCCTGTTTCCTTGGCATCATACACTCTCTAGCTTATACATCGTTTCCACCTGTTCTTCTGCATAGATCCCTGAGCATTGAGGGGAGGAGTTTGGTAAAGCCATTCATTTGTGGTTGAGTACTCTAAAGTCTCTCATTCTCAGCACAATGTCCAGTTGTACATCTCTGTGTTTATCACCATCCCAAGTACTGTACCAAGAAGCTTCTCTAATATGGATTAAGTGATGCAATGATCTTAATTTTAGCAGTGTGTCATTTAGGGATCATTTTGTGGCTATGTTTCTTTGCTTCCAGCTTATGAACACACTCATAATATCAAAGAGATATGAAGAAAAAATGTTTCTCACTTCATTTTTTATAAAGTTGGCATATTCCTAATACATAAACTGGAAGAACAAAGTTGAAACAAAGAATGTTGCAGAACAGTACTTACTATCTCTGATCAACTTAAAATTCTTAATAGAAGATTACTAATTAAATCTAACAGTATATGAAAATGTTTATACAAGATGACCAGTTAAGAGTTTAAATACACTAAATGAGCTTTAGCAAAACAATAACTAAATAATCTGTCATATGAATAGGCTAACACTGGCAAAATTTAGTTACAGAATTTTTAAGAAAAGTATTTGACATAATCCCAAACCCTGTCATGATTAAAGTTCTCATTAAGGTAGTACTAGACATGACTTTCTTCAACTATTAAGAGAGTACAGAGAGAAAAGAGGAAGAAGAGACAAACCAGAAAGCTCTAGGTAGGATATTTGATAGGCGAGTGGCTATATGCTGGGATAGAAGGGATGATTTTTTTTTTATTCCCTATATGTGGGAATATAACAAACATTTTGGTTCTCACTATCTTCATTTAGTTTAATACTACAAACTCTAAATAGCATAATAAGGCAAGAAAAACAATTTAATGGCTGATATATTAGAAATTACTATGAGCATATAGAGGAGGAGGTAATCCCCCTCAGGAACAGTCATAGGGGAGGGGAATAAGGGGAAATTGGGAGGGAGGGAAGAATGGGAGGATACAAGGGATGGGATAACCATTGAGATGTAACAAGAATAAATTAATAAAGGAGGAAAAAAAATAAAAAAATAAAATAAAATTCTGATGATATAAAAAAAAAGCAGTTCTAACTTGCATATTAATATATGAAATATAAGACCAGAGGGAAAAAAAGAAACTTTTATTCACTTCCAACAACAAATGTTGAAATCTGATGTTTAAAACAACACAATCTACAATTTTTCCAGAGAAAATAAGATGGCTAGGTGTTTACTTAAGATTACACATGCTGGTATTAATGTGAGGAAGATCCGAGATGGGGCCACCGGTAACACACTGTGTCTGATCAGCCATACAGCTGTGATTGCACAGCACCCAAAGGACAGAGCTCTAGGCTCTAAAACACCAGCAATTGTCTTTCTCAGATAAAAGGATACCACACGGAGCAGGACATAAGCGGTTCTGACCCCACTTTACCTGACTAATCCAGGGATAGTTTCCTGGGTCCCACAGGCACAGGGTCTCGGCATGTAGCCACTCACTTCTGCTTTGCTCTTAATGGCCAGTGAAAGGCACCAGAAACTATCATTCAAAGCCATAGACAGCCAGATGGCTAAAGGACAGCGTGAAAACACAAACAACAAAAGCCAAAGCCATATGGCATCTCCAAAACTCAGTTATACCAAAACATTTAGCCTTGGACTAACATAACTGAAACACAAGAAAATAACCCCACATCTCTTCTTATGAAGGTGCTAATGCTTGAAATGAATAAAATCCATAAAGAACTACAAGAAGATACAGAGTCAAACAGATCGGAGCCCTTAGTGAAGCCATTAGAAAAGTAGATATAGAGGAAATGAATAAATCACTTGAAGAAAATCAGGAAAACCCAAACAATCAAGTGAAAGAAATCAATAAACCAATTTAAGATCTGAAGGTGGAAATGGAAACAATAAAAACAAAACAAAAAGCACAAACTGAGGAAATCCTGGAAAGAGAGAACTTAGGAAAATAGAAACTACAGAGGTGAGCATCACCGACAGAGTACAAGAGATGGGGGAAAGAATCTCTGCTGTAGAAGATACAATGCACGAATTTGATGTAACCATCAAAGAAAATGTCAA
This sequence comes from Acomys minous, assembly GCF_964271855.1. Taxonomy (NCBI): domain Eukaryota; kingdom Metazoa; phylum Chordata; class Mammalia; order Rodentia; family Muridae; genus Acomys; species Acomys minous. The sequence goes on along the minus strand of NC_140489.1, from coordinate 39,000,768 downwards.
ATTTGAAAAATTTCTGAAATACAATAGCCAAGAAACCAAGGACACCATGAACAGACGAAAGCTAAGAATAATAGGAATTGAGGAAAGAAAAGAAGTCCAGCTCCAAGGCCTAGAAAATACCAGGGAAGGAACATTGCCAAACTCATTTTATGAGGGCACGGTCACCTTGATACCTAAACCACAAAAAGATCCAACAAAGAAAGAGAATTTCAGACCAGTTTTCCTAATGAACATTGATGCAAAAATGCTCAATAAAATACTGGCAATCTGAATCCAAGAACACATCAAAATTATCTTTTACCATGACCAAGTAGGCCATATCCCAGCATGCATGGATAGTTCAATATATGGAAATCCATTAATGTAATCCACCATATAAACAAACTTAATGGGGAAAAAAACCCCACACGATCATTTGACAAAATCCAACACCATTTTATTTAAAGTCTTGGAGAGATCATGGAAAACTGACACATACCTAAACATAAAAAATGCTATACACCTAAAGCCAATAGCCAACTTCAAATTAAATGGAGAGAAACTCAAATTCCACCAAAGTAAGGAACTAGCCAAGGCTGCGCACTCTCTCCATATCTCTTATTTATACAGGGTGACAAATATGGATGTAATCACATTAGTCTACATGCAGCCATCCATTTAGACCAGCGCCATTTGTGGAAACTCTATCTCTGATCTCCAGCTGTATTATAGAGCAACAGGAATAAAAATTGCATAATTCTGGCATAGAAATAGGCTGGTTAATCAACGGAATCGAATCAAAGACCCCAACATAAACCCACACACCTTTAGACACATAAATTTTGGCAAAGCAGCCAAAACCATACAATGGAAAAAAGATAGTTTCTTCCACAATGCATGTAGACTAATGCGATTACATCCATATTTGCCACCCTGTAAAAATAAAATCCCAAGTGGATTAAAGACCTCAACATAAAACCGTACAAGCTAAATCATGTTAGAAGAAAAAATGGGGGAAAGCATTGAATTCATTGGCCAGGAAACTACTTCCTGAAGAGAACACATTTAGCTTGGTCTCTATGACCAAAAGTTAATAAAGGAGACCTCATGAAACTGGAAAAGTCTTGAAAAGCCAAGGACCCTGTCAACAGAACAAAAGGACAGCCTATAGAAGTGAAAAGATCTTCACTAACCCTACATCCAACAGAGGGCTAATATCCAAAATATATAAAGAGCTCAAGAAACTAAACGCCTATAAACCAAATAATCCAATTAAAAATGAGGTACAGAGAGCTAAACAGAGAATTCTCAACTGAGAAATATCAAATGGGCAAAAAGCACCTGAAGAAAAATGTTCAACGTCCTTAGTTATCAGGGAAATGCAAATCAAAGGGACTGAGATTCCATCGTACACCTGTCAGAATGGCTAAAATAAAAAAACTGAAGTAACAGCACAAGCTGGTTAGGATGTGGAGAAAGTGGAACACTCTTCCTTTGCTGGTGGCAATGCAAACTTCTGCAACTACTTTGGAAGTCAATATGGCAATTTCTCAAAAAACTGAGAATAGGTTTTCCTCAAGACCCAGCTATACAACTCCTGGGCATATACCCAAAAGATGCTCCACGATACAGTAAGGACATTTGCTCAGCTATGTTCACAGCTGCTTTCTTCATCGTAGCTAGAATCTGGATACTATCTATGTATCTTTTAACTGGAGAATGGACAAAAAAATTATGGTACATTTATACAATGGGATACTACTCAGCTATTAAAAACAAGGAAATCTTGAAATTTGAAGGCCAGTGGATGAACTAGATATCATTCTGATTGAGGTACCCCATACCCAGAAAAAAAACACATTATACGTACTGACTTATAAGTGGATATTAGCTCAACACAGATGTCTTCTGACAGACTCCAGCCAGCAGAGGATGAAAACAGATGCCAAGACTTATAGCCAAAATCTGGCCATGGCACTGACAGTCATATGGGAAAGTGGTTGTATATAAAGACTCAGAGGGGACAAGTGCTCTACAAGAAGATCGTCAGCGCCAACCAATCTGGACCCAGGGATGCCTCCAGAAACTTAGGCACCAACCAGAAACTGTGCTTGCAGAGAGCCTACCTGGACTGCCTGTTCAGATGAAGCTGTTGGACAGTTCATTCTCTGCATGGATCCCCTAGTAAAAGCAGCAGGAACTGTGTCTGACAAGGGTTCTGTTGTCTGGAATTTGATTACTTCCTCCTTGGTGGGTTAGCCTTGTGAGGTCACAGAGGTAGAGGATGCAGGCTATCCCAATGAGACCTGATAGGCTGATGTCAGGTGGTAGGAGAGGAGGGCTTCCCAGTCAGAGCACTAGGCAAGGGTCATAGGGGGATAGTGAGGAAGGTTGGGAACAGGATATGAGTAAATAACAATCAGGATGTAATGTGAGTAAATTATGAAAACAAATGAAAATTTATTTTAAAAAATCATTACACATGCTGAAAATGACAAAATACATAACATATAAAGAAATGGAGTGATACTAGGTTCAAGTGTGATGATTTAGTCATTAAACAGCATTTGCTGTTCTTGAAGATGACCTAGCACCCACATGATGGCTCACAAACATTTATAACTCCTGTACCAGGGAATCTGATGTCTTTTTCTGGCATTGATGTACAGAAGGATAGCACATCACACACGGCCACAAATATAGGGAAAACATTCACATAAAATAAAAACAAATACATACTAAAAAATGGAAAATATTCCACATCTATAAATGGAAAGATTCACCATAGTAATGTTAATTTTCCAAATATTAACCTATAATTCTCATACCTTTCCTTTTGTGTTTTTAATAAGGTTTTAAAATATGTGAATTTGTTGTAAAATTATATATAAAAGTTAGAACCTTTGGAAAAATGGATTGAGCCAACTAATATTACCTAATGATGTATATTGTGTAAGCACAGTATTCACAAATTATAAAATTAAACAGAAAAACTTGACACATGAATCAAAGAACAGAATAGAGAACCCACAGAGACATATTATGTTTAATTTATTTTTAGTAAACTTCATATTTAATATACTGTGACAACATTTTATTTATGTGGGGTCTACTGGAACAAAACTAGAAGCACTATACTTAATCTATAAACTAAAACTGAAAACTATGATCTTATAAATTGATGCATCAAATTCAGTGAAGTGTTTTGCAGCCTGGAAAATGGCTTAGCACTTCAAGAGGTTTTGCTGCTATTACAGAGGACTTCAATCAATTCCCACCCTGTATCTTTTGGCCTAATACTACTATAACTCCACTCTAGGTTTTTTTCTCTTCTGGCCTCCATAGGCACACATCGCTCTCTTCCTCCCCACTCTCCCTTTCTCTTCCGCCCCCCTCTCTCTCACACACACACTGCACATGAACTCAAACAAGAATAAAATAGAGCTTTGTGTAAAATATGATTTTAATAATAAGTGATGCTTGCATGAAATTAGGTAACCATGAAAAGGAAAAATCATGTGCAGGTGCCAGGAGGGCAATAGGATACATATTACATAAAAATGAACATGAAGCTACTGGAGGGAGAAGGATGCAAGGGGTCAGAGGGGTTAGACAGCAGATTTAGGGAAGAGAAACAACATAGGTAGTTAATGCTTGAAAATACTATAATGAAACATAACACTTTGCATGATAATTTTAAAAAATTCTTAAAAATTCAAAAGATTGGGAAAATTATTGGGGTCATTGACTAACCCTAGCCTGGAAAACATAAAATAAAACCTTTATCCTGACTTTAAACATTACAATAAAATGAACTCAAAATATACAATTGATTTAAATATGTACCTATAAAAATGTCAATACAGAAAAGAACCTTAACACTTGAATTAATTAATTCCTCCTCCTGCTCCTGCTCCTGCTCCTCCTCCTCCTCCTCCTCCTCCTGCTCCTCCTCCTCCTCCTCCTCCTCCTCCTCCTCCTCCTCTTCTTCTTCTTCTTCTTCTTCTTCTTCTTCTTCTTCTTTTTCTGAGACAGAGTTTCTCTGCATAGCCTTGACTGCCCTGGACTTACTTTATAGACCAGGCTTCTTTCAAACTCAGAGAGATCCATCTGCCTCTGCTTTCCAGAGTGCTAGGATCACAGGTTGTGCCTCCACACCAAGCATAACTTAATTCTTGAACTGTTTCAGTTACAGTTGGTAGGTAAATATTTCATGGTTGAATAATGATCCTGAAAATATTCAATTATCAGTATAAGGAGAAAATTATATTTTATCAAGTAATATAATTTCTATATTAACTATTGTAAATAGAAAAACTCAGAATTTTAAGTCAGGAAGATCATCTTATAGTATAAGAAAAAGCTCTAAAATTTTTTATCTTATGAAATTTTTTATGGGGATAGTAAATTTTTGAAAATAATAGCTAGAATAAGAGTTCTATTAACTGTGTCCTGTTAAATAGCTTCACTAACAATCCAATTCTTTCATGTGAAATTCATATAGTGGGTTTAATTCACATGATTTTTGGCAGAGATGCTAATTTTAATCAAATTCTATGTTGCTTAATTTATCTATAATTATTTTTGCAAGTAATGCCTGCTGTAAACTGGAGTTTATAACTTTCATATTCTTACTATAAAGACAGGTTGTGCTACTCAGAGAGCTACTGCAATGACCAATTTTTACTTAAACATTATATTAACATTTTTATTTTAATAGTATTCATACTTTTTTCATTTAAACTTTTGTACATTTGTGTGTTACTTTTCTGTAGTGGCAAATCAAAGATATAATTTTAGGATTTTATCTAGTTGCCCAGCATCATTTTTCAGTTTCATCTTCATTTTCCCACTAAAGGAAGAGCTACCTCAGACCCTCTTCCATTTCTGTTTCTTAGACCAGATGATAAAATGAGTGTCTTTGTCATGACTTATATATTTATTTTTTCAATAAAAATTTAAAATCTTGGCTAATTTGACATACTTAGCTCATTGAAGTCTATGGTTTCTTTGTGCTATTTTGCTGTGAACTATGAATGAAGTGAAGCAAAACTCACTTTTTAAAAATATATTTTATTAATTTATTCATATTACATTTCAACTGTTATCCCATCTCTGTATCCTCCCATTCCTCCCTCCCTCCCATTTCCCCCTTACTTTCCTCCCCCATGACTGTGACTGAGGGGGACCTCCTCCCCCTGTATATGCTCATAGGGTATCAAGTCTCTTCTTGGTAGCCTGCTGTCCTGAGTGCCACCAGGTCTCCTCATCCAGGGGACATGGTCAAATATGGGGCACCAGAGTTCATGTGAAAGTCAGTCCCCACTCTCCACTCAACTGTGAAGAATATCCTGTCCATTGGCTAGATCTGGGTAGGGGTTCAAAGTTTACTGTGCGTCTTGTCCTTGGCTGGTGCCATAGGTTGAGCAAAACCCCTAGGCCCAAATACACATGTCATAATGTTCTTCTTGTAGGTTTCTAGGACCCTCTGGATCCTTCTATTTCCCCATTCTCCCATGCTTCTCTCACCTAGAGTCCCAGTAGGATGTCCTCCCCTCTGTCCCACTTTCCTGGTAAGTGAAGACTTTCATGGGACATGCCCTTTGGGCTAGTGTCCAGAAATAAGTGAGTATATACCATTTGTATATTGAGACAAGAATTATGATACTGTCATTTTATAGGATACCTGAAAATACATAATTAGGAAAGTTAAGAGAGATTCACAAAAAGAGACCAATTCTCTGCCTAGGGCAAATGTCTTGATTTGTGCTTTGTTGTTTGATTCCTATTCTTGGTGAATAACTCCTAAAAGTATTCTTAGTGGTTCTCCTTTTGTTTTGTAATGAAATTTCAGTACGTAGAGCATAATAAATTCCATAATGGGGTCTGTAGTCCAGTTAAAAATTGGGCCTCAGTGTGAGAAAAGGAAAAAAAAAATCCAGAAAAGATAACATTGAGTCCCATATCAACTTCCATTGTCCCCAAGCAGGAGGTTTGTTTGGGTCCTCTCAATCTGTATTACTTTCAGTTAGTAGACTGTCCCCCATCCCTGTCCAAATTGACGTTTCAATACGTGGTAAAAAGGCAACCCTAGAAGACATAAAATAGCCCACAGGGGTTTTCTCTTATTGCAGAGCTTCTGATATGATGGAAATGTAATAAATATAAATTATTTTACATCAGAATGTATGATAGAGTAGAAAACTAAGGTATCAGTTTTGGTAGCATAGAAGAAATACTCATTCTAGCTGTCAGGATAGGAGGATACTCAAATAAGTAAATTATTGGCTGAGCTTTAAGAATAATAACCTAATTTTTTCTAAATATCCTGGTAAATATACTTAGTAAAAAGATAAAAATTAAGGCACACCTTAAGTTCCAATAAATAACTTAATGGGTAGAATTTTGACAAAAAGAGAGTAGGAAATGCCACTAAAGAGACAGCACCTTGGTAAGAATCAAATATTAAAACCATAAACTATTTTAATCCTTAATATTGGCTGACTTGAAAGTTGCTACACGACATTGATGAGAAGAGAAGTGTGGTGGTATGATGTAATTGATGCAGCATAACCATGATAACTTTTTTGATCATATATAAGAAAATTAGTACAACTGCATGTTGTTATAAAGAGTGAAAATCCCAATTGTTTGATTTTCTGATGAAGACGCAGGAGCCAGATGCTGGGTGAAAACCTGGTAGCTAAGAGAGGCAGAAAAAGCACCTGGGTGACCTTCCTATTCAGCTCACATCCTGAAGGAAAAGGGTTTTCTTATTCAGCTCAGCTGACTGCCCAGGAGGAAAAAGCTTGCTAGCTCACTGGACAACCCAGGAGGAAAAAGCCAAAAGCTGAAAGCCAAAGAGCTCCTCCTTCTCCACGCTGTCTTAAATACCCTTCTCTCAAAGGCCCTCTTACCCACTTAATTCCTGTCAGCTGGGTTCTTGCTCTGCCTCCTGACTTAAGGTTAACTTTATTAAATCCTGTGTACAGAAAGCTCTTAGATTAAAAGTACATGCTAGGGCTGAACTATACTATAATCACCTGTTTACAATAACCAGAAAGTTCTTGGATCAAAGGTGTGTGTTAGGGCTGAACCATATCAAACAAGAAACAGGTTTTTATAGTTCACAGTCTCTGGGTTCACAATGGAATCAAATATCCTGTAAACAACTGAAAAATTATTAACATTCCTATTCAATTAGCAACACAGAATAGAGATCAGGCTTCTGTTTTAAATCGACTTAGATATTGTCACTTTAGTAGTAAATATATTATCACTCTAATGCTAATTAGTTTCCAACTTTTTGCCTTTTTACTTTATATGATGTTTGAATTTTCCAGTGTCTTAAAAGTATATGACACTGAAAGCAATTATTATTTGGAACTGTAACACTATAGCAAGACTGTTGTACTAAAGGCATGAATGCAGACAAAACACATACAAATTCAATCAATCAATCAATCAATCAATCAATGTGAATTAATGATAGGAGTTAGCTAACTAAAACAGAAAGGTATTCTGGGAAAAAGTCTATTCAAAGGGAAAGACTTGTACATCAAATGCTAACAGATTACTCAGTTGCTTTTTGTTTGGAGAATGTCTTGGACATCCCTGACCAAGCAACTCAAAGGGAGGCTTCTTATGTCTGGTGTAGAGGTTTTTGTTAGGTGGTCTTTGGCTCTTGGAGGGAACATTGCCAGCACAGATGAGAAAAAAAAATCATTTAAACTATATATGTATATTTATACATAGAATTACATGCTTTTTAAGGATAAATAATATATATTTCTAAATATAATCTGCTCAATCAGTTTATTATCACTCATATGTAAGTTTTTAGGACTGGTCATTTGATATTGGATAACCATTTATTGTATTCTTTCCTGGAAAACACAATTTCTCCCACTGTCAGCATTCGTTAGTTGTCTGTAGTTGTTTTCATAGTGTTCAGGCATCATGGGCTTTTCCCTGTCGAGTTTAGCATGTCTGTTGCTGTTGTTCTTTTCAAGTCATGTTCAGGTAGTTATACTGCTGAGATCATATTAATAAAGCTTTTAGGACATACACTCTCATAACTAATTCTCCAATCCTCTGGCTCTTAGACTCTTTCTACCCCCTATAATGGAATGATTCCTTAGCTTTTGGTGCTGGAGTTGTGTTGTAATTTTATCTTTTAGAAGTGGGCTCTACATTTCTGCAAGTGTGCTTTTCCTGCTATGGTCTCCATCTGTTGCAAGGAGTAGTGTCCTCAATGAGAGCTGAGGGTTACAGTTGTCTGTGGATGTAAGGACAAACAGTTAGTTTGTTAGGCATTATTCTGGTTTGACAAAAGCTGACTTTGACACACAGGGCATGTAGAGGTGGCATAGTATGCCCCTGCTGCACCCTTAGTGTTATAGTGCCATGCTGAACCTTATTGTGGGTCACAGCCTTCATAGCTGGGTAGACCTGTTGATTGCTTCCCTCATTTGGAAGCTTTCATGGTGCCTTCTTCTACCATGAAAGCTAGTACTCAGGGAAGGGGATTTGGGTCAGTTCTAGCTCAGGCGCCTCTGTGCCCTTTGTGAAGTGCTTGGTGTCTTATGCAATAGAGACTTACTTTCCACCTCTGAGGGCAACCAAGCAATAGGATCTTTGTCTGGGGAGTCTCTTGAACAACCATGATCAACAACTCAAAGGAGCATATATCAAGTCTGGTATAGAGGTTTTTGTTAGGTGGTCTTTGGCTCTTGGAGGGAGAATTGCCAGCCCAGATGAGAAAATTTCATTTAAAGTATGTTTAGATAAATGATGTGATTCGTTATGGCTTTTTCAGACATCCTTATTGTTATTTTACTGTCCTTCCTCCTATTTCACCTCATTTGCCCTAAAGACTCCCCCTTTTTTATGAGCTGAGTAATATTACATTGTGTAAATATAACACATTTTTTTATCCATTCATCTCTTGAGGGGCATCTAGGTTGTTTCTAATTTCTGCCTATTATGAGCAGTAGTGAGCAGGATTGATCAATGAAGTGTCTCTGTGGTAGCATGAAACATCCTTTGGGGATAGCTGGATCTTGACATAAATCAATTCAGATTTCCCTAGAAACCACCACACTGATTTTCATAGTAGCTGTGTAACTTTGCACTCCCAACAGCCATGGAGGAATAGTGTTTCCCACACTCTCCATCCTTACCACCATGAGCTTTCTTTCACTTTATTTATCTTAGTCCTGTACTGCATGTATAGCGTTGTTGTTTTTTTAATCTTTTCCCTATTCTGTAGGGAATGATGGATGTCCTTACCCATGCAGAAGCTTCTTAGTTTTATGAGGTTCTAGTTATTAATTCTTGTTCTTAGTGTCTGTGTTAACAGTTTTCTGTTCAGAAGCTCTTTTTATGTACCAATGATTTCGAGGTTATCTTTCACTTTCTCTTCTATCATGGTCAGTGTATTTGGTTTTATGTTGAGATTTGATCCATTTGGATTTGAGTTTTGTACAGGTGCCAAATAGGGATCTATTTGCATTCTTCTACATCAGCCATACAGTTTGATCAGCACGTTGGTTTTTTTCTTTTCTTTTTTTTTCTTTTTTTAAGATACTGTCTTTTTTTCTCCATAGTGCATTTCTGGCTTCTATATCATAAATAAGTTGTCCATAGGTTTTTGGTTTTATATATAGGTCCTCAACTCGATTCCATTAACCAATATATCTGTTTTGTGCCAATACAATGCTGTTTTTATTACTATTGGTCTGTAGTACAATTGTAGGTCAGAGATAGTAATACATAAGTAGCTCTTTTCTTATTCAGCATTCTTTTACCTATCCTTGGTTTATTTTAACATGGACCATAATCTGGAAGTGATACACAAGTATTATTTAAGCTTTACTTCCTTTTAAGAAAGTTTTAAATCAATATTGAAAAGTGTAAATCTTTCCCTATTTCAAATAAAACATAAAATATTTATTCATTACTAGAAAAAAATAGAAACATAATTGAGATTTCAGCGGATGTAGTTTGAAATCTAGTTCTTTTTCATTCTAATTCACAAGCCTATGAGCATTTTTCCTCTTTTTTAATCCATTATATAAAAAAATTAGCCTATTTTTGCATGTATAATTAAGGTATGAATATTTAGGTGCTAAGATGTTATTAGATAATAAGATTTTGTGATTAGCATATAGTGCTCAATTTCTTTAAACTTGAAAATATTTTATAATGTTGAAAAGAGGTTTAAATATGCCATTTAACTACGTAAAATAGGAATAATAAGCAATGGTATTTCTTATTTTAGATACCTAACTTGGTACTTATATCATTTTATATAACCAACACAACCAACATAAATATCACAAAATGCGTTTTATTTTAACCAAGTGTGAAACTTTTCAGGAATTACTCTTTTAAAAAAAAGTCTCCATTCACTGTTTAAATCATTTTGTTTCTATCCTATCTATGAAATGATTAGTTAGATTTTGAGCGAGCAAGTAAGTTTTTCTGCATGTTTGCTTTCTTTTAGGAAACGCTCATAGACTGGTGTGATGAGAAGGAACTTAATTTGATATTGACAACTGGAGGAACAGGGTTTGCACCACGAGATGTCACTCCAGAGGTGAGATAGATGGCTTTTCATAGTTACCTTATTTCAATTCTTTTTACTTTTTTTTTCCCTGACTTTTATAAGCAACTCATGGCCATGACAGTACTAATATTTGGCTTTAGTTGTTTTTTTAAAAACTATTTCTCATCTTTATTTGATCTCCCTTGAAAGTGTTGAATATGAGGAAGTTTGACCTGTTCTAGAAATTAATCCTTCATTTGCTTTGTGACATCTAACCTTAAAAGGTTATGGCAAATTTTCACAGAATGCCAGGTACGATGTGCTTTGCTATTGTAGTTCAGATTGGGTCTGATTTCCCTTTTCTTGAAGGATCTTTGTCATTTGGCTCAAAGTATAGTAAATAACTGCTATATGTACCAAATTTACACTAAATAGATGAAATGGTGCTTTATTTTCCATATTTCAAATATGAACAATATTTAAAAGCAAAAGTTAATCATCTAAACAGTATACCAAATACCTGTGCTTTATGGCACAGGAATATCTTCAACATAAACAGAAAAATTAGGAGAAGACACATAAATACAAGGAAAGTGTCTTTAATTTCTATTTAAAAAACATAAATGTGAGTCTAATGCAGAGTAGTGGAAACTTATACTACCATATGATTTGGGTTCCTTTACTTTTCAAATAAATGTTTCTGATTCATTTTCAACTTAATATTAACTATGTACTTCTATTTCCAACCCAGTATACTATTGTATCTACTGCCTTGTTATTAGAAGGTTTCTTTTCACCTCCTTTATTAAATACTTGCTGTCTTTGTACATTTTTAAATTCTGGACAGCATTAGAATTCACAAGAATGCCTTTAAAAATACAGATTCCTGATTGAGCAATACTACATTAGGTGCCCAGAATTTTCTTTTCTGATAAATCCTTACATGGCTTAGATGTTTAAATCTGTAAGTTATACTTCTAAATTCTGAGAACTATTGTCTATTTTTGAAAATACACCTTTTTCTAAATTCCTACAATTTTCGTTTTCTTTTCTATTTTAGTATCATTCTTTTTTATATTCTTATTATATTTGAATTAAAAGTAAAATATAATTTTCTTTTAAAGAATTCAGAATAGTTGTTTTGATATAGCATTAATTTCAACTGTATAAATCAAAATATTATCCTTATTTAATTTGTTTAATTTCTTTTTCCCAACTTGAGGTAGTCATTTGATCATTTTTATATTGTGAGCCTAATTGGAAAAAATGAAATTGGTAGGAAAATTGTCATTGCATAGGTATGGTTATATTTTATGTTTTTATGTTTGTAAGGAGACTACCTATATGAAGTATTATTTTTTAAAATTTGGTTGTTGTTTAAATGACAATGTGCTTATATAATAAGCCCAAAGTTTTTGTGCAGTGGCTTGATATGTTCCCTTTACTATTTATTTTTACATAGACAAAAATAGAAGAAGACACCATAGAATTCATTCTTAACCAAATACTGTTATTTTTATTTATAAGAAAATAGTTTATATCAGCAAGTATCTTGTTTAATCTCAAGTTATTCTTCAATTCTTCATCTTCTACTGGTCAGCAAGGTAACCATAGGTCGGCTGCATTTGTTTAAATTAATAATACATGTGTGGAAGTTTTTTTTTTCCACAGTAATCAGTTTTTCAGTTCTTTATTTACCAGCTACCTTTCATTTAATTTAAATTAGTTTCTAACATGTAGTTGTTTAGATTGTTTAAGTTTAAACTCCATACCACAGACTGTCTTTACCCCTGATGTCATCAGTAAATCTTGAATTCCCCGGATTATGTATGCTTTGTCCTGCCTTTCTATAAAGTCTGTGGATTCACAGCCCTCCTCCCTACCAAAGGATCCTTAGCTAGAATCTCACACAAAACATACTATAGTGTGCAGCTCAGAAGTAGCTTAATTCAGTGTGTAGGAGCGCCTAGTAACTAATCCCATGCTTCGTTCAGATGCAGTACAGTTATAACACCCAAATGCTTTCTCCAGTTCCCATGCATGGGGAGCTTCATGCTAAGTGGCTTTTATAGCACTCAAACTCTGCCCCGTCTGTGAGTGAGACTGAAAGCTTCAACATTCTAATAACCCGGTGTACTGATGACCATATCCTGAGGCTATGGGGATCCTCTTTGTGAGTTGGAAACTTGTAATGGATAGTAAAAGATACTCCTGTTGCCCAGGGGATTTCAGGAGTTTGTGGAATTCTGCATGGAAAACCAGGGACTATACTTGTGTTATACTTAAGAGGTCTAGTCTTTAACCACTTTGCTTAGTTTCTTTAAAATGAGGGAGATGGAATTACCTATTTTCTCAGTGTTCTGTGAACATTCATTTCTAAAAATTTATTTTATTTATGTGTTTAGATATGTGGTGATGTGCAGTTAGTGCTGGTGTTCACACAATTCGGAAGAGGGTGGTTGTCAGATGTTTGATATGGGTGCCAGGACCGACCACTAAACCATCTCTTCAACTCCAGCTTTAATTTAAAAAGTTAACATACAAAGTAACATGTTTCAATATGGCATTTTTATAAGAATTTGTTGTGCTTAATCTTCTGTTCCACTTTTCATCTCCTGTCTGTCCAAAGTCTGCCTAAAAGCCTTCTGCCTAGTCTTCCCCTTTGGAGGTCATCACATGCGTTTAGTTCATTTCTGTCATCCTGTTCATCCCTGCCTTTAAATCTTGCCCCACATACTCTCTGTGTTGATGACCTGTACTCGTACTCACTTTTATATAATTGTACATATCTAAAACTTTAGAGGCTGTGAGCATTCAGTGAAAATCACTTTTAAGGTTTCATATGAGTTTATGTAAAATAGTTAAATGGTTTATTTGCTATGTAATTGTCAAGTTGTTGCAGATGTTTTATAAAAGTGTAACTACTAAGCAAACAAATGTAGACTTTTAAGTAGCTCAAAGTCTATCCATGAAATTTTCAAAATATTGAGAAATTGTTTAATTTTATCTACTAAGCATTATATTTGATTCTTTCCATCCATATATAAATATAATCTTGAATTTTTTAATTTTGTGGTTTTGGTAGTGTTTATTGGTAAGATTCTCACTACAACTTTTTATGTTTCATATGTCAGATATTGAACATTTTATATTTAAACATTATTCAGTTACTTTAAAACCACAGAGGTGTGTTTGTAATCATGTATACATATAATAATTACCTAGATAAAACTTTAAACTTACAATCTATATGTGTGTGTGTCCAGTATCTGTTTCTTAAAGAAGTGATTTATCTGATTTTTATAACTAGATATTAATGCTTATATTACTTTATAGTTTACATATATGAGCATATATGATATTAATATCTATGATAAACCCCTTTTAACTGTAAGGCTTCAATAAATAAGATTCAAAAAATGGGGCCTCCAAATCAATTAGAGTTTCCATTTTTCTTCATACACTTAAATAGGTGTAGTTCCTATAACTAAATGTTCAATAGAAATTAAAATTTTAATTTTGTACTTAAACTATATAACTTTGTTTATAAATTGTTTGTCCTGTATACTTATACCCAACAGAGTAGAGTGTTGCTAGACACATTTATCTATATAGAGCCACAGGTGACAAAATTTTTTAAATAGTGTTGTAACAACTGATACAATTATAACATTTTGAAACTTTTAACTTAATGAAATAAATTTCTTATTCATTATGTAAAATCTTACTTTAAAAATTTTAAATCTAATACTTTTTAGCAAACTCTCCTGTCACCAGTGTATTGGCATAATTGGCCACTATGAAATAATCATGACAAAGGTGGAGCAGCTAAGCTTTCAGGAAAGTATAATTTTGAGTAGCTCTAGGCTAAATCTAGCCTGCACTTTTTTACATTATATTTCAGCTAAGAATACACTTTGCATTTGTGTATGGCTAAATGTGTTCTGTTGACTAATGGGTATATTATGATAGGAAAGAAGCATCTGTCGTTAATGGACAAGAATATTCAAACCTAGTACAAAGGAAACTCAAAACTTGAAGAGCTTAAGTAATCTGAATTTCAGAAAACATATTCTATTCATAACCGACTTTAAAATTTTGGGAACAGATTATTATCTAAGTTTTTCTACATATAATCCAACTTATGTAGTTAGGAATCTTTTTCATGAAATATCCACTTTATAAATCAGTGAAAATTAATGCTATTATATAAGAATCTGTTTTGTCTCAACTTGTTGAAGTTCATGTTTTTTAGACTTAATAATGTACACTATAAGCCAGGTATAATTTTAACCAATCATTAAACTTTTTTTCTCATAAGTTTTGGAAAACACAAATATTGTGAGTTATTGTAAAGAAGACAAAATTTATATCAGTTACTAATTACATTTTAATGATTCTCAATATTATATTTCAGTGTATTTAAGAATTTATAATCAACAATTTTACCTCAAAGTTAACATCCATCATTTTAAAAACTGAAACACTCTTCTGCAATTTGATAATTATAGGAAAGCTAACATCTGTATTTGTTCATCTTACAAAGAAAATGTTATTTCTAATATAAATATTTGAATTATTCATTTACTTCTAAATGCATATCAGTTTTCAATAGAAGACATTGATAATTTCAATGTATGTATCATATATTTATATATTCCATATCTAATTAGAATGTATATTATGACCCATGAGCACCTCCCACATGCACACACAGGCATACAATAAAAAATAAGAATGCCGCAAATATTTTTATAATTCTCTGTTGTTAATTTCTTTTAAAAAGTGCTTGAGCATAGGGTTTTAAATATTATCTCAAATCATAATTCCTGGTTGTATCATGGTTCTTCTTGCTATAGGTAGTTTATTGTATATATGTGTAATAATATAAATATATATAAAAATAAAAATGTTTAATTAATAAAAACAAGTATCTCACAACTGTTCTTTGTAAATAGAATCATATGACAATTAGAAATTGCCTACAAAACAAAATACTCAAAACCTTCATATTTGAAATATTTTAAGCTGGCCTGAACATCTTTGTTCAGATCTGGAAGCTACATTTGAGATCATTTTAAGAAGTTATCCTATAAAACTGACGCAGTGACTGTAGCCTTGGGAACTATGTCCCCATGCTATAATTTTAATTACTAAATGTGTCCACACCACTCACCGCCTTCTTGGAATCTCTGAAGAAGTAATATAATGTAGGGAAAAGTTTTTATATTGTTCTCAGAAATACCTAGGTTTCAGTACTGGCTCTACTATTTTATATAAAATTTAAGGCATATTAAACTATTTAAGCCTAAATATCACTGTGTACTGATTTCATTAATATATTTCTCTCAAAATTGTATTTTATAACAGTTCATGTTTTGGAAATAATCAGTAATATATTCTGCTGAGTACATCAGCAAAATAAGGATGTCAACTAATATTTTCCCACTATTATTTTAAGACATGAGACAGAAAAACAAGAATAATTTATGTGATATGAGAATTATTTGTGAATCTGGTTCAACTAGCTTTTGGCAGGTTGCCTCTAAAGTTTACAGAGCTATTTATTTATTGTAACTTCACTTATCTTGTCTTAGGTCTCTAATTCCACTACTAACGTAAGTTTCTAGAACTTGGTTTGGAATGGCTCGGCTATGTGAGAAGATAGCTTTTAGCTATAGTTACCATTTAAATTAATCATTGACTGTTACATAAAAACACAAACATTAGGCTAGGAAATGGCTAGTAAGTGATGTAACACGTACAACATCAAGTGTCTATAAGCCCAGCATTTGGATGGTTGATGATGTAGATGGGTAGATGTTGGAGCTCACTGGCCAGCCATCTAACCTAAATGAGGAGCTCCAGGTTCAAAGAGAACCTATCCCAAAACATAACGTGAGAACATTAGAGGAAGATACCTGAGGCCGACATTTGGCCTCTATATGTGCCTTGATGGGCTAGGGCACCCACATACATGTACATACATAATACATATAGACATACAAATAAGTACAGAAATTACACATGAATATTTCATACCACATGATGTTTTGTTATATTCTATAAATCTTACATCAGCATAAATAGTAATAGTCCTCTTTATTAGCAGAGTTTATAATTACTTTTCTCTTGCTCTATAGAAAACAGTATCCATTTCAGAATAAAAACATATCTATGAGCTTCCACACTGCTACCAACTTCACTCCTTGATTTTATAAATTAACAAATAGTTATGAAGCACCTTGAATATTGCTTAACTGTTATACTGCTAAATTATGTAGTCACGTGGCAAATGATAACAATATAAATCTAATACTAGAAATATGCTGTCAATTCAAGCGAAAAGTCTTTTTGAAAGACAGTATTTTATACTTTAAAGTGATAGAAGAGGAATCAGTTTTAAGTGTGGAGAAAGGAAAGTATTATGGATGGGAGTAAGGAAGAAGTTAAATTTAAGAGGGATGTCATATGAATATACATTTACAATCTTCCTACCTACAGTGGAGGATATACCATATGTACAAGGACAGATAAACTAGACAACATTATTTGTGTTTTAGAATTCTTCCAGTGGTACAGTATTGAAATAAGGAGAAGGAATTGTCATAATTGGGAGTTTCCTTGGAAATGACAACTCACAACTGCACTATCACCAAATAAGCCATTAAAATGACATCATAAAAACTTAATATGCCCTTGGAGATGAAAAGATGGCCTTTTGATAAAGTCCTTGCCTCATAAAGCCTGAGAGCCTGAATTCAGATCCTTAGCACTGCATAAAGAGATGAGTGCACACTTACAATTGTAGTGCTAGAGGGAACAACAGGAGAATCTTGAAAGGATGCTGGCCAGCTAGACCCTCTTCCTGAATCACCAAGGTCAAGATTCAGTGAGATGCCTATCTTGTAAAATAAGGTAGAGAGAAGGAGGGGCAGGCACTCCATGAGCACGTGCTTGCTCAGATGCCACCCAACCACACATAAAAATGGGACCCTTTCTAAATTCACATTTCTCAACAAATAAGGCAGATGGTTCATTTTGGAGGAAGGTTTTTATATCCTCACTTTTAAAGGGTGAGGACACACATGTATGATCATAACAAAGAAGTAAAGTTCTTGCTTAGCAGGAATGAAGGCCCAGGTGGGCAGGAGGGAAGGACAGAGAGATAGAAAGAAAAGAATCCTGATTTAATCTGCCAGCTTAGTTACTATCCTTACCATTATTTGTGTACAAAATTTGAGCTGCTGAGAAGCGCCACAGTTCAATTTTGTTGATTTGTTTGTGAACTTCAGTTAGTACTTCTCAGAATCAAGACAATCAATAATTATTGATTTTTCTGCTTCGTGCGTATCTACTAACTTATATAAAACTACTGGTTTTAATTAAGAGGTAACCACAGCACCAGAGTTTGAGGAAACTAGAGGCCTTCACGTTCAAAAGTTGAACATGATCATGTTGTCATTCCCTGCCTTTTCCTTAAACGCCTCCATCAGTATTACTTCATCCTCAGAGTTCATTGCTGGAAATTTCTAGTTGATTGAAAGCCCAAACATATTAACATAAATCAGCCACATTATCATTTACCTAATGGTCCTTGTTCTGCTTCTGGCTGTGCATAAAAAATTAATTTTGTATAATGGAATAGGTTAGGAGTACTACATTTTCTTTTCTTACATCTTCTTGCTGTTATATTACTATTTTATTAATTTTTTCCCAACAGCCACAAACTTTTGCTTAATTGATGCCCTTTCCTCAATCTATACATCAAAAGAAAAACCCAATTAGAAGATTAGACCAGTGGGGGGAAATTAAAGGTATAGAATGTACTTTTAATTCTATACTGTTAAAGGCATAGAATCACTCAGATGTGTTAATTAGGGAAGTAGATGAGTTTGCTTTTAAAACAGTCAAATGAAAAGGCTTCTGTTCCACTTAGCAACATCAAAGATGGAAAACTACATTGTTTCTACACAGTATCTTCCTAAAGTGACAGGAACACTGTGCCTCTGAATTCACAGCAGGTGTGGTAGTCTTCACAAGACCTCTGCATTATCAGGCCTATTAATTATAGCATGGGTTATAATTAAGGGAGGAGATAATGAGCCCAACCCTTAAATGAGGAGATATGGACAGTTGATGGCGCCTGGTAAAGGGGAACTAGTGTTTTATTTTGTCTTGCTTTGCTTTTTAAGAGTATGGACCTTGGTAAGTTGGCCGCGATTTCCTCCTGGTGAATGGGAAACACCAGGAAATATACAGACAGCAAGTACTGGATTTGCTAGGTTATTGAATTTATCAAAGAAAGAGACATAAATTTGGGAGAGATGCGAGGTAGAGGTGGGGATGGTTATGGGAGGAGTTAAGGGGACAAGTTGGAGATGAATAGGATCAAAATGTTATAAAATTCTCAAAAATTTAGTCCGTATAATGTAAAACAAAAATATAAGGCCTCTTATGTCAAAATTTTGAAAATGAAGTAATCACAAACATATAATATATAAACAATCTGTAAATAAAATCATGTCTTCAGTTTTCTTTAAAAAAATATGTCTTAATGACATATCCGTTTATGTGAGGATGTGTTCTAAGCTTTCATTATGCCCTTGTTAGGAAGATAGATCATACAAATTATAGTGTGCTTGGTTTCTAATTGGAGTTTTTACTAGAATTGTAGTTTTGCCTACATAGCTATTTATAAAGAAATGTGAGCAAAACAGACTTCTGTTTTGTTTCTAGCTTTGAGTCCTAGAGCCACTTTTTACTAGTATGTGACTTTATACAGCCTATGCAAAATATGATTTTTGTACTGAGTTTCCTTATGTTCAAGATGAATTCTGAGTGTTTAACTCTTAGAATAGTTTTATTGTATGAGTTAATATAAATAAGCCATTTTCCCAAGGAGTATGTCTCATGAAAGTCTTTACTTACCAGGAAAATGGGATGGTGATGAGGACACCCTAAGGTGGGAGAAATATAGGAGACAGGGAAATAGATGGATCCAGAGGGTCCTAGAAACCTACAAGAAGAACACTATGATGGGCAGATCTGGACCAGGGGTTCTGCTCGATCTATGGCACCAACCAAGGACAATTTGTGCAGTCATCATCAAACCCCTACCCAGACCTAGCCAAGGGACAAAATATTCTCCACAGTTAAGTGGAGACTGGGGACTGACTTTCACATGAACTCTGGTGCTCCTTATTTGACCATGTCCCCTTGATGGGGAGGCCCAATGGCACTCGGAGGAAGGATAGCAGGCTACCAAGAAGACACGTGATACCCTAGCATCATATCACGGGGAGGAGGTCCCCCTCAGTCACAGTCAGAGGGAGGGGGAATGGGGTGAAAGTGGAAGGGAGGGAGGAATGGGAGGATGTACGGGATGGGATAGCAATTTAAATGTAATATGAATGATTTTATTGTTCAATAAAAAGCATAAAAATAAATAAATAAATAAGCCATTTTCATCAATTTTTTGTTAATATAAAAAAGGACACCTGGACTTGGGTAACTGATTAAATGGATACTTATTTAGCTCAAAATCTAGAAAGCTGAGCCCACAAGGTTGGCATAGCCTTACTGGTTTGGCCTCTGGTGAGAGAGTCAAATGATGGAGAGAATCATAGCAGGAATGTAAATAAGATTAAAAGTTCTTACTATCAGGCAGGAGGCAACTTAGGCTCATAGAATGGCACAGCCTTGGGAAGCCTCCAAAGGATGTACAAGGACAGCTGTTCCCATAGTCTAAGGGTCCCCACGGGGTTCCCTCTTATAAAAAGTTTCCTATCATTACCCAGTATTACTCCACTAATGAAAAGCCTATAATACGTAAATTTTTATGAAGAAAACATATTCAAGCCACAACTAGCTCACAAAGTAATGCTAGCTTCTCAGTATTGGCCATGGTGGGTTAGGGCTCGTGAGCTGAATCAGTCTTCCTGCTTTAGCCTTGAGAGCATCTGGGACTGCAGCCATGTACAACTATACCTACTTTCTTTTTAATCATCTGAATTAGCTATAGAGCTTTAGCTTAAAATATAAGTGGACATTAGTTGATTAAATATTGAAAAATTTCCCTGCAGGGGGAAAAAAAGCTAAGCATGATAGGACCTAGAGGACACAACAGTAGAGTTGTAAAGGAGGAAAAGGGAACAACAGAGTGAACCTACTAAGTGCCTTTTAAAAAATATTTAATATACTACAGTATACAAATGGGTGAGATTACTTTCCAGGTAGCACTTGCACATCTCTTGTTTTAAATGAGCAGAGGCTAGAATAACAGAACACTTCAGTATTATTTGATACATGTTAAGATAATTGAAAATAAAATACCAATATTTTATTGTCATTAACACTAAATGCAAATTTAGCTAGAAACAAAGTTGTAGTAATAAAGATTTAACAATATTCCTTTCTTCATTACATACTGAAATCAATAATGAAATATATTGCTTTTATACAAAATTTATTAGCATTTCAATACATGCATACACAAGTATATCTTACCACGAACTCAAATTGCATCATGTTTTAAAGTGCCAGCATATTTGTAACTTTATGTTATTGATAGGAATTAATAAAGTAGATTCAGAAATAGAATTATTTGGGGTGATTCTAATAATTATCAGTGTTATTTCCTTATAATAGAACATAGCAAAAGCATAGCTACTATTAAATATAAAGGAGAGGGCTTGGGTGTGAAGATCATGTACTGCTCCTGCAAAGGAATCATATTTAGTTTCTCCTATATTTGGCTACTCACAACTGTGACTCTAATCCAAGAGGATCAGATACTTCTGGCTTCTGTGGGTACCTGAACCCATGTGCACAAACACATACATACAAATAACTAAAGATTTAAAAATGAAGAAGAAACATCTAATATAGTGTTCTATATTTATTGATGGCACATAGGTAAGAATTGTTGAAAGAGATTTGGGTTCCTTCAAAGATGCATAGAAGGATCCAGAGGGTTCTAGAAACCTACAGGAAGAACATTATAACGGGCAGATCTGGGCCCGGGGGTCCTGCTAAAACTATGGCACCAGCCAAGGACAATACGTGCAATAAACTTCGAACCCCTACCCAGATCTAGCCAATGGACAGGACAGTCTCCACAGTTGAGTGGAGAATGGGATCTGACTTTCACACAAACTCTGGTGCCTCATATTTGACCACATCCCTGGACGGGGAGACCTGGTGGCACTCAGAGGAAGGATAGCAGGCTACCAAGAAGAGACTTGCTACCCTATGAGCATATACAGGGTGAGGAGGACCCCCTCAGTCACAGTCATAGGGGAGGGGAGTAGGAGGAATGTGGGAGGGAGGGAGGAATGGGAGGATACGAGGAATGGGATAACAATTGAGATGTAATATGAATGAATTAATAAAATATGTATTTTTAAAAAGATGCTTAGAAAAAAGCAGTAAACTTTAATGTTAAGTAAGTAAGTAAGTTTAATGTTGCCTGTTTAACTTCTTTGGGAATGAGTGGCCAAAGGTAAATGCAAAAGAAGCAGTTAATGATTCTAGAAAGTCTAATTTACAAAAAATTAATTATTCTCAAAGAAGGAAGAGATTGTATTGATTAGTGTCATTGAGACAAATTTGTTGTCTGCCCTTTATATTCACTCCTTCCCATAAGTTTGCAGCAAATAACATAATATTCATGCATATAATAACCCTCAGGATGAGTCTTTATGGAGGAAAAGTTAGGCTACTATTATATTAAGAAGTGATTTATACCAAGTTTTACAGAGTAGAAAAATTTGGCATGAAGTTTAAGTATTTGAACTAAAGTGAAATAGGTTCTAAATGATTCAGGACTCTAATTTGTAGGTGGCCCTGTATAATGGGGTCATTTAATAATAACTCTACTCACGAGGTCTAAAAGGAATTACAGCATACACATTATTCTTAAATAGTATAGTTAAGTTTGGATAATTACATGACACTTAAATTGAAACTGTTTATAGGTCCTATTTACTTTTTTCCATTTATGGGATTTTGCCATTTTTAAGGCTTAATGATAACTGTACATGATTAAGGTGAACTCTCTGGAGAAGATGTATATCATTGTCAGTAATAAATAGTATCTAGAAGAATGAAAGACTCTTTTTATATAAGATTCAAACCAAATCATAGTATAAACACACCTTTCCTCACTGGTGCATCACTGATAACATTTGTTAATGATATTTGTTGTAACTTTACTCAAATTATATTTCTATCCTTATAAGTGTTGCTGCCTTATGAATATAAAATATATTATGATGGCCATTCTCAAACATTTCTTTTTTCACTACAGATGGCAAATCATTTACAGAAACTATGTAGTTTCCATCATAATTGCTCAGGTCTGGCATCCTTCCAACACAAAGGAGCCATAGGTATTATAAATTATAAATGATAAAATACTCCAGAATCTAAGGAAGTAGATATTTATCCGGGTACAAGAATCATACAGGACACCAAGTAGAACAAAGCAGAAAAGAAAATCCTCTTTCACAATAATAATCAAAATACTAAATGTATAGAACAAAGAAAAGCTATTGAAAGTTACAACAGTGAAGATGAAGTCACATATAAAGGCAAGCCTATCACGCCAGCCCAGACTACTATGCCAAGAAAGGTTTACCATCATAATCACAGTAGAAAGAAACAGTTTACATAACAAAAGCAATTAAAAGAAATTTGTAACCACTAAGCAAGCTTTACAAAGACTACTGAAAGTAAAACTTAGGTCAGAAAGGGAGGTTAAGTATGCCTTATATGGCACAAGGAATAAATAAACAATTTGGGAATAGGTAATCAAAAGAGGTTTGTGACTGAGTCTGACTATACTTTATAAAAATAATGTAAACAGTAAAGTTGTACTTCCAAGCAAAATTTTTACTTTACCTGAAATGCTCTTTTGGTTTGTTTTTAATCAATTTAAGATGTAAAGATGTTTCTCAGATTGCCAGTGAGCTGAGAAAGCAGGCAAGAAACACTGTCCCACTTATGGGCTGCAATTTACTAACATTTTAGGTTAGAATACTCCTATCCTATTTGATATTACTATCCTTACGTGCTAATAATCTCCAAGCTCACACTGTGGGTGAGCTTTCAAAATACTCTGAAACTTTGAGATTAAGAAAAATAAATATCCCAAGAAATGCATGCTTTCTCGACTGAGTGTATAATACATGTTAACTATTCATGTGCTGTTAAAGAAGTTGAGTATACAGGAATAGACTGAGCAGCAGTCTTCTATGATAGGCAGGTGAGATGGCTCAGAGGGAAAAGATGCATTACACCAAACTTGAGAACTTTTGCTTAAATCCATGTTGTGGAAGGGGAGAACTGATTTCAGCAAGTATCTTATGGCTCAATTGTACACATGTGTAGATAGATGTCTGTGTGTGCGTGCACACACACACACACAACATAAATAAATATTATTAAAAGTTTGTTAAAGTTCTCTTAAAATTATCATAAAGATACAAACATTTATGATACATATATTAAAAGTTCTTATATAAAAACTCATAAAGATAAGGCACAAATCTAAGGAAATAAGTAGCATTATGATATTAGAGATAAATTCTGTGAATGAAAATAAACCAAGGAAGGATAATTGATAATCTAGGCAGGAAAAATCATTGTGATTAAAATAGGTCTATTCATTAAGGAAGATGACATCTAAACAATGACCTAAAGGAGGAAAGAGGAAGGAGCCATGTAAAGTGATTGTGCCCTTTTCCTGTAATAGAATAAAGGTATAGGGTGACTGGATTATATTTTAACAGGAAACCAGTTGGAAGGCAGTTAAAATAGTGTAGATGAAAAATTAAGAGTGGCTTAGATCAGAAGGAGGAGGAGGAAGAAAGAAACTCAGAGGATTGGAAAGAGAGGAGGCAAGAGGGAGAGTTTGTTTTAAGACAAAATTTCACTGTATTTCCTGGCTGTCCATAAATGTATGACTCTCCTCCTGCCTTAGCTTGTCAAGTGCTAGAGCAAAAGGCACTGGTCACATGCCCAGCCAGCTGATGTATTGCGAAAGAAGTAACAGATGGGGTAAGAGAGTGGGAGAAGTGAGTAAAAGGGGCAGGATTTGGTTTAATGGCCTGGGGAAGGAATTGGCATTTAGTGAAATGATATTAAATGAAAGGAAGAGCTGGGGAATTAAATCTGGGCTATTTGCTTCACTCACAGAAACACGAATAGCCTTGGAGCTCAAAGCAAATGTCCACAGAATCTTAGAGTCATTGATAAAAGTTAAAATCCTTGACAGTTGATGAGATCACCAAGGTGTTAGCTAGAATTAATGTGTGTTTATTGGTTTTGCTGTCCCTGGTGTTTTTTCCTGATCCACTTTAAAAGAGGTAGGTAGTTTCTAGAAATTGTCCCCTCTGCTCACTCATAAAGAGTGGAAGGAATCCCACTGAATCAGACCTTGACCTGCACAGAAAATACCATTAGTTGGCCATCCTCAAATTTTGCCTTGATGTGAGTTTTCCCAAGTACCTCCTTGCTGGAAACTGTTTGCACTGGAGGTAAGTGTGAAAGGGGAGGTTGTGGGAAGCAATGGGGTGAGGGCTTCCTAAACCTATCTCAGACCTCAGAAGGCTTTGATTCTGAGGAAGAGAAGGTTCAGGCTGGTTCGTCTTTCCCTGAACCAGTTACTAGAGCCCTAAATTTGACCTGCTTTCCTCAAACTGGGAATCAGAAATCCCTTTTCTCTTCTGTTTTTCTGCTGCAGAAATTCCCAACATTCCCATTTTGTGGGCTCCAGAAAGGGGTAAGCGAAGACTTCAATCCCAG
Source organism: Acomys minous (assembly GCF_964271855.1). Taxonomy (NCBI): domain Eukaryota; kingdom Metazoa; phylum Chordata; class Mammalia; order Rodentia; family Muridae; genus Acomys; species Acomys minous. The sequence continues at coordinate 38,975,432 of NC_140489.1, read as the reverse complement.
CCAATCATTTCCAGATTAATACTTTTTAGTGTTTTGGTTTATTTTACCATTATAAAAAAAATGCTTGGACCCATTTTCCCATCTATTTAATTTCCTTGTGGATTGTTATATATCTATGTTCTAGGGTCATTCTGTATCCCTGGGCAGTAGAGTTCAGATCCATCTGCTGTTACCATTTGTGTGCTATTCTCTTGTGGATTCTCATATGCAGTTTGTGAATTATTTCTTAGGTGGAAGACACCCGATTCAGGGACTGTTTTCACTCCTCAGTCTCATCTTTGCCTGAACGGTGTTTCCTTCCCCTGCTGACAGCTTGTCATTACCTTACTCAGCTGCTCCTGATTGCTTCTTTACTGTCCTGTCTTCCTGCTTGACTGCCTTTGAATTTCCTCCACTTTTTGCCTAATTTCATCTGCGGAGCAATTTGTGTTCTTCACTCATTGGTGCTTTTCCCATCAGCAACGGCCTGGTATCTCCATATCCAACTGCTAATTTAGCATCTAGACGGCCCAGCATTGTCTATCTGCTCCCCTACCGTTCCTCTGTACTTTGGCCTACTAAGTTCTCCATCATATGCCTGCCTCATTTTGCCCTGTCCAGTATGCCTGTAATAGTGTAAGTAGGTAGAATTATTTAGTACTTCTACTCCAAATGCCTTGTGCCGCTGGAAATGACTGCTGACTAGGTTGCCTGACTATTGCCTTATCTTCTTATTTGCTTCCATTGGCTGCACCATTATTTTTTATGAGACATTGATCTCCATTGAATTTGTGACGTGCTGGTTTGCTCATACCGCCTCTTTTATATTCCTCTGCTTCTAATGAATCATTAGTGTTGTTCCCTGTTGTCTTTAACCCTGATCAGATGTTACTTCCAAGGAAAATTTCACCCTATGTATTGTCCAAACATGTCTTAAAAACAGGAAAATGCTTTGTTATTTAACAGCCCAGTTCAGTTTACTCTTAAACTGACTTGAAACTCAGTCACCACCTGTTATTTTTGCTTTGAAATACAAGTCATCGTTCTTCTCTTTTTTAAAGGATATTTTATAACCATGCCTCATTCTTGCCTCAGTTATCTTTCAACATCATATGTTATGCATATTGTTTTCTTATGTGTGGGACTTTTTTGAAATTTTTTCATGTTCTAAATTTATTTCTCAAAGGTTTCATGAGACAGTTTACCTAATTTTGTCTTTTTAAGTGAGACTACTTTTTAAAAACTTTAAAAATATTTAATTATTTTGTATTTCTAAGTATTTCAGGTTAGAGTAGCTTTCAGCTCTGCTCCATATTTTTTCCCATGGAGAATGTAACTTCTTAGCCGTCCCCTAATTCATGTAGTATCAGTGATTTAAAAATCCCTTTTATGTCTTGATCTTTCCGTCCTTCATAAATTTGTTTCTCATACATGGTTAGAGTTTTGTAATTGACATTTTCCATTGTTTACAGAATGCTTGGCATCTAAAAATATTTTGTAATGTGAAGTGTGTAGTCTTATGCTGACATGAAAATCCAAACATAGGAAGCAGTGAATTTTGTAGTTTGCAAGTCTAAGGAGAGAGGTAAAGTGGGATATTTACAAGTGCATGCACATTTGTATGTGTACATTTTCAATGTCCTTGATATTTGCCACATCATTATGCTTGAAATGTGAAAAAATGACAAGTATCTATGTTCAGTTTTATTTTATTTTATCAAAAGTAAGTGAGATAGAGAAAAATCTTGAAAAGAAAGTGATAACTTTAGAGATTATGGATGAAAAGGTATTGACAAGATATTTTTTAGGATTTCTGTCTTAATAAAGTAAGTGGAAAACTTTAGTAATCTCAAAATAATCCTAGCTTTATGATTTTATATATATGCGAGGCTTTTGGGAGGCCGAGGCCGGTAGATAGCTCTTAGTTTGAGTCCAGTATAGTCTGCATAGTGAGTTCCAGGCCAGGCCAAGATGGAGGTACCCAGTGAGACCCTGTATCAGAAAAGAAAAAAATGAAGAAATGTATGTTAGGGTCCAAAACTCTAAAACAGCCCAAGCAATCACCAGAGTCCAAGAAAGTAAGATCTTTATTTTAAATAGGCAGCAAAAGCTGACCAGCTGGGGACAAGAGCACAGATTCAGGAGCTGACTGTGTCTCTGGACCTTAATCTTAGTAAGTATTTAAGCAGATGACAAAAATTTATTGTACTCAGGCTTCTACTAATTTATCAGGGTCAAAGAACTGCAGCCCAACGAAGTCAGACTGTCACAGAGTTTAAGCTCCAAAACCACAAAGATCTGTGCAAGTCATCCCACCAATCTGGATTCATGGACAGGGGACTCCTTAGGAACATGTCTTTGTGGTGGGCTTATCCTGTTCCCAGAGATTAGCTTATTCATCTGTGGCATGGTGACTTGCCTAGCATTCCTGCCTCAGCTTAACAACCAGGATGTCAGTTAGCCACACGTACATGTCTCTTTCTGCCAGGCAGGATGTCAGTTACCCAGGGAGGTCTTGGGAAATTAAACTTTATTTGACCCCTATTTCAACATGGAAGTTTTATTCAAAATGACTTCAGTTTAGTTCCTTCTTACATGTATTACTTAAAATTTACCACAGAAGTGTACAAAAAATGATATTAGTATTTTTCAGTGGCATTTATATAGTCATCACCGTTGTTTTTTCCAGAATGTTCCAGAATACAAATTATATGTATTTTAAACAAAAAATCCCAATATTAAATCCCTAATCCCTGGAAAACATTTCATATTTTATCAACGTGCCTATTCTAGGTATCTCATCTAAATGGAAACATATTTTTTGTCTTCTGTCTTGTTTCACTTAATACAATGTTCTGAAGTTTCTAGTTGTAGCATGTGTCAGAAGTCCATTCCTCTTTCCCTCTTTCCATTATATGTATATGCCACAGTTTATCACTTCAGCTGTTGTTTCTGCGTTCTGGCTATTAGCAACAGTGCACTGTGAATATTGGTAAACAAATGGTTATTCCCCCCAAGTTCCTTTTGCCTGATCAACAGAAGTATATGTAGGAAGAAATTAATAGCAAAGAATTCAGGGAAACTCCATAACAAGCATAAAAAGTAGATAAGTTTTAGATACTATAGTATTAAAAGAAGAAATAATAAAAATGTGGATAAGCTGTAAGAGGCCAATTAGGAGTTAGGAGAATTGGGTGTGGTGGCACATGCCTTTAGTCCTAGCACTTGGGAGGCAGAAGGTGCTGGGTCATTGAGAGTTCCAGGACAGCCGGGGCTGCACAGAGAAACACTGTCCCAAAAGCCCAAACGATTTAGGAGAATGAAAGAATGAAGTTATACAGGTCTTAAATGCTTTGGATACAGCAAAAATAATTCTAAAGGAAGTTGTTGTTCTTGTTGTTCTTTTTTTTAAACAACAAAATAGTGTATAGTGGAAACTTAAGAGAAAATGGGCATTTGAAGAGCAGGGTTTCAAAAAAAAGGTGACTAAGATGAGGAAACACAGGAAAATTAGAGGAATTAAAAGTGTAATTTAATGGCCTTTCATCCTGGATACCAAATATACTTACAAAGACAGTACTAAAGACAGTATACTAAAACCAATTCTAGAGGGTGGAAGTGGGTCACTGGCCAGGCTTGGGGGGGTGGGGGAGGTGTCCAATTTGTGCTCTGCTCCCTGGTTCAGACCACCGTGTAGTGAGCAACCTTAGACATTTACTTCTACTACAGTGAACCCCACTGTGCCTTCTCCACCATGGTTACTGGAACCATGAACCAACATAACATCCTTTCTCATTTAAGTTGTTCCTTGTAGGTGTTTTGGTCACAGTGATGCAAAATTAACTAATTAATGAAAAAGAAAAAGAAAAAGAAAAGCTGATTCTAGTGCTATGGATTTCAATACTCTGTGTATCACAATGTGGGCTAAATTTAATTCTATTTATCCTTTTTTATTGAAAACAAATTTTTATACATTATATATTCTGATTACAGTTTCCTCTCCCTCTACTCCGTGCAGATTTTCCCAAACTTTTCTTCCAATAAATCTACTTTCTTTCTGTCTCATTAGATAACAAACATACTTCTAAGGGATAATAATAAACCAAAATAAAATGCAACAAAAATAACACATTGGAATAAGAGAAAACAAAAGGAAGGAAAAGAGCCCAAGAAAAGACACTCATTTGTACACTCAAGCACATTAAAACACTAAAGTGGAAGCCATAATATATATGCAAAGGGTCTGTATGGTAAAAAGAAAGAATACATGTATGTGTGTGTGTGTGTGCATGTGAATTTAAGTGTGTGTGTGTAAATAATAAAAAAATTAAAAGTCCTGACATGACTTTATGAGGCAAGGAACTCCTGTGATCCCAGTGAGTTTGTTTTCTTTTGCCATCACCTGCTGGGTGTGCAGCTTACTCTTAAAAGTAGTTTGTTTCCCGCTGAGCCTTTCAGCAATAGGACTCCATCTGGTACAAACAGGTGCAGACTCTGTGCATGCTGCCTGCCTCAGTCTCTGTTAGTTCATACAGTGTGCTGGTTCTGTTGATGCTATACCTAATTCTATACCACAGTTTCAAGACTTAAAGCAATTAAGTTAGAGTTATTCTTTGTCTTCAAGAGTTTAGAACTGAAATAAATGATAAAAATACTTTGAATGCGTGAAACTATGTGTCACTCATATTCAACCTCTGTTTGAGTTAATTTTGTACCTACCCTTTATCAACTGAGTCTCCTCTCTAAGAGGAGAAAGCAGATGGGATTCTAGGAAAGAATAAAATTTAACAAAACAAAATGCATTTTTGTATCATATACCATCTTTTTAATTTTTCCCTTCTAATTCAGTTCTTGGAGACAGATTCCAAATCAGAATGTTTGCATGGTATCATTTCACTTCTCTAAGCCTCACTGAGTCAGAGGGAAGAAAACCTTCTGAGCTAAGGAGAAGGTTTCGTGGGCAAAGGACATAAGTTTGAATCACCAACATGTATATAAAAGATGTATGTGACAAGTCCTGTTTTACTATAGCTGTAGTGATGGGGGCCAGGAGCATGTGGATCACAGTGGCCTGCTGGCGAGGCAGTCCAGTCTAAAGGGAGTGCTTGGAGTTCAGTAAGAGACATTGTCTCAAAATTAGAGTGAACAGTGATTGAAGATACCTAAAGTTGAACTCTGGCTTCCATACAGGCTCATATAGGCATGCTTACCCACATAAACATGTGTACATACATTCATATACTACTCACACATTTCAAAAGAATGTCCTCTTTATTTAAACCTCATCCCTGCACTTAGTGACAATAATGTGCATTCTATTTGAAGTCTCTTTGACTTAATTAAATGTTTTTCTTTTATTAAAAATAGACTTTTAGGGCTGGAGAGATGGCTCAGAAGTTAAGATCACTGGCTCTTCTTCCAAAGGTCCTGAGTTCAATTAGCAATGACATGGTAACTCAACCATCTATAATGAGATCTGGTTCCCTTTCTGGCCTACAGACACACATACAGGCAAAATACTGTATAAACAATAAATAAACAAATAGACTTTCATACACTGATTATTGTTGCAATTCCTCTGATTTTCTCCCCACCTCTCTTCCCTCCTGTATCCATTTCTGTCTTCCCTTATAAAACGAGCAATATCTAAGAAATAATAATAAAATAAAGTAAAATTGAATAAGGTAAAAGAAAAACAAGTCAGAATAGGACAAAACAGAAGAACAAGAGCAAAAGCAGGAGAAACACACATGGACACAGAGATACCTAAGTTCACACATACAGGAATCCCATAAAAATAGAAAATCAGAAGCCATGATATCTACTCAAAGGACCAGAAAGTTAAAAAAAAAATAATGCCCTGATTATAAATTTTATATCTTGCCACCTACTGAAAGTGTTCATCAGGTGTAGGAGTTTCCTGTTGGAATTTTAAGGGTCGCTTATGTCTTTTATCACATAAAAGACAGACTGGACATTCCATTGGTGTCTGTAAGTAGGGGCCATAATCTGCAGGGAGACACAGTAGCTGGATAGCAGAAGACTAGATAATAGATACTGTTACATGGATAACTAATGTTCAGTGGGTTGTACTTAAATATAGTTGCAAACAGCGAGAAGTCTTTCACTGTGTTGTACCCTTTTGTTTCTGTTAGTGGTGATAATAGTCAAGAGCTTCTTCTGTCAGTTAAAACTTACTTGGATTCCTGATGTGGATAAGTTCAGACCTATTCATTAGCTTTTATTGGGTATATGATAAACTAAGCATCTGAATTTGGAATCTGTTTCTCCTTTTTATAATGATATGCTCAAACTTGAGTCCTGATTGTTTTAAAATTTCAGTGGTGTAATTTTTACTAACCTTTTTTTCACCCTCCTGATTGTCTTTCAAACATTTTCATTATAATAATCAACTATGAAAAAAATCAAAGTCTCCTCATCAAGAGAAAAGTACTGAAATACAATTTACATCCATATTTAGAATATTTTTAGCATTAACAAATTAGTTTAAAAGATTATCTTTATATTCTCACTGAAATCACTTTAAAACAGAGATGTTAGAGAGATTATATAGATAATATAGATATCTAAAATAAAAGACTAATGCAATTTTATTTGTAATGAGTATACTGTTTTCTTGTGATCTGTGAACTATTTTAATTTCAAAGAAACTGAAGCATGTATTCTTTGTGTCATAGTCAATGTATGCTGATAGCTCATCCGTGTAAAGTGTCAAATGCTTTTATATTTATTTTTTAATAATTTAATTAATTTATTCAGATTACAAGTAAATTGTTATGCCATCACTTGTATCCTCCCCTTCCTCCCCCCTCCCACTTTCACCCTATTCCCCTCTCCTAGGTCTATGACCGAGGGGGACCTCCTCCCCACTATATGGTCATAGACTATCAAGTCTCATCTTGGTAGCCTGCTTATTCTTTCTCTGAATGCCAGAGGCCTCCCCACCAAGGGGAGGTGGCCAAATATGGGCACCAGAGTTTATGTTTGAGTCAGACCCTGCTCTCCGCACAACTGTGGAGAATGTCCTGTCCATTGGCTAGATCTGAGTAGGTGTTTGATGTTTACTGTTTGTATTGTCCTTAGTCGCTGTAGTAGTTTGAGCAGACTCCCCTGGGCTCAGATCCACCCATCATGATGTTCTCTATGTAGGTATCTAGGACCCTCTGGATCCTTCTATTTCTCCATTCTCCTACATTTTTCTCACCTAGAGTCCCAATCACATGTCCTCACATCTATCTCAATGTCCTGGTAAGTGAAGACTTCCATGGGACATGCCTTTTGGACTAGTGGCCAATTATAAGTTGGTGTATACCATGTGAGTCTTTCTGCTTCTGGGTTAACTCACTCAGAATGATCATTTCTAGTTTCATCTTTATGTCCACAAATTTCAGGATTTTCTTGCAAAATCCCTCGACATTTCTTTAAAATTTGGAATATTCTTTATGAATAACTTTTAACAAACGAATCATTGTCTAATTTTTCTCCCTGGCATTTTTCTACCCAGTACTTAAGCTTATTCAGCATCTTGCAAAAAAAATGAATACAATGTAACCTTCCATCTATGAACTTTTGTAGCACAAGTTTTATTCTTCATTTTTGGTATATAGCTATTAATAATAGCAAGCATAGTAAAACATTTCTACATCCACTAATATTTTAATCCCTTTGCCCACTATTGTGGAATAGTTTAGCAGTGCTATAAAAACCTAACAGTTCAAGTGTCCTTGTGGTACTGCCCAGGAGTGGTGTAGCTGGGTCTTGACTCTTCCCAGTTTTCTGAGAACCTCCATATTGATCTCCATAGTATTTGTACAAATTTGCACTCTTACCAGCAATGGAAGAGTGTACCCCTTGCTAGACATCCTTGCCAGCATGTGCTGTCATTTGAGTTTTTTATCTTTGCCATTTTGAGGAGGTATAAGATGTAATCTCAGAGTCATTTGAATTCTGATGACTAAGGATGTTGAACATTTCTTTAAGTGCTTCTAGACCTTACAAGATTCCTGTTGAGAATTCTCCATTTAGCTCTGTACCCCATTTTTAATGGGTTTATTTGGTTTGTTGGTGTCTAATTTCTTGCATTTTTTATGTATTTTTGGATTTTAGCCCTTCTCAGATGTAGGATTGATGAATACATTTTTCCATTTTCTAGGCTGCTGTTTTGTTCTGTTAACAGTTTCCTTTGTGTTACAGAAGTTTTTTTTTTTAAGTTCCATGAGGTCCCATTTATTAAATGTTGATATTATTGCCTGAGATATTCGTGTTCAGTTCAGAAACGTGTCTCCTGTTCCCATGAGTTCAAGGCTTTTCCCCACTTTCTCTTCCATTAGAGCTAGTTTATCTGGTCTTATGTTGAGGTCTTTGATCCACTTGGACTTTGGTTTTCTGCAGGGCGATAAATATGGATCCATTCACATCTTTCTACATGTAGACTTCCAGTTAGACCAGCACCATTTGTTGAAAATATTTCCTTTTTTTCTATTGAACAGTGTGGCCTGTTCCTAGTGGGAGAGGATAAGTTTAGTCCTGCTGTGATTTGAGGTGCCTGGATGGGTTGATGCCCTTCCTTCTCTGAGAAAAAGGAGAGGTGGCAACGGGAGATGGGCATGTGAGAGCCGGACTCGGAGGAGGCTGAAAAGAGATTAAATTAATAAATAAATTGAAAAAATAATGGCAGTGAAGTTCTGAGAAAAAATGAAGAGAATGCTAATTTTATACAAATAGCATGCAAATTTTTAATCAACTCTGTGCATCTAACAGTCATAAGGACAAAAAAATGCATAGTCAAATTTAGGTGGAGATATCTAGCCTATTAGTCTAAAAATTAGACCCTAAAAGGGGTTTTGGGAATCAGTGCCCATCTCAGAAGGGAGCAGGAAAATGTCCTGGGAGTTATCTATTCACCATGGCTGTAGACTCTGTTGCTCTCTCATTTTAATGAAGTACAAGTTTGAGTTGAAAGCACTTTCTTAATTAGCACAGTAGAAAGTGGACAGAGAGAAGCCTGAAAATCCTGTGAAAATGTGACAGGAACAACAGCAAGAAACAAACAAACAAACAAAAAAAAAAAACCTAACTGTGGCATAAAAGCTCAGGATGATAATAAAGAAACTGTTACAAGAGAGTAAATCAGGAGAGCAAGATGCCTCATCAGATAAAGACACTTGCCTCTCATCCCTCCAGATCCCTGGCCCACATTCTTGATTTTGTTTTACTTTGTGATCCACTGTATATAACCAGTGCCATTTGTGTGACTGTGGGTGTGGAACTGTCCATTGGAGCTTGGTGAGCTTACAGGTTGTTACACATTAACAGTGACTCTTCCTGCCCATCTCTAGAATGTTTTTGATATTATGTTATATTGCATACTTAAAGAAATTGAGTACTTCCTGTTCATGTCAGCACATCTAGATCCAACTCCTGAGATCTGATTCTTCAAATGATCAGGAATCAAATCTTCTCTGGTAGGTTAATACTGGTAGTGCTGTGTTGCATGTGTAAATACTTGTAAGTCAGAGGTAGCAGTCTTCTTTTTTTTTTTTTTAATTTATTCAGATTACACCTCCATTGCTATCCCAAGCAGCCTTCTTATTTTTTAATAACACATTTTTATTGAAAAATAAAATAATTCATATTACATCTCATTTTCTATCCCATCCCATGCATCCTCCCATTCCTCCCTCCCTCCCACTTTTACCCCAATCCCCCTTCCCTATGACTGTGGCTGAGCGGGACCTCCTCCCCCTGAATATGGTGCTAGGGTAACAAGTCTCTTCTTGGTAGTCCATTATTCTTCCTGCAAGTGCCATTGGGCCTCCCCAACAAAGGGGCATGGCCAAATATGGGGCACCAGAGATCCTGTGAGAGTCAGTCCCCAGTCTCCACTTAACTGTGGAGAATGTTCTATCCCTTGGCTAGATCTGGGTAGGGGTTTGATGATGACTGCACGTTTTGTCCTTGGTTGGTGCCTTAAATCAAGCAGAACCCCTGGGCTCAGATCCACCCATCATAATGTTCCTCTTGTAGGTTTCTAGGACCCTCTGGATCCACCTACTTCTCTATCCCCTATATTTTTCTCACCTAGAGTCTCAATAGGATGTCCTCACCTCTATCCCACTTTCCTGGTAGGTGCAGACTTTCATGGGACCTGTCCCTTGGGCTAGTGTCTAGTTATAAGTGAGTATATACCATTTGAGTCTTTCTGCTTCTGAGTTAGCTCACTTATGATCATTTCTAGTTCAATCCATTTGTCCACAAATTTTGGGAATTCCTTGTTTTTAATAGCTGAGTAGTATCCCATTGTGTAAATGTACCAGTTTCTTTATCCATTCTTCAACTGAGGGACACTTAGGCTGTTTCCAGGTTCTGGCTATTATGAATAAGGCTGCTATGGACATGGTTGAGCAAATTTTCTTGTGTGCTGGAGCATCTTCTGGGTATATTCCTAGGAGTGGAATAGCTGGGTCTTGAGGAAGCCCTATTCCCAGTTTTCTGAGAAAGTACCAGATAGATTTCCAAAGTGGCTGTACTAGTTTGCATTCCTACCAGCAATGAAGGAGTGTTCCTCTCTCTCTACATCCTCGCCAGCATATGGTGTCACTTGAATTTTTTATTTTAGCCATTCTGATGGGTGTAAGATGGAATCTCAGAGTTGTTTTGATTTGCATTTCTCTGATGACTAGAGATGTTGAGCATTTCTTTAAGTGTGTCTCAGCCATTTGATATTCCTCCGTTCAGAATTCTCTGTTTAGTTCTGAGCCCCATTTCTCAATTGGGTTATTTGGTTTGGTGGCATTTTATTTCTTGAGTTCTTTATAAAGTTTGGATATTAGACCTTTGTCAGATGCGGGGTTGGTGAAGATCTTTTCCCAGTCTGAAGGCTGTCGCTTTGTTCTTTTGACAGTGTCTCCTGCCTTAAAGAAGCTTCTCAGCCTCATGAGGTCCTATTTATTAATTGTTGACCTTAAGGCCTGGGCTGTTGGTGTTCTGTTCAGGAAGTTGTCTCCTGTTCCAATGTGTTCCAGGCTCTTCCCCACTTTTTCTTCTAACTGATGAGGTCCTTGTTCCACTTGGACTTTAGTTTTGTGCATGGTGACAAGTATGGGTCCAATTGCATTTTTCTACATGTAGAAATCCAGTTAGACCAGCACCATTTGTTGAAGATGCTATCTTTTTTCCATTGAATAGATGTGGCTTCTTTGTCAAAAATCAGGTGACTATATGTGTGTGGATTCATATCTGGGTCTTCAATTTGATTCCATTGATCAACCAGCCTATTGCTGTGCCAGTACCATGCTGTTTTAAGTACTATTGCTTGAGATCAGGTATGGAGATTCCTCCTGAGGATCTTTTATTGTATAAGATTGTTTTAGCTATTCTGGGTTTTTTGTTTTTCTATATAAAGTTGAGAATTGACCTTTCAATGTCTTTACAAAATTGTGTAGGTATTTTGATAGGTATTGCATTGAATCTGTAAATTGCTTTTGGTAAAATGGCCATTTTTACTATGTTGATTCTCCCGATCCACGAACAAGGGAGCTCCCTCCATCTTCTCAAGTCACCTTCAGTCTCTTTTTTTAGGGACTTAAAGTTTTCTTCAAACAAGTCTTTCACTTGCTTGGTTAGAGTTACTCCTAGGTATTTTAAATTGCTTGTGGCTAATGTGAAGGGTGTAGATTTCCTAATTTCTTCCTCTGTATGATTGTCATTTGTATATAGGAAGGCTACTGATTCTTTTGAGTTAATTTTGTAACCAGCCAGTTTGTTGAACGTGCTTATCAACTGAAGGAGTTCTCTGGTGGAATTTTGGGGGTCACTTATGTACACTATCATATCATCTGCAAAAAGGGATAGTTTGACTTCTTCCTTTCCCATTTGGATCCCCTTGATCTCCTTGTGTTGTCTTATTGCTCTGGCTAGGACTTCAAGAACTATATTGAAGAGATATGGAGAAAGTGGGCAGCCTTGTCTGGTTCCTGATTTTAGATGAATTTCCTTGAATATCTCTCCATTTAATTTGATGTTGGCTATTGGCTTGCTGTATATCGCCTTTATTATGTTTAGGAATGTACCTTGTATCCTCGATCTCTCCAACACTTTAAACATGAATGGGTGTTGGATTTTGTCAAATGCTTTTTCTGCATCTAAGGAGATGATCATGTGGGGTTTTTTTTCTTTAGTTTGTTTATATGGTGGATTACATTGATGGATTTCCATATATTAAACCATCCCTGCATTCCTGGAATGAAGCCTACCTGGTCATGATGAATGATATCTTTGATATGTTCTTGTATTCATTTTGCAAGTATTTTATTGAGTATCTTTGCGTCTATGTTCATTAGAGAAATTGGTCTGAAGTTCTCCTTTTTCGTTGGGTCTTTGTGAGGTTTAGGTATCAATGTGAATGTGGCCTCATAGAAAGAATTTGGTAATGTTCCATCCAATTCTATCTTTTGGAGTAGCTTGAAGAGTATCGGTATTAGTTCCTCTTTGAAGGTCTGATAGAATTCTGCACTGAAATCATCTGGCCCTGGGTTTTTTTTTTGGTTGGGAGACTATCAATGATTGCTTCTATTTCTATAGGAGAAATAGGCCTATTTAATTTGTTTATTTGATCTTGATTCAATTTTGGCAAGTGGAATCGATCAAGAAAAATGTCCATTTCCCTTAGATTTTCAAATTTTGTGGCATATGTGCCCTTAAAGTAGGATCTTATGATTCTTTGTATTTCTTCGGTGTCTGTTGTTATGACGCCCTTTTCATTTCTGATTTTGTTGATTTGGATACTGTCCCTCTGCCTTTTAGTTAGTTTGGCTAACAGTTTGTCTATTTTGTTGATTTTCTCAAAAAAACCAGCTCCTGGTTTTGTTGATTCTTTGAATTGTTCTTTTTGTTTCTAGTTTATTGATTTCAGCCCTGAGTTTGATTATTTCCAGACGTCTACTCCTCTTGGGTGATTCTGCTTCTTTCTTTTCTAGAGCTTCCAGATGTGTTGTTAAGTTGCTTATGTGGGATGTTTCCAATTTCTTTTTAAAGGCACTTAGTGCTATGAATTTTCCTCTTAGCACTGCTTTCAGTGTGTCCCATAAATTTGGGTATGTTGTTCTATCATTTTCATTGAATTTCAGGAAGTCTTTTATTTCTTCCTTTATTTCTTCCATGACCCACGTGTCATTAATTAGAAAGTTGTTTAGTTTCCATGTGTGAGTAGGCTTTTTGTTATTTCTGTTGTTGTTGAAGTCCAGCCTTAGACCATGGTGATCTGATAAGATACAAGGTATTATTTCAATATTCTTGTGTCTGTTGAGGCTTGCTTTGTGACCTAAGATGTGATCAGTTTTGGAGAAGGTTCCATGGGGTGCTGAGAAGAAAGTATAGTCTTTTGTGTTGTCCTTGATTTCTTGGATGTTCTGTGTTAGGAACTTTTCTGATTTAGCCTTTTCTTTGATGGTTGATTCGAGTTCTACAATTGTATATTCAAGTCCCAAAATTCGTTCCTCCGTTTCCTGGATTCTGTTTGAGAAGGCCATCTCTTTGTTGGCTGCTTTCTTCTCTATGGTCTTTCGGTCACGTTTTTCTTCTGTGTGTTCCTTTATCATAGATTCCGTTTTTGTCCTCAGATCTTGAAGTGTTTTCTTTATTTCCTTCATCTGTCTGTTTGTATTTTCCTGAAATTCTTCCAGTGCCTTTCTATATGACTCTTTTATGTCCTCCACCTGCTTGGTTGCCTTCTCCTGCAGTTGTTTACAGATTTCATTCCTTTCTTCCATTATCATCTTCCTTACTAAGGACTTGAGGTCATTTTCTTGTATTTCAATTGTTTTTGGGTTCTCAGGGTTGCTTTCATTGGGATTGTTGGGATCTGGAAATTCCAAACTGTTTTGGTTTTTGTTTGCATTCTTTTGCTGTCCTCTTGTCATTTTGGTGTCTCTGATGTTGGGAGGTAGCTTCTTGTGACTTTCACTGGCTGAGAACGGATAGTTGGTGAGTGATCATTGGTTGCGTGCTCTTGCCTGTAGGGATCAGGCAGTTTTCCTCCTGACACCCGCAGGTGACCTAGTTTCTACTCCTGGAGACTTTGCTCTACACCTTATTCTCTGGGATGGGTCAGCAGAAGTAGGCTTCTGACTGGTTCCTTTCACGTTAGTGTTGTGATTCAGTCCTGCTGTTACGGGGTGTCAGATCGAGGCTGGCAAGCTCTGAATGAGCAAGCTGTTCTCAGTTGCCTGCACTACACGTGGACCTGTAGCTCAGACCTTGGCCAGCTCAGACTCACTGAGCTAAATGCGCCTTTTAAACCAGCATATACATGACTGCTGGGATCTGCAGGCTCAGGCCCTGCGCTCTGTTCCAATATGGGCCCGGTATGGCCCCGCTGGCTGCACGCTGCTATCTCTGAGCTAATGGACCCAAGCACCTCAGTATCCTGTGCACTGTTCCAAAGTGGGCAGGGTATGGTGCCGCTCGCTGGGCGCCCCTCTCTCTGAGGTAGGTGGATCCTAGCAGCTCAGTAACCCACGCACTGTTCCAAAGTGGGCAGGGTATGGCGCCACTGGCTGGGCGCTGCTCTCTCTGAGCTAGGCACACCCAAACAGCTCAGTTTCCTGCGCACTGTTCCAAAGTGTGCCTGCTTTGGCACCACGGGTTGCGCACACTCTCTCTGAGCTAGGTGGCTCCAAGCAGCTCAATAACCCACACCGTGTTCCAAAGTGGGCACGGTATGGCGCCACAGGCTGGGCGGCGCTCTCTCTGAGCTAGGCGGATCCAAGCAACTCAGTTTCCTGCGCACTGTTGCAAAGTGTGCCTGCTTTGGCGCCATGGGTTGTGCGCACTCTCTCTGAAATAGGCTGACCCAAGCAGCTCAGAATCTCGCGCACTGTTCCAAAGTGGGCAGGGTATGGTGCCGCAGGCTGCACGCCGCTCTCTCTTTGTTAAGTGGACTCAAGCAGCTTAGTATCCCGCGCTCTGTTCCAATGTGGGCACAGTTTTGCTCCGCAGGCTGCGCGCTGCTCTCCAAGCTACGTGGACCCTGTTGCCTGTGTTTCCACGCAGCGTGGGGTCCTCGGCAGATTTGCGTGGGGCAGATGAATGGGACCAAGGGCAGCTTCCCTTGTTTCCCTGTAACTTCCACAGGGCAGGGGCTCCGGTACCGACCCGCACTCTGAATTCTGGCTTTATCTACCAGCTGCAGCCCGCAGGTGGGTTCCGTCAGAGCGTCCGGAGAGTGGGTTCAGGGCCTCCATGGACTGATACTTGACTCGGGGCCAGGCCCGCCGGTGGTCTGCACTGTGCGGGACCCAGTCACCTAAAGTTCTCTGGATTTAACAGTCTGTGGCTCCATTCAAGTCCCTGGTCTCCGTGCAGTTGATCAGATACCAGCCTTCTTATAAAGATCAGAAAAAAACTAAAAGAAACTTCCCCTGTGTTTTTTTTTTTTTCTCTTCTACCGCCTCCTGATCAAAATTAAGACGTTTTCTGAGAGAAATAAAAGGCATTTACATAGCCTGCTTTTCAAAATGTTAAATAACTACAAGGTGAAAGCGGAACCACCTAAGTCTGTTGTTAAATTTCTTTCTTTCTTTGTGTCACAATACAAGGGCTGTTAGGTCTCAAACCAGGGGCCAAAGGCAGAGTAAAGGACCTGTAAGGTGCCTATTAACATATCACTATGCACTTTGGCCAGCTAGCCCCCTCTGTCCCTACCTGTCACAGGGTCCTTCTGGCTGGCACATGTACCCTAATGGCCTTTCCTTCCCCAACTTCTCTGATCCATAGTGTAGCTATTTTGGTTATGTGGTTCCTCTGCCCTCTTGACCTCTTGACCTCTTGGCTGCCATTACAGGTTCTCTCTCTTATCTCCACTCCTCCCTCTCCCCTTGCTGCCCTTCACCATCTCCCTTCTCCTCACATGGCCAGGGTGGCAGGGTTTGCTGGGCATGCTCACTCTGGACTCTCCCAGATGACTGTTTCTGTCTGTATTTTCCCTTATATCAATAATAAAACCTTCACCCCCTAGAAGCTGACATGTCCTTTTTCCTTTAGGTTTTTTTATTTCAATTCAAGGGACACAACATCTTATATATTGCACAGTTCTTATATTGTGACATAGGTATTAAGTATGGTTCAACTGTAAATTGTTTTCCAACATTCACAAACTCTCACAAGGTATTCTTGATCTCCATATGTGTTTTATAGTAGCATACTTTCTTCAACTTCACCTTACCTCAACAAAACCAGTTTAAAAAAATGATTTAAAAAAAAAAGACTGATTCAAAATTATTAAATCTTATAATTTCTTGCAAAATTGTCCTCATAGAATATGTCTCCAAATTTGTATGATTTCATTTTGTGAAATGTCATACCTATTATGGTTTTACTTGTTTATAAATTATTAGGTTAAGTTGCATATTTAATAGGGGTAGAGAGATAGTTATTGATAAAGTACTTACTTAATAAGCCTAAGAACCTGAGTTCTACCCCAAACCCATGAAGAAACAATAGCAAAAACACAGTCCAGTGCCCAAGGTCACATGTGCTTTAATTCCATTGCTGAAGAGGCCCTGGATCCCTGGGTCATACTGTCCAGCTGGCCTAACCTACTACCTGCTAATCCTTCCCCAGGGAGTGTAAACTAGGCATGCTGTACTGAAATCCCTGAGGTGGCTGCTTCATGATTACCTGGGGAAGAGACAGAGACAGAGGGAACAGCCAGAGGCATCTGGAAGAGTCAAGAGCCAAGAGAAAAAGAAGTAGGCTAGAAATGGCCAGGGATGTCTGCAAGAGATACAGTAGCTGTGGTGGTGGTGGGACCTTGTTATGCTAAAGAAAGGAGAAATTTGGAACAGCTTGGAGTCTAGCCTGATGGAAGAGGAGTTGGGTGTGTGAGAGAAGGTCCAAAGTGCTAGAGAAGTCTTTGAAACATATGACAAGGGCATATAAATAGGGACGGGGGAGTCTGCTTTGGTGTGCAACTATGGGTTCATGTCAGTGGATAGCCATATGCTTCTTATGCCAGAGTCAGAGCAAATGACTTCTTTTTGCTGAGAAATTCAGGTTTTATCTAACTACCAGAAATCTTGTTAGTCAAGCTTGAGCTGAACCAAGACTTTCATTTCTGGACACATGTATTGCCTGAGATCTAACAGTAACATACCATGTCTTTAGAAAAATAACATGATAGACAGTGTCTGAGAAACAGCAACTGGGATTGACCATGACCCCACATGCCTAAACGACTCACACTTGCACACATATGCACAAACACATACACAAAATTATATATTTTATTTGTGTATTGTGTATTGATAATATAATGAAAGTTTACTTGTGTCTGTCCAGCTTTATTTCTTTCTCTAAGCAACTTGAAACTTTTTCTTTATATTTCTATTTTCATTGGATCTGTATTTCATTCTACTACAAATGGTGATTAGGAGATTGCCTATTGATGAATAATTTTTTACCTAAATAAATTTAGGTAGAAGAACATTAGTTTATAAAAATCTTGACTTGATCATATTTATGTTTTATCTGTATCATTTTGTTACACAAATATAAATCAATTCATTAAGATTTATTATTCAAAAATAAAAAGATTCATTGTTTAAACATGAAAAAAACATTAAAAATGATTTAAAACTCAATTATTTGATACACACACTGTTAGAACTGTGGTCAGACTCAGAAACACACTTCAAATCTAAGACATTAAGTTAAGTAAATGCTGTTTTTCTAATAAATCATTTTTGCATTTTGTAGGTCTCATCTGCATATTGCTGAGATATTTGTTTATTTTAGTTATCCTTTTGTTCTGGAATTCTCACTGCTAAATATTATATAGATAGAAAATAATTCAACTTCAATAATTTAGAATTCATGATATATCTATAAACTGTAAAACCCCTTATAATTAGGACCTTACATTTGTCCTTAGCAACATTTCCTATTACCTCTGTTAACCTATCTAATGCAATCAAAACTATAAGGCTATAAGTTGAACTGGAAAATAGGAATAGAAAAGAAATAATTTTCTTGAATATTTTTGTATACTAGAGTTTTGATATTTTCTCATTGCCCTTTTAACATGTGTAGCTATGCTTTATTCTTAAATGCATGGAAACCCAGAAAGGCTAATAATTTTCTTCTAATTCACAAAACAAATAATCAGCAAAGCCAAATTTCAAATATAGTTAAGTCCATACATTTATTTCTGCGTTCCATTAATACTTATTGAGGATATGTTTGATGTTACCCTCTATGCCATGTGGTGCAACAGCTCCAGGGCCTCTTCTCTTGGACGCTAACTATGTAGTAGCATTGTCTAACTTCACATATGGGGGTATTTTGACCATGCCAGTCATTTTAAAAAGAGAAAGTAAACCAACATAGTTTATAGTGTTATATGGAAAGGGTGCATTATTAACAGTTGTTAGAAAAATTATGTAGATGATTTACTTAAGAATGCGCTATTGTAAACACATTATCGTGTTTTGACCTATAAGAACTTGATGGTATGTCCCATCCTCCCACCAACTCAGCATGATTCACACAATCATAATTTTAAAATGAACTTAGCAATGCAGAAAAATGTCTGATCTTACTTAAGTTCAAAATTTTCTCCTGCAGGATCTCATGAGGAAAATTATAGTATAACATAAACATGCTTCAGATATTCCATCATAGTAATAGAAATTTCACTGAGAGATTTGTTTGTGTCTGATGATGGAACAAAAAAGGAATTTCCAATAAAATAATTCTCTGGAAATTGAATGAAGCATTTCAGGTAGAATCCAGTGTTCTAGCAACATCCATGACTTAATTTTAAAAATATGAATGAACAATGAATGAACTTTATCTCTTCCATGCAATTTTCACATTATTTGTTAACTCTTGGTCAAAGCATATACACTAAGTTTATTTAGTTCATGACTGGATCATCGCATATTTTGAATACTACTAGACATCATGGACACATAATAAGTAGTGTTTCTAAAGTGGATAAGTATTGTGCCCTGGTTTCTCTATTTTAGATTAAATATGCTCTCTTGACTATCTGTTGTTTTTCTCTACTTGTCCTTAAAATGGACTATTCTTGGTGTGTTTAATCTTTACATGTATCTCATTATTAATATTTCTCTTGTTAGAAGAATTACTGGCAATTAAATAACTTAAATGAAGAAATTTATTTACTTCATAGTTGTGGAAACTGGAAGTCTAAGATAGAGAGATTCTATATGGCGGCCTCTAGCAAGGACCCCTCTATACGGCGGCCTCTAGCAAGGACCCCTCTATATGGCGGCCGCTAGCAAGGACCCCTCTATATGGCGGCCGCTAGCAAGGACCCCTCTATATGGCGGCCGCTAGCAAGGACCCCTCTAGTTGCCTCACAACATAGCAGAGAGACAAAAAGGGAACTGGCTATTAAGAAGAGTCCACATAGCAAAAAACAAACAAATAAACAAAACCAAGCCAGGCTGATTCAAAGGTCAGGCTCACATTTTATATAATGTGTTCCCTTAGGAACTGACTCCAGGAGCCAGCATTGAAATTCATCGTGACAGCACCTCACCCTTGTACCAACTTTCAACATTACCACACTAAGGTCTAAGCTCATAACGAATATTTGGCAGATAAATTGTTGTCAGTACCATTAAGTGTTAAACTCTACTTACATGATGACTCTTTAAAGTAGGCGATGAAGTGTTAACTCTACTAAACAAGACCTTTCATACTATGCTCAACTTACCTTTGCTTGTTTTTTTTTTTTTTTAGGAATTTAGATTTTTAGTTTTCTGAGAAGTTTTTAAATTTTTATTTTATTAATTTATTCATAGCATCTCAATTGTTATCCCATCACTTGTATCCTAACGTTCCTCCCTCCCTCACTGCAGTTTATAACAAAAAAATATTTCATATCATGAAGCTTCAAACTTATATTGGTTATATTGGTTTCAGATGATAAAAAATGAAGTTGACAGATCATTATTATTATTATTATTATTATTTGGCTTTGAACCTAAATAGTAGCAACTCATTTAAAAACTTAGAATTTAAGATTTTCTTTTCTACTAGGTGTGGTGTCACTGATTAAAACAGAGATCATTAGGAAGAAATTGCTGTTGTTAAATATCACACTGTACTATGTGAGGTGAACCAGGAGATTTATCAGTTCTAGGAAATTCTGTAATTTTATATGCATATTAGACACAAATGAAGTGTGTGTGTGTGTGTGTGTGTGTGTGTGTGTGTGTGTGTGTGTGTACATCTCCTAAAAATTGTACCAGTAGTCAGTATCGATACCTACTTGATTTGCTTTAACTGCTCAGAGGAAACATTTAGCCATGGATGCAGTCTTATTTAGTTCTCTCACTTCCGCTAAACCTTTGTAGTCACAACCTGTCTGCGTTCTGTCATTGTTTATGTTTTCTTTGCTTTCCTCATACTGGAATACTCTATTTGGCAAATTTAGCTTCTTAGTCACCTCCATTAATTGTAACTTTTCTCATTTATAAAAATAGATTGCTACACTCAAGGAAATTCCTCTAATCAAGGATCAGGCAAGGCTGCCCAGTTTCTCCATATCTCTTCAATATAGTTCTTGAAATGCTAGCCAGAGCAATAAGACAATAAAAGGAAATCAAGGGGATCCAAATGGGAAAGGAGGAAATCAAATTATCCCTATCTGCAGATGATATGATTATGTACATAAGGGACCCCAAAAATTCCACAAGAGAACTCCTACAGCTGATAAACACCATCAGCAAATTGGCTGGATACAAAATTAACTCAAAAAAGTCAGTATCCTTCCTATATATAAATGACAATCATGCAGAAGAAGAAATTAGGAAAACTACAACCTTCACATTAGCCACAAGCAACATAAAATATTTAGGAGTTAGTCTAACCAAGCAAGTGAAGGACTTATTTGAAAAAAACTTCAAATCTCTGAAAAAAGAGATTGAACATGACGTCAGAAAATGGAGGGATCTCCCTTGTTCATGGATTGGAAGAATTTACATAGTAAAAATGGCCATCTTACCAAAAGCAATTTACAGATTCAATGCAATACCTATAAAAAATACCTATGAAAAATTGTAAAGACATTGAAAGGTCAATTCTCAACTTAATATGAAAAAACAAAAAACCCAGAATAGCTAAAACAATCCTATACAATAAAAGATCCTCCGGAGGAATCTCCATTCCAGATCTTGAGCTGTATTATAGAGCAACAGTAACTAAAAGAGCATGGTACTGGCACAGCAATAGGCTGGTTGATCAAGGGAATCAAATCGAAGACCCAGAAATGAATCCACACACATATGGTCACTTGATTTTTGACAAAGAAGCCAAATCTATTCAGTGGGGAAAAGGATAGCAACTTCAACAAATGGTGCTGGTCTAACTGGATGTCTACATTTAGAAAAATGCAATTAGACCAATATTTGTCCCCATGCACAAAACTCAAGTCCAAGTGGAACAAAGACCTCAACATAAAACCAGAGACACTAAATCGGTTAGAAGAAAAAGAGAGGGAAGAGCCTGGAACACATTGGAACAGGAGACAACTTCCTGAGCAGAACACCAACAGCCCAGGCCTTAATGTCAACAATTAATAAATGGGACCTCATGAGACTGAGAAGCTTCTGTAAGGCAGGAAACACTGTCAAAAGAATAATGTGACAGCCTACAGACTGGGAAAAGATCTTCACCAACCCTACATCTGACAAAAGTCTAATATCCAAAATATATAAAGAACTCAAGAAATTAAACACCACCAAACCAAATAACCCAATTAAGAAATGGGGCTCAGAACTAAACAGAGAATTCTCAGCACAGGAATATTGAATGGTGAAAAACACTTAAAGAAATGCTCAACATCTCTAGTCATCAGAGAAATGCAAATCAAAACAACTCTGAGATTCCATCCTAAACCCATCAGAATGGCTAAGATCAAAAATTCAAGTGACACCATGTGCTGGCGAGGATGTGGAGAGAGAGGAACACTCCTTCATTGCTGGTAGGAATGCAAACTAGTACAAACCACTTTGGAAATCTATCTGGTACTGTATCAGAAAACTGGGAATAGGGCTTCCTCAAGACCCACCTTTTCTACTCCTTGGAGTATACCCAGAAGATGCTCCAGCACACAACAAGAACATTTGCTCAACCATGTCCATAGCAGCCTTATTCATAATAGCCAGAACATGAAAATAGCCTAAGTGTCCCGCAGTAGAAGAATGGATAAAGAAACTGTGGTACATTTACACTATGGAATACTACTCAGCTATTAAAAACAAGGAATTCCCAAAATTTGTGGACAAATGGATTGAACTAGAACTTACCATAATGAGTGAGTTAACCCAGAAGCAGAAAGACCCAAAATGTATATACTCACTTATAAGTGGACACTAGCCCAAGGGCCATGTCCACTGGAAGTCTTCACTTACCAAGAAAGTGCGATAGATAAGCGGACATCCTATTGAGACTCTAGGTGAGAGACGAATGGGAGAATGGGGAAATAGAAGGATCCAGAAGGACCTAGTAACCTACAAGAAGAACATTTTGATGGGCGGATCTGGGCCCAGGCGTTCTGCTCAAACTATGGTACCAACCAAGAACAATACGTGCAATAAACATCTTACCCCTACCCAGATCTAGCCAATGGACAGGACATTCTCCACAGTTGAGTGGAGAGTGGGGTCTGACTTTCACACGAACTCTGGTGCCCCATATTTGACCACATCCCCTGGATGGGGAGGCCGGGTGGCGCTCAGGGGAAGGATTGCAGGCTACCAAGAAGAGACTTGATACCCTATGAGCATATACAGGGGGAGGAGGCCCTCCTCAGTCACAGTCATAGGGGAGCGGAATAGGGTGAAAGTGGGAGGGAGGGAGGAATGGGAGGATAGAAGGGATGAGATAACAATTGAGATGTAATATAAATGGATTAATAAAAAATTAATAAAAAAAAGAAAAATGCCCTGCTAAAGAAAAAAAAAGATTGCTACAATTGTATTAAGTCGTGTCTTTTCTTCCTAATTTTACCCTGAAGTTTGTCTTTAGCATTGAACACAATGTGCAATCATACCTCATTCTATAATTTCAGCATATGGCCCTTCACAAACAAAATTTTCCTGTCTTGCAGAGCAAGAATATTAAAACCATTTTTTCCATATGTGCTCACCTCATGTCTCTGTGTTGCATTTGGTAATTCTTCTGATACTCTAAACTTATCATTATTTTTAATGTCTGTTGATCAGCCAACAGCCAACAATAATATAGTCATGACAGCTTGAATGGTCAGATTATCACTAACATACTTTTTGCAACACTGTATTTCATTATTGTAACTTTTAGATATAATGATATGATATGCTTAGTACACTAAAGGACAATGTAATCATGACATTTATATGCACTCAAAACTCAAACATGTTCATATGATATGCCTTATTGATTTATTGGCTTAACAGTGGTGGTCTGGAGGCAGCGTATGCTTATACTCAGAGTGTTAGAAAATATAGTTCCTGTCTTCTTCAGTGACTTAGTCCTGGCTTAGCTACCCTTCATCTTAAGAATGTTGCATCTTAAACTCGTAGTATAGTAAATTCTATCACTTTATTGTTTTTCAAAAAATTCAATGGCTAATTTGTATTGAAAATAGAAAATGTTATAAAATAATAGTACTAGGATGAATATACTTCAGCAGTAATCTTTATTTCAACAATAATAAGCTGTGCATGTAGCGTACTGCCACGTTCAAACTGGAGTTCTTGCCTGTCATGCACAGGGCCTTGGGTTCCATCCTCAATACCACAAAACAAACAGCAAATAAAACCCCTTAGGGACCACAAGAAATAATGCCCAATTTCTTATACATCTGAAATATTTTAAACTGACACAACAATCTGAGGCTTCCTGTTTTAGAATTCATTTTATCAGAAAAAGATGGGACTGTTAACATTCTCTAGATTTTTCTAATCAATAGCTTGTGTTCAGTGATCCTAAAAACCTGAGCTCGCTGACTTCAAAAATCTAAATGCTTGAGAAACTTCAAAATACGGTTTATCTTGAAGTGAAACATTACTCTGCCTTTCTTATTTTCCTTTTCTTTTGGCTATTTCACTCAGTCTGCTATTTAATCTTTAATTACAGGCCACAAAAGAAGTAATAGAACGGGAAGCACCAGGGATGGCCCTGGCAATGCTGATGGGATCACTTAATGTTACACCTCTGGGCATGCTCTCTAGGTAAGAAAGCCACCAACCAATTGCAAAGAAAGTGAACTCCTGACTACAAATCAGTACCCTAGAACAGTAAATCTATTACAGGTTAGTCACAAGACTTAAGTTCATCACTTTTTATCCGTAGTTAATAGTCTTTCCATCCTTTGTAGCTGTCTCAACTAGTCCCCGCTTATTTATTTTCGGTTTTGTTTTTCTTAATTTAGATTTTGAAAGACTGTTTTATCACTGCGGGAAGCCATCAACCCTAATGCATAAGAGTTGTGTTCATCAAAATGTAAAGTTATTCTTTTTGTGATTGTTTATAATCACCAATTGAGATCTATTAATTGTAGCTAGATGCTAATTTAATGCAATGAACCACTAAAATTTATTAAAAATCACCTATTCTCACCTTTTAGGAAGTTATTGCTCTATTAAATCGGTTTATTATTATATTAAATTAGTATATATAAAACTTTGATGGCATAGGTGGTGGCATCTGGTGGTTTCTTAGTATTTTAGCAAATCATAGGTCATAATTCTATAAATGAGCTTAGTATACATCATTTAATATAAAACTTAATTTAGTCAGGGTTTCTTTTACTGACTTTTGAATATGGACATTTAATCTCATACTAGCCAAAAATATATAACTTTGTAAGTTTATAACTTTATAATCTCAGCATAGCCACTTATATTCTACTTGAAATATAACTATAAAAGCTAAGGTATCTATTTAGTTATATAAATGTTGTTCAACACAACTTTCCTGTTATTTTAATTAAATTTATATTTCATTAGTAGCAGTCATTGGAAGTACAGCTATGAATGAATCATCAATTCTATTCTTTTTACTGTCCTGTATATAAAGTATTATAGTGTTTAGATTAATAAGTGTAAATGAAATTTAAATAATATGAGAGATTATATATATAATTTGTTCTTTTAGAATTTCATACATGCTTTGGTAATATTTTCCCCTCCATCAAATTCTTCCTGTATCCTTTTCTCTTTACTTCTCATGCAGCATTATACCTGATTTTTTACCGATGATCATCAAGGCCAATGTAGACTGCAAAAATATTCTTAGTTGTGTGGCCTACCACTGGAACATAGTAGACTTATCAGGGGCTGCATTAGAGAAAAGAACATGTGCATCTCTCAACAGCTAAGAATTGCTAACAGCTGTCCAGCTAGAGGTGAAATTACATGCCCCTCCCCCTCCCCTTCTCCACACTTAGATTTGATTTGGCTTGGGCTTGCACAGGTCTATTATGCTGCCATACCACTGTGTGTCCCTATGTGCGGATACCCTGCCGTGTCCAGAAAGACACTGTTTCCTTGTATTTATCCACTGCCCTGGCTTGTACATTCTCATCCTTCTGTCTTTGTCAGCGATTCCTGAGAAGGCTGAACATCTGGTCTCTTCTTCTCTGCTTGTTATCCATTGTGGGTCTCTGTGTTGATCGCCATCTACTGCAAATATACATTCTCTGATGGAGTTTAAAAGATACCTTAATCTATGAATATAATATCATTGGGAGCTGGTTTAATATATGTCTACTTAACAAGTTATACATGTAGTTTCTTTTCTCGTGTCTATTGTTAATCTAGCTATAAGTTCCTAGCCCGATAATGGTGGCACATCTGGATTTCATCTTGGGGATCAGGCCTTCAATGTGATTATAAGGTGGTTAGTTATTGACATGGCATTCATGGCACTGTTGCACAAGTGGGCAATGTCTTGCCAGGCTAGCCATTACTTTAGCTCATGGTTCACAGCTCAAAACAATTGACAGATACTTTTCTCCTTCAGTAGTCTGTACAAAACCAGCTAGCGCTATGGTAGCTATTTAGTAAGACCAAAGCTTCCAGATCTGTGCCAGCTTGATAATCATGTTCTGTGACTCAAACATGTGGTATCTTCAGCAACAGGATCATATTATCAAGTTATAAAGGTAGCCATGAGCATTAACAATGGTCTGTGATGCTTGGAAGTATGTCTTGGGAACCTCAGTGGCCCACAACTCAAAATTAAAAGAGGTAGCCCATTCCTGGATCTTAAATTTTTTTCAGTTAGTCTCTTTTCTAGTAGGAGTACTGATGCCCCATTAAAGGGTAGTGGGTGTCCATATTTTTTTTAAAAACCCTTGTGTTATTTTTCCATCCAGTTTCCCTCATCTACCTGGCTCTCCTTTGTTCTAAGCCAACCTCTTCTTTCCTATTCTCTAATTTCCTCTTGATTTTCATACCAGTGCATTCTGTCTCCCCACCATTGAATGCCCCTTCCCATAGGCCTTTACTAATTTCCTGGCCTCTATGGTTGTTCCAGATGAAACACATGTACCCATAGTTTCAAACCTGATATCCACAAATGAGAGAAAACATGTGATATTTATCTTTCTGGGTCTGAGTTTCCTCAAACAGAATGATTGGTTCCAGCTCTATCTGTTTGCCTTCAAATTTCATATATTCATCTTTGCTGAGTAATATTCTCTTGTGTAAATATACAATTCTTTTCTCCCATCCAAGTACTAACCAGGCCTGACCCTGCTTAGCTTCCGAGATCAGACAAGATCGGGTGCATCCGGGGTGGCATGGCCATAGAGTACAATTCTTTTCTTTATTCATCCATTAGTTGATGAGCATCTAGCCTATGAACAGATCAGCAATGAACATAGACGAGCAAGTATCTCCATGAAAAAATAAAGTAGTCCTTCAGGTATACCCTCTGAGTTACATGGTAGAATTATATGGTATGAGTTATATGGGAAAACCATTATCCGAATATTTAGGAACCTCCATTCTGATTTCCATGGTTGATAGTTTTCACTGCCACTAGTTCTTAAAAGTCCATGCTGTTTTTTTCTTATCAAAATGTTTATTGGTATTACCTACACAAAGGTAATATATCTAGTTACAAAGTGGCAGGATATAAAATTTTTAAAATATCAGTATCCCTTCTGTATACAAATGATAAATAGGCTAAGAAAGAAATCAGGGGAACCACAACTTTCACAATAGCCACAAATAACATAAAATATCTTGGTGTAACTCTAACTAAACAAGTGAAAGATTTGTATGACCAGAACTTTAAGTCTTTGAAGAAGCAAATTGAAGAAGCTATCAAAAGATGAAAAGATCTCCCATGTTCATGGATCAATAAGAATAACATTATAAAAATGACCATCTTACCAAATCTATAGATTCAATGCAATTATTATCAAAACGCAATTCTTTACAAACCTTGAAGGAGCAAAATCAACTTTATATGAAAAAAAAATTTAAAACTCGGGATAGTTATAACAATTTTGTACAATAGAATAACTTCTGGAAGTATCACCAACCCTGATTTCACTCTATAGTACATTTTAGAAGCTGCTAACCCGCACGGCTGGTTCACCCAGGAATTTAAGTTTTATTCCTTCTCAAGTCTCTGAGGGGCATTGAAGGCCAGATAGTATAGTTTTACAATCAATTTTAGTTGGTTAGGGGATAAGATCTTTTTAGATCATGATAACGAAGTTAAGGGTAGAGTTGATATAGGACAGATATTTAGTTTCATTCAAAAATTTACCCCAACAAGACAGGAAAGACGTTTACTTCAAGCTGGACAAATACAAATAGTCAAACTACTATGAGTGTAACATTTATAGACTTCATGATTGTCACATGGTTCTCCCTGCTGTATGTAGTTTGTTTTATACATGTGTAATAAATGAAGTGTATTTTTAAAATAAAATAAAATTGTTTTTTCTCTTTTTAAAAAGAAAGTAAAAAGGAATGTTAAAAGCTTATTTTTTCTAAAAAATAAAAAAACTGATGGGGGCATTTTTTACCATAAGGCATGTGGAAATTTCCTAAAGTGGTACATTTAAAATGGCTCTATTTGCTGCTTCCGTGAGACTCATTGTAGATGGAAATCCAGTAGTTGAAATTGAAAGGCTAGGAAAGATAAATTAAATGCAGGCATAGCTCAATAGGAAGCTATTTTCCTAGAGTGCAAAAGTCCCTTGTTTGATTCCTAACACTGCAAAACTTCTAAAAGAAATTTAAAAATAAATAAACTAAGAATAACTTAAAAAGCGCGCCAGAACTGTAGCATGCAGAAGAAGGTTATAGTTCCGTCAGGTCAGAAGGAAGTCAGAAACTCAGGGCAGGAACCTGGAAGAAGAACCTGATAGAGGCCATAGAGTTTGCTTATTGCTTTGCTCCCAATGGCTTGCTCAAAGCTTCCTTCCTACCTTCCTTGCTTCCTTCCTTCCTTCCTTCCTTTCTTTCATTCTATCTTTCTTCCTTCCTTTCTTTCGTTCTATCTTTCTTTCTTTCTTTCAGGATTTGCTTATTTATTCACTTCACATCCTGGTCATAGCCTCCCCCTCCTATGCTCCCAGTCTGCCACCCCAGCTCATCAAGTAGCATCAGGACTGAGTTCTTCCTCTTCCCCTGTGGCCTGGCTAGGCAGTCCCTTCAGGGGAAAGTAATTAAAGCGTCAGCCTGCTTTCTTGTAGAACCCAGACCACCTGCCCAGGAGCTGTACCACCCACAATGGTCAGGCCCTCCCATATAATCAACCAATGTCTCCTATTGCATTTTCTTGGTTGAGAGTTTTTTTTCCCAGATAACTTCTGCAAGTGGACAGTGAACTAACCAAGACATATGCATTCTGAAAACTTTTAGCAATGTATATTCTTGTTTATTATAAATGTGATATTTTGTACTTTACTGAAATTTGTCCAATACATGTAAGTCGACTGATATGTGCTTGTAGAGTAGTCTTTATTTTGTCTTCAAGATCAATGCTAACATCGTGTGTGTGTGTGTGTGTGTGTGTGTGTGTGTGTGTGTGTGCATGCAAATGCACACATGCACACCGCATGCAAGTGCATGGGTACAGTGCACACGTGCATGTCGAAGCTAGGTGATAATTTTTATTATCATTCCTCAGGCACCATCTAGCTTTTCTTTTATGAGCAATGATTTGTCACTAGCCTTGATCTTGTCAAGAAAGCAAGCCCCAGAGTTCTATTTCCATCTCCCTAACTGTAGAATTATACAAGTCCAAACCACCATGCTGGACTTTTTTCTTTTCTTTTCTTTTCTTTCTTTCTTTCTTTCTTTTCTTTCTTTCTTTTTTTTTTTAATGTAGGCTATTGAGATTTGGACTCACATTTTATGTTTGCTACCATTTGAGCCATCATCCCAGCCTCCACTTATAATCCTGATATTAGTGTTTCTGTATTTTTTATTCTTAAACTATTCCAATTTGATGGGTTTACAAAAACTTTATTTTCTCTCTATTATTTTTCTGTCTTAAAACTTACTTCATTTACCCTGGCAAAAATGATCTCAACACTCGGGAAGCCAAAGTTAGGGGAATCTCTGTGAGTTTGAAGCCAGCCTGGTCTACAAAGTGAGTCCAGGAAAGCCAAGACTACACAGAGAAACCCTGTCTCAGGAGCAAAAATAATTAGTGGGTTTTATTTTTATTTTATACTTACTATCTCCTTCCTTTTTTATTTGAGTTTGCTTTGTCCTTCATTTGTATTCTTGGAATGGAAGTTTGTATTGATTTGTGTTTTCTAATATAAGCATTAAAAACATCCATTAGTCTGTTGTTTTGTTTTTGTTTTCATTTGCTTTAAGGTTTTTCTTTCCTTTCAGGCTTATTCTTTTATTTATGGATTATTCTCAAATTTGTTGTTTAGTTTCCAAGTAGATAGGAATTTTCCTATTGTCTTTCTGCTTTTAGGTTATAAGTTGATTTCACCATAGTAAAAGAACTCGTGAGTCTTTCAGAGTCATTGTGGTCCAGTGCAGGATCTTTCTTTGTGACTTTATCATATGCCTTGGATCAGAATGTATATTATTCTGTACATTGTTTATTCTATATATGCCCATTGGTTTCAGTTATGTTGTCATATTACTGAGTTCTATATCATTTTATTTTACTTTTCATTTGTTCTATTGCAATAGCTGAAGATGTCATTTACATGAATTGTTCAAGGAAATTCTGGTTATTTACCCCATCAATTGAATATATGTTCTTGTATAATCTGCATATTGATGTTTATAAAATTTTTATTAATAATAGACTAAACCTAAACTCAACTGAAACATACTGCATTAGCTGAAGATAAGCCAACTATTAGGCAGCTATATAATATAATGTTTCTCATAAAAAAAATGAAATGACCATTCAAATCACAAAAGATGGGAGATGCATAAGTGCCTAACCGTAATTAAAAGCTGCCAGTTTAAAAAGGATCATAGTTGAGTTTTGATTTTATAAATGCTGGAAATGGTAAAACTTTAAGGGCATAAAATGAGCAATGTTTTCTAGGGTTAGCAGAAGAGGGAATTGATGAATGGGTAACTCATAGCTGACATTAAGGAAGGGGTGTTTTTTGGTTCTGACACAATTTGAGGGTACAAGTCAAAAACCGCCTACCTCCCATTGTCATTCTCAGCAGCCTAAGGAATCCCAGAAAATTGGGACCCTCTGGCCAAATCAGGAACCATGACATTAGCACACTGAAGATAAAATCAAGGCTGCTCAGTTCATGAAGTTGAGGTGGTAATTTTACTAAATGCATTTTATTATAGGCATATGTGTGAAGAGTATGAGCATACATGTCCTTCCATTTTCTCTTGTCTTTTCTCTTTTTTCAGAGGTTTTGCATTTTCATTGTAGAGGTCCTTCCCTTCTTTGGTTAAGTTTATTCCCTGATGTTTTTGAGACTATTATAAATTGGATTGCATCCATGTCTTTTTCTTGTGTTTGTTGTTGGAATATAGAAAAGCTATTGATTTGTGCAAATTGATTCTGTATTTGCCACTTATCTGATAAAGAATTTATCATACGTAGAAGTTTTCAGACAGACTTTTTGGGACTTCTAAAGTATAGTATTATATTATCTGCAAATAGGCATAGTTTGGCTTCTTTTTTCCCTGTGGGTATCCCTTTACTTCTCGCTCTCTCTTGCCTGACTGCTCAGCTAGTACCTCAAGCACAATATTCAAAAGGAGTGTGGACAGTGAACATCCCTGTCTCATTGCTGACTTCAGTGGATTTCCTTCAAGCTTTTCTCTATTTAGGATTATGTTAGCTGTGAGTTTCTCTTACATAGATTTTATTAGGTTGAACTATGTTCTCTTTAGTTTTTTGTTCTCTAGGCATCTTAGATTTGTCAGTGGCTTTTTTCTGATTCTATTGAAATGATTATGTGATTTTTTTTCTTTAACTATATTTAAAAATATTTTTATTAATTTATTCATATTACATCTCAATTGTTATCCCACCCCTTGTATCCTCCCATTCATCCCTCCCTCCCACTTTCCCCTTCCTCCCCTCCCCTATGACTGTGACTGAGGGGGACTTCCTCCCCCTGTATATGCTCATAGGGTATCAAGTCTCTTCTTGGTAGCCTGCTACCCTTCCTCTGAGTGCCACTAGACCTCCCCATCCAAGGGATGTGGTCAAATACGGGGCTCCAGAGTTTGTATGAAAGTCAATCCCCACTCTCCACTCCACGGTGGAGAATGTCCTGTCCATTGGCTAGATCTGAGTAGGGGTTCAAGATTTACTGCATATATTGTCCTTGGCTGATGCCACAGTTTGAGCAGGACCCCTGTGCCCAGATCTGCCCATCATAATGTTCTACTTGTAGGTTTCTGGGACCCTCTGGATCCTTCTGTTTCCCCATTCTCCCATGCTTGTCTCACCTAGAGTCCCAATAGGAAGTCTTCCCCTCTATCCCACTTTCCTGGTAAGTGAAGACATTCATGGGTCATGCCCCTTGGGCTAGTGTCCAGATATAAATGAGTATATATCATTTGAATCTTTCTGCTTCTCGGTTAACTCACTCATGATCATTTCTAGTTCAATCTATTTGTCCACAAATTTCGGGAATTCCTTGTTTTTATAGCTGAGTAGTATTCCATAGTGTAAATGTACCACAGTTTCTTTATCTATTCTTCTACTGAGGGACACTTAGGCTGTTTCCAGGTTCTGGCTATTATGAATAAGGCCGCTATGAACATGGTTGAGCAAATTTTCTTGTTGTGTGCTGGAGCATCTTCTGGGTATATTCCAAGGAGTGGAATAGCTGGGTCTTGAGGAAGCCTTATTCCCAGTTTTCTGAGAAAGCACCAGATATATTTCCAAAGTGGTTGTACCTGTTTGCATTCCCACCAGCAATGAAGGAGTGTTCCTCTCTCTCTCTACATCCTTGCCAGATGTGGTGTCACTTAAGTTATTGATCTTAGCCATTCTGATGGGTATAAGATGAAATCTCAGCGTTGTTTTGATTTGCATTTCCTGGATGATTAAGGATGTTATATATTTAAGTGTTTCTCGGCCATTCGATATTCCTATGTTGAGAATTCTCTGTTTAGTTCCGAGCCCCATTTCTCAATTGGGTTTGGTTTGGTGGTGTTTAATTTCTTGAGTTCTTTATATATTTTGGATATTAGACCTTTGTCAGATGTAGAGTTGGTGAAGATCTTTTCCCAGTCTGTAGCTGGTCGCTTTGTTCTGTTGACAGTGTCTCCTGCCTTACAGAAGCTTCTCAGCCTCATGAGGTCCCATTTGTTAATTGTTGGCCTTAAGACCAGGGCTGTTGGTGTTCTGTTCAGAAAGTTGTCTCCTGTGTTTAAGTGCATTTTTGTGGTTCATTATATTTATCAACATGGATGGGACCAATCCTGCATTTCATGCATAAAACCAACTTGATTATTCTGTATAGTTTTTTGTTTTTTCTGTTGTGTCTATTGCACATATTTGGGTTTGGAGTGGTACTAGACTGGCTTTGTAGAAGGAGTCTGGGAATGTTCCTACTGTTGCTGGCTGTAGACCTTTGAATGATGTGACTCCTTTTGATTCTCAGGTACTTTTTAGCTGGAAGACTTTTAAAAATATTTTTATTAATTTATTCATATTACATCTCAATTGTTATCCCATCCCTTGTATCCTCCCTTTTTTTTTTCTATTTCAGTACCTTCACTTGTTATGCTTCTGCTTAGATTGTTTTTTATTATTTTAGTTTGATAGTTTGTTTGAATTTAGAAACTTACTCTTTTAGGTGTTCCTACTTAATGGAATATTAGTTTTAGAAATATTCCCATATAATATTATAAATTTTTGATGTAGGTTGTAATGCTTCCATTTTATTTCTGATTCTGTCAATTAGGGTACTCTTTTTCTTTCTTTTAGTTAGTTGGAGCTAGGGTATATCAATTTTGGTCATCTTCTCAAAGACCAGATCTTAGATTTGTTGTTTTCTTGGATTTCATTGATTTCTGCTCTGATTTTTATTATTTCTTGCTATCAACTGTGTTTGGTTTGGATTTGGTTTGTTCCTGATTTTCCAACTTTTTGAGGTGCATCATTAAGCTACTTTAATTAGATAGGTAGATAGATAGATAGATAGATAGATAGATAGATAGATGTACATATATATTTCTTTTCTTTTTACTGTAGGAAATTAGAGCTATCAATTTTCCTCATAGTATTGCTTTCAGTGTGTCCCAGAGATTTGTGTATGTATGTGTTTTTCATTTAAATTTCATCCCTATAATTTTTTTCTTGCTTTCTTCTTTGACCCATTCATCATTTACTAATTGCTTAATAACCATTAGTTTACATATTTACTAGAGGTTTATTTGCTATTAATTTTTGTTTTGTTGTATTGTAATCAAGTATCATACAGGGGATGATTTTTGTCTTTTCATTTTTCTAATGACCTGTTTTGTGTCCTAGGAAATAGTTTATTTTAGAAAATAATCCATGTACTTCTGAGTGGAATGTGTATTCTTTGGTGTTTGGATAGAATAGTTCATAGATATCTGTTAAGTCCATTTGTTCTATGATATCAATTAATTCTGATACTTTTCTGTTATCTTTTTTTCTGGCTGACCAGTCTATTGGAGTACATAGAGTGTTAAAATCACCCACTATTAATGTACTGATGTTAATCTGTGTCTTTAGTTCCAATTGTATATGTATATATGAAGTTAGGTACCCAACAATTTGGTGCATATATGTTTGGTATAGTAATTACTTTGATTGACTGTCCCCTGCCTTGAAGGAAGTGTTCCTATTCTGGTTAGTTTTACGTAGAAGTCTATTTTGTCAGATAATAGGATAACAATGCCTGCTTGCTTCCTGGTCCCATTTGATGTTTCATATGTCTGTCTGTCTCTTTTTTTTTTCTTTACTTTTTAATGATGGAAATGAAACTATACCTAAAAGAGAAGCTTCTATAAAAACTATTTCTTCTTCTCTGTCATGTATCAGTCCTCAAACTTGACGTTGGCCTCCCATCTAGCCTTGCATTTCAGAGCTGGGTCTCTAAAGACATCTTATTGACAGCAGTTCTATCCAAGGGAGTATGCAAAGAGTGCCTTGTGGGCATGGGGTGACTGGAATTATAACATTTCACAAGGGACTTGATCTTTGATCTCTAGGATTTTCTTCTTGCCCATGACTGCTGTTACTTTTTGGAGACAGTGGTCAATCCCAGCCACCAGAGCATGGCTGTAAGCATGGCTTGAGGTGCCATCCTCAATATTCCTCATTGATGCCAGCTTTGCATCCCGAGTAGAGTTCAGCCAGGACCAGCAACACTTTCCGAGTTTTCATCAATGCCCATTTCCACAGCAAGCAATTGGTTCTCAGTAAAAAGGAACGCTGTCTGTCTTTTTACTCTAAGGTCGTACCTATCTTTAAAACTAGAATGTGTTTCTTAGAGACGGAGGACGAGTGAATTTTCTTTCTTGATTTATTCATTCTATCTGTGTCTTTTGTTTGGAGAACTGAGGTAATTGATATTTAAAGCTATTGTTGCAATGTGTATAATGGTCATCATGTTATTAATTTTAGTATTGTTGCTTTTGTTATCCTTGGTATTTTGTATTTTGTAATTATGGACTTTGTATTTTTTTCCATAATCTTTCTGCAAGGCTCATTTTTCTCTTCAGCCTCAATAATCTTTCCTGTACTCTCCTCAGGTTTGGCTTGTTGGATATAAATTGTTTTAGAATGTTTATGTTGTGGAAATTTTTTCTCCTTCAACTATGGCAGGTAGATTTGCTGGATATAGTATTTTTAGCCTTGTTGGTGTCTTTTAGCACTTGGGATTCATTACTCCAGGTATTTGTAGCTATCAAAGTTCACTGAGACATCAGTTCCTATTCTGATAGGTTTTTCTTTCTATGTCACGTGCATTGTTTCTTTTGCAGCTTTCAGTACACTTCTTTGTTATGTATTCTTTGTGTTTAAATGATGATCGGCAATGGGGATTTTCTATTCTGGTCTTTTTTTGTGTTCTGTGTGCTTCTTGTGCTCGTATGCATGTGTGTCTATTGTTTGTTTGTTTGCTTTTGGGGATGGGAAAATTACTTTCTATGATCTTGTTGACAGTCTGGTCTATTACATTGAGTTGGTATTCTTATCTATGCCTATAAGTAAAAGGTTGTTTTGCTTTATTTTGTTT
Source organism: Acomys minous (assembly GCF_964271855.1). NCBI lineage: Eukaryota > Metazoa > Chordata > Mammalia > Rodentia > Muridae > Acomys > Acomys minous. The sequence continues at coordinate 38,939,716 of NC_140489.1, read as the reverse complement.
TTCATGGTATCCTATAGCCACATGTTCTATGTATTCCTTTCCTGTGCCTTTAAAATTTTTTAATGTTCCCTACTTATTTGGTCTAGATACCCTATTTTATCTTCAAGGCCTTTTGATTGGACAGGATATTCTATTGTGGGCTTATTTATTCTATAAGAAAATATGAATAAACTATAACATTTGTTAATGCTATAAATTTAAGATTATGATATGAGACATTAATTATAGTGGAAATTAATGAAGATATATGGAAAGTTTATGTACAGTTTTCTTTCATATTTCATAATCTTGATTTCATAAAAATAAAATTTAGTTAAAAACTTAAGTTAAATTCTATTGTCATTATATTCAACTTAAAAAAAACAAAGCATTCTAATCTTAAATAACCTGTGTTACTCAATTCACATTATGAGCCTAAGAAAATCTTGCCAAAACTATAAAAAGACAGTAGAAACAAAGGAAAAATATAGGCCAATATCTGTTGTACAATAGATATAAAAACTTAATGAAGTACTAACGTACAGATACACACATATACACAAATATTAATGCAAAAAATGATGGAAAAAAGTCATGAATTTTAAAGAAAGCTAGGGTGGGAGCATATGTGAGAAATGTTATAATTAAAATGCAGGTGGTGGGGCATTCTTTTAGTCCCAGGACTTGGGAGGGAGAGGCAGGTGGATCTCTGTGAATTCCACACCAGCCTCCTATACATAGCAAGTTCCAGGACAGCCAGCACTACAGAGAAATTGTCTCAGAACAAGAAGAAATAAAATGCTTTTCTAAATCAGTATAGATAATCTTAGGTTCTCCCCCCACCCCAATTAATCTATTAACATGATGATTCAGGCTAATAAGTCATTTGGTGAACATATTTGTTTCTTGAAATCCATTGGTCTTCGTGTGTGTGTGTGTGTGTGTGTGTGTGTGTGTGTGTGTGTGTGTGTTCCCAAATATACCCCATTTGGGTCCACATAATTTTCTTGCATGTATCTTTAGAAGGCTGACCATTTTGAACTGGACATCCAGTTGGTGTGCTCTGCCCTGAGGATAGCCACCTCACCTGCTCACAGCCTTACTCATTTGTCTGTGGTTCTTTGTGTAGGCTTGAGGCCTTAGGGCCTTTCTCCCATGCAGTCTGGCAAGTTTGTTGTCTCATCTATATTCAGCCCACATTTGGGTGGCCGTATTGGCAAGGCTTTACAGTGTAGCTTCTGATATCCCTAGGAGACAATAACACAGCAAAGTCCCAGAAAAGCAGTTGATAAAATTCAGTACATTGTAGTGGTTCTGAGCAACCAAGGGTTAGAATTTTATTTACTTAATAGTGCAGATGTAATTAACAATTACATGTTACTAATATTCTTTTATTAGAAATAAAAGTTCTATTATAACTAATTCTACTCAACATTATACAAAGCAAAAGGCTTTGTATACACATTGAAACAGGACTTTATGAATACACACACATAAAATCAGTAAAAGTCAGTAGTTTTAGGACCAGTGGATAAAGACTTCTCTATAGCTGCAAAATTGGAGTCCCCATTTCAGCCAGCTTTCCATATTCTGTATACGCTAGCACCTCCCAAGACCCGAAGGCCAAGCTAAGAGGTGTAGGGGCAGTGACTAAGATCAGATAAAAATCTCATGACCCTTCCACTGCCTCCTTCTCTTAGAGAACATCAAAAAAAACTTAATAGGCCCAATCCTGAAAGTCTCTTGAAAGTAGTCACACCTGATCTGATGTGGACTGTGGCTCAGGAGACAATGCTATATAACAGCTACTGATAAGATTTCAAACTTCTAAGGTATATGTAGTAACAAGAAATATACTTTATGCTATAATCCTGCGCACACATGCATACACACACACACACACACACACACACACACACACACCTGCCTTCATGTCTTTGAACATGGTATGTATAGATGAATATATGTATTTAATCATAACTGTGTATGTATTTATAGTAAAAGCCTATGAAACTATCAGCAAGAAACTCTGCCTTAATAAATAAAATGGTAATCAATCAAAGACATGACATGACTTTAACTTTGGGTCTTCACATATACTTGTGCACACATGCATCCATACTCATATGAACACACAGGTGCACAGACATGTATACCTCATACACACATACATATGAAAAAAATATTTAGAAAGTTACTGATTTCCCCCGGCATGGTGGTGCTCTCCTGTAATCCCAGCACTGGGGAGGCAGAGGCAGTTGGATATCTGGTTCTAGGCCAATCTGGTCTACAGGGTGTGTCCAGGACAGCCAATGCTACACAAAGAAACCCTGTCTTTAAAAAAAAAAAAAAGCCAGTAAAACAATACAAAAAAAGAATTGATTTTCTACAAACCAATATTATTATATCTTATACTCTTTTATTTTTACAATCTAGTTTAAGAGTGTAAATGGCAACTGTGGAAATTGGGAAGTAGCTTAATGACAGGTATTTTTGCCCTGTATATGGAAAACCCTGGAGTTGCTGGTCATGGTGGGACTTCAGTAATCCAGGTGTGCCTTACTTTTATTTTGATTAAGTAGCCATAAAAACTCTGTTATCTCATACATAAAGTAGAAATTGTGTTAATAATCTACCCCATAGGGCTGTTCCTAGTGTGATATGAAAGTTCAGTAAAGGGTAGAGAGATATTTCAGTCAGTAAAGCACTGCCTAGAAATTGTCAGCCATTGACTTCAGATTTTCAAATTTTACACAATCTAAGTATCATGGCAAAAACTTGTAATGCCAGAAATGCCAGGGACACAAGCCTACTTACCCTGTCTTAAACAAAATGCAGAAGTTACCTGAGAAACAACTTAATGTTGTTCTTTGACCTGTATACACACAAGGACACTTACATTTAAACACATACACATACACATGAGAGAGAGAATATAAGTAAAATATATGGCAAGAAATAAAAATTAACTGTTATATATTACTTATCAACTCAATCTAATATCATAGCATTAATAATAAAAAGGCCCCCCTACAACTCACCCTTTGTCAAGTTTAAGAAAATCAATATTATGGTAGAAATCGAAGTTGAATATTTAGAGGGAAAATAAATGATACTGAGATTAAATGCTGGAAACTAAACCTCATAGTGTCAGCAAAAGAATTGTTTTATTTGGTTTTGTTTGTAATATAAACCTCAGGCTTTCCATCCTTGACTAAAGTTACTAGTGCCTTCTACTGGGTTTTGTATCTAGCCAGTTGATTTAAACATTGAAATTGAAGTTGACCAGTGATTAAAAAGACCAGGAATTTAAAAGAGATGGGGAAGGTGGCAGCATAAGGTTGGCTAGAGAGAAGAAAGAGAGGTATTATAGTTAAATTATAATCTCAAAAGTAAAAAATTTGAAGAGAAATTGACAAGGGTCTCTCAGAGACCTTTGTATATTAAAACACTTGTGGTTCTATTTTATTTTTATTTATTTTTTATTTTTTTATTTTTATTTTTATTTTATTTATTTATTTATTTATTTTATTTTTTTATTTTTATTTTTTGGTTTTTCGAGACAGGGTCTCTCTGTGTAGCCTTGGCTGTCCTGGACTCGCTTTGTAGACCAGGCTGGCCTCGAACTCACAGCGATCCACCTGCCTCTGCCTCCCGAGTGCTGGGATCAAAGGCGTGCGCCACCACGCCCAGCCACACTTGTGGTTCTAGGTATGACTAAGCTCTCTTGCCTTTTCCCCCACAGCAATTCACTTGTGAAATGTTTTCTTTTACTTAACTTTCTACACTTTTTGAAAGTTTATAGTGCAAATATAAACCTCACTCAACTCCTGAATGCTTTCTAATTTAGAATTTTTGAACATCAATAATACTACGTTAGACATATTACTATACTTTGTTCTTGAACCCTTTCAATTTGTAAAAGATAAAATAAAACAAAAAGGCAGTTGTTCAAGGGTAACATTTCTTTAAAGTAGCTTCTTTATTCTGATTCCATGTTTTGTCCATTTTTCTAATCCAGTGTTCTAAACACTATTATAAGAATATTAGTCACAATGTCCAATTTGTATAACAATTGGTAATCTCTTACTGTAACATTTTGTTTATATAATATTTCTCATATAAAACAGTATTATTGGCATTTGTTGCAATTCTTTATTCAATTTACTTTCTCTCTCACTTTTTTCTTTCAGACCAGTGTGTGGAATTAGGGGTAAAACTCTGATAATTAACCTGCCTGGTAGCAAGAAAGGATCTCAGGTAAGCATTCTTGACATTATGGATTTTTGAATGGTCTTTTAACCAACTGTGAGTGTAGACAAACAAAGAGCTGAATATACCACAAAGCTGCTCACTGCTGATACTAATCAGAGAGTCAAGATATTCCCGAAAGCACTCTCAAATTTCATGATTCATTAGAACTAATCATAGAACTTACTTACACTTTATGTGCATATAGTTATGGCCTATAGAAGTTAAGGATACAGATTAAAACGAGCCAAGCGAGGTGCATTGGAGCCCAGTAAGCACACCAGATGCAAAGCTTACTTTGTGTTCTTACTGTGCATTCACAAATTTATCACTCTGCTGACATTGTGACAATGCACATAGAATATTGCCAATCAGAGAATCTAATTTGAACTGTTTTGCTTGCTTTTGTGTTTGTTTATTCATCTTAACTTATTATACACTGCCTGAGTGGTTGAGTTTCAGTCCTATCCCTTTAGTGTCCAGTATCTCTAACAGGCAAAGCAATACCACAGTAGGGCCACACATGCATTGTGATTCACGTTCTTAAGCAGTCTAGTAGTAATCTGATCTCTGGCAAACAAGAACACTCTCAAGCATGAGAAGTATCCCAGAAGGCCCCCTTCTATTAGCTAAAGGCAAGGGTAGACTCTTTCTTTGTGATAATTAATCCTGCACTACATATGGTATGGTATGTTCTATCCTTTAGCTAATGCCTTTTACCAACCAATTAACATTATATTTATTCTAACATTTATATTACTTAATACAGTAATATTATCAGAGAGAATATGACTGATTTGCAAGCAACAACATGATATATGACTAGATTTAGAGGAACTAGTAATCTACCCTTTAAAGGCATTATGTACATTTTTATATTTTAATTGCAATTTACTAATTCCTCAACTTAATCTGTTGGTCTTCATACTATGTTACACATTCATGCAGGAATATATAACAGAAATTAGATGTAACAATTTCCCGTTCTTTGCTGGCCAATCATTTTTTGTTGGTGTTACACTTTAAAGGGGCTTTAATTTACTTTCTAAATATATTTGGCTAACAGTATCAGTACTGATAGAGTAATAACAATGCCAGTATTACAGCATATCTAAATGTAAAAATAGTACAACTGAAAAATAAATTCCAAAGATATTGGATTAAAATAAGGTCAGAAGATCCTGGATTACTGGAGTTCTCTTCAGAGCAATAGTTAGCTGATACATCGTCACATCAGGTGACCAGATGTCTTCTAGAGTGATGCAGCTCAGGTTTCCAGGCTTGTCCGTTTCCAAATACTGGTCTCAGCAGCATATGTCTTTCCCATTTCAAGTATTTATTATACTTGTGATATTGAACATTACCTTGTGTTGAGCCTTTTTTGATACTTCAATATAAAATTCTCTTTCGCTCATTAAATAATATTTTCTTTGGTTCCTCTACCTCTGGTTTTCATTCCTTCTTTTGTTTTACATCTTTGAAGAGCTGTAAAGTCCAGTCACCATGCTGGTTCACGTTACCATTGCTAGTATTGGTCTAAACTTTTATATCGCAGCAGGATATTGTCATCTACAAAATTCTTGTTCAAGAACCACACAGTCACTTTTTAAAAAATAGGAAAGTTTTAAGGAACTCATGACTTTGTATTTAGCTACATATGTGTCTGTCCTTGGCTGCATGGGGCGTGCCTGCCGCACATTAGACATGCCTGATAGCACCTCCCGCTCAGTCTACTCCTGTTCATATTGCAGGGTTACTCAGGTAAAGAGTACCAGCTCTTTATTGGACTGTCTCTCCATCTAGGTGATAAAGTAGCATCCACTATCAAGTCTAACTTATCCAGATGTGCTAAAGACAAAAGGAAACATCAGGAATTCTGATACACACCCCCAACATTAAAGATATACTTAACATTTCCTTTCTTAGAAATTATCTTCTATTCTGGCACCCACCTTGCTATGGCCACTGTGACAAATTGAAAAAATAAAAAGGTTTAGGGATCGTGGTGGAAAGGGTATATTTGTAAAGAAAAACATTTAGTTGTGTGTCTTTGTCCAAATGCCCCTTTCCTAGAAAAGTGAAGAAATCTAACTCATAGGAGTCTCCTTATTCATCACCTCTCTTATACTGACTGTGATTCATAAGGGCATATAAGAGAAGCGAAAGTTTGAAGTGTTTATTTCACTCTCTAAGTTATTGTTCCTAATATGAAAAAATGCAAAACCTATTTATATCCTAAGGAGTTACCAACATCGATCTTAACTTGAAATTTATATAGAGAGCTTTCCTTCTGAGTATTTCCCATAGCGTTCTGTGGTATCTGGCTTACTCATTGGCAGATAGAACAGTTACTGTTGACACTTTGTGCATCAAAGTGTGGAAGGCGAGTATATCTTAGCTCATTCCATCTTTCTTCTTCTGTAGCTGTCTAGGTCCACTTACTCCATGGGCCCATATAGTCAACTTAACCATCCAAACTGGATGTGATCCCAATTTCTAATCATAGGAGGGAATTCTTTGCATGAACATTGACAGACACATTTTACTTTAATATGCACGTGCCCGTAAATTCCCAGAATGATTTTCATATGCCTCAAGCATCCATATCTTCAGTAGATAAGTTTTCATAGCATTTCTTCCTGAATATATAGTCATACCATTGAATATTACTCATGAGTTAGAAAAATAAATATTTAAGTATAGCTGAGATACACGATAAAAGTCTAGGTTATGCTGACGAATTGCGAGCCCTAGGAAGATCATATGATTCAAACATAAGAATTGCTTGTTTTCGATGATCATAAGTAGAGCTCAGGTCCCCAGTTGCCTTCGGAAGGAAATGTGACTTAGTGCTGTGTTCATTTAAGGACCTGCAGGGAAGGCATACATAAGCCTACACCAAATCCCCCAACAATTCTACTGTAGATGTATTTGGCAATAAAGAGGTAGTCTGCTTTAATTCTGACTTTAATAAAACACCTGACCTAGAGGGAAAAAAGAATTGCTTGCTTTCATCTTCTTCAGCCACCTGCAAAGGTAGAACATTCCAAACGATGAGCCTTACTACTAACAACTGAAATGTCCAGTAGTTCTTTAAACTATGTAGTAATTCACTAGGATTTCTAGAACTGACTGAAAGGTGTTCCAGTTATTATTTATACATGGAGTTGATATGGATTAAAATTATGAAGGGAATGTTTTCTAAGGCTGTCATACCTATCAAAAAGCTTCCATTGCCTTTTCTCACTTTGAATCATGCACGTGTTACCCGCCTGTTCTAAATGCATGGCAGGATACATAAAGATCATGGCTGATGAGGAATGCCAACCTCAGCCTGTTGTATCAATAGTTTTCAGGGTATATGGTAGTCAAAAAGATACCAGAAAATAAAAATATTTTATTAGACATGACATTCTAATGTCTGGAGATAGCCTCCTAGAAAGTGAACAAAAATATTGAATCTGTTTCATCAAGATAGCATTATTTACTATATACTGCTTTTCATTTGTTTGCATATAGTTTCTTTGTGTAGAACTGGTTGTCCTGGAACTAGCTCTGTAGACCAAGCTGGCCTCAAATTCACAGAGATCTGCCTGGCTCTGCCTCCTGGGTGCTGGGATTAAAGGAATGCGACACCACTTCCTGGGTACTACATATTGTTTAAAAATTGAGCCATACAAAGATAGTCAAAAGATTAGGCATCCTTCAATGTTTGCTATTGATGCTCCTAAAAGTTTTAAGATATCTCTTCACGTCTTTGACATTATTAAGCTATTGCTTGAATGCGAAACAGAAAGACTTCCATCTATTCCGCAGACATAATTAGCTTGATATTCTGGTTGTAAGTCCTTGCCTATTGTCTTTTGGGGATGCATTTTACATAGTAATGGCACATGAAGAAAATATTCTATTGATTTTATTCACAACTCTATACAACTTTATTTCTTTTTTCTACTTATTGCATAGTAGATGCAATGTGATGGCTACACTAGCCATACTTTATGGTAATAGAATTTTAGCCTGAGCAAAAAAATCTGGTCTTTAATACGGCTTTTTAGATCTAAGTCTTGCTTTAGCAAAAATAAGTAAAAATAAAATTGAAAACCTTTAATGCTTTTCTCATCCTTCTTATATAAAGTATAAATAAATCCAAAGTTGTATCAAAATTGTACCTTAAAAGCATAGTGTGCACCATTTATGCACTATAACCTCTAACATATGGATAATACTTTATACTGTGGTTGTTTCATGTTTCACATTAAAAAGATGTATTGAATATGATTCATTCTTGAGATGGATGGAAATACAAATCCAAAATTCAGAATCAATTTGACTGCCACCACTTTATATGTCCGTTTAAAAGCCTACATTTTATTACTCTTTCTCTCTGGCAGGAATGCTTTCAGTTCATACTGCCAGCTCTACCTCACGCCATTGACCTTTTACGTGATGCCATTGTAAAAGTAAAGGAGGTGCACGATGAACTTGAAGATTTACCTTCCCCGCCACCTCCTCTCTCTCCACCTCCTACAACTAGCCCCCACAAACAGACAGAAGACAAAGGGGTTCAATGTGAAGAAGAGGAAGAAGAGAAGAAAGACAGTGGTGTAGCTTCAACAGAAGATAGTTCCTCATCTCACATCACGGCAGCAGCTATTGCTGCAAAGGTAAGTGCTGAGAAAGCATTCTGAAGCACCCGCGGGTCAGTTCCTGATGTCGCCCTCTTTCCATCTCATCCTTCCGTAAGTTTAATACTTTTTAAGAGCATCCTAAAAATGAAACTGGAATATCCATTAAATTCTATCACTGTCTGTGTCCTGGTGCAGATTCTTTGTAAGCACGGAAGTTTGTTTGTGCTCTAACAATACGCCATTACCTAAAGAAGTTAGAGCTCCTGGGACGTTTAAGAACTCTTTCAAGTTGCCATTTTTATTAAGTATTCAGTGATTGTAAGTACATTAAAATATCAAAATTCCACATATTTTTAAGGAAACAGAAAACAAAATTTAAAAGATGACTCTTGGAATTAGTTGAAAAAGAGTAATTTATGATTTTTGCCTGGTGTGAAGATATAGAAATAATACCCGAGGCAACAAGAAGATTATCTCCCATTAAATATTTTAAAGACAGGTCTTTTAAGAGACTCTTAAATATTGACTCAAATATTGCAAGACACAATTTATCCTAGTGGTATAGGGAAGAAATTAGTGTGTTTTCCTTTAATTTAATAAAGTAATTTAAATATTTAGATGGCACCAACATTTATAAACTTTCTTCAGATTAATTTTGAAATGAATATAGTACCATGAGCTAACTGGGTAAATTTGGTCACCTCAGTGTCACAGAACATGGTTTATACCACTATTTAAAACTAGTAAAATTCAGCTGCTTTGTTTTACTACCTTTAGAATGTAGCACATCACTTTTAGGAATGATAATCATTCACTGGTTGATATTATACAGGTTGCTATTTTAATTACTATATGAAATAAGTTGTAGGTCATGTTGATATTTTGCCTATGACCATAGAAAATCTTTTTTAATTTTTAAAATGTTTATTTGTTTATTATAAGAAATGTAAGAAAATAATTATTTGGTTACTATTTTGCTAGCATTCAGGGAAATAAACTTATTCAATAATTGTTCTGAACAAAACCAGGATTTATTGTGCTATAAGAACTTTGATAAAGTCAGCATATGAAAGTGTTTAATCAAAGCATCTTTTTTAGCAGTATTTAATTCCTTAATACTACTTTATAGTTATTTTAGTAAATACTACTGATATCAGTTTTTAGGTCTATAAAGATATTTTTATCGTTTAGTTCTGAATTCCTTATTAAAAATAAACAGACTAGCATCACATAAAAATCCTTTTCAGGTCTACTAGGTAATCAATATATAATTCTTTCATTGAACACTATCTGATTGTTTCTGTAGATCCTTAAATGATCTATTAAAGCCTAACTATATAATTATGTACTAGAATTGAACTTTTTAGTGGCTCCAATTAATAAAATAGGTTCATTTTTAAATCATTATTTGTTCTTTCTTTTTTACCCTTAGTGGTAAAAAAGACCATCAAATTTGGTTGTAAAGGAAAATATTTACAACATATAAAAATCAAAGCTGATTTTGTCACTTTGAATTTAAAAATTTGGCACTTCATTGTTCCATTTGTTTTTTCTTCATTCTTTTAGTCATATTGCTTATATAATTTCATGTTTTGCTCTTGTTGTATTCATAATTGTTATGTGTTATACATTAGAAGTATCCATCCTACACCAGTCCTGCTGTTTTCATGGCACATCATGGGCAGCCCATCCCTGGTCTCATCACTTATGCCCCTCATGCAGCAGACAGTGCAGATGAACGGGTAAGACAATGCCATTTGAAGAATGATTTTGGAAATATATATATATATCATATTTCCTTTATTTGTAGATGGCCAATCACCTGTGGAAATTAGTCATTTTATTGTGAAGGATCTTCAGGGTCATTAAGTATACTCAATCAGAAAATTTAATGGATTCCTTTATGCCTAAATTACTCTGCAGTCATTAAAATTCTGTAATTTTTAACAATGACCTTTCATCTCATGGCTTTCAAGAAATTCATTGCCCTGGATATCTGGGCTGTTTGTTTGTTTGTACAATTTTATTGAATACCTTTAAATAAATTGACTAGCTTAGTTTAGATGGCCTCTTAGGAAGCGTGCATTGTGTCCTAACATCTAAAAAGCTTGATCAAATTAATATTTAATTTGTAATAGCTTTCTTTTTTCATGAATTTGCATCTCATTTTATTTTCCTTCACTATGTTCTCGTTGCAACTACTGATAGCTCAATCTATGGATTCCATAATTATTAATCTTTAGAAACAAATATGTAAAAGTACATGTACTTTTTTAACTCATGAAAAACAAAGAAATTTATATTTAAATTTTAAATTATTAAATATAAATCATTTAACAATAATAATTTAGACCAAGGATAGAAAACAAACAAAAAAATACTATTTCCATCCATTCTATGCATATGAAATAAAAGGGAAAAAAGTAAATGAAAACTAATTTATTTATCAGGTGAAATTTGGCTTTATGTACTTTGGAATTATAAAATATATATATATATAACTTTGAGACAAACCCAACAATTTAATACAAGCAGTCTTTTAGAAGATAATGCTATCAACTGTATAATATAATACTTATGTTCCACAAGATATATCTGGTTGAAAATAAACTTGGATTCGTCAAAAATCACATAGCAAATTTAAATTGTGGTTAATATAAATATTAGTGAGTGTTAGTGAAATATTAGTGAATTAGTGAAGTTATCAAATTTGAAACATATCTTCTTTAATTTATATATTATAATGCTCTTACAGTTATTATTGAAAACATTCTGAGCTTTTGCATTAAAATCATTGTAAAATTCTTCATTTTAACCAATATTATAGTTAACCATATTCTAATAATATTATATTATATCCTCAAAATTATTTGAAGGCTGTAGAAATGAGTCAGTAGTTAAGAGCATATGATGTCCTCAGAGAAGCCTGAGTTTGATTCCAAGCACCAATGTTAGATAGCTCACAACAACCTTTAGCTCCAACTAAAGTGTTCTGACTTCCCTGGGCATTTGTCCTCATATGCAGTTACCTACAAATAGACATAAGCATATACGCAAAATAAAAAATAATAAAAATAATCCTTTGAAAGATAATAAAATACCATCTCTTAAGTATAATTTGAATAACATTTATCTTCAATTTGGCCAAGGATTTATATATCTACTATCATTTTAGGTGCATATGAAAGAAGGTAATTATCACATGTGATTGATGTAAATTATTGTGGCCTAATTTTCTAGGAGAACTAATTTGGAAATAGCTCCAAAATTCTTTAAGTGGATGTCTTCATTGTAGGACCGAGGAACTAATTAATTGCCTGGGATTTAATATTCATTTGTAAGTAATAGCAGTATTAGTCATCTTAACAGGTATTTAGTTTTTAGTTAGAATTAATTTTTATACCTTTGCTAAATGATGAGTCATCTAATGCTCTTATTCTTTATACCTTCCCACCAAAGGAAAGAGTGAGGTTCACAATCAATAAAAGAAAAGGAGTACCTTTAATATTCTTGACAGTTCTTAATATAGTACAAATAGATTGGTTCAGGCTATAAAGAATTTGAAACCTAACTCGAACTGCACTTATTACTACTTTACTTTCTTAAGTAATTTTGTTCTTATCATCAAAAAGAAAAACTTGATCAATTAATGTACTGACTCTTTGGCAGTTATCACTGATCATATTATTATTTTCTGCCAAACTTTTTGACTTCCTGCCTGGCAGACATTTCCCACTCTCTCTTTCTAATACTGCACAACATACATTTTCCTCATATAGTTTGAGTAGGTTTGCTTAATATAATCAGCATTTCAGTTTCATCTAACCACAGTTACTACTTCAAATAACACATATTCAAACTAATCAGAGCTAGTTGTTCTCAGTCCTGGCTTTATTTGAAGTACTGGGGCACAAATTCTGTTTAATTTTAATTTGAATGAAGAAGTGTACACCCCAAGAAGTACCAACTTGGTACTATGAAAACAAACCCTACTATAATGAAATAAATTATAAAAAAAGAAATTCTGAATGGAAGATACAGATATCAGTATTGAGTGAAGGCTGTAAGTAGGCACAAATTCTACTTGTCCTTGTTCAGTGAGTTGTGTGTGTATTGTTTTCAGCAGTAGGGTCTTACAATCAGTTTGTGGAGAGCAACCAATAACCTTGTCAATGATTTGGGTTGTTTTGAGGTTCCCCTGGGGCCACTTTGGCCAAAGCTGGGTTAGATGTAACCTATCCCAAGAAATACAGGCTTCGTCTGATGATGAAACATGTCTAGTTGAGGTGCCATCTTACCTGTTATTTGGCAATATAAACCCTCAAATGGCCCTTAGTTTTAGCTCTCTCTCCCCTTATTCTCTCTTTCAGCACCCATCTTCTTCCTTATTTTATCATCCTATTCTAGTCTCCCCTCCAGTCCATCCATAACTATCCATTCTGTTTCCCCTTCCTAGGGTGATCCAATTCTCTTTTCTATTCCCTTACTCTGTACATAATCTCTACAGTATATGGAATATGCTCTGCTTATCAAAGGCTTAAGAGCTAACATCCACATATAAGCAAATACATACCATGTTTGTCTAGGATTTTATCTAGTTCCATCCATTTACTTGAAATTTTCATGGTTTCATTCTTTTTAACAACTGAGTAATATTCCATTGTGTAAATGAACTGACAGACATATAGTCTTTTCCTAATTTTGGCTGTTATAAATAGAGCAGGAATGAACATGGTTGAACACGTGTCTGAGTAGTGTGATATGGAGTCCTTTGTCTATATGCTCGAGTGATATAAATGTATTGAGAGACAAACCGATTCCTAGCTTCTCAATGAAACTTGCCGCACTGGTTTCTATAGTGACTATGCATGTGAGTACTCCCACCAGCAATGGATGAATGCTCCCCTTGCTCCACATCCTCCCCAGCATAAGTTCTCACTTGTTTTAGTGCTCTTGGCCATTCTAACTAATGAAAGACGAACTCTTAATGTAGCCTTGATTTTCATGTTTCTGATTACTCAGAAAGTTGAACATTTCTTTAAGTACTTCTTAACATTTGTGTTTTCATTTTTGAGAATACTCTTTTTAACCTGAACCCTGTTTCAGTTGGGTTACTTGTTCTTTCTTGTTTAGTTTTTTGGCTTTTGGGGGCCTGGGTATTGTTTGTTTGTTTGTTTGTTTAGTTCTTTGTGTTTTAAATATTAACAGATATTAGCCCTCTTTTGGAATTGGATTTATTAACGATCTTTTCCTAATCTGTAGCTTGTTGCTTTATTTGAATAATGCAGTCCCTTGCTGTGAGTAAGCTTTTCAGTTTCATGAGGTCCTGTTTATTAATTGTTGATCTTAGTGCCTGTGCTATTGGTATTCTGTTCAGGAAGTTGTCTCCTGTGCCAATGTATTCAAGAAAGATCCCTACATTAAAACTTTTAAAATTGAATGAAAATTAAAACACAACATACCCAAACCAATGGGCTATACTGAAGGTGGTTCTAAGAGGCAACTTCATATGATTAAGTGTCTACATAAAAAAAACTGGAGAGATCTCTCATTAGCAATTCAGCAGCACACCTGGAAACTCAAATATAAAATGAGTGAATGACACTAAAATAGAGTAAATACAATAGAAACAAACAAATATAAAAAAATCAATGAAAAGTTGATTCTTTGAGAAAATCAATACAATTGATAAACCCTTAGCTAAATTAACTAAAAGATGAAGACAGCATCTTCAACAAATAGTGTTGGTCAGCCTGAATGGCTGCATGTAGAAGAATGCAAATAGATCTGTATTTTCACTCAGAACAAAAGTCAATTGTAAATAAATCCAGGACCTCAATCTAAGACCAGATACACTGAACCTGATAGAAGAGAATGTTGCTTTTATTTCCTCAGATGTGAGAATAAGATAAACCATTTCCAGGCCTTCCTAGCTCTTTCTGAACTCTGGACAGCTGGTTCAACTCAGCTGTTCTGGCCTCAACTCCTCTCCAAGCTGATTGATTCAATCTGGCTTCTCTTGCTTTTGATTGAATTGCTCTGCCTGACTCAAACTAATTCTGTCAATATGTTTTAATCTTGTGGTGCCTTCTCCTTCTCTGGCTCATTATTTCTTCACCTGCGTCTAGCTTGTTCTCTCTGCAACCCATCTCTGTAAAACTGTCCGGGTAAAAACTTCTCACCTCTCCCCGCACTGCTATAAAGTAGCCTCTCTTTTCTTTCCTGTTCTTTTGAGAATTGGGTGTATCCTGTCTCTGACTCATTCTGTCAAATATTTCTCTGATTTTCACTTTGTCTGCCCCTCAATTAGACTTCACTCTCAATCATGGCTGCTTCCTTCTATAAACTAACCTTACATTCTCTTGTTGGGGACTCAAGGTGCATACTAAGGGTGTGTCTGCCTTCCAGCAGGATCACACTGTAATGCAGAGTGTGTCTGCCTTCCAGCAGGATCACACTGTAATGCAGAGTGTGTCTGCCTTCCAGCAGGATCACACTGTAATGCAGAGTGTGTCTGCCTTCCAGCAGGATCACACTGTAATGCAGAGTGTGTCTGCCTTCCAGCAGGATCACACTGTAATGCAGAGTGTGTCTGCCTTCCAGCAGGATCACACTGTAATGCAGAGTGTGTCTGACTTCCAGCAGGATCACACTGTAATGCAGAGTGTGTCTGCCTTCCAGCAGGATCACATAGCCCTAGAAAGTCTTTGGAAATGATCTCTTTTCAAAGCAGCTATGTTACTTGATTAAAATTCCTCTGCATAAAGTAATGAGATTGATAACATAAATATCTATATTTAAAATTATCTATGTTATTTCTCATTTGGTTTGTATTTTTGGGATAGTGATATTCAGTCATGTCAATCTTCATGACAGATATAACCTAATAGCCAACATTTATTAAATATTTACTATTTCATACTGCTAAGTAATTTATATACATTACCATATTTAATCATCAGAATAATCCAGGGAGCCAGATGCTACAATTATTTTTCAAATAAAGAATTTCTTGCTGAAAATGATATATTCATTAGGGCCATGGCAGAAGTGAGATTGCACACCTAAATAAGTAATAGAGATTTTAATAAAGGAAAGTGTGTGTGCACTGAGTTTAGAGAAAACAGGAAGGCAATATAGATTCCTATGGAATTAGTAACCAAAAAAATTCTACTGTTTGTATTTGAATTGTGGCAAGTGCGATCCTGAGAGTTCCAGGAAACCTGCTGACACACAGAGAAGGCTGTATATACCCCAGAACTGTTGCCTGTAGGTGAGAGGCACAACTGACCTCTGACGAGCTGCTGGAGGTGGAGTGGGGAAAACAAACACAAAGCCTTACACCCCCTAACCCTTGCTCTCATTCCAGGCACGGACTGGAACCTAACTGGAGATGAAGGAGCTCAAAATAGCTAGCTGATGATTCCCATAAGGCCAGTTAGAAGCAGAGAAGTTGAAATTTTGGAAAATGAAACAAAAAATCTAGGAATTTCTTGCTCAAGAATTCAGACTATTAAATATCAGAGCTAGTTATTGCATGACTTATATTTCTGCCTAACCTCCTAATGCTAGAATACTCACTAAAGTGTTTCATGATATTTTATTTACCAGAAAAGAAATGTAATAATGTCTGAATCTAATATTACATCCGCTTATACATAGTAAGTGACACCAATTTTGTGAGAGTTCGAGAACAAGAATGACCAAAAAAAAAAAAAAAAAAAATGTGTGTACTGACTGCTGTTGGCTTTGCATAATGTTAAACTCCAGCCATTCTTGTTTAGATTCCAGACTCCATCATTTCTCGTGGTGTTCAGGTGCTCCCACGAGACACAGCCTCCCTTAGCACTACTCCTTCAGAATCGCCACGTGCTCAGGCTACTTCTCGCCTCTCCACAGCTTCCTGTCCAACACCAAAAGTAAGTACAGGTCCTTGCATCTTATGTTTCTTTACTGTGAAGTCTGAGAAAACTAACAAATGCTCCCCATGCTAGTCAAGATTGAGGTGCATGCAGAATATTGTCTAAAGTGAACGGAACACGCAGTAGCTGCCACCCATCGTTTCATAGATTATCTTATGACTAAATTGGGAATTTCATACAATGTGCCTACTGCTATGTCACAGGTGAAGATACCTCTTTCTATAACATCTGTTCTTTGTAATAGGCCTCTTATTTTGTAGGAAACCTATCAGTGTACTTGTAAAAGAAATTATTCTGAGGGTGAATATATCTTTGGCCAATAATCAGCAATATTTAACAAAAAAAAAAATGCCAAAGGGAAAAAGAGGAACTCTCTAGCTTGGGTGCCTGACTGCTCTACTATCATTCCAAAAATTTTTTCAAACAGACTCAACTTGGAATGTTGCTGCCTATTATTTGGAAACAAAACTAAATTCGTTAGAAAGAAAGTTTTAATGCCAACCTTTGGGAGAGGGTGGGGGTTTCTTAGTCTTTATTTTTTTTAATCGGTCTCTGAGTTGTGTGTACTGCCTATTTTGCGCGTATGGTAGGTGTGATGGGAAGTGTAGGTACTGTTACACCCACCTTCTGAGTGTGTCACTCACCTGTTCCCTCAAGTTGTTTATAAAGAAACCGATAATGTTAACCAGAGATTACTCTCTTATTTAATGGAACATTGTGTTAGATACCAAGCCATATACTAAATTTATTCTAAGAACCTGACAATTTTCAAATTGCCCTTTTTCTCCATAATCAAATTTAATATCGAGTACAACTGTCTCCCTCAATTCCAAGTTGTCTATAATTTTATTAGTTATAATTCCATTTGACTAGAAATTATCTCATAATGCAGTTTGTTTTACATTCTAGGACAGATACTGGAATACTCAGGAAATTCTCAATGATGTCACTGTTATATTTGTATATTATTGTATTTAGATAGGTGGCAAAATAAGTAATAAATAATAATTGTATTATTTCAAAGTTGAGGTTATAAATCTCCAAAGAAGAAAAACTATGAATACATTCTATACATTCTATACTGCTACTTTTGTACCAGTCACATTTTAAACTAAATGAAAGCATGAAGTTCTTAATACCTAAATTGCATTAAACAGAATCTTATCCATTTTATTATATCATCTAAATAAAATAATGTACAATTTGGACTCCAGTAAATTCTGATTGTAGAAGATAAACTTTTTATAAAGTCCAGAAAATGTTTTAAAATAAAATTTAGTTTCACTATAAGATGTAATAATCTATCACATATTAAGACCTAACAGCTGAAAATACAAAATTACTAAAGACACAATATATTTTTCTTGTCCTTTATGCTATGTAATAAATGTATTTGAAAAATATTTTAGGCTAAACATAATTGCATGAAATTGTCCTTTTTTAAGATTTATTTATTATCTATACAATGCTCTGCCTGGATGTACGCCTGCATGCCAAAAGAGGGCATCAGATCTCATTATAGGCGGTTGTGAGCCACCATGTGGTTGCTGGGAATTGAACTCAGGACCTCTGGAAGAGCAGTCAATGCTCTTAACCTCTGAGCCATCTCTCTAGCTGCTAAAATTGTACTTAAGCCTCAAAACATTATATCTTTATACATTACAAAGAAGATAGCAAATATAATTTTAAGAATTACTTGTACTTTAAATTTCCACATAGTAAAATTCCAAAATAATTTTTAAAATATTTATGAAATTATTGTGCTCATTCAAGGACTACAATAGAGCAAGTGGCTTCTTGTTATACTGATATTGGTTGATATTTACATGTTCAAATTGATCATAAATTAAAATAAAGCACTAGTTTTTTTCAATCTAGAAAAAAACATGTTATTTTTATCAAAGTTTGCCAGTACTAGAATATATGCTTTAGGGTTGAAATTATTAGCTCAGTCTAGTATCTTTTGCCTGTGATTTCAGCATTCAAGAGACAAGGCAGTTTGGGCTATATAGTAAGTTCCAGAACAGCCTGGCGTATAAAGTGAGAATATGTCTTTAAAAAACAAGGAAGAAAGGAGGCATAAAGGAAGAAACCAAATAATAAAATTTTGTTCTTGTTTAATTTTTTAATGAAATTTAGATGTAAGGTTAAAATACTAATATAATAAACTATTTTGAATGTTAATACTTAAGAGTAAAGTGTGTAAGATCTCCCTTAAGGAACATGAAGAATGAAAGCCAAAAGTTAATTGTTAGCTAAAAAGACATTTTAAAAGTCAAATTGATCAACAGTGACCACTTTACAGCGTTTGTTACCAATCAGCAACTCTCCATAAATTTTCCCATTGTTACATGACTTCCCTTTAATTTGGTGATCAGCATCTCATTTCAAATATGTTACCTTTTAAGCAGAGCTTCCCTGCCCCCATCCTATTTTCTTCAGGGTTAAATGTCAAGACTTTAACACTTAACACTAATCTGAATGAAGTATTTAAATTCTGCATCCTAAAATTTTAGGGCAGAAGGGAAGATGACAAAGAACAATTCTCCAGTTTCTAAGATGATATAGTGTTGGCTGTATTAAAATATAAAATAAAAATAACTAATCTTTAAGTTTTTTTAAAGAAAGATACTATATTTTGATGTTAACGTGTTGAGTCTGAGTATGCAAAGAGTGCTATTCTATGTAGATTTGAAAATACATCTTAAATTTGCCATTCCTATTATTACTGCATTTTGATTGTAATATTTATAACTTAGTGTGTATTAGTCAATCTTATAGAATTGCCTTCCTAATTTTCAGGTTAAGCATGAAATGTGTCATTTACAAAAATATATGTGCAAATGAGTTTTCATTATCTTTAGAAAGAGTTCTTAATCTGGAAATAATAGATGATGTAGATTCCAATACTTGCTTCTCTACTTAAAAATTTCACTACATTAGGCAAAACCCTTAATATTTCTGAGTTTAATGTCTCTTTGAGACCAGCTGCACCTAATTGTAAGAAAGGAATAACAAACCAGTACACGGTATTTACTGCCTTTGAAAACAATACAGGCTACTACAAATTATAATAAGGTATAACTAAATGTTATGACACATCAGCAGGAGTACAAAATATTTGGAGAATTATCTTCAGATGCATTAAAGTGTTTATGGAAATTTAAATGAAAGATAATGGGGTTTAGCTCGCTAATAGAAACTTTGACTCACATGTTCAGTGATCTGAGGTCCACCTCCAGCATTAGATAAATAAAAAACACATAACTATAGTAGCATATATCTGTGATCCCAACTGACGATTCTAAGGCAGGAGGGTTTTGTTAAGACCAACCTTGGCTACACAACAGTACCATCTCAAAAATAAATAAATAAATAAAAATGGCAATGAATAAAACCTAATGATTTTATTCTGTAGGATTTTAGTTGGTTATTTCTGTAAGTTTTAATACTGAGTAATATCTAAGATGAAACTCTTTCTTCCCATGTACATATGAGATATGAGCACTCATTTCTCCAGGTAATGACAATATTAAACATTTAGCACTTTGGGTGTCTATATGCACGCACATGCATATTTATGTATGTATTGCATATTATATCTTTGTGTTCTGATCCTTTAGGATTCTTCCATCTATAAAAAGAAGAAACTCTCTATATAAAATATACTGTGTTGGCTTTGTTGCAATAGTTGTCTACTCTTCTCTATCCAATGATGACAGTCAAATATTGAAAAATAACAAATGAGCCAGGGCCTCAGTGGTGCTCGCCTGTAATCTCAGCACTCTGGGAGGAAGAGGTAGGCAAATCTCTGTGAGTTCGAGGCCAGCCTGGTCTAAAACTTGAGTCTAGGACAGCCACGGCTACACAGAGAAACCTTGTCTCTAAAAACAAAAATAAAAACAAAAGCAAACAAACAAGAAAAGATAACAGTTATTCATAGAATGAAATTTCCTCCAACATATATTTCTTTGGTGGAATAATTTGATATTTTATTTTCATAGGAATAATTTATTTTGCATCAGATATTTTCTTATGATGAATTCTTACTGGAATGAATGCCACTCCTTTGCTTTGTGGGAGTAAGGAATGTTTGAGAACAAATTGGGCTCTTTGTCTTGTCGTACCCATAAATAGAATAGTGCCTAAGCCAAAGTAGTGAAATGGTGAATTGAATCTAAAGAATGTTTGCAGCCAGACACAGTGGTGCACCTGTAATCCCTGCGCTCCAGGAGGTAGAGACAGTTGGATCTCTGTAAGTTTGAGGCCAGTGACTCTAGGACACCCAGGGATACAGAGAAACCCTGTCAAAGGAAGGAAGGAAGGAAGGAAGGAAGGAAGGGAGGGAGGGAGGGAGGGAGGAGGGAAGGGAGGAGGGAAGGGAGGGAGAGGCAGAGGGAGGGAAATGCATGCAGTATATCAGTATATAGAGCACTCAAGTTCTACCATGATGACAGTCGTCCAAAAAGAGTTTAGAAAAGAATTAAGTCTGTAGCAGAGAATGTCTTATAAATAAACATGCTTTACAGTTAAGCTCAGTGTTCATTTTCAGTTATGACAAACATCAAAGTCTGTAGAAACAAGCAAATAAAAAAACCTGAACTAGAAAATAATGATGAAACTAAATGAAGGGAGAAACCAAAATTTTGGTGCACCCACTTTTTAAAATACTGATAAAATAGAGAATTTTTAAGGACCAATATTGTTATATTTTCCAAACATCTTAATTTTATCATTTTTACAAGGTGTAATGGAGATTGTAGCCACATATTCCCTTGTGCCATAAAAATTAGAAGAGAATTTTATGATAGACAGGAGGAAAAGAAATTTATACATAAAGTTACAGGAAACTTTTTGTTATATTTAGAAAGTAAACATAAACACTATTGAATATCTAATTGAAAAAATGTATATAGTTGTTAAAAGAATATAATTGAAATATTTTCATGAAAGCCGTATTCCTTCAATATGTTAGTGTCTGACGTTATATTCAAGCAAAGTGCTGAAATAGAACTTCTTCTGGGCTTCTGTTATTTGAGTAAAGTAATCTTACTCAGCCTGGGGAGATAGCTCTGTGAGTAAAGTGCTTTTCTTGCAACCATTAGACCACAGTTCTGATTCCTAGCACCCACATAAAAACCCAGAGGGCATGGCCGCACACCTGCATACGGGAAGTAGACACAGGGATCACCAGAATAGGCTGGCAGGCTGGACTAGCTGTATGCGTGAGCTCTGGGATCAAGTGATCACTTATCTATATGGAAAGTGAAAATTAATCAAAGATATCCATCATTAACCTCCAGGCTCTGTACACATGCAACACATACTCACACACCTGCATGCACCCAGCCACATGAGAAATGCATACCATATATATATATTCCAAAATATAATATTCCAAAAATATAAATAAATAGAATTTGTATTACTCTGAGCCTTCAATATATGGATCTAAGAGGCAGTGTGATTGTGTTAACCTATGGAAACTAAGTTATTACTCCAATACCATATATTATCCCCTGTGAAATTTTTCTTGGTAATGTTATCTTTTTTTACGAATTCCTCTATATTGTCTCTAGTTTTCTTTGAATAAGAGTTGATCATGTGATATAGCTAGTTAGCTAAGAAAATCTAAGAAAAAGAAGTCTATTTGATTTTATTTAGTTGCTGTCATGCTTGTCTAAATCAAGACTGATGCTGAGAAATTATGTTTTAATATTTTTAAGAGCCTAAACAAATCAGAAAATTTTCTGAAATTATTTCAACAAACATTAATATTTGTTTCTCCTTTAATGGAATAGAAATTTTGGAGTCCACATATAAAATCAACAAATAGCATAAAGACTGAAAACCCCTGAATTAATTAGATTTTTAAAACACTTCTAAACAAAAACAAAAAAGTTTTTAGGTATATAGTTTTCTACCCTCTTTGGAGTTCTTAAACAGAATATTCTCACATGACTGTTCAAATGGAACAGTTCTTTAGCTTTATTGATCTCAAACTATTTTAAAAGATTAATGAAAATTAGAAATAGATTCCGCTAATGTGGGTTTTTCCTAGAAATATTTACTCTACTAGAAATTAAACCTGAGACCTTTTTATACATTTGTCTAATAACTTTATCATTAAAATAACCTTTACATTTTAGCATAAATCTCATTTTTTATGAAAAAAAAACTTTTTCAAAACCAAATATATATACTTTATTAATAATGAAAAGTTTGGCATTGTTTATATTTTTAAAATTATTATAGATTGCTGACTTAATGGAAGACTTGAATTCTTATAGTGTTTTCAACCTATTGTGATGTTAATTTACTTGAAAAATATGAAGGAACAAATCCAGCTCACATAGCTATATAGTTAGAAAAAAAGTACAATATTAGTAGATCTCATAATTGTGGATTTTTAAAATATCACACCAAAAATGTGTGGTTTTGTTTAAAGGGTGGAAATTTTACTTAGTGGATTTAAAGCAGAAAGATTTGCAAGCCTTTCTCTGGTTGCTGTATATGTGATATTTGAAGTTTATAATAAATATTATTATAATAAAGCAAATATTAACAAACTCAAAAATTTTAACATAGCTCATTTATAAAATATATCCTATTGTTTTATAATATATAGATACATGAGTTCATATGAGTTCATATATAATGAAAAAAGATATATGTTTCCTGAAACCCTGTTTGTTACCATTCCACACTCTGATACATTTGTGTGTCTTGTAATTTGAATGGTTCTTTTCCCTGGGGATAATTAAGGGACACATGTATTTCTCATTTGGATAGACATTCTTCCAAATGTTGACATAGTTCATTATTATTAAGAAATTGTCTTTGTTAAAATGACTACTCAGTTCTTCTTAAAACTTTTAGAAGCAGCCGGGCGTGGTGGCGCATGCCTTTAATCCCAGGACTCGGGAGGCAGAGGCAGGTGGATCGCTGTGAGTTTGAGGCCAGCCTGGACTATAAAAGTGAGTCTAGGTCAGCCAAGGCTACACAGAGAAACCCTGTCTCGAAAAAACAAAAAACAAAAAAAAAATTTTTTAAGTAAAAAATAAAATTTTTAGAAGCATTTGAAGGTCACGAGCTCACAGTTGGAAAAATACATTTTCTAACATTCTGATTCTGCTTTGAAGCTAGTATTTGGCATAAAAAGAGGGAGGTAGCAGATATTTCAGCTTTTTTGTTTACTATTCATTTGTTTAAAAAAAAACAAGTACCTAATAAATTTGTAATTCTGAATGATCTTACTTTGTTAATTGTTCCTTAACCCTTCTGTTTGGGTTTTTGTGTTGTTTCTTGTTTTTATTTTCAAGACAACAATATTCTATGCTATATAACAAAAGTATTTTATTCATACTGCCTATCTCATTAAATTCAAGTCTGAAGGCATAATTTGTTTAATTAAATAAATATTAACTCTTTTGTTGAGGACAATATTTACTGAAACTAACCCTTTCGGTTTTATTTTTCTTTTTGGGTTTTTTTCTAGACAAGGTTTCTCTGTAGCCTTGGCCATTCTGGACTCACTTTGTAGACCAGGCTGGCCTTGAACTCACAGAGATCTGCCTGCCTCTGCCTCCCCAAGTGCTGGGATTACAGGTGTTCACCACCACACCTCAGTGAATCTAGCTTTTTTAAAAGCTATACATAATAGGGCTGGAGAGATGGCTCAGTGGTTAAGAGCGCTGCCTGCTCTTCCCAAGGTCCTGACCTCCCAGCAACCTCATGGTGGCTCACAATCATCTATAATGTGATTTGATGCCCTCTTCTGGCATGCAGGTGTACATGTGAATAGAGCACTGTATACATAATAGATAAATTTTTTAAGCTGTATATGTCTGTAAATAATATGCAATGACTTGTCCTATAGGGATTCACTTCCTCAGTTTATGCTGTTAAACCACCATTACTTGTGCCACCAATGAAATGTCATTATAGGTGGTAAGACAAAAAATATTAAACACCATCAGTAAAACTGGCCATCTGATCTATTAAAAGGTTTCAGGCCACCTCCACAGGTCCTAGGTAGTAGTGGGAAAAGAATAATCAAGCAGCTAAACTGGTGTGTTTCCAGAAAGTCCTCTGGTCAAAATGATGTATGTTGAATATTATTTCTTCCATGTTTTTCACAGAGACAATATTATACCGGTATCCTCAGCCAAAGAAATCTAACCTTTTTAAAAAATGACTATAAGTACTTTTTTCTGCATAAATGATTCATCCTGATGCTTCCTTTCAGACTGATTATTAGGCAAGTAATAGTTACATCCTCTGATTCAAAATGAGAGCATTTTAAATAAAGACTTAAAGACAAATGGCCCCAAATAATAATTTTTCAAACAACACTTACATTTACTCTTAGTGTGATACTACTTCTGCAGTGGGGTAAGAACCAATGCTTCCCCAAAAGTCTTGAAAACTAATTGGCATTCAGGAAACCCTGTTCTAAGTAATAAGCTAACAGTGGGTGAAGATGGCATCTTTTTAAAAATTGCTTTGGTAAACTTAAGTCTTGAAGGATTTTGTGGCTGAGAAGTATATGGCTCTGTTACTGAACACTTAAGTTAGAAAGCACAGGGCCTGGGTTTGCTCCTTAGTGCTACAAATTGAAAAGGATCAAAATGAGAGAATGAAGGAAAGAGGGAGAGAAAGCGCAAAAGAAAAATATTAAAGAACTTCAAATTTAAAAACTCAAAATTTCATTATTTCCTAAAATAAATCATACTAATATTGCTGGACTACCA
Organism: Acomys minous; assembly: GCF_964271855.1. Classification (NCBI taxonomy): domain Eukaryota; kingdom Metazoa; phylum Chordata; class Mammalia; order Rodentia; family Muridae; genus Acomys; species Acomys minous. Next base: position 38,914,180 of record NC_140489.1, on the reverse strand, counting down.
CAAATGCAGATCAAGATTTAGCTGAAATCCTGTCAATACATCAGACTATTTTCATAAATCACATTAGATGCCTGATCTCTGTAGGTATTTTTATAATTTATTTTTAGTTTATATTTATACATGTTTTGCCTGCATATATATGTGTGCAGCATATGTGTGCCTAGTGCACATGGAAGTCAGAAGAGTGTACCAGATGCCTTGGAACTGGGGTCATGGGGATTTAGGAGCCACCACGTGCGTGCTGGGAAGAAAACAGCAACAAGTGCTCTTACCCACTGAGCACTCTCTCCAGGCCCTTCTCTTTTATATCTATAGATAATTTCTAATTCCTTATTGTCCAGCTTTTCCATCTTTATACAGATATAGGTGGAGTTCTTTTTTGTTTTGATATGTTTTTACGAAGTTTGGTGTTGTTTCTTCATTTTGTTTCTGTTATTTACTTTATTGACATCAAAACAGAATTTTGACATTTAAAAGATTTTCTCTTATTTTCTTTCTAACAAATTAGACAACATACAACTAGCAAAATTAGGCATATTTTAATAAGTCAATTGACAATGTAGTAACAATGAATTTATGTGTATTGTTTATGTTATTTTAGTTCTTCTAAGAAATTTATCTGGTTTACAGAATTTTGATAATTTACTTCATTCATTTCAATGTAACCAATGCTTTATATGTGATGATAATTAAATGAAGTACCCTCTCTAATGGTTGATAGTGATTGTCAGCTAGCTGGACAGTGCCCTATAATTCCTTATAATTATCTAATGTTCATTGAACTACTTTTATCACTAAGGCTATGTAGCAGTTAAACGATGTATTAATCCAAGCTCAGCTGTCAGGGGTAATTTGTTTAAATGTTTTGAGTTTCATTTTGGACAAGATCTTGCCAGGCATCCCTTGCTGGCCTTGAGACTGAGGTCCTCCTTCCTCACTGCCCGGTATACTTTAATTTTATGGTGTATACTTCCACATCTGGCTGTTACTGCTATTTTTTCTGCTTTTTGTTTTTCCCACTGTGACCAAATGACTGACAATCTCCTAGAACCACTGGAGACATGGGACCTTCACTGAATTTGGCGTCCTATTCCCAGCTTTGCGTAATGGCCTCTAGGGCCCTCTTTGTAGGGATTCCAACTGTGCTACACATTGCCAGCTCTTGTCAGCCTGTTTTAGGGATGTTGAAACAGCATTCTGGAACATCATAGCCATTAAACATTCTTCTTCTCTTCAGAACCAATACTGTATCTACAATGCCAGGCTCTGCAGAGAACATGACAGGTGACAGGGAGCAGCTTCAAAGCATTTACAGAGCTGAACCTGAGAAAACATTTTCCATATGACCCCACTTAATCACAATACTCTTCCCAAGGACTGTCCTGAAAGGAGCTTTTAAAGGAGTTGAAATGTTTACACCCTGGAGCTTTTATTGGGTTGGGTTTTAGAGGCAGGGTACCTTTCCTGTTTTTACAGCACCAGATTAAATGGTTTCGAGGAAAAAAAATCCCATACAATCCTTGTTTGTTTCTTGATACTCCATGATCCTAGTTTTCTCTGGCCATATTTCTGTTGGCAATCTGGTCTTCGTTACTCCCCCCCCCCCAAATGGCCCAGTGAATTTTACTTAGATCATTCCAGAGCCCTCTGGTTAGTTCCAACCATTTTCTTGCTACTTTCTACAAAAGTTCCAAAGTTACATAAAAGACGTAGCCAAGGTTATCATCGGAGTGACTTCCCAGCCTCAGCACCAAATACCTGACAGAAGCCATTTAAATGACAGAGATTTATTCTGACTCATAGTGTAAGGAGATCCATTCCATCATGATGCAGTAGGCATGGTGGCTCTGAAAACAAAGAACATGAGCCCAAAACTTGAGCTATGGTTCTCTGACCTTCACTTCTCCATAGTGACTCACTTACCACCCTGAGATAGAAAGTTTCAAATCACATTTGACACCTATAAGATATATTAAATAAATAAGTAAATAAACAAATAATAATAAATAAATGCCATTGGGTATGGAATTTGACAGTTGTATAGTTAGACAAACTGTAAATGTTATTGTCTTTTTTTCTACTTTAAAGAAGTATGTAAGGCAATTATGATGGCCCACATCTAAAATCATAATATTTGAGAGATAAACTCATGAGTCCTGAGTTTGAGACCAACCTGAACTGTATAATGAATTCCAGGACAGCAACTTAGTTTCTGGGCTATATGGTAAGACTGTCTCTATAAACAAACAAGCGAATAACAAAATAGTAATATGCACATTCACTTTAGAAAATATATGACATTCTTAGAAAAATAATTGTTATAAAATATTGTTTATAAGATAAAGACTCTTGATCAAAGTGCCTTTGATCCCAGAATTCATAGGCAGAGGTGGGTGGATCTTATAACTAGGCATTGTGGCACAGGAATATTGTCAGAAAATTCAGTGTTAGAATAGCCTATGCACTGCCTACACTATTGGAATAAGTCTTTATTGTTTACCCATCTGGAAGAGGTATACAACACATGAAAATAAGCAAGATGTGTCTATCAGCTGATAAATATATACTAAAAATATGCCACTTTTACTGTATGGAATATTGTTCAGTTTTTAATCTAAACACAAGTATAAATATATCCATATAGCTGCAAATAATAGCCTTTGCAGAACTAATGTCACAACTTAATATGAATCAGTTTCCATTGTTGATTTTAATATAGTATATCTCAATGAAACCATTCTTATAACTTCGTATTATAAAATGATAGATATCCTAAAATTAGATATTTTCTGGGCTAAATTTCAGAATTATCAACTATTCCTTCTATTTTAATTGAGGAGAAAACATGAATTAAGAAATTCACTTAGTGAAAATTTTAGTGTACATCATATATCAAACACCACATTATAAACTGGAGATTTAGTGATAATGCAGCACATTTGAACAAAAAACTTTTACAACAAATCTGTTTAATAGTTTTTTAGAGCCCATCTAGTCATGCAGAAAAAAATAAGGTGATTGAAAATTAAAAAGAAGCTTTTCAAAAAACAAATTCATTTGGTAAAACAGATGAACAAAAGCATACCCTCACTAGAAATCTTGTAAAACCTTGAAAACCACATAGATATTGCCACCAGATTCATTACTGTTTGAAATTCTTGTTGTCAGTGTGCTGCAGTAGCAGTGCCATGAGACTATTAAATAGGTCTGTTTAGTGTGCACAGAAATAGTCAGTGATGAGGAAAAGAGAGAACCCAAAATGCTTGTTTTAACCAATCATCTCGTTTCTAGAAATTTACAAAAGAAATTATAAAAGGGACAGATTGAATATCTATAACCCATAACCAGAAATCTAAAATACTAAAAAAAAATGAATATTTTATATGACTGACATTTCATAAGTTTCATATCTTGGACTATTTTTTATTTAAAAATAGAGATATTTAGCAAATAGTCTATGCAGGTGTTCAATAATATAAAAAATCTACAAACTTAAGTACTTCTGTTCCCAAGCATTTTGGATAGTGTTTAGTAAACCTCTGTAAACATAGGGCGGTTTAACCTCTCCAGGAGGATGAGCTTCATAGAGAAGTAGAATGGACGTAGATAATAAGGTAAGACTCTTAGCATTAGAGAAATTGGTCTGAAATTCTCTTTCTTTGTTGAGTCTTTGTGAGGTTTAGGTATCAATGAGACTATGGCCTCAGAATGAATTTGGTAGTGTTCCATCCCTTTCTATCTTTTGGAGTAGCTTGAAGAGTATCGGTATTAGCTCGCCCTTGAAGGTCTGGTAGAATTCTGCACTGAAACCATCTGGCCCTGGGCTTTTTTTGGTTGGGAGACTATCAATGATTGCTTCTATTCCTGTAGGGGAAATGGGACTATTTAGCTTGTTTATCTGTTCTTCACTCAACTTTGGCAAGTGAAATTGATCAAGCAAATCGTCCATTTCCCTTAGATTTTCAAATTTTGTGGCATATATGCCTACAGCCTTTGCATACACCCATGGACACAGAGCATGGATAAACACACAGCCTAGCAATTTTATTTTTCCACTTTGTTCTGAAATTTTTTTATCATAAGGTCTATTATCTATTTCTTGAGTCACAGAACAATTAATATGAAACTTAGTTTGTAACCACTTACATCTTTGAGAACAGCGTTGATTCTAGGAACAGTTTTTTCCTAGTAACTTAAAAGACTGTGACCATAAAATTAATATCAAACATATTTTTGTTTTCAAAATCTCCATTATTAATGAGAAAAAGAGGCTATGAATTTGAAGCATTACAAGGAAGGAGATAGATAGATATAGAGATAGATGGATAGATAGATAGATATAGAGATAGATAGATAGATAGATATAGAGATAGATAGATATAGAGATAGATAGATAGATAGATAGGGGTTTGGAGGGAGAAACGGGAACAAGGAATTATGCTCAAAAATAAACTAAAAATACATATATAAACAAAAAGTCTACAGATCATCTCTGTAATTTATCTAAATTTCCCTATCCAAATTCTAACCAGGTCCAACCTTGCTTAGCATCCAATATCAGATAACACTGGGCATATAGAATGTTAAGTTTCTGTACTGACGCTTGAATTTGTAATGGAACCAATTTAGAAAACATTTATTTGATTTGTAGATACATTAGAAGGTAAAATTTGTTTCATAATGCCAGGTATCATGTCACATACCTAAACTCCTAGCATTTAGGAGGTTGAGGCAGGAGGACTTGTAAATTGAAAAGCAGACTAGGCTACACAGACAGAAAGTTTCAGTTCATCCTGGGCTACACAGCAAGATCGGTCTAAAACAAATAATCATATCATAAATGGAAAAATGTATAGACTTATACACTTATATGTACATAGCCCTCCTTTTATAAGCACCTTTTTCCAGTCCTTTATATGCCCAGGCCTGTTAAAGGGCTGTAACTTTACGGTATCAGCAGCAGTCAAGAGCTACTGTAGCTTTGAAGAGGATGCCTCATGCTGCCAACTTAATGTATTTTTAAGCTTTAGAGGAAAAGGACAATGCAGAAAATTGTAATCATTTGGCTTCTAAATGTTTTTAGAAACAGTATGAGTCGTTATGGTCTACATTTTTATAGGAAACTACCAAGAGTATCTGTATAATCCAGGTTCTGTAAGTCTCCACTTAAGGCAGAAAATAGCCTTTTTAGTAAGCTGTTCTTTGAGATAAAAGCATGTGAAGATAAAATTTCTCCTTTTGGGGTTCTTCTCAATTATTTCTAAACTTTGCAATTCTGTTTCACTAATAAAAGTGAGAATTGACTACTTATCTTTTAGCCAAAACAGCTGAGGCTGAATTTGTTTTAAAAAAAACGAAAAAACTTCATTTCAAATGCTGATATAATTCTTGTGTATAAAGCTACTTGTGGTTGGTTGGGGGCAGGTTATGGGGTTTGCTTGGTTGTTTTTGTTTTTTCAAAATAAGAATTTCGTTTCCTCAATATCCCCCACTAACTTACATATGCTGTTATGAGACACCATAACAATAATCTTATCTTTACATCCAGAGAATATTATTTTCCTAACGACTTTAACATCTGGGCTTGTCATCATACAGATAGTTGTGCTATCTGCCAACATAAGGACAAGCCTCACAGTTAGCTTGTCCCACGGTGATTAAAATTCCTCCAAGTGAAGTACAGGACTGAGTGTAAACCACTTGGTCTGAATCTTCCTTATAAAATATTTTACTTACCAAGATTTTGTGTCTTGAGTTCTGTGTACTTTCTTAAACTCATAGTAGTGTGATCCAAGAATTTAAATAGCAAGTGAGTGAGTGTGTTTGAGAGGGTGTTTGGCGGGAGTGCACTGTGCATGCACACTCAAACCTGAATAAGCACATTATCCCTGCGTAACTAAGTGTGGCCTTGAATTTGAGATTATCTTGCTTACCCAACCTCCTTGGAACTAGGATTGTAAGTGCACACCACCACACCAGACTTTACTTACCCTGTTTCATCTGAGGGAAAATTTCAGATGAAATAAGAAAGTGCTCTGAAGGAGTAAACATATCTAACACTGGTCTGGCATTAAAATTTTCTGGTTGGCAGCATGATTGTTTAATTGGGAATCATAATGACAGCTGAACAGCCTCTATGCTTGGGTTGGCAAGCAGAGGAGCCTCACTGTCACCAGTAAGCATGATGCTTGTTGGGACTGACCTTTTCACTTGAAGAACACTCATGTTTCTTGTCATACCATTGATGTTTTCTGATATTACAATAGAATAGACATTTAAACACTGAAAGAGAGAACGTGCATAGGTATATTTGTAATTCTTTGTTTTTTGTAAGCTAAATGCAAATGTAACACTACTCCAGATACTGCTTCATCAGAAGTCCCCAAGATAACCAAAAGTAAGTGCCGATTTCCTCCTCTCAGGAATAGTGACGTACCAGAACTGAATTCTAGCAATCTATTTGCAGAGCATGTCGTATAGCATCGGGTTAGTTAACGCCTTGATCTTAGAAGAGGAGCCTAAGTCAATCGATGTATTGCATGTACTGCTTACTAATGTGTAGAAAAAAATTTAAGTTCACTTTTTCTTTATTCTGTCTTTTTTACCCATCTTCCCTCATTGTAGCAAATTAGACGGCCGGATGAAAGCAAAGGAGTTGCTAGTAGAGTTGGATCCCTCAAAGTAAATATGTTTCTAACATTTTTTGGCAAGATTTTGTCTATAGCCTACACTTCTTCCTTTTTGGAGGGTGGAGGGAGGAAGGGGGCTTTTTCCATTTTTCACCATCCCATTTTTTATTTTAATATTTTTATTGGCTGTTGGGTCATATTATTTTTTGTTTTGTTTTCAGCTACACATAGAGCAACCAGCTGAAGGCAAGCTGCCAAATAACTAGCTTTGAAAGGCACCACAAACAAGAAAGGGCACTTGCCTCATTACATGTGCCTGCAATTTGGGGCTCTAGAGTAAACCGTTCCTCTGACTGATGTCATTGATTATAGGATAAAATTCCTCTTAAACAGAGAACTAATGTATTTTTAGAACATCACCTCCCCTCTTAACCTATTTTATTAAAAATATTGAATTTTATTTTAGTGTCATTATCAGCTTAATTCATTCTAGGATAAAAATTAGTTTGAGTTAATAACATATTGAATACATATATGTGTGTATCATGTTAAGAACTGGAAAGAGCCAGTTGTGGTGGCACACACCTTTAATTCCATTACTGGGGAGGCAGAGGCAGGTGGATCTCTGAGTTTGAAGCCAGCCTGGTCTACAAAGTGAATTCTAGGACAGCCAGGGCTACACAGAGAAACCCTATCTCAGGAAAACAAAAACAAAAACAAAACTAGAAAGAAGTGCTTTATGATGTCAGTATAATGGTCCCAAATACAGCTTTTAGTACTAAAGTATTCTTAGTAACTTTGCTTTTTTTTTTAACACCTTTAAAAGTTGATGTAACATTAGGAAAACATATATATCTAAATATTTGACCACTTTGAACATAATCTACTAAAACACAGTTAAGGTATCTGATTTGATGATCCTATTTGTTATGGCTAAATCCCAGTTGGTCAATATATATGGGTACTTGGTACTCTTATCATTTATTTAATCACAATAAAAACGTATAAAATTTACCCATACATTATAACTGACTACTTTTAATGATGCCACCATAAGAACAATTTAGAAAATTGTTAATTGTAAAAATAGGTTAAAATTAAAGTTGACCATTGTTTTTATATCTCAATCCCAAATATCCTCACAGTAGTAGCAACTATTAAAAATTAGTCAAAATGCCACATAATTCCGTACACTGGGATGTCATAAAATTCATTAACTACATTAAAGCCTGATTAACTCAGTCATTTCAAATTTGTCTATAGCTCTAATTTATTTCCATTTAACAGTTTATAAAAGACAAATTTCTATACTCGTTCCTCCCCTTTAAGTCTTCTGCCTTCTTAGTTTTGTTGTTGTCGTTGTTTGTGAGTATGTGCAAACATGAATGCACATTGATGAACTTGTGTTTGTGTGTCTGTGTTCTTTAAGAAAAGCCATCCTCTCTGCTCATTAACATTGACTAATAGTAGCCAGCTCTTATATTTAAAGTGACCTCTGTAAAGGATGGGCGTGGAGATTTTGTGCCTATTTCAAAACTTAGCATACTTACTATTATTCACTCCAGAAAATATAGTGATACACCAATAGCATTCCTCACTGTGTCATATTTTACCTTTGTCTTAAAGTGACAATAAGTTTATTATTGTGAGCACCATTGATTAGGACAGCTTCAGCTAAGAAGGTACAATACAATATAAAGTTCTAAAATTAACTGATAGTAAATTAAATTTTAAAATGGCATCCATTGCCACAGTACTTGATATAAATTAATTTGCATGTATGTGTGAATGTGTGTGTCACTAAGGTTCAGTTTTGAGATATATAGAACTTAAAGTTATATTGTATGTATGCTTATAACTTTCAATACATGCTTAAGACTAAAACAATCATGTTATAGTTCAGTCAGTTTGTTTCAATATGGATGCATCCTTGGATTGAACACTGCTTGGGGGAAAAGGCACATTTTATCTAGTCTTTAAATATATTTACACTATGTACCTATCAAGTAGAAAATCTTAGAATGAATCTCCAAGGGATTATAAGAACTGTATTTCTTATAATATTTCCTTAACTATTTTTGGTGGGAAAAGATCATGTTTGAATAAAGTAAAATGTTGGCTTCCTTGTTACAAGTTTGTTGAAAATGTTCTAGTCTTATGGTATAGAAAAATATGTTGTATTTTGAAATGTTTGCCAAAGGCAGTAAGAAATGTATAATGCTGTGTCTTATTTTTAAAAGGAAAAACTGAAAAGAAAGCAACTTGACTTTCCTATTTATGTTCTGACGTTTATGTCTAGCTCCACTAAAACCTGGAGGAGCTCAGAAATCGCCTATATTTAATACCCCCCAGGGTAAAATGTATGATTTCACTGTTTGGTGTTTCCCCTCAAACTTTCTGCTAACAGGTATTTCAAATCTGACTGGTTTGACCTCTCATCTCCAACTTTTCTGCTTCCTGTCTCTTACACATTTCTTTCTCTTTTAGCTGTGACTTCATGCTCAAGTTTATAAAACACAGATGAAATTTGAAATATAATAGACCCTCAAGCAGTACAACTACCATTACAGTTGATTTGATAACATTTTGTTTCCTATATAAAATAAGAACTCTTCAAAATCTGTACCTGTATTATGATGTAATTTTCAAAAGACTTCTTCATGTGACATCCGTTTAGAACTTATCCACTTGACTATGTATTTTGCCTATTACTGACAGTGTCTGCAAAATTATAAATTACTTACTGAACCTAAGGAGTAAAGACAAGGTGATTCAATTTTAGTTGTCAAGGGAAATTATAGATGTTAGACTGTCATAGATAATCTGCTCAGTATATACACATGATCAGAGCTAATAGACTTCTCAAAACTCAGATACCTATGGAATAATTATGTCATATTTTGATTAGGAAGAAATTTAGCAGGAAGCAGCTTTTACAAGAATGCTTTTATGTAACATTGTATAAATGCTTGGACAAAGGCCCATATATATGAAACATCACTTGAAAGATAACACCAACTAAGAGCCACTCACTGTCATACATGCATCACATAGCCAGTCACTAGCAACATTTTTGTAACAGATAGTTCAAATTGTATAAATAGTTAGCCTTCCCTCTAAGTGCATATTTTTAAAACATACTCATTTCTAAAACAAATATATAAACATGACAATAAAATTAAATTACTGTACTGAATAATTTATATTTAATCCCGACCTCCCATTCTCAGACTTTTAAATTTTTTTCTAGAAATATAGCTCCTGGTTTTATTTCTCCTGGGATTTCTGCTTTCCATTCAGTTTATACTAAGAGTAATTTTGTCTTGAAAATAGAGTAAAAGTCAATTATCTTCTATCTCAACATATTTTAATAGTATTCTGCATGATTTATGTATGCATATTATATTTCTGATGACTATTAAGGTAAAAATATTTTACTCATATCAGCATCAGTTATGAACTTTTGAAAGCTAAACCAAGATATTGTGACATTTTCTTATTGTTGTACTTTTTTGAGCCACGCCTTCTTTTCTGTGTGTATTATTACAGACTTCAAAGACGCAACTGGAGTCCGTCATACTGTCAATACTATAAAATGTCAGTGTGAATTTTATGACTAAACCAATTTGAACATCACTGCATACTATTGTTAAAAAAAGAAATATATTCATTATTAATGAATTAAAATGAATAAACATTAACAAGTAAGGTATATTTGCTGCCGTATTCTTTCCACATTAATCATGAGTGATAATTTTCTTTCAACAAAACTAACAATAATTGCTAAGGAAGATATAAGGACTTAATTATAAGAATAGGATTAAATTAAAAGTTTGGTATTTTCCAAATTGTTTTATCTCATGTCACTTGTGATTTTATATTTTTCAATTACTGCATTCCTACAAGATGACCAATCTCACTATCTTCATTTTTTTGTTTCATTTCACTTACAAACATATTAACTAAATATGGGCTATATTATTTGAAAAAAATCTTATAAGCTACGTTAGTTGCCTAATCAATAAGTCATTAGCTTCCTAAAAAAAAAAAACTTGATAGGGAATTTAGTGGATAAAACATGCAGATAAAATATTTAGGCAAATGCTCTCTTTAATTGCTATTGTCTGTGTAAATCCTAAAATATGGTATGCATATAAAAAGTAGTTGCTTAAACAAAACAAATTATCAGCCTTAGACAAAGTTAAACAGATTCTGTGAATGATACTAAATTTTATTTATTTCTTAGGTGAATGTCTAGTCTTTATCCTGCATTAAATTGACTGCTCCTTGGACAGTTAGTAGACAGTAGTGTCACTATATTAAGCAAAGCAGGAACATTATGAACCCTAAAATGAACTTTTAACAAATGTAATAGTACAACTACTATAAATAATAGTAATCAGTTCATTGCAAAATATGCTACACACCCTTAGGTTTATAATGTATTAATAATAATGACCAAATAGTAAATTCACATGAGGAAAAATTAATTTTCTGTATGTCAAATTGTAAACCTAGAAGAGACAATATTAAAAGTTATGTCCAACACTAGCACAAGGGGCATGTCCCAAGAAAGTCTTCACTTACCAGGAAAGTGGGACAGAGGAGAGGACATCCTATTGGGACTCTAGGTGAGAGAAGCATGGGAGAATAGGGAAATAGAAGGATCCAGAGGGTCCTAGAAACCTACAAGAAGAACATTATGATGGGCGGAGCTAGTAGGCCCAGGGGTCCTGCTCAAACTATGTCACCAGCCAAGGACAATACATGCAGTAACCTTCACACCCCTACTCAGGTCTAGCCAATGGACAGGATATTCTTCACAGTTGAGTGGAGAGTGGGGTCCTGACTTTCACACGAACTCTGGTGCCCCATATTTGACCACGTCCCCTGGATGGGGAGACCTGGTGGCACTCAGAGGAAGGACAGCAGGCTACCAAGAAGAGACTTGATACCCTATGAGCATATACAGGGGGAGGAGGTCCCCCTCAGTCACAGCCATAGGGGAGGGGAGTAAGGGGCAAATGGGAGGGAGGGAGGAATGGGAGGATACAAGGGATGGGATAACAATTGAGATGTAATATGAGTAAATTAATAAAATATATTTTTAAAAAGTTATGTCCAAGACTGAAGGCTAGTAGTTTTACAAATAGAAAAACATAATAAAATAATCAAAATCTATGCTTTGTGTACATAATATAAATCAAGCTAAATTTACGATGAACTTACTTCATTGAGAAAAACTCTGAATAAGAGAACTTAAATATTAAATTCAGAAAGAATAAATGATGGTTATGAAATACAAATATGAAAAAAGAAGGAAAGGAACACAAATATTCATCCACAATTGTGCTTTTACTTATCATATACTCTATATAGAAGCATGATAATGCTCAAATACAAAACTAGATTTGTTTCCAAAACTATTTTTAAAAGTTTTGGAAAACAATAACAGGGAATATGACTCATAAAGGAAGATTATTGAAATATAAACTAAACTAAGATAAAGATGATAAAATAAATGGAAATAATAATTAGAAGTAGTTGGTTGCCATGCTAATATAAGTAAAGAAATTATATTTAAATTTTTTAAAATATGAATCAGTCAAGGTACAAGGATGTCACCAAAATTAAACACTTTTACAGACATAGGGGAGGGGAGAAGGGGGGAAGACGGAGGGAGGGAAGAATGGGAGGAAACAGGGGAAGGGCTAACAATCAAGATGTAATATGAACAAATTAATAAAAAAGTATATTAAAAAAGAATCAAAGAGCTCACTAATAATAGAAAGTCATATTTAACATATCTACTGATTGTGAATAATGGAATAGCTTCTAAGTGCCTAAATTGAGCTGTTCAGAAAGGCCACGGCTTTTTTTCTTAACCATTTCATGATAATTTGCTTATACGCCTCATTTATAGTTAGGTCACATTCAGCAACTGCTGATAGAGCAAACCCAATAAAGAAATTTGCCAAAGCAAAAAAAAAAATTAAACACTTTTAAATAATGATGTTTGAAGGTTTAAGAATTTAATTTCTTGTATTCTAAAATAGAATTGGTATTAAATAAGCCAATATGAGTAATGAATTGGATTACTGAATTTCTTTACGTCTTAAATTTAGACTAATATTTCATGTGGACATTATGTGAGTAATATGTTCTAAAATAATTATTTATTGAAATGGTTATTCATTTGAGTATGATCTTCAATTGTTTTGAGCTATAACAGCTTTAAATGGTTGAAGAATAGATCATATGGTTCAAAGAACTAAATGTTTGCTCTCAGACATTTCACAGCCAAAATTTGCTGAGTACTCCTATTACTGGCTAGTGTTATAGCCACAATTGTGTAGATATAGATTGTCTATAATATAATACTTTCACTTTAGAGTTGAGAAGAAGAGAGCTGCTTAGTTTTCAGAGTGCTTGCCGGTCATTGTGCATGGAAACATTTTGAAAGATTTGTAGCCAAACAAATTTTAAACTAAACCAAAAAAAATAATGAAAGAGGGGGCTCTAGAGATGACTCAAGTTAATGTACTGCTCTCACTGAGAACCCACATTCAGTTCTCAGCACCCACACTGGGTTTCTCAAAATTAACATAACTCCATTTCCTTGGAATCAGGTACTTGTGGCCTCCATGGATACCCATATTCTTGTGCACATACACATGAGCCCATACATATATGCAATTAAAATAATAAAAATAAAATATTTTAGGAAAAGAATGTAACCTAGTATGATATATCATTATTTTTTATTTAATTTTACATTATTTAATTACTTTCTCCACATATATCTAACACACACACACGTACACACACATGTACACACATAAGCCCATGGAGTTACTGTTAGGTCTTCAACTATGGGTACTGTCATACAGAGTATTGAATTATAAATTTTTCCTTGAGGTACACCTCATAAGGATAGAATGAAACACTAAAGTCCATTCTTCTCCTAAACTTTTAAAAAATATTTTAGAGTGTTTTGTTGCAAACACTGTATTTTTATGTTTATTGCCTCTTTACATCTTAGTGAAAATAACATTATCACCTTTTAGGTTCTATTGAATTGACTATCTGTATTCACCTAAAATCTCATGTCTTTCAAAGGAAATTTGAATCCAATAAGATAGTCAGACAATATATCATATTTTAATATGTAGCTCTTAGTAATATAAAAAATGCCTGCATTGGATCAGGTATCTGATACTGACCAAGGGTACATTGCTGGGTCATTACTCCTTAGGTGAGTAAACAATCAGTAGATCTTACTAATTAAACAGTTTGTTTATCTAAAATTACTTTCCTCAGGCAAATATCATTGTCAGCCCTCATATATAAAACACTGTTTGAGCCTCCCATCTCTCCTATTTCATAAACTGACATTTACATTAGTTTGCATTTGTTTACCACTTGTTTATAGTAATTATGTAAAATCCTGACTCCTGTGGTAGAAAATCTGCCATAAGTATAGCCAGTTTTAATAATGATAACAGTAACTCAGTCTTAGGAATACTATTTCAAAATGGGCTAACTTTCGCATAAGAAATTTCTTGATGTGAAAAACCTGATCCTGAGATTTTATTTGTACTGAAAATAAGAAAGTTCTAATTTATCCTATCCTTCAAATCAAAAGATAAAAATATCAAATAATATGTCTAAAATATTTAAAATAAAAGTATCATATCTGTATGGTGTTAAAAACTCAACATTTGAGAGGAATTGCTCCTCTCAAAACTGACTTTAATACAAATGGTCTGCTTGACCAGTAAGTGTTCCTTGTAATAGCAAGTAGGAACTGTGTAAAAAGGAGACAAGTTACTCAAACTGTTTTAAATAGGACAAGTATGCAAAGCAAGATTTTCTTAGAACTGTCATTTTGCTAAGGAAATTTAATGCACAAAGTTGAAAAGATGTTTCATTTCTTAATATACAAAGCTAACCATATTTTAGAAACTACCTCAAAGCATAAGTTGAAGTGATAATTTTATCCCAAAACTATAAAACAATAAACTTAAAAGTCTCAGGAAATCACTTTAGGTTTTAATGAAAGGTAGAAAAGAGTTCATTTTTTCATTAACTCAAAAAATACTTAATGAGCACCTTCTCTATTCTGCTGTCATAGGTGCTAAAGATATGTTACATAGCCAGTCTGATAAGATTGCTTCTGATTTGTCCACTTTGTCATCCTTTTCAATCCTCTGCTCTTAATTTTGTATTCTGAAACTTCACACAGAACTTGTGACTAGAAAATGCATTGGTAGCTGTTTCAGCTTACATGCCATAATGAAAATTAGTGTAGGGATAAGGAACAAAATTTAACGTCTCGGCATCACAACCAAGAAATTAACAGCAAGCCAGAGCATCACCAATTCAAAGTCATAAAGTTCAGCCTGGTGCTGTAGTGCTAGCCACTCAGGATCCTGAAACAGGAGAATCACTTGAGCTCCGTGACACCCGTGGACAGGTTTGACCGGGGAAATCATGAAGGTTAAACATGGCTTTACATATGAAATAGCTATTTTAAGAAACAGTAATAAATTATGTGGTATACACACCTGGAATCTGCGTGGCCGAAGCTAAGGACTGCGTGTAGAGAACGTGGACGGCATAGTTCTAGTGGAGCCTGAACCAGCTAGCCAGACTCCCAGCTCAAGATATAAGGGATGGAGGAAGCAAGAGTACACACACACACATACACTTACACACACACTTACTCACACACTCACACACACACACACACACACACACACACACACACACACACACGCACGCGCACACACACCCACACACACACACTCGTAAATGCACAAAAAGAAAAGGAGAGGAATCAATGAGTAAAAATAATGATTAAAAGTAATTGTGGAGAAAAGCAATACTTATTTTATATTTTTATGGTGTTGCTGTTAACATATGTATTAAGAGAGAAGGGGATTGTTGATAATTACTGAAAATGAATTAGAAGAAATATATCAAATTTATATATATGTACATATATAAATGCATATGTGCACACACACATAGCCAATGAAGATCAGTGTGGCACTGAAGGAAATTTTATTTGGTATTTTGCTTTATCCCTTAAATAAGCATCTCTCAGCATGTACAGTATCATCTCTATATATTTTTATTTTTCGCTCGCAAATTAGGGAGTTGAATTTTGAGGTTTCTTTGTGGTTTTTTTTTTTTAATTGTGAGATTCTCCTTCAAGTAACATGAGTCTGGAGATGCGTTCCCTTGTCAGGCTGTTTTGTTATTCATATGGCAAAATTTGTTGGTGGTGAAGCCATGGAAACCTTCTGCGGCCCTTACTATTCTGTCATTTCCTCTTTAACAGTGTTTTCTTTTCTCCACTGCAAAACCAGGCTCGGCTTCCGTCGTGCTCATCTACCTATAGTGTATCTGAGGTATATTTTGCACGTGTCTTTTTACATGGTCAATAACATGCTCGCACACTCACCTTTTTTTTTTTTTTTTTTTTTTTTTTTGCCATAATTTATTTTGCCTTGCACTTTGCCCTTGGCTGTAAGGGATGAGGGTGTCAGAGGCGGAAAGTCATCAGGGTTAGGGGAAAATCTCTGTGCTACACTGTGTCAGGAAAACTTGGCTTTCCGTAGTCATTGTATCACACTGAAATGACTAAAGCCAAATAGCCAACTTGATTGTTACTATTACCTTAGTACTCAGTAATTTCTCTTAACCACATAATTCACTTTTAAGCTTATGTTGTCTAAAGAAAAAGATCCTTCTTTGAATCTGTGTCTTTTGCTAACATTGAAGATTTGAATTAAGTTAGTGAGGATCCCTTATCATCCAAAAACATGAGAAAGCATCAGGAATTGATTACTAAAGGGGATAAATTGAGAAAAAGAAAAATATTTCATTTATGTATATGTAAAATAAAAAATTTGTTCCCTCTTGAAAATTTGGGCTACTTAGCCAGTGGCTCAGCACTCAGGAGGCAGAAGCAGGTGGATCTCTAAATTCAAGGTCACCTTGGTCCACAAGGAGTTATAGGGCACTCAGGGTTACACATAGAAACCTTAGGGCCATGAAGGAGTTTGAATAACTTTGTTTCCTTGTATTTTCTTAAGATTCTTATCACACAGAAGATTATATTAATTACAGGAATCATGTTCTTTAATAGCATATGTATTATAAACTTTAGACCTATGTTCTTGTCTTCTTAAGGTTTGATTTCCCTTTCCTTATGTGTTAAACAGCAGCATACTAGATTTTCTCATTTTTATAAAGTACATATCCAAAATGTTATTGACATGCTTTGATTATATAATGGACTATCTGGTTTCCAAAGCAGGAGCAGGGTTGAGCAAGTGTAAAGAAAAGTTCATGTAACTCTGTAAAGAAATGGACATTAATTACATATGAATTTTAGGATTCTGGGGCTTTTTTTTTTACAGCATAACATATTTCTAAACTATTTGCAGATGAGTATTATCAGTATAATTCTGGTCAAAAATAATCTTACACAATGCCATGCCTTTTAAAAAAGCAGTTTGTGAGGAAGAACAAGCAAATTAACATCTTTATTTAAATTTTAGAAAGTTTTAAATGATACAATGTAATTAAATCCATACTCCAGCAATGTTAAATTTATTGCATCAGTAAAGTACAGCCCTCCTGTTTAATTTTTATTTTCTAAGTTATAAATGTCAATGACATTTTTCTTTTATAACTGACTTTGTAGAAATATAATTTTTGTCAGGCAAGAAAGCATTTCTTCTATTATTAGCAAACCTCTTTATATTAAATATATATTGGACTGCAACAAAGAGAATATAAAGAACTTAGGAAAAGTGCAACAAAAATAATACAAAACTTTCAAACTCCCAATAGGAAAGATGTTCAGGTCTGTGCAACAGACTCTACAGAGCCTTCTATGTTCTTTCACTTGACTTTTTCTTTGTTGTTGTGCTGTTTTAATGACAAGTAATGCTTGAAACATAATGGTGACAGTTTTAGTATAAATATATTTTAGCCATGTGTATTGTACCACTATCACCATCATAAGTGAGAAGGTTTTAGTCAAGATCCTCAAGCTGTATAAGATACTTCTCGTAAGTAAACATTCATGTCAATATATATGGAAGATTTAGGCCTACAACATTATCTTAGGAATGATGTCCTTATGAAAAATTTACTTTCTCCTTGAAAAATCATTATCGAAAAGTAATTAATAAAAGACGAATTAACTTTATGATATCAACAAGAACTCTTTGCAAACATGGGTGTATATCATCCCATCATTGGAATTCCTATAGTCTATTTCCCTAATACCACAGGAATGTGATTCCTAGTGTAACAAATTTATAATACATTTCTTTCTGCCACTTCATCTAGGCAATTCTCCATTTCTTATGACAGTGTATAAGAAGGCTAACATTGGCATCATCTCCAATCACAGCCTACAGCATCCATCAGGGTATAACTTTCTCTGTGATAGCCTGTGTGCAGGAGGCCTCTCTGGTTAGAACTTGTGTATACACTGGCATTTGCTCCAAGCCACTCAGCTCTTACAGAAACTTGAGCTCCATGTAGGTCTGTGTTTCTTTCATCGTGACATATGAGCTCTCCTTAATTGTCATAAAAGTGTTTCTCACTTGTCATTTGTTACAGGGTTTCTCTAGTCTTCTCTGCCATACTCCTGTTGTCTCTGTAGGTGTAATGTTCATATTCAATCCAATAAAATTAGGAACAAATAGGGATGTGATATTCATAATAATCTGCACAGAAAATATCACATATAATTATTTTTTAACCTAAAACTGGAAGCCCTTTCATAGACATTTAATGAATACTCTCATATATCAATTTTTAAGTGGAAGACTCTTTTAGGACTAATGTAAATGTAATGTTTATTTTATACCAGAACTACATAAGTAAACAGACCCTCTATCACTCAATATAATCTTTCCCCTACAATGAGATCATATTTACTTTAACCCTATTTCTGAAGAGAGTTTCTCACTCCTAATATGGCACATTGACTTTACTAGTTGTACATCAACACTTGTATGCTATTGATAAAATTAAAATAGTAAGTGTTGCTCAAATAAGCCCTCTTCGAAAACAAGATAATGCATAAGCTCATGTTGCTGAAGCCATTCTACAAATATGACACCATAGCCCTTCTGTTTAAATTAAATAAATAAAATATACTGCAAAAAAAAAATGGAAGACCTCACTTCCAAATTTCTAACACTCCATTTTTTAAGCATTGTTGTTTGTTTGTTTGAAGATTAATTCAGAGCTGGAGAGATGGCTCAACAGTTAAGAGCACTTGCTGCTCTTTCAGAGGACCCAACTTTGATTCTAAGCATCCATATAAGACTATTTAGACTGCCTGTACCTCAAGATCCAGGAACTTTAACACCCTCTTCCAACACACACACACACACACACACACACACACACACACACACACACAATTTTTAAAATTATTGCTTCATGATTTTAAAAGCCAAATAAGCACTGACTCCTGGTAGAAATGGTGTTCATTCTGATCTATTTAAGACACAGTAATATACTATGTGTTATGGATCACACCTTTAATACCAGCATTTAGGAGGCAGCTGCAGGTGGATCTTGGTGAATTCAAGGCCACCCTATTCTATACAAGTTCTAAGGCAGCCCTAGATACATAGTAAGACTGTCTTTAAAAAATAGTAAAATATAATAGAAGTAAATATAGTATGATTGTATCATAATAACACTATATCTCAAAAATAAAATTCAACTTATTTTGATTTTTTAGTCCAAATTGAACTCTTTAAAGCGATCTTTAATGTGCCAGATTTGTCCATACTAGGGTTGATTGCAATTTTGGAAAATTCGAAACTCAGTTCTTTCTTTCTCATTGAGTGGACAAAGACTGAAATTTAATAATATGTCTATTTAATGCTAAGAACTTTCAGCTTGACTGAACAACATTTGGGAGCTTTTTATCTAGTAGTAATGAAAATGGAGATACTGTGAACTTGCTGTGAAGCAATCTGTTTAATAGTATCTTTTGAAAATGTTTCACGTGTGCTATAAAAGTTTCTTCTATCTTGCCTCACATTTAACTTTTTCATCATTTTAATTAATGTACATACATAATGTAAGCAAGTTCTTTGGCTGTAACATTCATATTGTTTATCAAACTGAAAGGAAGAAACCTGTAATCTTTCAATAACTTAAAAATGACTAAAAGAATTAACAATGAACTGGCTAAATGATTGTGTTCTTTTTTGTTTGTTTGTTTCTTATTTTGAACATAAATGGTGAAAGAAATCTTATCTCCTTTCTGAATTTTTGGAAGTAAAGTAATATTTGTGAATTGTTTTCATTAAAATAAGAAAAGTATGTACTGAAAATAACCAATAAGCATACAAAGTCTAATTAAAGTATTCTTAAACATTGTAAAGATATGTTTGATAGGTGTTGAAACAAGATGATATGTACTTGCTAGTATATTTTTAAATTCTATAATAAGAATGTTTAATACAACTAGATAACACTTCTGAATGTTTGCTTATGTACTCCCTCATGTACTGTGATCATTGAAAATACAAGAGATGATCAGTAAATATGGTCATAAGAAATCTAAAATGTAAGATAAGAAAATATGAATGCATAAATACCTAGAAAGTTTTATACCTAGTGTCTTAAAATGAGCTATTTGTGTATGATGGGGAGGAGAAAAGAAAGAAATGTATCCTCTCTCTTGTAGATAGGAATGAAGAGATTCCATAAAGCACTTAAGAGTATATCCAACTTAGCAGAAATACAAATTTAATGATGTTCAAGTTTCAAAGCCCTAGAGAATTTAAAAACATAGTATTAAATTAGTAATAAGGCTAGTTATAGCTTAAAGACATTATCATGCATTATAATATGCAACAAAATGTTGCATACTTGCATTTCCAGCTGCTATTTAAATATACTATTATAATGTTAAAAACGATATGTAAAACTCTTCTTTCTAAAGCACTTTTTTCTATCAGAGGTCATGTTCTTAATATTCTCAGACAACAAAATCTTCCAGGTATCTTATATTCTTCCTTATTTTTCACCTTTGATATCTATTTAATGTAAACAGTAATTTCTAGCTACATTTACTTTCAATTTATGACACTGGTGAGATAAGTAATATACTCAATGTGTCACTAAAGAGTATTAGAGAAATAAAGATGTGCATCAACAACTATGTCAACTTTTCTGACATTATGAAGGTTTTTCACCTGTATTTCAGGGAGAATTTTAATTCATGTAACATCTACTATAGTAGCTCAGACATATTAAATATTAAGTAAACAGTTTCTTTTTCTATTCTAAAGTAGATGCTTAAGCCCCTGCCCAAAGGAGGTTTGGGTTATCAGAGAAAATGATAAATTTCCCTTGGCATGTCCCTTTTTTCTCACTCCGGCTAATCTTCTAGATCACTTCTTCAGTTACCCTCAGTTCATTGACCAAAAAGCTACAGAGCATACCTCTTACTTTCCAGATTATTCTGTAGAAGAATTCTCCCTCTTATGGGCAGGACCTTCAGGGCCTATAATTTAGTTAGGTAATATAAATTGATATTAGATGAAAAGGGAGATGTAATTCACAGATGTTAGTAACCCTAGCAATTGGGTTGCTAAGTATAGTTGGAGTTATCTTTTGCCTATGAGGGGGAGCGACACTATCAGATAAATGTCTCGCTCTTCTTTTCAAACCCATGCTTCACATAATTTATTTTTCTAATTTTTTTAGTACCAGCTCTTCTCCACTTGAATAAGATATTAGACTATCTGAGTTTTTTCTTTTTCTTTTTTTACATTTTTAATTTATTATAATTTATTCAGATTACATCTCAATTTTTATCTCCTCTCTAGTGTCTTCCTGTTCCCACCTTCCTTCCCTCTTCCACACTATGCCCTCCCCTAGACCTCTGACAGAAGGGGACCTCCTCCCCTACCATATGAGCACAGCCTATCAGGTCTCATCTGGATAGCCTGCTTCCTCTTCCTCCAGGTGCCCACCTGGCCTCTCTACCAAGGGGAAGTGATCAAATCAGGAACACCAGAGTTCATGTTAGAGGCAGTCCCCACTCCCCCCCAAAACCGTGGAGAATGAGCTGTCCATTGGCTAGATCTGAACAGAGGATCTAGGTTCTGTGCATGCACTGTCATTGGTTTCAGCAGTTTGTGCAGGCTTTTCTGGGTCCAGATCTGGGTTCAGAACCCTCTGGGTCCTTCCATTCCCTCCCCTCCCCCCAATTCTTCCATAACACTCTCAGTGCTCTGCCCAGAGTCCAGCAACAAGTCCCAGCATCTGTCCCGGTCACCCACTGGGTGGAGTCTCAGGGGGCATCTATGTTGGGCTAATATCCTCTTATAAGTGAGTAAATACCATGTGAATCTTTCTGGATCTGGGTTTCCTTCAGATTTCAAGATTCCCTTGTTTTTAATAGCTGAGTCGTATTCATTGTACCACAGTTTCTTTATCCATTCTTCAGTTGAAGGCCATCTAGGTTGTTTGCTGATTCTGGCTATTAAGAATAAAGCTGCTATGAACACAACTGAGCAAATATCCTTGTCATATGATGGAGCATCTTTTGGGTTTATGCCCAAGAGTGATTTAGCTGGGTCTTGTAGTAGCTCAGTTCCCAATTTTCCGAGAAAGCCGCAGATTGATTTCCAAAGTGGTTGTACAAGTTTGCACTCCCACCAGCAATGGAGCAGTATTTCCCTTCTCCACATCCTCACCAACATGTGCAGTCACCTGAATTTTTTTTTCTGAATTTTTTACTTAGCCATTCTGGTAGGTATAAGATGGAATCTCAGAGTCCTTGTGATTTTCATTTCCCTGATAAGTAAGGATGTTGAGCATTTCTTTAGATATTTCTCAAAGACTCTATGTTCTTCTCTTGAAAATTCTCTGTTTAGCCCTGTATCCCATTTTTTAAATTGGGTAATTTGGTTTGGTAGTGTTTAATTCCTTGAATTCTTTGTATACTTTAGATATTAGCCCTTTGTTGGATGTAGTGTTGGTGAAGATCTTTTCCAGTCTGTAAGCTGTCATTTTGTTCTGTTGACAATGTCTTTGCCATGCAGATGCTTGTCAGTTTCATGAGATCCCATTTATTAATGGTTATCTTAGAGCCTGAGCTATTGGTATTCTGTTCAGGAAATTGTCTCCTATGCCAGTGAGTTCAAGGCTCTTCCCCACTTTTTCTTCTAACAGATTTAGTGTTTTTGATTCTATGTTGAGATCTTTAATCCAATTGCACTTTAGTTTTGTGCAGGGTGATAAATAAGGGTCATGTAGACATCCAGCTAGACCAGCACCATTTGGTAAAGATGCTGTCTTTTTCCCATTGTATGGATTTGGCCTCTTTGTCAAAAATCAAGTGTCTGTAGGTATGTGAGGTTTTTTTCTGGGTCTTCATTTGATTCCATTGATCAGCCAGCCTATTTCTATGCCACTACCATGCTGGGTTTTTTTTTTTTAACTGCTGCTCTATAGAACAGCTTGAGATCAGAGGTGGAGATTCATCCAGAAGATATTTTATTGTACAGGATTGTTTTAGCTATTCTGTATGTTTTTGTTGTTTCACCATATGAAGTTCAGAATTGATCTTTCAAAGTCTATAAAGAATTGTGTGGGTATTTTAATAAGGAGTGCATTGAATCTGTAGATATCTTTTGGTAAGATGGCCATGTCTACTATGTTGATCCTCCCAATCTATGAGCATGAGAGAGCTTTCCATCTTCTGATACCTTCTTCAGTTTCTCTTTTTTTTTTTTTCATACAGATCTTTTACTTGCTTTGTTAGAGTTTCACCAAGATACTTTATATTATTTGTGGCTATTGTGAAGGATGTAGTTTCCCTAATTTCTTTCTCAGCCTACTTGACATTTGTGTACAGGAGGACTAGTGACTTTTTAAAATTAACCTTCCATCCAGCCACTTTGCTGAAGGTGTTTATCAGCTGTAGGAATTTTCTGGTAGAATTTTGGGGGTCACTTATATTCACTATCATATCATCTGCAAATATCGTTCCAATGTGGATCCCCTTGATCTCCTTTTGTTGTCTTATTGCTCTAACTATAACTTCATGTACTATATTGAAGAGGTATGGAGAGAGTGGGCAGAGTGGAATTTCTTTTAATTTCTTAACGTTTAATTTGATGTTGGCTATTGGCTTGATGTATATAGCCTGTATTATTTTTAGATATGTGCCTTGTATCACTGATCTGGCTATTGGCTTGATGTATATAGCCTGTATTATTTTTAGATATGTGCCTTGTATCACTGATCTGGCTATTGGCTTGATGTATATAGCCTGTATTATTTTTAGATATGTGCCTTGTATCACTGATCTCTCCAAGACTTTAAACATAGATGGGTGTTGGATTTTGTCAAATGGTTTTTCCGCATCTAAGGAGATGATCGTGTGGGTTTCTTTTTTCAGTTTGTTTATATGGTGGATTAAATTGATGAACTACCGTATATTGAACATTCCCTGTATGCCTAGGATGAAGCCTACTTGCTCATGATAAATGATACCTTTCATGTATGCTTGGATTTGGTTTGCAAGTATTTTATTAAGCACTTATCATTAATATTCATAAGAGAAATTTATCTGAAATTCTCTTTTTGTGGGGGTATTTGTGTAGTTTACAAATCAAGGTGACTGTGGCCTCATAGAACAAGTTTGGTAATGTTCCTTCCATTTATATTTTGTGGAATAGTTTGAAGAGTACGGGTATTAGCTCTTCTTTGAAGGTATGGTACAATTCTGCAATGAAATCATCTAGCCTTGGGCAAGTTTTGTGTGGGAGACTTTTGATGACTTCTTCTATTTCTACAGAAGATACAGAATTATTAAAATTGTTTGCCTGAGCTTGATTCAACTTAAGTGGAATCTATCAAGAAAATTGTCCATTTCATTTAGATTTTCAAATTTTGAGGCATGTAGGCTTTTGAGGTAAGACCTAATGATTCTTTGGATTTCCTTGGTGTCTGTTGTTAATGACTCCCTTTTCATTTCTGATTTTGTTGATTTGGATAATGTCTATCTGCCTTTTAGTTATTTGGTTAAGGATTTGTCTATCTTGTTGATTTTTTTTTTAAGAACTTGCTTTCATTCATTCTTTGAATTGTTCTCACTGTTTCTAATTTATTGATTTCATCCTTAAGTTTGATTATTTCCAGCAGTCTGCTTCTTTTCTTTCCCTAGGGCTTCCACATTAACTGCCTTGTATGAGATGTTTCCAATCTCTTTATGAAGACGCTTACTGCTATGAACTTCCTCTTAGCACTGTGTTCTTTGTGTCTCATAAATTTGTGTATTTTATACCTTCATTTTCTTTGAATTTTAGGAAGTCCCTAATTTCTTTCTTTATTTCTTCTCTGACCAAGTTATCATTGAGTAGAGAGTTGTTCAGTTTCTATGTATGCATAGGCTTTTTGTTATTTCTGCTGTTGTTAAAGTGCAGCTTTTAGTCCATGGTGGACTGATAGGATGCAAGATATTATTTCAGTCTTCTTATATCTGTTGAGGCTTGCTTTGTGACCTAGAACTATATAGTCAATTTTGAGGAAGGTTCTGTAAGGTGCTGAGAAGAAGATATAATCTCTTGTGTTTGGGTGAAAAGTTCTGTAGATGTCTATTAGGTCCATTTGATTCATGACATCTATTAATGTCCTTATTTCTTGACTTAGAGTCTGTTTCATTGATGTATCCTTTGGTGAGTGGGGGACATGTTGAAGTCTTCCACTAATAATGTGTGGGGATGTATATGTGATTTAAGCTTTGTTATTGTTTATTTTACGAATGAAGGTGCCCTTTTATTCAGGGCATAGATGTTCAGAATTGTGATTTCATCCTGGTTAAATGTCCTTTGATGAGTATGAAGTATCCTTCCTCATCTCTTTTGATTCATTTTGGTTGAAAGAATATTTTATTAGATACTGCAGTGGCTACTCCAGCTTGTTTCTTGTGTCCCTTTGATTAGAAGACCTGCTTTCAGCCCTTGACTGTCAGGTAATGTCTATATTTGTGGCTGAGATGTGTGTCTTGTATGCAGCAGAATATTGGGACCTGTTTATGCACCCATTCTGTTAGTCTGCGTCTCTTTATTGAAGAGTTGTGACAACTGATGTGGAGAGAGAGTAATGACCAGTGACTGTTAGTTCCTTTTATTTTGATTTTGGTTATTGTGATTGTGTGCTTGTCTAATTTTTATTTTGCTAAAGTAAAGTTATCTATTTCTTGTGTTTTCCTGGTGTTATTAGCCTCCTTGGGTTGGAGTTTTCTTTGTATTCTGTAGGGGTGGATTTGTGGATAGATATTGTTTAAATTTGTTTTTGTCATGCAATATCTTGTTTTCTTCACCTATAATTATTAAAAGTTTTGCTGGGTACAGTAGTCTGGACTGACATCTTTGGTCTCTTAGGGTTTGCAAGACATCTGCCCAGACCCTTCTGGCTTTTATCGTCTCTGCTGAAAAGTCGAGTGTGATTCTGATAGGTTTGCCATTATATGTTACTTGGCCTTTTTCTCTCGCAGTTTTTAATATTTTTTCTTTCGTCTGTACACTTACTGTTTTGATTATTATGTGGTGGGAGAATTTTTTTTTTCTTGTCTACTCTATTTGGTGTTCTGTAGAGTTCTGGTATGTTTATATGCATCTCTTTAAATTGGGGAAATTTTCTTTTATGATTTTGTTGAAAATATTTTCTGGGCCTTGGAGCCAGACATCTTCTCTTTCCTCAATTCCTATTATCTTTATGTTTCATCTTTTCAGGGTGTTCTTGATTTCTTAGATGTCTGGAATTTTGTTATATTTAACATAATTTTTTATGTTTGCATCAAAGTCTTCCGTTGTATCTTCTACACCTGAAATTCTTTCCTCATCTCTGTAGTCTATTGGTGATGCTTACCTCTGCAGTTTCTGATTCCTTCTATAAGTTCTCCTTTCCAGGCTGTCTTCAGTTTGTACTTTTATTATTGTTTCCATTATCATCTTCAGATATTGAGACATTTTATTGAATCCTTCTCCTGATTGTTTGCATTTTCTGGAATTTCTTCCAGAGATTTCTTCATTTCTTCTATAGGCCTCTTTCATGGCCTCTCTAGGGGCCTCAGTCTGTTTGGCTATATCTCCCTGTATTTGTTTATGGATTTTATTCAATTCCTCTGTTACCATCTTCATTAGGAAACATTTGAGGTCATTTTCTTCTTGTGTTTTAGTTGTGTTAGAGTTTCCAGGGCTGATTGCTTTGAGATAACTGGGTTCTGGGGATGCCCTTTTACTTTGGCTTTTGTTGTTTGCATTTTTATTCTGCCCTTTAGCATTCTGGCTGTCTCTGGTATTTGGATGGTAGTTTCTGGTGTCCTTCACTGGCTGCTGAGAGCAGCTTGTAGGTGAGTGGCTATAGGTTCAGACTTCTCCCTTTTGGGGATCAGGGAACTCTTCAGGTGGATCAGATGGGTGAACTGAGATCAGACCTGAGAATTTTCCATGGTCCAGCCAGGTGACCTGAGGTCAGATCTACCTGTTTTCCACACCATGGTGTCTCTTCTCAGCAGGAAAACTCAAACACTTGTGTTTTGTAGTCCACATTTCCTTCTGAGACAGAGGGTGCAAGTACTGTGCACCTTGCCCAAGCATGTGTTTAGACTTTGGGGCCCTTGCCCATTCCTGTGTGGACCCGGGAACTTTCCTTGGATTGGCAGGGTGACCTCAGGTCAGATGCACTTGTGTTCCAGACTGTGGGGTCTCCTCTGACGAGAAGACCCAGACACTAGTGTTTTGTAGCTCATAGTTCATCTGAGACAGAGAGCTCAAGTGCAGTGAGCATGCAGGCAAGGGGCTGGACTTGGGAGACTGTGGACACACCTGCAGGGACCCAGGGACTTTTCTGTGGATTAGCAGGCTGGACCGAGTCCAGATCCACCCGAGTTCCATACTGTGCTGACCCCTCTCACCTGGGAATCACCAGCACTGGTGTTCTGTATTTCTTTCTGTCCTTCGGTCACTGTGCAGTCAATGCTGTCCTGCTGTTCAGAGAAGGTATGTGTATTCGGCGCCACCATCTTGGATATCATCTATCTGGTTTTAATACTGAATGTCTTAGAAGAATCCTGTTAGTCATGGGCAGAATTGAGAAAATAACAGAAAAAAAAAATAATGAGCCCCTTCTTAACAGCATTTGTTTTTATTTTTTTTAAAACCATTCCTTTTGGGGGCGATTTTCTATATTTACTTTCTTTTGCAAGCTAAGGTCAAAATCGCCTAAGTTTACCCTTTATTTAGGATTTGCGCATGTAAGAGAGGACATGTTTTTATTTGAGGGTTTTAAAACTCCACATCTATTTTTAGTTAGCTGCTTACCATATTTTAAAATGTTTATGCTTCGGCAGTTATTAATTTTTCTCATAGTTTTAAAGTAAACTTGCTGAAAAATAATTCATCCTAGTTTTTTAAACTTTTAATTGGCTGGAGCGAGAACTTAGCAAGTAAAATGCTTGCCTCACAAGCATAATGAGTCTGTATGTCCAGCCTGTTATAAAGCCAGGCTCTGTAGTCTGGCATGGCTGTCATCACAGTGCAAGCAGAAATGGGATTATACGTGAGGCTAGTTTACCAGCCAGCCTAGCGAAATCAATGAGCTCCAAGTTCAGTGAAAGAAGGATTTAAAAAGAAACCACATCTACTTCCAGCCCTCACAGCCAGACATACAGAACTAAGTTTTATTTGGAGATAAATTTGAATCTTAGCACTGGAAACCCCAGCCCTTAATAGCTCTGTTATGTTAATTTCTCTTTAGGAATAGCTATTCCTTTTATTTCACAGTGTAAAATAATATTCCTATTATCCTTGTAAAAGTCGAATGATCCACTTTTTTGTTATGGTAGAGACTAAACACCTTGTGGCTGGAGAGCTAAGAGTGTGAACTACACCAAGCACAGTGGCCCACACCCTTAATCCCAGCGTTTGGGAGACAGAGGCAGGTGAATCACTGTTAGTTCGAGGCCAGCCTGGTCTACAAAGCGAGTCCAGGAGAGCTAAGGCTACACTGAGGGACCCTGTCTTGAAAAAAAAAGTGTGAACTGTTCTTCCAAAAGTTTGGAAAGATGAGGAGAGAAAACTGCACAACAATAATAATGATAAAGGCTGTTTTGTTTTTTATGTATTTTTATGTTATATAGTTTGATGTTCTTCCTGCTTGTATGTGCGTGTGAACTTGTTGGAACCCTGGAACTGGAGTTACAGGCGTTTGTGAGCTGGGAATTGAACCTGGGTCTTTTGAAAGAGCAGCCAGTGCTCTTAACAGCTGAGCCATCTCTCCAGCCCCATCAGGTTGCTTTATATGAAGTATCTGTGATATTAATCTTCAGATGGTGTGCTTAGCATAAGTAGCTGGAGAACCTTCAGTCTACCCGAGTTTTCTCTTTAGGCACTGAGATTTGAGGGGAATCCAAAGCGCTTACGTGTTTTAGAAAACCCTCCTTCAGTCTGGTTTGGAACTTCAGTGTCAAAGCTCCACCTCACACTCAGGGTGAAAATACAAAGAAAGGATTAGAAAAACCTTGATTTAAAGTATTCCAGGTTCATTTAATTCCAAGTACTTAGCATGTCCAAGTATCAAATTTTGGTGTATTATTTTTTTTAAGTCTCAAAAAAAGATATGTTTTGAGTTTAAAAGTCTAATTGCTTTTGATGTCATAAGGAAATGTTAAACCTGAAATTGACTGTGACTTTTCCTTGCTTATTTATGCTTTGAAGTTGTGCTAAGGCTACCAATAAATCAAAATTATTAACTATGTTTTCTATAATGTAAGTAGGTATTGTACTATTAAATACATGAGAATGTTATAAAAATTATATATGGAATTCCACTTAAGAACTTTCAAAATTACTGTCATTTTTTAAAACCATAATCTGTATGTTGGCTATATTGTCATGAAGTATTACTAGGGAAAATAATTTTGACTCTAAAAATTAAAGCTATTTTGAACTAGAGTAAAAAATAAAATCCTGGGATGGAGAGATATTCGGTGAATTATAGTGCTTGCTGCTCTTCCAAAGGACATGAACTGGTTCCCTGCACCCATCTTTGTTAACTCACAACCACCGGCAACTTCAGCTCCAGGGCGTACAGTGCCTCTGGCATCTAGGCATCTGCACTAGCATGCACATACTCACATGTACAGATTTACGTAATTAAAAATAATGTATATGCTTTAATATCTATAGGAAAAAAATCATCATTTGAGGATCCTGTGTTCATAAATTAGTTTTGAGGGATGTATTTTAAATTTTTTCAACATATTGTCCCAAAATGCCCCAAAAACAATTTCCTAAATACAGATTGTCCTTGATAGGTTAAAGCTTTCAGCCTATTGGGCTGGAGAAATGGCTTAGCAGTTAAGAGCACTGACTGCTCTTGCGAAGGACCCGGGTTCAATTCCCAGCACCCATATGGCAGCTCACAACTGTCTGTAACTCCAAAATCTGACACCCTCACACAAACATAAATGCATCAAAACACCAAGACATATAAAATTAAGATAAATAAATTATTTTAAAAAGATTTCAGCCTATTATATAACTCTTAAAATGCCACAATACTTCTTTAGGGCACATATTTCTCCACTAGAAGTAGTACCTATTTTTCTAAAGTTGTTAATAAGGCTTATTTAATTAATTTTCTAAATGTAGACATTTATAAATTGAAAAGACAATACTTTATATACTTACATATATAATACTATATATCATATATTAAATATTATATATACATATATATATACATATAAAACTTGGAACAGTAAGTATGCTGGCATCAAGTGATTTGCATTTCAAGGAAAAAAGAAAAAGAGGAGGGAAGGAAAGTGTTGTGAAGAGAAAAAAAATAGACAGAGAATGGAAACACTGAAGAAAGGAAACCAGCTGTAGCTCTTGTCCCTTTGGCTGCCTCAGTAGTTAGAGATTAGTTCTCCTGATCTAACTCCCGTCTCCAGTTGAAAAGCAAAAGCAGTAACTGCTAGTGCACTGTGAATTTTAAAACATCTTCATGGTACTTACACACTGACACTCTGGAAACTGTGTGGAAACCAAAATCATATGAACTTTTTATAGCCGTAGTTTTCAATAATATTAGTTATTTCCCTCATCCTATCTCTAAGGCTTTATCAGAGTAAGAGAAGAAAGGACTGTTTCTGATATTTTTCCATGCTGTTCTGCATTTAGCATTGCCTAGGGTCATAAAAAGCCAGCTTCCTAGCTTTTTCTGTCTTTGACAAGTTGCTACTAAGGACAGTTAAGCCCAGATCTTTTGAGCTGCCATGCCTGAGGGTTCTTGCTGAGAAGCATAAGATGTACTGAAGCATGGCTCTTTGAAGATGCTTCTATGCCCACATGAACCAACATTTTAAAAAACGTTATTGCAACCCAGCCCCTATATCTTAGTATTGAGCTGCAGATTATGAATATAGTGCTTGACAAAGAAGGAAATTTTCAAAGAATGGAAGCAGTACAAATAATCTAGAGCCGGATGCTGCCAAGTTTGGACTACTCCTTGTGAAGAATGGAAATTCCCTCAAAGAATATATTCATGCTGAAGAGTAGGAAAAACAAAGGGAGACACTGGTGAGCCCTGCAAGTAGTTATCTGAGGAACTGTTAGGCCAGTTACCGTTTGCACACACTCTGACATACATGGCTGAAGTCATTTGGATCACATTAAGGGTGATTTTAGTTGCATTCTTACTATATTTCACAACCAAATCATCCAACTTAAAATACGCCAAACAAGTAACTCTGTACCTGACAGTTCCAAAGTAGGTAGTAAACCTCATAATTTCCCTCAACATTTCAAATGTTTATCACAAGTATTGTTTTATGTTCAGTGAGTAGCTGTGTTGAGCCATTAGAGCTTTAAGGCTCTATTGAGCATTCACCTTACTTCATATATGCATTTTTGTTACTTGAAAATAAATCAAATTATTTTTTTCCAGGTAGAAAGGGAAAAATCTTACCTTTTTATTTGAACTTTCACATTGATTTATTTTTTAAAAACATGGGAAACAAGAAAATAGTTTGGAATTGGATGGTAAAATTTATATTCCTGTATCATTTTTCTAGACTAGGAGTTACCAAGCTTTGCTTAAGTTTTACCAAAAATATTTTGAAGAAAACCAAGGTAAGTGCAGTAATTGAAGCACATAACTCTCAGTTCCTCCAATCTTTGATGATGCAAACAAAAAGTGTTTAAAAAGTTGGCACTGGTCATTCTGTGAAGTCCCAAACTGCAAGACCAATCAAACTAAAAATCAGTTACAAATGTTTTGTTTATTCAAAACGTAATGCTGCTCTCCCCTGACTTCCTCCACCTGGATACCTAATTGTTACCTGGTTATGATTTTTCTTATTTTAAAAAAAAAAAAAGCCTGCCTTAGAAGCCGACCAGCATCACAGTCCTGGTTTCTGAATTCAGACTGTGTCCCTGACTGGTCAGGCTTTGCTAAACCTTCAATAAACTTCCATCTCTCTGAAAAAATAAATAAATAAAAAATTAAAAGTAGGCACTTAGAGTGATTTTGATATCCTTGTTTAAACATAAGTTTTCCAAAGCCTCACTGACTTACAAGTTTAAGTTATGTTTCAAAAGTTCAAGGTACATGGACAAATTAAAATAATCTGGGGTTATCTATTTGGGTATTGCTGCCACTTAACACCTGCCTTTAAAACTATGAGGTAAAAACACTGGCATCGTGTTAGTTCTTAAAATAAAGACTATATGTAAAGATACTCAAATTTTATCAAATTCTAAGTTTAAAAAATATAAGCTAAGCGGTTTACTGATAGAGGCAGTCTATTTAAGCGTCCTTTCCTCCGCCCCTCCCTTTGCTGTTCCCATTAATAACGAAATGGTTTAAATAATGGCAAACCATCTATGTGGTAATCAACTATATTTCTTGGATATGGGGCAGAACTCAGCCTCTTACACACTAGGCTCTACAACTCAGCTACCGTACCTCAGCCTTTACACCCTTCCTTATCAGAAATTTATTCTTGGATTTTTCTCAAATACCAAATATTTTCCAAAAGACATATTTAATCTCATTTTGCTGTAACTTTTTAATCTGTTACCAATTTTTGGCCTTTCTGGCCAATTAAAATCTTGTTTGCCTTGTAAGAGATTGTAAACAATTCTAGGGCAGAATAAATTGAGAAATATAGTTCTGGTGCCTCAACTTGGATAGTTGGTATACTATACTGTAGCTATCATCATCATCATCATCATTTCAGTTATTATCTTCAGAGCAATGCATATTTATCCTTTACTAAATGTCAGGTGTAGTGCCAACCATTCTGCCTCAATTAGTTTATTTAGCTCTCCAAATAATCCCAGGAGACAATAACTCAAGAAACTCCTTGGTCCTTGCATGAATATAGCAGTTCTACCATGGAAGTCCTTCCCCCAGATACTCGTCAGACTGGCTCATGTCTGAACTGATGTTTACTCAAAGTTGTCCTTGCCCACTGTCTCAGTGAGTTGTTTATTGGCGTGAAGAGGCGTGTTGATCACAGCACATCTTGGGAAGGAAAGTGTGTAATTGGGGCCGGCTTATAGTTCCAGAGGTCCAGGTCATTGTTACCATGGTGGGAAGCATGGTGGAAGGCATGGTGCTGGAGAGGAACTGAGAGTTCACCATCCAGACCAACAGGCAGCAGGAAGAGACTGGGCCTGGCTTGGCCTTCTGAAACCCCAAAGCCCACCTACAGAGACACATTTCTTCCAACAAGACCACACATACTCCAATAAGGCCTTACCTTCCAGTGGTGCCACTACCAGGTTAACAAGCATTCAAATGAATTAGCCATTGGGCAGGAGGGAGCATTTTTATTCAAACCACCACTTCCACTCTACCTGAAATAGCTATACCCTGTTCTGGTCCCTTTTTCATACCAATGTTGAGTTTTATTTTCTTTGTAACACTACTATCTAAAATTATCTAATTTATATGCCTTCTAAAGTACTCTCTATCTGTCTGCTTTCATAGAGTTGTACATTTCAGTGTAGCAAGGTCTTTGTTGGTTTTAGTCATATTTTACTCCCTGCCACAAAATACTGCTCAATAAATGAATGTATGTTATGCATGTGAACTAATGCTTTAAAAGTTATAATTAACATCTTTGGCTGATCATATAAGCATATTTCTTGGGATTTACAGTGTATATTAAGAGGAAATTTACTCACATCTGAAATAACCTAATCTTGCTCATTCTGACAATGAGTGAATTTCCACAAACATGAGAATGGAACTACCAGTGTAGACAGAGTAAATGCCAGTTGTGCAAGGTAATAAATAGAACTGTGCTGAAACAGATCCAATTACTTACAAGCCTCTATTTGACAATAATATAGAAAAAAGAATGTCCCTTTTCTTACATGTTCTTCCTTTTCTAACACAGAGTATTTAAAATGAAGCTTCATTCCAAAAGTATAATATTTATGTTAGGCCAAATATTATATTTCTATTTCCTGTAGGAAGTGCTATTCTCATTTTCTTATGCCTTTCTCTTTACTGAGTCTTGACAAGCTTGGGTTAATTACTCAAAATGAATTTTTAAAAAACTTGAGTAGACAAGTAAACTACAAAAGGAGTGATAAGGGTTGGAGAAATAGTCCCTGCAAAGAGCTCACCAGTTCATCTGCCAATAGCAAATGGTCAACCATTGGAAACATACATTCAAGTTACATGGTACAAATTGAGCAGGGTGTACTTGTTAATTTAGGAGTGTGTATGTAAGTGTGTATACATACATACATACATACATACATACATACATACATACACACACACACACATACATTTAACAACAAATAATAAAAGAAACAGTCTTGATGAAAAAGCAAGGACAGGTAAATGGGAGCATTTGGGGGGAGGAAAAGAAAGGAAGAAATAATGTAAGTATAATATCAAAAGTAAAATAAACAACTTAAAAATTAAAAAGCAAGTGTGTTGTAGGATTAGGGAATGTAAGTCAGTGGTAGATTGACTGCTTTCCCTCCACCAGCTCCAAAGTTGAACCCCAGTATCACATACATGCAAATAGTATTACATAATAAGTCTTTAATTAAGTTATAGACTTAATTATATTGTATATTGTATATTAAGTTAAATTTTTAATATTTTATAAATTTATTCCATTTATGATTATTATAAACTCTTTTAATATTGCCAAAATGTTTTAAATGCAGACTGTGTAAAGTAACTATAAAAGAAACTGCATGTAGTCTTAGAAAAAAGAAGGTAACAAGAAGAGACAAATTCTCAAACTAGAATTCAGTAATATATATTAATGTTCGCAAGCCTTAAAAGTATCAGACAAGCTTGTGAACAAAGGATACTGGCTGTCCTACTAGAGAGTCATCTGTGTACTTTTCCATTCCTTTTCTCAACTATTACACAGTATTGAGTTTTGGTGACATTTACTAAAAAAGATCCTAACTTTCAGAAACGGAAGTTGTATCCATGTGGGATGCCATTGAATTTTGCTTTATTATTGACCTGTCTCTAAATTTAGTTCTAAACTTCTTGATGGTGCCTCTGTGTATGTGCACCCTTGGGCAATTACATACATATATATCTATAATTCTCTTCTGAACCAGTTTGAAAATCTAACATTAATACTTTACGTAAAATCTTAGGCAAATGTTCATCTTACTTGAAAAAAAGTAACGTTAGACAGTTTCCTTTACATAATAGAGGTACAATGTGAACAATAATTAGTTTTTTCCATTTGATTTCTGTTTTATTTAGCCCAGACCCCCAAAGGTTGAGTACTCCAAGAAACTATAAATAAAATGTATAGGATAAATAATACTCTTAATAATAGCAAATTACTTTTAACTTGTTTCCTTTGTACAAGCATAGAAGTTTTGACTAAGAATACAGAATGAACCACTATGATTCAAGACTTTAGAAAGCTTGGCTTTTATCTCTAGTTGACAATGGAAACACCTACACAATTTCTGAATCATTGCTGCTTTACAGATACTGTATAGATATTTTGTATACGTACAGTCTCCATGTGCCTGTTAAATGCTAGGTAATCATTTTGAGAAATAAAAGTCGCAGTTTCTAACACTGAAATCTAGCAGCCTTTGGTTTTAAAAGGTAAGCAATTTAGCCATGTGCGTTCATGGTATAATAGTTTCATTTTATTGATAAATAACTTATATGACAATGCATTTAAAATAAGTATATCAAATC
The DNA here is from genome assembly GCF_964271855.1 of Acomys minous. Lineage (NCBI taxonomy): Eukaryota > Metazoa > Chordata > Mammalia > Rodentia > Muridae > Acomys > Acomys minous. Next base: position 38,878,259 of record NC_140489.1, on the reverse strand, counting down.
CAAACAGAAACTGAATATCTTAAAATTCATATTTAATGAAAATACATATGACTTTGTTTCAGAGGTGCCAGAAAATGTATGCCTCAGAAACTGAGGTTTTTTTCCTTACTGATTATATCTTTCCTTAAGGTCTATTTCTCAAAATTATTCTTAATACGCCTTGCTCAAATACTTGCTTAAATTAACCTTACTAGATCTTTCAAGAGCTGTAAAAAATCACAAGAACTAATCTGCGTTTTTAAGTTAATGCATCCAGAATAGCATCCAAACAGTAGATGCTAGTAACAACACAATTATACCTAACTCGCATAGCATTCACTGTGAAACACCTTTTCTAAGTAAGAGTTTACATATATTGTAAAATTTTGTTGTCAGTATCCTATGAGTCCACTAATCATTTTATATATGGAAAATAAAAACCTTAGAGATTGTGACTTAGACGATGCTTATTGTATAATTGATAAAGCCAAAATTCAAATCCAGTCAGTTTGGCACCATAGTGCTACTATGTAAACTGATTTTTAGTTTTCTTTCATTCCTCTATTACACTCCAGTTTTCCGTCGTTTTTATTGCTAAGAAAAATAGCTAGGAACAAAGAGGCAAGACAGGTAAGATGACTCTAGGTTAAAGCCCTTTCTGAGTTGAATTCAGTCCTCAGAACCTACATGATGGAAGCAGAGGACCAATGCTCATAAACTGTTCTCTGACCTCCTTAAATAAGTAAATAAAAAGTAAATACTTTAAGAATAACAAAGGCAGTGAGAAGCCAGGAAAGTCTGATTAGAAATGCAATGATTACCCTTATTAAGTTGGGGAAATGATCAACCACTCGTGTACAGATAATTGAGTTTTGAAGTCAAGAGGGTTGAGTTCTATTATTATTTTTCTCATGTAATCTCAAGCAAATTAGTAATACATTCTTCTAACGACTAGAATAAAAACAAGCTACTAAATTATTATTCATCTAAGTATTGGGTGCGATGCCATGAGTGCTCAGAAACCCTTTTTAGATCATTTTTTTCATTTGGTGCCATAATACACGATATAATTAGGTAGTTTTTTTTTCATACCATGATCAACATTAAAATTGTAAGAATAAAGCTTGGGGGATAAATCAGTGGATAAATGATTGCTGGATATAATGAGGTTCTGAAAACAGATCCCCAGAGCTGGTGTAAAGCCAGACACAGTAACACAAGTCTCTAATTGCAAAACTCCTGCAGCAAAATGGAAGCAGAAACAGAAAAATCTCCAGATGCAGTAAATGCAATGGAGGCTAGCCTGTCATATACAGCATCAAACAACAAGAGGCCTTGTCTCAAACAACATAGAAGACAGAGACAAAGTCCGTAGGTTTTCCTCTGACCTCCGTATGTACAGTGTGGCACACATGCACACATAAGCACCAAGATTAAAGTGAAATTAATTTCTGAGAACGCCAAATCAATCATGTTGATATCAAGAGAAGACCAGTCTGAGATTTGCCATTTCTATCAATCATTGAGAATGACTGAGTTTAGAATTAAAGCTATGTCTAGGAAATACTTAAAAATATTTACCATTAATCAAATTCCTATTGCCTTAAATCATGTACTTTTCTTCTTCTGCGGTTTTTCTTCTTAAGTGTACTCTATATGTGCTATAATAATATTGTATTCTTTTTAATGGTTACAGATAAAGAAATTATCAAATTATTTATTAGGAAAGATAAATACGCTTTGGCTTTTTGTAATGATTATAACTCACTTCACTATCTGTGTGCCCTGCAGCAGGTCCAGCTTCCTATAGAAGTCAATACTAAAAAGGAATTGTTCATTTAAACCTGGAACATAAGCAAGTTCAGTGGAATTTAAGATAATAAAAATTATTTATTGAGAAATTTACGAATGGTCCCCTGAAAAGTCTTTATAGACATTTATACATATAAAAATTATCCTAGTGCCTACAGCAACTTACGTTATGTGTTGCTGATGGAAGATATTGTTGCTCTTGATCTGTAATCAATGACTTCAAGGAGTTAGTATGGATGGGTGCAAGTTTGTGCATGTGCACACACATGTTTGCATTTGTGTGTGTGTATGTGCTTGTGTAAATTCACCTGTGACGTGATAATTTTAAGTGTAATGAGTTTTAAGTGAGTATATCATTTAATTCATCGTTTAAACTAGGAGGAAATATATAATGCGGAGTTTATTTTAATTTTGAGGTTTTATTTTATATATTTTTTAAATAACAATTTTCTTTTTTGTTTCTTGTTAAGAATATTACATGAGCAACTGGGTTAATTCAATGACCAATTTTGGGGTAGGTGGGTGGGTGTGTGTGTGTGCATGCGTGTGTGTGTGTGTGTGTGTGTGTGTGTGTGTGTGTGTGTGTGTGGTGTGTGTATGTGTTGTGTGTGTGTACATATATTTTTTAAAGTACTCCTTTTATATAGTATTTAATAAAAGATAAAGAATAGGGGTTGGAAAGTTGGGGTCAGAGGTTAGGAGCACTTGGTGCTCTTCCAAAGGACCTGAGTTTGGCAGAACCTACATCTGATGGCTCACAACCAACTATATCTTTACTGCACCTCTTCTAGTTCTTGTGGGCACAGGACGCATGGATGGTACACACCCACTAACATACATAGACACATAAATAATTTTTTTAAATCTTTAAAGATAATAAAGATGGAAAAAGTTTCTTAGAGCCACAAAATCCTACAAATAAAAGAAGGTTGAAAAAATACCTAATCCAGCAGTTTTTGGTTTTGGTTTTGGTTTTTGTTGTTTGGGTTTTTTGTTTTGTTTTGTTTTGTTTTGTTTTGTTTTTTGGGATTTTTGTTTTGTTTTGTTTTGCTTTTTGCCTTACTTTTGCTATGGTCTCCCTTAGTACTCTGTTAAAATACAGAGTTAATTGCAGACAAAAACATGTTTTTAAATGGCAAATATGACCAAATAAATGGAAATCTTAAAATATTTTAAAGCAAATGTGATGATAATAATAATGCCTATTTTAATTCATTCAATAAAAAATTGTAACATAAGGTTTAGTAACCTCTATCACATGAAATTAAATGGTGTTCTAAGATACCACAACCTGAAGTAAGGATTTGTTTTAATATCTTGTGGGGTTTTTTGTCTAATTTCAAAATTGATGGAAATAGTAAATATTATGTTACTAAGTAGAAAGATTTATAATTTTATTTATTTCTCCCAGAGAATGGACCCCTGGCTTTTAAGATGTTTTAGAGTTCTTTAAAAATCACATTGACTTCACTTAAAACCCCTGGAAACATATTAATTTTGTAGATAAGGAAATTAAGACCTGTAGAGAGGAGATAAAACTCACTAAAGACATCCAACACAGAACTAGATTAATCCTTGTGCAACTAATCTCAGAGTTTCATTCAACCATTTTGTAAAGCTTTAATTAAAAATAAACTATTGTCTGTTGTCACTTGGGTCATGGCATGATCTTTTGAAAATTTTTTTATTCTTATGCTTCAGATTCTAACTATATTCATACAACCTATAAACTACAAATCTATGTCAGGACAGTAATCAATCTGTGGTGCTCTTTTATTTCTCTTTTTAGGTTTACATACATTACTCTAGTTAATTTCCTTCACTTTATGTATGAGGAAATTAAAAGTTCAAAATGCTAAATGTCATGCCCAAGGTCAAAGAGCTAGGAAAAGGAAACAACTAAACTTCAAATAATGTTCCTCTTTATTCTGATGCCTCCTGTGTTTTAAGTCAACCAAAACTCTCTGTGCTCTTCAGTTGAATATATGTTATAGTCCCATAAATCTAATTAAGAACAAATAATCATTAGGCTCAATTAATCCAAATTCTCGTATGTCCTGGTTTATTCCAATAAAGTAATAAGCGGATAGAACATTGGAGAAGAAAATTTCACGTTTATGTAAGAACTGAGAAGGACACAGGGCTTAGAACTCCAATGTTATAAAAATTGTTAGCTCAGTGATACTTAAAACAATACTTACCTTTTGTTTCTGGGTAAGCTAAAGAGGACACAATCTAAGTCACTTTACAAATGGGACCCTTTTCCTTTTCCTCTTATAGTTTTAGTAATGCTCCTCAAAGAAGTTCATACTTTCAAAGAGAGATTACTCGTGACTTGGATAATTAAAGTTTAAGAGCTTAGATGTAGCACAGGTTTCTTGTGGGTCCCATAAACTGGGGATAGGAGCTGCCTCTGACATGGAGTCCGATGCCCACTCACTGATCACTTTTCCCTGGCAGGGTGACCTTGCCAGGCCACAGAGGAAGAAGATACACGCATTCCAGATGAGACTTGATAGGCTGAGGTCAGATGAGGGAGGGAGGTTGGAACCAGGAAGAGACCTAAAGGAGGGAGGGGCTACAATTGGGATGTACAATGAACAAATTAAAAATTTAAAAAGTAAATAAATAAAAAATAAAATAAAGAAATAAAAGGACTAAAACATGCCAGAACTGTCATTTCTACTCTTTTAGTGACCTGACCATTTGAGATAGTAGAACATCCTGCTCTCTTAGAAAATAAGAAATCTACTTTTATCTGAATGAAACTCCCAGTTTAGAGAACTTTTATTTCACTGCATATACATGTCATTATTTGACTAACTTCAGTAATAATGAAATTTCTTAGTTCTTGAGACTATTCTTCAGGGCACACAGAAACTACTTGTTTTTCATATTGTAGCTATTAATTCTATCTGGCCAAATGAGTAAAAGTGCCTTATAAGCTGGTTAAATAGTTTTATCTACTATAGATATTAAATTACAATTGAACTTATGCTAACAAAATTAAATTCTTGTCTGCTGATAATTACTAAGAACTAAACATTCAGATTTTGCAAGTTTTTCCTTTGTATATAAAACATTGTATTTAACATTATAGAAAATATTTTTTAAAAATTAGTCATGATCCTGTCCCTCCATGAGTTTAGTCCGTTTGACTATACTATCAACAATTTGAAATGAGGAACTATGTTAAATCCTATGATAAAGATTCAGAGGTACTTCAAGAGTTTAGGAAAAGCTGCCTAGATTTTGGTGATGACAATACAGTCATGTAAATTTATTAAAAAATCATCAATCTGTATATTTTAAATTACTGAATTTGGTAATTACTGGTAGATAAATTATATCTCAGAATATTAAGAATTTAAAGGAAAATAATATTTGTGATTAAAGAATTTAGGAAATGTTTTTCATAGCTGGGATAATAATCTAAGTTGACTCTAAAAGGAAGGAGAGAGTTTGGACCAGAAGCTTATCTGGTGTTTCAAAGGTCAAAGTACAAAACATTTCCTAGAACTGGTTCACATTGTTCCAGGCCTAAATATATGGCGTCCATTCTTACCTATGGTTATATGGCAGTAGCACTTCTGGAAAGTTCTGGCCAGTCCCCACTGAAAATCTTGAGACAATATTGTTTGTTGGAGGTCTTCCTTGTTTTGTCTGGTTTTCCCCCTTTTGCAGTGCGTGGGTCAAAAGTAAGAACTTGCTTCCATTCTGAGCTAGTGAGGAAACCGTAATTTAAAAAGGGGGTGCATAATCATAGACTATGTCATAACTGTCAGTGAATCCATTATTATAACAACTATTGATAGTCATTTCCCCCTTTACAGCTTCAAATTAGTAATACATTCTTCATTTTCTTTGCACTCCACAAAAACCTTTATAAGAAAAATAAGGTTATGGAAGAACCCAGCACCTAAAATGCTTAAGTCATGTTGCAGGAAAAAGTCAAGCTAGTCTGACCTGTTAAGAATAAAATGGAAAAGAATGTTACAACCAAATGAAGTTAAGCAATGCCATTAATAATAGAAAAACAGAGGGGGTTTGTTCTGATGAATTGATGTGACCTCACTACTGACAAGAGCTGCCCATATTTTAAGTATAACTTATTGAGAAATTCATAGGAAATTTAATTTCTAAATAAAAAAGCTCTTTTGATTTTAAACAGTATAAAAATTGAATTTATCTTTCCAAACCAGATAACTTCTCTGATTTTATAATTAAGCAAATATACAGAATCTTAGTTTTGAATTTAAAGTGTGATTAACGACCAATTATTAGTCATGCTAAAATTTTAAATGATTTTCTTGATGTTCATCAGAGAAAATGATTTATTTTCTTCTTCATTTTGACCCCACCTGCCCAACTGCCCAGAAGTTTTTCCATGTAGGCCATGTTTTCTAGCATTTCTAAGAGACAGCACATGAATGAGCCTAGTGAGCATCAAATTGGAAGTTGTTTTGTGAGATTGGATTAGTGTTGACCTACAATCAAATATGATCCTTATTTTAATATATGCATCCTAATACTGTTATGAACCTATCCTTAGCATGAGCTTGGTTTGATTTGTTTCAGTCCTCTTTTCTGTGAAATGCAGAAGCAAAGAGATGTTTGTTATTTGCATTTATTTATACTAACTAGCTATACACATCTGGCTTCCATTGGAGAGCCCCTGACATCACAGGGAACGGTGATCAAAATTCCTCACTCTAGCTTCAAGCTGGGGGCTCGTAGCTATTGCAGCATTGAAAGGGAACCTTTTCCTGGCTTCTTTAAAATGAGCATGGTGATGGGATGGTTTAAGGGAAGAACACCTCAAATCACATGACCACTGCTGTGCTTCTGTGTGTCCTGCTTTCTTCATAACAGCTTGGCACTACATTCTTTCCCTGTATTGTTAGAAGGCTTTTTTTGTATGTGTGAGTGGGCTGGGGCCTGGGGACATAAATGAATGGTTATACGTTATGCATGCATCTTTCACCACTAGAGTGATGTGCCTTCCCTTATGTGTCACAAATTATAATCATTCCTAACTTTTGTGTTCTGAGTGATTGAGCTTTCTCTTTCTCCCTTCTTTCCGTGAGATTTGTATGTTATTTATATGTTTTGACCTTTACACCTTTTGTTGTTCCTGTTATATTAAACGTAAGTTAAAGTTTTCTCCCAAAAGAGTTAGCTTTTCATGTTAGGCTGGAAGAATCTTCATTTTTATGTGTAGCAATTCACGTTACTATAACCTATGGCTTTCAATTATACTTCCTATAATGAAGAGCTGACTTTAAACACTGTGCTATTCTTGTTATGACCTAGGCATAAGGTAAGTAACTTATCTAACTGTCTCTAAAGATTCTGGCTGCTTGTTAAATTTTCCTCAGCTTTTTGAAAGGCACTTTTACTTTTGTTCCTTACCATTTATTATATGTTGTCCTTCTTTTGTTTTGGTCATATCTTAAGATTTCTTAATAAGCTATGTGATCTTAAGCAAAAAGTCTTTCTATGTAATCATGTGTCTAAATAAATTATTTGGTGTCTCAAGTAATCTTGATTAGTAAGTGAATACCTGGATCCTCAGTTGTCTCGTTTCTTTTTTATGTCCTCCATTTACTTCAACAGAGCACACTGTTCTAACATTGTCTTAGTTCTGATTCCCGTGGGAAGGAAAAGCATTTGTCTATGTGATGAAATTAGTTAGGAGTTAATTGCAGTAATATAAAATGGCAGAACAGAATAAAGCGATGGGGATTCTAAAAGTATGCCTTTCATTTTCTTACCTTAGGAATTTAATGTAATCCCGTAATCTCAAAGTATTTAATTTTTCACATTCCCTTTTTTTCTCACTCTTAAAAACAACTAAAATAAAATGAAGTAAATCTGATACTTTTAACTTATTTATTTAAAACTATATTTATATTTATAATATATAAATATATTATATTTAAAAGTAAATTCTGTTATATAATGCTATTTAAAACCTTTGTACTGAGATTTTATAAATAAGTAAATAGTATAAATATGAAATGTAGCAGGGACATTCAGTGCATACATTAACAGTAAAGTTTAAAAATTACTTTTCTAAGCTTTTTAAAAAAGATATACACATTTAAAATCACTAAGTAAAGAAAGTCATAATCACTGGTTTTAAAAGCAATTGCTCTCAAATCTGGTTCAACAGCCAATGTAACATAAATGAGAAACATTAGTTATACTACTTTTGGCAATTTGCAAACCTTGATAAAGACTCCTGTTTCAGAGACCTGAATTGTTTTAATTCTCCAGATCTCTCCCCTAGAGCTGTTTGAAATATGTGGTTCCAAACTGAGTTATAAAAAAAGCAATGTGGGTTTCTTTGTCTATGATGTAAACAATTGTGGGGAGGGGTTTGTTAACTTATAAGCTACTTAGAGAAGCAGAAGGGGTTTGTTGGTTTGTTTGTTTGCTTTGGTTTGGTTAGAAAATACCAGGGAGTTCTTTACTAACATTCCCATTACATACATTACCAAATGTATATAATAGACATTGTGTAAATTTGTTGGGACATTTTATGAGACGATTTGAACTACTCATCTGAACTGCACTGTTCACTGTAAATTTCTTGTTTCTATCCACACACTAGCTCCACTCTAGATTGGAAGGGCTTAAAGATGAACTCTGGAGGAGTAGAGGCTACGACTTAAGAGTAACTATTACTGACCAAAGGAGCTGCTTTCCACTCGCAAACATGGCTTTGCGCGATGGGTTTGGCTCCTTCACATCTTGTTTCACATCTTGTTGAAGACTTTCTTGACTTCCATTTGACTTCTTTGAGCTGTTTTTGTCTTTCAACATTTTCTTCTTTCTTTTTCTTCTTTCTCCAGATTTTCTTCCATTGCTTTTAGCATTCTCTTGTGTTCTTTGAGTCACTTTTTCAAATGTAGTTCCTCTCCTTATTAATTTGTCTGTTGGTGTGTGTTTCTTTTCCCCGTCAAGACTGTAGAGATAGAGTTACACTTGTTTTCATTTCATGGTATGCAAATTGCTCATTTATTTTGCAGAAAGTTCATTAGTTACACTTACCTTCTTGATAAGAATTTTCAATAAGAAACAGTAGAACATTTTTCATTTATATGCTGTCCCCTTCTGTAAGCCCATGGTTTCTTTTTTTAACTTACAGATTTACTTCTTCAGTCTCTCTCTTCTTTTTCTTTTATTATTGTTTTTCCCTCCATGTTTTACTTTCTTTAAGTCACTAATTTCTTTCTCATTTGGTCCAGAATGATTCTTCAGTAAGACTTATAAGTAAAAGAATATAAGAATTTTTTTTCTGAATCACGGCCATTGTACTATACCTAAAACTATATAAACTAGCTGGGCCAAAAGAGAATAGCTAACATTTATAATTGTTTGTTTCACCTTGTATGTGAGTGCGTGCAGGCGTGTGTGTGTATGTGTGTGTGTGTGTGTGTGTGTGTGCGCGCGCGTGTGCATGCGTGTGTGTGTGCTCGTGTGCGCACGTATGCGTGTGTGCATGTATGTTTAGATTTCTTTGATTTGGTTTTTTATGTTTGTTTTCTCTTATCTGTTCATGGCATTTTTATTATTGTTTCTTTAAACATTAACAGTTTGTTTTTGTTTCAGGGAAGGACAGCCATAACCTACCCTAAGTTACAACATTCCTTTCATAAACTGTTTCATATATTATTAGACTGTGTTAAGCTATAGAAAGTTCTTTGTTGTCTATATTTCCACTTGGGGCAAGCTGCTGTGGAGTGGGAGGAAGAGGTGTGGACTTAAGTAAAGCTATATCTAAAACCTAAAACAGTACCATTCAGCATGGCCATTGAATTATAGCCATTTGATAAACTTCAAAGAAATGTTCCACTTTAATCTAAATTTTTCAATCAGAGCATAAAGGACCCCTAGATTACAAATTACATACACACATAAAACTAGTTATTTAAATTTAACTCATTTTCAATAGAAACATTTTTTTCATAGCCAGGATTTTAAGAAGTTATTATAATCAGTAATTACCAAAGTTATTACCTTCGAAGGTAAATGTTACAGATAAGAACTTTTATATTACCTTTATTAACATATACATAAAAATCACTATAATAGAATAGTTTTAGTTTTACTTGGATTTCATTATTATTCTAGGAAAGACATACTAAATACCTTAAGATTGGGGATTAATATTCATAACTGAATATGCAGTATTAAGTTTTCCATATATAGTCATTCTTCAATATCCTTACCAAGTGATTTCAATACCGCCTTAAATACCAAAATCCCAAATATTTTAATTTCATGTAATAAAATGATATACATTACTTAACAGCCTAAGTACATCTACTCACATACTTTTCTTTGTATTGTATCCAGCTTAGTAGGCAAGTGTTCTACCATTGATCCACATCTGCAACCCTCATTTCTATTTTAGAACTTAATGCAATATGAATGCTATGTAAATAATTGATATATTGTATTCCATAAGGAATAATGACAAGGAAATAAAGATCACATGTGCAGTACAACTACAGGTGATAGTGCTGGTGTTTTGTATTATTGGTCTTCTCCTTCTCCTCCTCCTTTTATTTTTTTCCTCTTCTTTTCTGATCCACAGTGTGTTGAATCTACAGATATGAAACCCACAAATATAGAGGGCCACCTGGACTGATCTCAGATACACATAAATTGGTTTGGGTATTACCTTTGTCCAATTTATAATATTGTACCTGAAATATTTTCTGGAACTCAATCTTTTTTAAGTAAAAATGAATTAGATATATCTGGAAAATGTAATAGACTTTTACTAACATGTTGTGATAGCCAAGATAAATAAAACCTTTTCTCCTAGACCTCAGGAGCTTGCCCATTAAGCATACTTATCTGGCAGTCTGTGTTATAAGCTCCAAATTACTGAGTTTGTGCTCTTTCTGCAGGTCCAGTCCAGGTGCAGCAGCAAGGAGAACATTCTAAGAGCCAGTAAGTAGTCATCCTTTCAGGTAGGCTTCCAGACTATATAAGTTGTGGCTCAACCGAATATAGAGCTAAAGAATGGCATCTTGATATAATAATAATAATAATAATAATAATAATAATAATAATAATAATAATAATAATAATAATAATGTGAACAATGATGAAAGTTTTTATCAAGAATATATACTTTATAAAATCCACTACCTAAAAAGTTTCTTAATATCAATATAAATAAATATTTTTCTGAATCAAATTTTTTTGCAAGCTGAATGGAAATTGATACATTCAAATTAGGGTCAACGTGAGCTCCTCTGTGACACTAAGGTGAGGAGCTTGCTCTTTTAATAGTCTCATTCTAGCACTCTGGGAGGCAGAAGCAACTCTGTGAGTTAAAGACCAACCTGCTTCTACAAAGTGAGTCTAGGAAAGCTAAGGCTACACAGAGAAATCCTGACTTGAAAAAATATACATAAAGTCTCATTGCCAAAAATAACTTAAAAGCAGATCACATTAAAATAACTCTGATATAAATCCATAAAGCAGAAGATAAGGTGGAGAGAGACAGAGACACAAAGCAGCAAGCTGAGCATGCATGTTTATTGTCCCAGCACTTCAGGATAAGGCAGGAAGATCTGTTTTTGGCCAGTCAGTGCTACATCATAAGTCCATGTCTCAAAAAGGGGTTGGAGATGGTGGATCAGGTAATAAACAATAATTTTGTAAATATGACTTCCAAAAGATTTTTACCTTCATAGGTAAAATATTATAGAAGATTGTTCCCTTGTCCAGGATTGAAAAATCCTTAATGCTTTCTTTGGTTTAATCACTACAAATATTAACCTGAAAGTCACTGAACTTTGTGTATTCACTTTCTTGTTTTATAAAAATGAAACTATGAGGCCACACAGTGGGTGATACATGCCTTTAATAACAGCGTGCAGAAGGCAGAATCAGGTGGATCTCTGTGAGAGTTCCAGGACAGCCTGATCTACAGAGTGAGTTCCAGGACAGCCAAGGCAACACAGAGAAACTCTGTCTCAAAAAGAAAGAAAGGAAGGGAGGGAGGACAGAAAAAAACTATGAATATAGTTTATTATAGTACTATCTTTAAAGTGAAGTTATATTATATTCAAAGAGTTCCCATTAAAGCTTTGGGATCCTCCAGAGAAAAATGCTGAGTAGATGCTTAGTTGTTGTATTATTTTTCTGTCTCTTAATAACTTAAGGACATCGCCCAGTCTTCTTCTTAATGGTTTTCAGTAGATGTACAGGTAGACCAGAGTGAAATGGGTCTACTAAATACCCATGCTAATGGGAATGTTAGTGAATGAGATGGTTTATACTCCAGTAGAACATGAGTAGTATTTAATAATTAAAGCATACTTGGAAGGCTGAAGAGACAGCTCAGTGGGCTAGAGGACTTGCTGTGTAATCCCAAAGGTCTAAGTTCAGATACCCAACAACCATGTCAAAGGGCGGGGGGTGGGCAGGTGTGAATCATAGTCATGTGGGCAGCTATAGCCAAGCATCATGGAGCATGGAGCCTAGAGGATTGTCTAATCTTGGCCAAGCACTAAACCAGGCTAGCCAAAAGAGGGGTGGGGACTGAGTGCAAGTTCCTAGGTTCAAGGAGAGAACCTGTCTCAAGGAAATAAGGTAGAGTGTTAAAAGCAAGACACAACTATCACTGGCTTCTTCGCACACAAATGGATGTACACACCACCACACACATACACCACCCCGCATAAACAAAGCTGTAATTGTTCACCAGTAATCATAATACTGGTGAAAGAAGTAAAACCAGTGAAAGTTAAAAATCAACCTAGGGTTTAGAATTTGAAACTTATAATTCTATAGGAGCATATTTGAGAACTTCAAATAAGTGAATATTAAACATTTACTATTTCCGTGTTATGACTCTGTTGACTTTTCTCAAAGCCCTTGACTATATGTTTGATTGTGGTCTTTAGAGACTATTATAAAAATAAATAAATAAATGCAGTGCTGGGTTTTAGCCCAGTGTTAGAATGCTTCTCTAGTGTAGATAAGGCCCTAGGTTCAATCTACAGCAATGAAGAATGAGTTAATAAATTTAAACAGCATGTGTAGCTTTCATATGTTAACAACCTTCTATAGTATGTGACTCTGGGAGAATTTTTGAAGTAATGCAATATAAAGTCTTATAAACATTCTTCAACTGAGGGACATTTAGGCTATTTCCAGGTTCTGAGAATAGAGGAGATGGGGAAATAGAAGGATCCAGAGGGTCCTAGAAACCTACAGAAGAACATCATGATGGGTGGATCAGGGCCCAGGGAGGGTCTGCTCAAACTATTGCACTAACCAAGGACAATATAAGTAGTAAACATTGAACCCCTACTCTGATCTACCCAATAGACAGGACATTCTCCACAGTTATGTGGAGAGCAGGGACTGACTCAGACATGAACTCCGGTGCTCCGTATTTGACCACCTCCCCTTGATGGGGAGGCCTGATGGCACTCAAAGAAAGAATAAGCAGGCTACCAAGATGAGACTTGATAGCCTATGACCATATAGTGGGGGAGGAGATCCCCCTCGGCTTTAGACCTAGGAGAGAGGAATAGGGTGAGAACGGGAAGATACAAGTGATGGGATAACAATTGAGTTGTTATCTGAAAAAATTAATAAAATTAAAATTAAGAAAAAGTCTTATAAACATTAATGCCTAAGTTTAAAAAACTTATTGGTCAGGCATGATAATTGAATGCTCACTAACATAAAGTAAAATAGATAAATTAACTTTGAAATTGCATTTTATGATGAAAAGTGCATAATTTCTGTGTATTTTTAGTTCTGAAATTATAGGTCACTGGGAATAATTACTGTGATTAGAAACTAAAAAATAGTTATTTTTTAGGACAAATTCTCTGAACTTTTTGTCCCATCTACCACAGACTTTAGTGTTACATTTCAGTGATTATCTTACTGTATTAATGGTTTATAATCAGTTTGGATAGGCATCATGGTAGCCCAAATATTCTTTATTATTTTCTTTGGGTAAAATGGTCATATAGATGGCCCTTGTGGCCTTTTAGGTCCATATGGAAACCAACCAATATCATAACTTTATAGTGCTGTAAATTTATGTTCTTTCCTCTTAATACCATGCTAATAACTCCTGTTGGTACCCATGCTCTCAACCAAAGCTCAGCATTCTGTTATTTATCTAGACTTATCTTTTCATTATGAGGTAGGTGTGTGTGTGTGTGTGTGTGTGTGTGTGTGTGTGTGTGTGTGTGTGTGTGTCCATGTCTGTGTATAAACATAAATGCCCATGGCACTAGTGTGGATGTTAGAAGACTACTCATGAGACTCAGTTCTCTTGTTTTATATGTCAGTCTCAAGGATCAAACTCAGGTCATCAGTCTTAACAATAAGTATCTTTACCAACCAAGCCATTGTGGTAGCCTGTTTCTCTCAACTTAACTACAATATTCCCTTTTTTATTTAGACTGTTCTTATCTCCCTATTTTTCTTATTTACCACACAGTACAAAACTGTAGTTCTATAGAAGTTATTAATGGTTACTTATTCTCTCAATATTAAATACTACCTCTATTCATTTTACATCTTTCTCCATGCATAAACAACCTAACATTTGTGTATAAACCATTGACCATTTGTTGGGATTATGTGACATCTCTGAGTTTTATTTAGTCAGGGTGACTTCTTGTATACCTCCCTCTATAAATCATTAATCAAGAAAATGCCCTATAGACTTACCTACAACCCAATCTAATGTCATTGTCTCAATTTTCCCAGATGACATAAGGGCTATACCTAAGCCTGCTTCTAGCCCTTAACTGTGTTTCCTGATCCACCATGATATATCAACCAGTGCTGCAAGTTCCCATTGCTGTGGATGGCTCCAAAGCCACCATGCCTTTTCTACTATGATGGAATATAGTTTCTTAAACTATGAGCCAGCATAAAACTTTCTTCATTCAAGTTGCTTCTTTTAGACATTTTATGATGGTGATGCAGAAACTTTGTACCCCTTCAGTACAGTGGAAATGTTTGAGGCAGTGCATTTATAAGGATCTGAGCTGGAGTGCTCCGCACCCACTTAAAAAAAAAAAAAACCTGGCCAGAGCCACTGATTTTGGGGGAGGGAGAGACAGGTGGATCCAAGGTGATAGCTTGTTATTAGCTAGCCTAGATTAGACAAAACAGGGGGCTTCTAGTTCCGTGAATAGACCCTGTCTTAAAAACTAATTCAGGGAACAATAGGAAAAGATACCTAAAGTCCTCTTACAGGATCACATGTGTGTGCCTGTACACACAACACTGCACACCCATATGTATTCACCAGACTTGTGGCATACAAGCACACGAAAGTTAAAAAGAGAGGACCAAAAAACCCAGATAACTGTAAGGCTCACTGTTAGAGTTATCCCATCTTTAACCCACAACAAAGGCTACCCAAATGCGGTATTAGAGTAGAATCATTGGGAAGCACAAAGCCTTCAGTCCTGATCAAGGGCTCATAAGGAATAGAGGTACTGTTTGTCTCAGTAAACAGCAGCAGAAGATTGCCCAGTAATGCAAATTTATTTGAGGTATTTCTTCATAGCAATTGAAAAAGAAAACTTCCAATACATTAGGTTTTGGGAATTTCATTTTTTCCTCAGGTATATCTCTCAAGGAAATTTGTTCATATCTAAAAGTTTCATATGTGGACAATTATAATTCTCTATTATTCTTGGTAAAACTTTGCAGTTTGAATCCCAGGATACACAGATTTCAGTTACGGCATATGTATTTTTAAGAACTAGGACTCTTATCTTTCCAGCAATATTTCTAGAAATAGTTGATCTTAGTGTTACTTATGTACATAATCCATCAGCCAATCTGATGGCTGGGCCATCAAATTGCAGTTCCTTTAGTGTGGGAAGATTTCTAGAGCTTTCTCATGTTGCCTTTCTTTCACATATCAGACAAAATAAGAACAAGAAATAAAATAGTACGTGGCAACATCTGTCTGTAACACACCAGCTTTCATGAAGCCAAAGCAGGAGAATCTCAAGTTTGAGACCATCCTGGGCCTTGTGAGATCCTGCCATAGAAGATGGGGACCCAGAGCTAGGTTGAAGAATAATCTAGGGCAAAGTTTATTTGGAGAACAGCAATCTAAAAAGAAACCTGAGTGGAAAATCTTGGTTCGTAGAACCAAGCTTGAGAAAGACTTGAGATCATAATATTATGGCTTAGTAATTGTGGACACAAGATAAATGTTCATATAGAAGTAGGCTTTCTTTCTTTTCTTTCTTCCTTCATGTCTTTTTTTTTTAATTTAATTTTTCCACCATTTTTTATTTATTAATTCATTCATATTATATCTCAATAGTTATCCCATGCCTTCTCTCCTCCCATTCCTCCCTCCCACTTTCACCCTATTCCCTCCCCTGTGACTGCCTGTCTATCTGTCCTTCTGCTGTTAGTTACGCCATTCTGCTCTGTAGAATAAGATTTTCATGTTAGCAAAATGTAAAAGCCGAAGCAGAAGTCAGATTGAGCAAGGAGCTTGTGCTAACTCTGGAAAGTCATAGAGGAATCTCCAAGAATAAAGAGTGTGTTTAAGTTTTGGCTATTGGGTTATTTTAGTTTTGTTTGTGGAAATTTGGGGGAGTAGTGTAAGTTTGGTTTGGGTTTGGGTTTTTTTGGTATATAAGCTTGTTTTGGTACTGTCTTTAATATCACTAACCATGAGCATCTGTGAAGGCCTATGGTAACAAAAACCGAACCAACTCTATGAAGATAAGCAGCTGTCAATGCAGGTCTGGAATTAACAGGATCTCAGTCTCTCTCATTCTCTGTCTCTGTCTCTGTCTCTGTCTCTCTCTGTCTGTCTCTCTCTGTCTGTCTGTCTGTCTGTCTGTCTGTCTCTCTCTCTCTCTCTCTCTCTCTCTCTCTCTCTCTCTCTCTCTCTCTCTCTCACACACACACACACACACACACACACACACACACACACACAGATTTTTTGAGGTCAAAAATGAAATGTCATATTCTATTGCAAGAATCAAGTCTTTAAAAAATGTTTCAAATGAACCTCATTTAGCTGCTCAAGTTTGCATACAGCCAGGCAGCCCTGTCCTTTCCTTTGATCTTTTTTTCCCCCTTCATTTATTTGAGACAAGACTGCACTCACTAAGTAATCCAGGCTGGCCTGGAATCTGTGATCCTCATGCCTCAGCCTGCCAAGTGCTGTGATTACAGATATGTGATATCACACCCTCGTTAGTAACAGCTGACCCTAAAGGATCGGTAAAAGCTGATCTTTTGGTTTTAATATAAGTTTTATATAATATAAAATTTTTTGAAGTAATTCAGCAATAATTTGTAAACTTACAATATTACTCAGTAGTCATTGCTTTCTAATTTAAAAATGTTTTCATCACCCAGAACGATTACTAATATTCTTTATGGTTTTTCTCTTCATTGTTCTCCCTGTCATCAGCCCCTGGAAGCCACCTAATGCTTTGTATCTCTAAGAATTTCAATCATTTCTAGTCCAAATAGTTTGTATATAGAAATCATGTTCATGGTGTTTTCTTTTTTGTTTGTTTATTTTTGGTTTTGGTTTTGTTGTTTTGAGACAGAGTTTCTCTGTGTACCCTAGGCTGGCCACGAACTCAGAGTAAGCCTCCTGCCTCTGCCTCCCGAGTGCTGGGATTAAACGCATGTGCCCCCATGCCCAGGTGTTCATGGTGTTTTCTATCTGGATTCTAGTTTTATTATGTTTTATTATCATATTAATTATCAATAATAATATATTTCATTATGACATCTTTATATGTATATATAACTTAGTTATATTTACCCCCATTACTCTCCCTTGTCCCTTGCATTTTCACTGATCATGGATGAGGGGTTATTCACAGGAGTATAGGCAACTTACAGGGGCTACACCACTAAAGAAAATGACTCTTCCTCCCCAGAAACCATTAATTGCCCATAGATGTTCAGAGGAATATAGAGCTTTGTAAGCCCTCAATCCTCATAGAGTGTTGATACAGCCAATCTCTGCATGTCTTGTATAAATAATCATATCTGCTGTGGGTTCATGAGTACAACACAACGGCCATATCATGTCCAGAAGACAGTGTTCTACTGTACTCTATACATTTTTCCAGCTTTTATAATCTTCATAATATGTATTTCAAAAAATTTTTTTGTTCTTTGAAGGAGTTCCACTTAGACCTAAGCATTCAACAGTAGCTTATTCTGGCCACACGACCAGCTCAGAGTCTTTACTACAAAAGGAAGCCTTTCTGGTTAAAATTGACAACAGCTCTAATCTTTGGATAAACATAAATATTTAGAAGACAATCTGATAGACACAACATATCCACTTTGTAAAATAACAGTAGTCTTTTCTCCCCTAAGACACAGGCTTTTAACCAGGTCTACAGTACTCATGAATTCTTGCTTCTATGGAGCAAGCCACATATCTGATCAGAAACTTTGGTTGCCTCCCTAACCATCACGCCACTATAGCACAAGTGGGTATATTTTGCCTTCCACATTAACAGTAGTGTGAAGGTTGCAAACTGAATAAGACTGTTGATCACTTTTCTCTCCCAAGTTACCTGTATAGCATCTTCAGGAACTTTGAAAAATAGTAAGCAGAGACAAAGCTCAATTGTAACCTGAATTCATCGTGTCCTAAAATCAAATCTTGTGGTGTCTTCATCAATAGGATCTTACCATCAAGTTCTAGAGAGTAATTAAGAGCAGTAGCAATAACCTATGTTGTTTTTCTGGCCTCAAGGACTTCTTGATAAACAACTCACTAAGGTGGTAGTCCAACCCTAGCACTGCGATTTTTATTTAATTACCTATGGCTTTTGCGGGCAGTAAGCACACACAGATGATACTTCTGTTTAAATTAAATTGTATTGGTTTTTTTTTGTTGTTGTTGTTGTTGCTGTGCTGCTGTTAGTTTACACAATGCCAGATCTCTTTATAGCATTATCATACATTCTTAGTTATGGTTGACCCTCCCCACACCTGCTCCTCTCTCCCATCTCCACGCCCCTGTCTCCACGCCCCTGTCTCCACGCCCCTGTCTCCACGCCCCTGTCTCCACGCCCCTGTCTCCACGCCCCTGTCTCCACGCCCCTGTCTCCATGCCCCCATCCCCACTTTAACTTTTCCATCCCTAGTATTCTCCAATTCACTTTAACATTACCTGTATGTTCTACTATCCTTAACCCTTCAAAATACTTTTTCCTCTCTCACAGGCCTTTTCCTACTTTCCTGTCTTCTACAACTCATACTTACATATAAATATACAATAAAAAATTAGGAGCTAGAATCTGCATATGAAAGTGAACATGGTTTTTTTTTTTTCCTTCTGAGTCAAGTCTGAACTTTTTAACTTATTTTCATCCAGCCTAAGGAAGCATCAATTTGTTCTGATGGCAACAGGAAATTATAGAGTGTTTTTCTTCTGTATCAGAAGCTGCAAAAAGCAGCTTTTTCTTATCAACAGGGGGTCCTTCCCTAACTCCATTGTGTAAATCAGGCTAACTCAGATTTGTCTGTCTTTGCCTCTTCTGTGTTGGGATTAAGAATGTGTGCCACCATCACACTGATCATAAATATTTTATCTCAAATCCAGTCAAAATCTTCAAAAAAATCACATATTATAGTAATGTCAAACAAAAATATCTACTCTATTTCCCGCTATAGGGAAAAATAAAAACTTTCAAGGAAAAAAACAAGAAAATTAAGTTTTGGGTCATTTGTGCCATATCATGTTGTAATATTGAAACCTTGCTTATCGTTTCTTAGAATTTATTTGTTGCTAAAACAGATAGGTGGACCTTTTCCGGAAATAGCTGACAAGCACCTTGTAGCTTAAGAGCTTTGAGCTCTAGCTGTTATCAGATTCCCATTCTCTATCAGAAAGAGTTCCATTCCTACATCTATTTTATTTTATTTTATTTTATTTTACTTTATTTTATTTTGCCTATAACTTAGTATTCCATCCCTTTGATTTCTTCCTGAACTTTTGTAGAGAGGGCATAGAAAACTGTGATCACCACTATTGCAACCAAGTCCATGGCAATAACAGCCAAAACAAAGCCAGAAAAGGTCCAAGTGCCCTCTATCATGGGACTTTCCATTTCAGGTGCAGTTCTAGACCTAGCTCTGTCTAGAAAGCTGCCTGCTTGCTTCCCAATTCCACCTCTCCCTCCCACCTTGTGGGCAGCAGCAAGGAGCAGCACTGGTCAAATGCGTTCGTCTTTGGTTCACCACTCTTTGGCTAAGAAATTGTCTTTCATCTAGGATTTCTCAGGCTATAAACTTAGATTCAATCCCTACATTGGGCACCACTATGTGACATGATTATTAATATTTAATGTTGATTTATAATTTTAGTATAATCATCAATTACTCCTTTACCAGCTATATACCCAAATAACCACACAGAGAGACTGGGATATATTTACATAGCCCAGAGCACAATACTGAACAATAATTACTCCATCCTAAACGTCCAAGCTAGTATAGCTTCCTCCCATTCAGATTTCCCACATTATACTTGCTTTTTACCCATCTTCTAGGTCTGGTTCATTTATCCTGTTGTTTCCCAGTCTTCTCCACATGGATCCTTCCTGGCTTTCCTGCTCTTTCTCTTCCACTCACTGGACCAAGACATCCCACCCTATTTTTGTATTGTTCGACATTAGCTAGTTGGCTTTTATTGCCAATACAGACAACAAATAATGCATGTTTACACAAGCTTAAACAAGAGATACTTAAAATAAACATCACATTACAATTTCCAGATTAAAACCAAATATGGGATAGAAAAATCAGCATTTGAACGAACAAGGATAACGTTTACACAATCCAAAAAACATTGTGCCAGCACACACCCTTTTATATCATCAGCTGAGGACTGCATCAGCAAAAATTGCAAAAGTGTTCCCCCAAGCAAGCTGTGGATGTCTACAGCAATGGGGAAAGTTGTTGGGGTTAGTGATTGATGGTAATGACTACTGATTCATCCTGGTCTCATCTCCCATAGGGGATGTCACAGCCTGGCTGAGGAGTTCCTTCTTAGTGCCAAGGCAGGCTCATGGGAATATTCATAGTAGCAATGACTGAGCCACAGTGGCCATGAAGTGACTTTAAAGCCACGCTCTATAGCATTAGTATACATTGAAAGATCTCAGCTTTTGAGTATAGGCTCGAGACAGCACCAGTGTCCAGGGCACAGGAGATACATTTGTAGTGTAGTGAGGAATGACAATGCTTTGGGGCCCCCTGGGAGTTGTGGAATACAACATAGGTACACAGAGAACTATAGAGCTCTTGAGCATCTGTCCTTCTGCTGCAGCAGTGGCTCCACTGCCCTAGGCACTGTTGCTCAAGGAAAAGCTTCAGAGCACCATATGCATAGGATTGGAGGAGGAAGGATTTACACACCTGAATCAGCACAAATGTCTCTTCTTGAAGGAGCAGCTCTCTTATCACAGTCTTCCATAGCAGCAGAGGTGTTGAAACCTATTGGGATCTTCTCCAGAGCAGGCCATTGGGAAACGTGACACCAACTGTGTGGCTGGCCCATAACTCTCACTCTTCTTTGTTCTTAGCTGTCTTCAGATGTCTCGAGTATGCAAATGGCACAGCAGTCCTTCCTGTGAAGTGATTTGCCTTCTTATGCCACTGTTTGGCTATGGATTGTTAAATATTGGGCCTTCCTAGAACAATTTATGTTCATGAGTAACTGTCTAGGTGTTTTGTTGTGGGTAGTCATTTTGCTTTAATGATTCTTCTACAAAGTTTATGAAATGAATAATGAAATTATTTGCAACTTTTATCTTACTAAGAGCTTCTTTTATTAATAGTTATATTGCTGTGCCAATATGAAATATTCAGGCAAAAATATCCTTAGACTGTAATTTATCTACCAACAAATTTGATGAAAAGATGTGATCCTTCATTCAACTAGATATAAATTCAGTGCTAATTGATGGAAATTCCTGTCTGTGATTCTTTTTTTTAATTTATTTTATTAATTTATTTATATTGCATCTCAATTGTTATCCCATCCCTTGTATCCTCCCATTTCTCCCTCCCATTTTCCCCTTATTCCCCTCCCTATGACTGTGACTGAGGGGGACCTCCTCCCCCCTGTATATGCTCATAGGGTATCAAGTCTCTTCTTGGTAGCCTGCTATCCTTCCTCTGAGTGTCACCAGGCCTCCTCATCCAGGGGACATGGTCATATATGGAGCAACAGAGTTAGTGTGAAAGTCAGACCCCACTCTCTACTCAGCTGTGGAGAATGTCCTGTCATTGGCTTGATCTGGGTAGGGGTTTAAAGTTTACTGCATGTATTGTCCTTGGCTGGTGCCATAGTTTGAGCAGGACCCCTGTGCCCAGATCCGCCCGTCATAATGTTCTTCTTGTAGGTTTCTAGGACCCTCTGGATCCTTCTACTTCCCCATTCTCCTAGAAATGATCATTAGCCTAGAAGCAGAAAGAGACAAATGGTATATACTTACTTATATCTGGACACTAGCCCAATGGGCATGTCCCATGAAAGTCTTCACTTACCATGAAAGTGGGACAGAGGGGAGGACACCTATTGGGACTCTAGGTGAGAGAAGCGTGGGAGAATGGAGCTGTGAGTTTTTAGATATACAAGCTCCTACCTGACTTTCTCTTTTTAGTGAATTCACAGATTACTGCTTCACTTGAGAAAAATCAGAGAAGCGTTAAGGAACAGTAGGATCAACATTGCCCTCCTCTTAAAGGATCTGTTTTTCTGCCAAATTGCATTGCCAGCTAGCAAAGATAAAACATTTGTCTCTGATTTATAATACGATTGTTTTAAGAGGATCTGACTGCATGACCCAGTCTGACCTTGACCTCTTGGTCCTCCTGCCTCAGCCCATAATTGCTTAGATTCAAGGACTATACCATGAAGCACTAATATGCTTTTAATTGTTAAATAATTTTATCTTAAGAAGATATTTACTTGAAGACATTACTATTATATTAGAAATATTTATTGAATGATAAAACAGAATTCAATGGGATATATCTGAGGTAAATATTCATTTTAAAATGTTACTAAAGGGCTAGAGAACTGGCTAAGAACATTGTTGTTCTTGCAGAGAATCTGGGTTAAAATTGTGGCTCACAATTTTCTGTAACACAGTCTCAAGGGATCAGACACTGTCTTCTGACCTCTGCAGGCACTAGGCAAGCACATGGTAAACATACTCATATAGAGGCAAAACACTCATACTCATTAATATAAGTTTAAAAAAGAAAATTCTTCCTAAAGGTATTAAAAAATTGTTTTAGAGCAGTGCTTCTCAACCTTCCTAAAGTTGTGACCCTTTTATGCAATTCCTTACAATGTGGTGACCCCAGACCAAAAAATTACTTTTGTTGCCACTTCAAAACTAATTTTACTACTGTTAAGAATCATAATGTAGGGCTGGAGAGATGACTCAGAGGGTAAGAGCACCGCCTGCTCTCTCAGAACCTGAGTTCAATTCCCAGCAACCACATGGTGGCTCACAACCATCTATAATGAGATCTGCTGGCCTGCAGGTATAAAGTACTTATATACTTGAAATAAAAAACAAATTAAAAAATAATCACAGTGTAACTATTGAATAAGCAGGATCTCTGATATGCAACCACTGTGAAAGTATTATTTGACCCCCAAACTAGTCATTACCCATAGGTTGAAAACCACTGTTTTAGAGTATACAGTCATCCCCTTATATACAAGGAATTCGTTCCAGAACCCTCTACAGATATAAATTTTGTTGGTACTCAAGTCCCTTATATAAAATAGTGCTCACATGTAAATTTTGTAGTTCTCCTTCCTCCTTGGTCATCTCTAGATTCCTTATTATTCCTAATACTATACAAATTCTATGTAAATAAATACTATACTATATAGCTTAGAAAACAGGGCAAGAAGACAATCATAGCTGTGAACACGTATGATTTCAGCACTTGAAGCAGTTAAGAAAGGAGACATGTGAGTTGAAAGCTATCCTAAGTTGTATAACAAGCTCTAGGCTAGCCTAAGCAAGACCCCAGGAAGGAAAGAGGATCTTTAGTCTTTACTTTAGTCTATACAAGTAATTGAGACTCTTTTATATTTGTTTAATAATAAGCTTCACAACACAATAACTGAGCAGTTATTACTCTATTCTTAGCCCTCTAAGCTAATCTAGTTTCCTCCCAGCATACATCCCACTTGCATTTTGTAGCCCTCCCTGCTCCAGCTCCTTCTTTTCTCCCTTGGACCTCTCCCATGGCTGGATCTCTCACTTCCTCCTCAAACTCCTCCTCCCGTGGCTGGCAGGAAATCCAGCCCTATTCTCCCCCCTGTTTGGAGATTGGCTGTAAACTGCTTTATTGACATATCAGGGGACAATTGTCGAGCAGTGTTTACACAATTCTGAGACAGGAGATTCTCAGAACAAGGCTTCAAACAACATATGGGGAGGGCAGAAATCAACATTTGAATTACACAGTAATTTTATGCGTACACACCTGTAATTGTCATGGTTTTATTTTTTCAGCATTTCTTTGTTACTGAATTGAAATACCCTTAGGAAACCTCTTCTACCATTCAGGTTGTTGAATACTGACCTATGTAATAGACCCAGGACATTAGATACCCTTAGCATTTAAAATATTACAAATCACATGCTTTACTATCATTTAAAGAAAGAATTTTAAAATCCCAGAGAAAGACACCTACCACCAAGCCAAAAACCTGAATCTGCTCCCCAGGACCCACATGGAGGAGGAGAAAAAAACTTATTCCCACAAGTTGTCCTGTAATCTGCACACATGAGCAATGCCACAATTTTGTTTGCACTCACACAAAATTAAAGGCAATTAAAAAAAAACACTATTTCAATGAAAATCTTTCAACTGGCATGGGTAACAACTGTAGTTTTTAGAATCTTTTAATCCTACATAAATTTGTCTCATGATCTGTTTTAAGAAAATATTTGTGAGCTAGAGAAATAGCTCAGCAATTAATAGTTCCTACTGCTTTTGCATAGGACCTGAGTTCAGTTCCCAGCACCCACATTAATCAGCTCACAAACCCCGGGGGCGGGGGGGAGGGAGAAAGGTGTACAGGATCAAAAAATTATTTTAAAGGAAAATAGTTACAAGAAAGACTGCTATTAGGGTTTTAGAGCCTGAATGCAGGCCAAGGTTGGGAATCTTTTTAACTACTGCCTCCTTCAAACAATTGAATACCTTGGTATTTCTTTCTCCTAATACTCCTTTAAATTTTTGAAATTTTTCCCCTCTATTTCTTTGAAGGTTTCCCTTTTAAGGAGTAGTGGGTTCATTCAAATAGTCAGTTCTCTGTTAAACTAGTTCTCTCTGCATTCTGCATAGCAAGGTCATGCCTCACGAAGCTACAAATACACCAAATCTATTCTCCCAACCCACATCTTTTCTCTAAAATTCATATTTGTATTTCTAACTACCTATTCTAGATCTCTTCTTGGGCATTCTGCAATTAGCTCACTTTTGACATGACAGAAACAAAAATCATAATCTCAGCATGCCCTTCTATTACCACAAGATGTTCATCTACCTACATATCCAAACCAAAATTATTTATGATTTTTTTAATCCCTCTTCTCACAGACACCATTTTTATCTTTTCTATAGTACAGATACCTGCCATACTCCTTTAGTGATTTTGCTGTTAACACAAAAGCCTACATTTCAAATTACATAGTCAGGCTCTGGTTATCTCTCCACTCCTTGATTTAGTCACTAGACATAAAAAACTTTGGATTTTCAAATGGTTTCCTGTTTGCTAAATTGTTTATCTCCCATCTCTTCTAAAACTCAGATACTTCCTACTTATCCTACATTTTTTCTAGAAGACTTTCTGTCACGTTCTAACCGTAAGGAAACTTTCCTTCTTTGTTTTTATACAGTGCCGTACATTGTCCCTACTTTAGTGTATCCCTGGTGGCAGATGGTACTAAAGCAACTGTCTCTCAATCAATGATTTGAACACATGACTAAGGAAATTGTTAGAAGAAAGACCTTTGGTGGTCAGAACAGATAAGGGTCAACAGAATATTTAGTTTTAAAAAAATGGGATAGAAGCAACAGAAGAAAAACTAAACAATGCCAAAGTCAATCTGTTTGTTAATAAGCACTGCTTTTCGTAACTACACTTTATGTTTTAGTTTTGGCCATTTTCCACTCACCTACCCTTAACTAAATAGGTTTTTTTAGGTAATATTATTGTACCTTGATAATAAAAGCATGAAGTTTTCTCTTTTTTATTATTCCCAGGGAAGAGTTCTTAAAATAATTCTTTGGGCAATATGCTAGCTTCAGGTAGCTTTATTTTTATTTTTTTGTTTGTTTGTTTGTTGTGGTAGGGTTTTTCTATGTATCCCTAACTATCCTGAAACTTACTCCACAGACTAGGCTGCCGTCAAACTCAGACATCAGCATGCCTCTGCCTCCCAAGTGCTAGGTGCACTGCCACCCCCTGGCTTTCTTTTTTCTTTTCTTTTCTTTTCTTTTTTCATTTTTTAGAAAAGTATTTTAATTAATACTCTCCTATAGCATTCTAATCCCTTATGATCTTGATTAGCATTTACAGGATAAAATTGCTTGTCATCAGTACCACAATCTTTCTATGCATAACTAAACATAATTAGCAACTAATTCCATAAATATTTGTTGAGTACTATTCAAGCTCCATCCTCAGTTTTCTCACCTACTCTCAAAAATAAATCAACTTTATTAAATGAGTTTTCTTTAATATATCCTTATATACTTCATTTATCAAGTTCACAAATATATTTATCTATTTCTAAAAACTTAAGGTGTGCTTCCTCCTCTAAGGATGCTCTAGGAAGTTCACTGTGTAGGAAACAGGATGACCCGTGCTTGCAAAAAATCTGTACCCACAGACTTCAGCACAGTTTCAGTTGGTTTCCACCTCCATCATTAAAAGCTAAAAAAATATTTGATATGTGTGTGGATGGCAGGAGCTCTAATCATTGGAACATTTTGTTCTTTGCATTCTTCTGTGCCCCTGTCTTGATTGCTGACTTTCAGTTGTCTTTCCTTATGCTGCATTGCCTTGTGGGTAACCACTATTTCCATTTCAGTAGGTTCCATTTTCACCACATTTTTGGTGAGCTATCAAAGCTTAAGCTTCTAGTTGGTAAAACAAAACAAAACAAAAAACTTAGAAAATGTACTTCACCACAACTGATGGAGACCACCTGCAGCAACAATGGGAAGTCTTGTCTCCTAACTTAGTACGAAGATAGGCAAATAAAATAGGAACTCAGGATGTGCCCAGTGGCAGAAGTTTCATGGAATAGAGAAGTTAAAAATCATGACAGTATAAATAGGGGTTGCGTTTCATATGTAACGAGCTGTCATTCACTGTACTTATTTATTCCACTTTAGCTGAATTTAGGGTTCTTCACCACCATTCTTAAGATGAGAAACAAAAAATTATCTTAACAAATGAGTATTTAAAAGCAGGGAGGGAAGCTTCTGGTCCCAATTGGTCCAGTATTTCAGACTGTCACACAGGACTTCTATTAAGCCTGGAGTGGACCACAAATGATATTCCTATCTTGTTTAACCATTTTCCCCAATTTTATTTGGGCCCCTACAAAGGTACAGTTCATCCCAAATAAACCAGAACAAACCCTAAGAGAACGACATCCCATGTCCCTTAAGGTTTTCGGTTGCTTGCTTGGGTTTTAGATGTTTATTTTCATTGGGTGTTGGTTATAAGTTTCTATTGGTCTTGTCCAGAAAGAAGACAAAATTGGAATCAAGGATGTCTCTCTTTTTCTTTGTCTTTCTTTCTTATGTTTGGAGATAGGGGCTAAAAAGAAAGAAGGGGAATATAGAAATATATAGGGATGATAGGACAAAAAGCAGATTATTGAATTGACCTTTCATCTTAAGGCCTTAACTGTGCTCACAAGATTATTTTTACTTAATTGATATAGAAATTTGTATATTGACAAAAATGAGTTTAAGTTTGATACATTGATATAGAATTCAAATTTAAGATTATTCTTCATATACATTATATATATTTCTACTCTAATATGAGATATTGTACCCACACCACTCAAGTAAATACAAGGTTTACCTCCAATACTTTGAAAATCCTACTGCAGGCTGTTTAGGATAAGTAAGTTAGACAAGTTAGTTGTCAACTGATCAAATAGTGGTCATTTCAATTACTAGTCTATTTATATAACAAGAATATACATCCTAGATGTAACAGACAGGTATGACTCTATAGATAGATAAGGGAAAAAAGTAGTTAGATAATGTCTTCAAAAAACCTCAGAGTCCTACAGAATATGGTATTTAAAGATGGTTTTATTGTTTTAATGATTCTTTGGCAACAAGACAGGTTAACTCCTGGCAACAGCCAGCCTACCTCAAAGAAGATGAGGAACATCAATGAACCTCCTTATGGAGATGGCTTCCAAGGTGGCAAACGAGCCACTGGGCAAAATGTCCTCATTTCAACTACTGACAGAGTTCTGCCGAAAACTTGGCAAGCTTGGATGGAGACAGATGGCCAAACTCTGCCAAGACAGGGAAACCATGTCCTCAATAGATCCTGCCTACAAATATGTCTGTCAGATGTACTAGGCCAGAAAGTTGAAGATGATGCTCCAATGTTTTAGAAAGTTATGGGTGACTCTCTAGGCAACAGTCTTTTTTTTTTTTTTCTTAAATTTGGAAACTGCTAACCTACACTTCCTGTTTACTCAGGTAATTTATTTTACTCCTTCTCAAGTCTCTGATGGGGTTGAGGATCAAATAGTTTAGTTTCACAATTAAGCTTTGTTGTCTAGGCGTTAAGACTTTTTAGGTCTAAATATATGTTTTAAGTGACAGAGATGAGATATGATATTGAGTTACATTTAGAATTTTAGACTCTCCGAGATAGGAAAATGTTTTATTCAAAGTTGCTAAATGCAAATACCCAAAACACTATGAAAGTAACATGAATATAATTCCTAATTGTTCTGTGGTTTATCTTGCTGTATATAGTTTATTTTATGTATGTGTAATGATATAAATGTATATGAAAAAAGAAATTTAAATTTGGGCAAAAAAGAAATAGGGAGGGGGGACTGGAGGGATGACTCAGCCATTAAAGGCTGGGTTCACAACCAAAAATATAAGAAATGAGAAGGGATATTGTTAGAGTGTAAATTTTAAATTGACAGTAATATATTTTTCACAGTATGTTTTATTTCCAGTCACACATATGTAGATACACTGAGATCATACTGAAAGGAAATGCTGTCAGGGTGTCTCTAAAACATATAAGCCTTACGTTTTACTTAAAGGAAGGCATATTTAAAATAGCAGAGCTATTGCCTTTAGGTATGGTTTCTTATATAACCCATAGTTACATAGTTACCCATAAATTTTTATTAGCTCTATCAAATTGATAAAACTCTGTGAAGGTGAGGTATGTGTAAACCAGCAGGCTCGAGATATCAAGATAAAGCCTTACAGACTTGAATCATGCTTATGTACCTAGTCTCACAGGTTATTTTTTAAAAGCCTCTTCAGGTGCCATCTGAGAACTTGTTGGCTACCTTTGTTACAGACAAATTCCTAATTTAATATGCATAATAATGGTTTCTAGCTAGTGTACTCCCATTTGCCATGTGACTATAAGAGTTTTGTTTTTTCAATATCTTGGACCAGAACAATAAGGCACTCAAGATATAGTTTTAATAAGATCATATGCTGTATAAAAAGTGACTATTATATAAGTTATTAAGTGATACAGACCTTTACATAAAAACTTAGGTACCTCAGTGGTATTTTGTGTATATATATATATACTTTCTCCTCTCTTTTTCTAATTATATGTATAGCCTATTAGCTGTCTAAATAGTATATATCCCATAACTCAGGTTCACTATCAGAGGAATTAGGCATTTTGATATTTAGTTGCAATTTTACTTAAATCCATATATTGGTTGTCGTCCTTATTGCAAAACTATTGACCTTAATGATCAGGATGGTTTATCACAGCAGTGTGTATTGTATGTATGTGTGCCTTTCTGTATAAATCTGTTTGAAATATGTTTGTTTCCAAAGTGGGTGGAGTAATAAATCGAGGATAGGAAAGATTTTTAGGTTAAATGTTTAAGAAATTTAATTAATGTACTCAATACATTTATTTTCTAAATTCAGTTCTGTGGCAGGTAAAGATTTTAATGTGTGTAAATAATAATTTAGCTTTGTTTAGTAACCTTGATTTCAGGGTAGTTTTGTGGTTTTTGTTTGTTTGTTTGGCAGTGAGTAGGGAAAGTTTATTGATATGTAAAGAAATTATTATATTTAACCAAGGTACAGATTTGGCATTTGAGAGACTATTTTGTTCTGCAGTTTGAATTCTCTACATCTCAATCGAAGCCCCCTCCCTCAGCACCTCCTGATCTCATCCCCTCCTTCATCCCCTTTCCCTCCCTCCTCTAGTCCTTTGCAAGGGGAAACCCTCCTTCCCTAACATCTGACCTCAGCTTATCCAGTGCCCCCTGTACTACCTGTAACCTCTTCCTCTGTGGCCTGGCAAGGCCACTCTGCCAGGGTAGAAGTGAACAACATTAGGAAGCCTGAATCCATTTCCCTTGTCTTCCACTTTCCAATAAATACTAAGATTGATAGCTACACACACACACACAAAAAAAAAGCATGTGTGGAGAAAAGAAAAGAGGAAAGGGGAAAACTAGAAACAAACCAAAGAAAAGGAGGGAAGGAGGAGATAAAATATTTGAAGAAATATTGACAAAAACATCCCAAACATAAGAAAGGAATGTACATTTAAATTCATTCATCTCAATGAACTACAGCTAGAGTGAATCAAGAGACATATTAAGACATGCTATCATCAGATTTTCACAAGCCAAAAACAACACAAAAGGAACAACAAAAAATATTTTAGCACACTCAAAAGAACTCCCATAATAATCTCATTAGTTATATTAGGACAG
Source organism: Acomys minous (assembly GCF_964271855.1). Taxonomy (NCBI): domain Eukaryota; kingdom Metazoa; phylum Chordata; class Mammalia; order Rodentia; family Muridae; genus Acomys; species Acomys minous. Next base: position 38,847,405 of record NC_140489.1, on the reverse strand, counting down.
CTTTACAGACCAGAATATGTTGAGATGTTATTTTCAAAGTGATTGAAAGAAGAAAAAAATTTTTTTCAACCAAGAATATTATATCCAATAAAACTGTCTGTCAAAAAGGAAACAGAAGTAAAGACCTTGTAAGATGAGCAGAGGCTGAAGGAGGTCACCACCACTAGATCTTGCTTACAAGAGATGCTGAAGAAAGTACTTCAAATTGAAATGAAATGCCTATAGACTACACCATGAAAGCATACAGAAATAGAAATCTGAAAATAAATGGAAATAAATTACTGAGTATAAGTAAGTATATTGGTTAATATTGAGTAGTGTAGTGCTTTGTGGTGGAGTTGAAAGCACTTTTAATTTGGGTGTTTTAAAGATGGCTACATGGTTAAGAGCAGAAGCTGCTTTTTCCAGAGACCCAGGTTCAGTGCCCAGCACTCACATGGCAACTCAAAACCATCTGTAACTGTAGTTCAGAAGATCTGACATCCTCTTCTGGCTTCTTCAGGTACAAGGAACACACATGGTACACAGACATAGAGGCTGGCAAAACACTCATACAAAAATAGTCTTTTTAAGTACTTTCATTTTGGTTAAAAAATGTGAACATAAAAGCATTAGATATAAGTATAAAACATATTTATAGATAAATAGTATATCATAATGTTAGATGTATTATCAAAACTCTAATTGAGGCAGGAGAAACTTAGTTTTGAGCCTATTATTAAGAAATGTATGTTAGCATTTTGGTATATTGTTGTTATGTTTGTTTATTGGTGGGTTGGTTTTTTGTTTTGTTGTTGTTGTTGTTGTTGTTGTTGTTGTTGGTTTTTCGAGACAGGGTTTCACTGTGTAGCCTTGGCTGTCCTGGACTCGCTTTGTAGACCAGGCTGGCGTCAAACTCACAGCAATCCACCTGCCTCTGGCTCCCAAGTGCTGGGATTAAAGGCATGCGCCACCACCGCCTGGCCGGTTGGTTGGTTTTTTAATTCACTTTTTTATTAATTTATTCAGATTACAACTCAATTGTTCTCCCATCACTCGTACCCTTCCGTTCCTCCTACCCTCCCACCCCCACCCTATTACCTTCCCTTAGGTCCGTTTCCGAGGGGCATCTCCTCCCCCACTTTATGGTCGCAGGCTAACAAGTCTTATCTTGGTAGTCTGCCTATTCTTTCTTTGAGTGCCCTTAATCACAGTATGTAGCCCAGAGTAGCCTAGAATTACAGCTATAACATCATATCCAGTGCAACTGGCTCTTGAAAATCAAATTTTTTATAATTCTAATAAAAGGAACACTAAATTTATTTACCACAATGATGTTTGAAGTTATATATAGTGTTTATTTATCTATATAGCCACCATTTTTGTCAGCTTATATACTCTAGAATATGCAATGTCCACAGCATCTTTGGTCTTTGATTTTAAGACTATTTCTCCCTTGGAAACCTGAGACTCTAGTTAGGAAAATAGACATTAAATAAATATAAAATGGAGATATATGCTTAATGCAATGTACAAAGAAATTCCTAAGAAAATGTTTTTAGTACCCAAGTGCAGGGAAAATTTATGGACATGCTTAGCTTCATATCAGAGGCACTTCTCAAGAAAATACTACAAGAATATTACCATCCAAACTCCCTAAACATAGATATTTTACCACACTAAATGTTTCCACATTTATCTATGCATATTAATATGCACATACTTTACTAAATAGCTTGTAGAAAATGCAGACATGATGTCTCCTTATCCCTGCTTCAGTGTACATTTGGAGTAGGGGTAAAATGAGGTTGATGGGAAAAAATAAGACATTCTGTTGCATAACCTCAGTACAATTATGAAAATCAAGAAATTAACAGCACCATAAGACTATTATATAATGTGGCTCCAATTAAATTTTGTCAGCTTTTCTAATAATGTTCTTTATAGCAAATGGGGGAAAGAATAATTCTTTTGTTCTGATCTTGGATTCAACCCAGATTCATACATTACACTTCACAATAATGTCCCTTTAGACTCCTTTAATTTAGAACAATTCCTCATGTTTTGTCTTTGTCTTTCATGGCCTCAATATTTTTGAAGAGCATAGGTCAATTATTTTATATATGACACATTTTGTGTAATAACTAAATCATATGAATTTAATCTTTCTGATGTTTCACAGTGGTTTAATTGCTATACAATTTTTTTTACAAATACCTCAAATGTAATGTGTCCTTCTCAATATAGCATGTTAGCAATGCCATGATGTAAATTTATTCCATTGCTAGTGGTACTATTTTGAATCACTTGGTAGAGATGGTGTATAGTAGCTTTTTTTTTTCTCTAGGAAATAACATGTTGGCTTTCTATTTAATAAGTACCTTATGAAGATATATTTTAGCTTGTATAAATATCTTGATTTTCTTGAGGTTTTTTCTTTCTCATTTTAGTATTTACTGATACTGTTTGAACCAGTTATTAGCATAAAAATTGCCAAGGTAGGCTTTTCTGATTACACTTCATTTTATTAGTTGAATTATGTTAAAAGGAAGAATTTTTATATCTTTATGTTACTCTTTGTTCATGAATTCCTATGTTCATTTTATTAAATAAGTCTGCTTATTTTTGCCATAAATCTGTACTAGATTTAGCCAAAAGGAGCCTCTCAGGCTTGCTTTTTGTTCTGTGTTCTCATCACTATCTAAGTACTTCATTACTCTAAAAAAATGTTGTGAAGGAAGAATAGTAATTTTTCAGGGAAACCAAAAAGTGAGAGAAAAGCTATTCTAAACAGAACATTGCATACTAAGGCAAAAATATGTTCACTTATCCACAATATTGCCAATTTTATAAGCATTGCAGCAATGAATGGAAAGTTGAAGAATAAGAAAGAACGTTATATACTTTATATCCTAAAAATGATAGTGAATCACTGACGAAAGTTACAGAACTGACACTTTGTGGCTAAAGTGCCCTGTGTTATAATATTGATGCACAGACACCCACTCCCAGGACTGTTCTCTTTTAAGTTTTGTTACTCAGCCCTAAAAAATAAGCAGTCTTTTTATATATGCTTTCTGAGTTATATCACAAATGCTCTGGGATTCATTACCTTGAATGTACATATAGACAACTTGTAAGACCATGAAATTCAAGACAATGTAAGAAACATAGTATAATAATATAATCCCACTTTTGAGTGCCTTGTGATACTGAGTGTATAAATTCTGACACTATGTTTCCCTAGGATCTTAGAACTAATTTCCTTTAATTAGAAAGATTTGTTTAAAAGATTAAATGCTTGCCACCTCTGAACCACATATTCTTCAACTTACCCAAGACCTTAACTGTTTAAATTACTTGTTACTATTGTACATGTTCCTATTGTCTATGCTTGTTATATTTCCTAGAAGAATTGTTCTACTTCATCTACTATTCAAAATGAGCCAGAAAATAGAAATACAAGTGATACTGCTTCAAATATTGTGTGATGCTAAAAAGCTGTGCTATAAACAAGGACAGAACAAGACTCTTCCTTGTGATCATCAGTATGTTTGAGAGTATTGCTTTACACTTTAAGTACTTGATGGGCCTCCTATTGATTGTAGTGAATAACAGCTTCTTCTTGAGGTTTTGATTTAATCAAGAAGAACCTGCATGAACATTTTGTTGCTACCATAGTCTGTTCTATAATCTGAACATTTCCTTTCTTCATCTATCTGTAATCTTTAAATGGATATTCAAAGTAAGATAAAGCATTGTACATTAAGAATTTGTAGACTAAGAGGACATGTTTGAAGTTGGAAAGGTAGTATTATTGGTGTAAATAGTTTTTTCTTTCTTTTTTGAATATACATGTAGAAATTCAAGACAATATAATAAATATAATACAGCATAACCCCTTTTTGTATTTTTTTGAAATAGGGTTTCTCAGTGTACCCCTGGCTGTCCTAGGACTCTGTACAGATCTGCCTGTCTCTGCCTTGTGAATGCTGCTCTTAAAGGCATTTTCCACCACTACCTGACTGGTGTGAGCACTTCTATTTCAAAATGAAATATGCCACAAGAAAAAGACTGCTACATTGCAGATTTCTGTTACCTTTGTTTTATCTGTGCCCCATTAAAGGCCTTCTTATATTGTAGACATTACCTTTTAGTCTTTAGCCATGTCTGATGATAACAGTGCTGAGTGAATTTTTACCATTTGTGCACTGAATTCTTTTTAATTTATTAATTTGTGCGTGTGTGCACACGCGTGTGCACGTGCACATTAAGTTGCTCATGTAAATATAACTGTTGCATGGGTGGTAGGAAATTGCAACTGGATTTTGAGCATTTGCCCTGGAAGAATTCTTAATTAACATGGTCAATATTCTATCTAGCCAGAACTTAAAACCACAAAAGAAATCGGTTAAATTTTACCTATGTAGAAGTAGACTTTTTATATAAAATAAATCTACCTTTATTTGTGGACACCTTAGAATAAAATGAATCCTATAGATCTACTTCAGAAAATTACAGCCATTTCTGAGGAATTTTATCAGTTACATGACAGATAATTGAAGCTGTCCCTCTTAGCTTGATTCAGGATGCTACTAGTAGGGAAAATGTCTAGACTCCCGCCTCCAGTTTTGTTCTTGGAACCACTAAAATATCTTATATCCTAAGATACTTCGTAGGATTGTTTTTGTTTGTTTGTTTGTTTGCTGTTGATGGTGGGGTTTTTTGTTTTGTTTTGTTTTTTGCTAACTTAGGTAACGAACCTACAAATTTTCAATGATAATGATATATGACCAAGTAATATTACTATTATAACATCAATAAAGATTTTTCTCAGGTACTGTAATATATTTAGTAAGACAAGTATTTCTTAATGTTTGTTTGCTTTGTAAAAAATGGCTTAGTTTAATATAGCTTCTCAGGAATTCTTTTTCAGACCATTAATATTCACTTGTAAGGTAACTATCAGAATACATTTGCAATTATAAACTTATAGAAAATTATTTTCTCTATCTCTCAACTTGACACAACATAAAAACCACCTGAAAGGAGAGTCTAAATTGAGGATTGTATCAGCCTGTGCATATTTATGTAAAAGATTTTCTTGATTACAGAGAGCCCAGCCCACTGTGGGCGGTACCATTCACTAGATCACTAGATGAGCATGATCCTGTCAGTGACCCATTATGCCTTTAGCATCTATCATGGGTTCCACTATGCTTTATTGGCTGTGCATGAATTCCCCACTTAAAAGTAAAACAGTGTGTGCCCAAATATATAAATACAGCTTTCTGGGTCCATATTTGTTTTTGTTTGTTTATTAATGGTTTCAATGCATACCCCCTTATATGGAGTAACCAATAAGGGAGCTATCCTTGGGAGAGGTTAATTACTCTCCCAGCAGTCATTAGTTGCCTGGGGTTTTTGTTTGTTTGTTTGTTTGTTTGTTTGTTTTTGTCTAGTGGTAGTGCACTGTGAAATTTTCCCTTTCCGTGTTAATATGCCCACTGATATTGTCATTGTTCCAGTCTTGTTTATGCAACCATTTTAGAAAGACTGTTTCACAGCAGATTTCCTGGTATTCTGGCTCTTACACTCTTTCCATCCCTCTTCTGCTGTGTTCCCTGAGCCACAAATGCAGGAACTGTCTTGTAGATGGATCCATTGTATCTGGGTACCCCATCATGCATTGATATCTAAACTGTGTGCTGCTGTTGGTTTTTGCTGTTGTTGTTTTGTTTTTTGTTTTTGTTTTTGTTTTTTTGTGCTGGTCTATTTGCTATAAAGAGAAGCTTCTTTGATGAGGAGTGGTAGCTACACTTATCCAGGAAAGGTAGCTCAAGCACAAAGAGGGCTTGCAGGCCACGCGTTTGGAACAAATCTGTACATGACTAGTACTTACAGAAGTAAAGTATCAGCCGAAGGCTCTATTGTTCTCTTTGCATCCCAAGTTTGACAAAACAAAGGTTTAAAGACTTGTCTTTTATTCACATCTCAAGTATTTACTAGATGCACTATTCTAAAAGTGACAAAGGATATAGAAATTAATAAGACATGCTAGGCTTTCATGTTTATAACCTACTATCAATGATAAGGCAGACATTAAATACATGTAGCATAAAATGGAGAAAGGAAAGCTCCAGAAGAAGTTATACACAAGATGCAAAAGTATTTTCAAAGTGGAAAAGATTTTTCATGGGTGATAGATGCCTATTAATTACCAACCTCTGTAGTTAAAGACGCATCAAACAGTTCACTATCCTTTCACTTAACTGTATACTTTTCCTATCTGCTGACCTGCAGTGTTCTTCATGACAGATACTTACTGCTTTGTGTATCCCAACTCACTTGTGTCTGGTTTGTAAAGTGCCCTTGAGAAACAGATGTTGATGGATGTGTGCTCTCAGCAATCATCAAACTTGCTCTCTAAAACATTTGTAAATTATTGTAATTAGTGTTCAACAAATAATACAACTAAGTAATATAGTTTCATAAAAATCTAAACATTTTAGAAGGATAACTTTTTATTAATTCATTCATATTGCATCTCAATTGTTATCCATCCCTTGTATCCTCCCATTCTTCCCTCCCTCCCATTTTCCCTCTACTCCCCTCCCCTATGACTGTGACTGTGGCTGACTCCTCCCCCTGTATATGCTCATAGGGTGTCAAGTCTCTTCTTGGTAACCTGCTATCCTTCCTCTGAGTGCCACCAGGTCTCCCCGTCAAGGGGACGTGGTCAAATATGGGGCACCAGAGTTTGTGTGAAAGTCAGTCCCCACTCTCCACTCAACAGTGGAGAAAGTCCTGTCCATTGGCTAGATCTGGGTAGGAGTTTGATGTTTAGTGCACATACTGTCCTTGGTTGGTGCCATAGTTTGAGCAGAACCCCTGGGCCTAGATCTGCCCGTCATAATGTTCTTCTTGTAGGTTTCTAGGACCCTCTGGATCCTTCTATCTCCCCATTCTCCCATACTTCTCTCACCCAGAGCCCCAAATAGACTTTCATGGGGCATGCCCCTTCGGCTAGTATCCAGATATAAGTGAGTATATACCATTTGAGTCTTTCTGCTTCTGGGTTAATTCACTCATTATGATAATTTCTAGTTGCATCCATTTGTCCACAAATTTCGGGAATTCCTTGTTTTTAATAGTTGAGTGGAAAGGAACACTTCTTCATTGCTGGTGGGAATGCAAACTAGTACAACCACTTTGGAAATCTATCTGGCGCTATCTCAGAAAACTGGGAATAGAGCTTCCTCAGGACCCAGCTATTCCACTCCTTGGAATATACCTAGAAGAACACCAGCACACAAGGACATATGCCTAACCACGTTCATAGCGGCCTTATTCATAATAGCCAGATCATGGAAACAGCCTAAGTGCCCCTCAGTAGAAGAATGGATACAGAAACTGTGGTACATTTACACTATGGAATACTACTCTTCCAACATCTCTCTGTCAAAGTTACATCACAGATCTCTCCCAGCCTAAAATTGGCTAAGCAAGAAGGGTCTGTGGGTCCAGTTAGAAGACCCAAGTAGTAGTGCTTGCAGTTTCTCTTTTCTGTTTATTCTGTGCTCTACATACATTTGGGGGCTCCAAGGGTAAAGCTAAGTTACTCCTGTGTGAAGATGTAGTGATGAAGAAATCTGCCTTTGGGGATACAAGATGTTAAGTTGATAAAGAGATTTTCTTGCAAATATAAAGACTTAAGTTTGATAACTGTGAATAGCTATGTATTATGTATAAAGTAAAATAGAAAAATTAAAATGAAGAATAACGTGTTATTATAGAATATTCACAAAAACTTTTGATGCAATGATGCAAGTAAAAAAAAACTGAAAGAAATGAGCTCTAGATAGTAGTATAATATTTGAAAGAAAGTGGTCCAAGAGGGAAAACGTCAAGCACAATGGCCCTAAGGAGAGAGACACTTGGCGTGATCTCTGAAAAGAAAAAAACCAGTACATCTGGGGCACAGTGAACCTGGAAACGTTAGAACACAAGAATATTGGGAGTGGTGGTATATTGGGCTTGGTTGACACTAACAAATATTTCAATGTAAGTGAAATTTAAAGTCTTCCAGAATTGTAAGCATAGATTAGTATATTGCGACTTAGAAAGGATTACACAACTATGTAAATAAACAGCAATGAAACAAGGATAGAATGAGGAGACCAGCTAAGAGGCTGTTTAATTTACCAGAACATAAATGATGTTCAAGCTGTAATAGTAACAGTGGAAGTAATAAGTAATTATCATTATATATATGTATATATATATACATATATATAATGGTAGTTTATGTATAGTTTAACAGAAAAAGAAGACTCAAGGATGTCCCCATTATGAGATGTAATATGAATTATTTTATTTTTCAATAAAAATGTGTTAAAAAAACAGAAGGGGAAAAGGAGGGGTAAGTGATGTAATTATATTATAATCTCAGAAGTAAAACTAATAATTAATAAAACAATCCTCAACCTGTAAAAAAAAAAAAGGATGTCCCCATTGTTTTGCTCAGTTATTAAACCTGTAAAATAAATGCTGATTTAGTCAGTTGAGAATTGTAAGGGAAGGAAACATCCAATGGGTGATAAAAAGAGGTTAGAGATTTAAGAGTTTAGCTTTGGAAATTTTAGGATTGAGTTGTCTATTGCATATTCAGGTAAATGTTAGATGATTACTAACCTGGAAAAAATGTATTATCTACTAGCTGTTAGATAATATACAAATATAAATTTGAGAGTACAGTTTGAGATCAGAGTTATAAAATCAGCAGTTTTTCTGTATGTATGACACTAATGCCAAAGGACTAGATAAAATTACATAAGAGTGGGTACCTACATATAATCTTTTTGACATTATAAGAAAAAACAATTCCAGTGAATCTTAAATAAATTCATTTTTCCCATTAGTTCATTAAAGGTCTAGAGATCATTAGAATAGTTGAAGATATAAACCCTGAAGCCAAAACTACCTAGGTTTATATCCTGGCGCTCTGTCTTTGTGACTTAGGCAAAGATATAAAGTCTATCTAAGCTGCTTTCCTCATCTGTAAAATATGGTAATAGTACTTTTACTGTAAGATGGAATTTCAGATTAATAGAATCGTTGCTTGATCTATAGTAAATACCCAGTGATCTGCCAGTATCTTTTAATTTCATAAAGTTTTAGCACATGCTATAACATTTTTAATGGTATTTAATGTTCTATAAGCATGTCAGAAATAGGAAAAATAGTGTCTCACCATAACCCAGAAATTAGAAGTTTCAGTATTTAAAGTCATTCTTACCTGTTAATCAGTGTTCCACTGTCTTATTCTCGGGCATTTGTCTCCTGTGTAGGTCACAGTGCTGTAGATATCACCAAGGTGGCTAGAAGACATCGCATGTCTCCTTTCCCGCTGACATCTATGGACAAAGCCTTCATTACAGTCCTGGAGATGACTCCGGTGCTTGGTACAGAAATCATCAATTACCGAGGTACTGTCATAGTATCTTCAAGAATGATCATACAATATGAATGCACCAGTTCCTAAAGGAGAATGCTTACTCGCCATTATCAACATCAGAATCCTGTTTTTCATTAAACTGTGATTTACTTAATAATCAGTATAAAATACTAGATTGCTTTTACTTCATAAAAATAGGGAAGAGCTATCTGTTCTTTTTATTCAAAATACCAGTCAGTACTGTACCCTGAAGACAGTGCTTTCAGCACTGAGTAAGAAAAACAACATAATTCTGAGTCCATTTGATAACTTTTCTGTTAGGAGTTGCAAATAACTAATGTATTCTAACTACGCGTTGTAGAAAATTAATACAGTTTCTGGTTTAATTTTAGCTTTATAAAGGCATAAAAGTAGCACATGTCCAGAAAACTACATTTCACCCGGTCCATTTTTATAGCTGGGGACCAGTAACGTGTGGAATGACGTTGCCTTATAATGCTGGGTGCTGTGGTTCCTAATCAGCCACATAGCCAGTGTGACCATGTGTCAAACTGTTGAGCTATGATGTACAGTAGATTAGACTAAATATCAAATGTTTGTTTTTCTTTTCTTTCTTTTTTGGGGGTGGGGTGGAGTGGTGGGTAAGATCTCACTGTGTAGCCTAAGATGGCTTTTAATCTGTGATTCTCTCACAGTAGCCTCCCAGGTGCTAAGGTTACAGGCATATGCCACCATGCCCCATTTAAATAAGGTTTGGAATTAATAATAGTATCAACTAACAATAATTTCTTAGGATATGACATACTTTGAGAAACATCTGTAGCTAAGTAAAGCCTAATTTATTCTTGGGTCATTAAATAATTACTTTGATGCATTTTCTGTTTTACCTAGCTTCTTGGGTTTTTGCTCTCAGTTTAGTAGTATATTCAGAAAAGTTTATGAAAAGATAATGGAAGTGTAGTTGCCTTAGTCAGCTTTCAGCCACTGAGTCAAAAAATACCTGACATAATTAACTTATGAAGAAACTGCCTGTTTTGGTTTTTTTGTTTTGTTTGGTTTGGGTTTTTATTGGTGGTAATGCTGATGGTGGTAATGGCTGGACTGGACCACTTTTCAGACCAGGCTGACCTTGAACTCACAGAGCTCCACCTGCCTTTGCCTCCTGAATGCTGGGATTAAAGGCATGCACCATCATGATTGAGTTGTCCTGGTACTTTGAGGCATCACATCATGGCAGCAAGAGTTAGTGATGAACAAATGATGTACCTCATAAGCAAGGAAACAGAAAATAAGAGGAAAAAGAAGTAGCCAGAATTCCATAATCACCTTATTAACATACCCTCCCCAGTGACTGAATTATCCTGCAAGGCCTCTCCTCCGGAAGGTCCGTGACATCTCCTTACCATGCCACCCAGGGTACACTTGGGCCTTTTGAGAGCAATCAGCATTAACACTATAGCAGTGTTGTTCCCCACTGTAGTAAGGTTTTAACAATTTCTATTTCTAATGGCTTGAGAAACTGTATTTTGATTTTGATTCCCAGCAGACTGATCAAACCCCATCTCCCAAAAAGTTGTTAGTTCTTAGTTATTTTCATGCAGACAAAAACAACACAAAATAATGGTTTTAGGTTCTGTACCTTGAAGTTCCATCAGTAAAGTGCTTACTGTACAAGCGTGAGGATATGAGTTCAGTCTGAATACTCATATAAAAAGTCAGGCATGTTGGCACATACTTGTGAACCCAGTGTTGGGAAGATGGTGACACTCAGATCCCTAAGACTCACTGCCCATCCAGCTTAATGAATCATCAAAAAGCCACTCACTCTTTTTGGTGAGCTTCAGTTCTCATGAGTGACCCTGACTCAAAAAGCAAGGTGGATGGCTTCAAGGAATACAACTCAAGGTTATCCTCCTGCCTCCAAACACATGTGCTCATTCACACATACACACAAAGAAATAAATGTCTAAGCAGAGAGTTTTGTTCATAGAATCTTAAAACTGGTGTGTTTAAACTCAGTGAACATTAGAGAATAGTTACACAACATCCTAATTTTTCTGCAAGGAAACTCAGACTCAAAAGCAGAAAAGGAATAGGAGTAAGGTATCAAGATTTCATTTTCTATTTTGTTACATAATAGTTCTCCCGGTCCATTATTAAGATATTTTTAATAATGGTAGCTGGCATAACAAATGATGTTAAAGACCTGAAATTAGTGAAATAGTAGGTGTCATGTTTTAGCTCCTCTTTTCTGGCCCTGCTTAGACAAAAATAGGTTTTAGGCAGCTTCTGCTTATCCTATGTCTTTGACCCCCAAAATTCCACCAAAGAACTCCTACAGCTGAAAAACACCTTCAGCAAAACGGCTGAATACAATATTAACTCAAAAAAATCAGTAGCCCTTCTTTATACAAATGATAAACAGTCTGAGAAAGAAATTAGGTAAGCAACACCCTTCACAATAGCTACAAATAATATAAAATAGCTTGGTGTGACTAACTAAGCAAGTAAAAGACCTTTATGACAAGAACTTCAAGTCACTAAAGAAATAAATTAAAGAAGATACCAGAATATGGCAAGATCTTCCATGCTTATGGATTGGTAGGATTAACCTAGTAAAGATGCCGTTTTATAAAGGCAATCTACAGATTCAGTGCAATTCCAATCAAAATTCCAATACAATTTTTTTACAGAGCTTGAAAGAAAATTCTCATCTTCATATTGAAAAATAAAAACACCCAGGATAGCGAAAACAATCCTGTACAATAAAATAAAAAATCTGGAAATATCTCCCTCCCAGATTTCATGTTGTACTATAGAGCATGGTACTAAAATCCGCATGGTATTGGCATAAAAACAGACAGGTTGATCAATGGAATCAAATCAAAGACCCAGAAATAAACCCCCACACCTATGGACACTTGATTTTTGACTTGGAAACCAAAACCATACAGTGGAAAAATGAAAGTGTCTTCAACAAATGGTGCTGGTCTTACTGGATATCTTACTACATGTAGAATAATGCAAATAGACCTTTATTTATCACCCTGCACAAAACTCAAGCCAGGTGGATCAAAGACCTCCACTTAAAGCCAGAAATACTAAACATATTAGAAGGAAAATTGGGGAAGAGCCTTGAACTCATGGTCACAGAGGACAACTTTCTGAACAGCTCAGGCTCTAAGATCAACAATTAATAAATGGGACCTCATGAAACTGAAAAGCTTCTGTAAGGCAAAGGAAACTGTCTATAGAACAAAACAGCAGTCTACAGCTTGGGGAAAAGATCTTCATCAGCCCTACATTTAACAAAGGATTAATATCCAAAACATATAAAGAACTCAAGAAATTAAACACCAACAAACCCAGTGATCCAATTTAAAAATGGGGTACAGAGTTAAATAGAGAATTCTTAACAAAGAAATCTCAAATGGTTGAGAAGCACTTAAAGAAATGTTCAACATCCTTATTCATCGGAGAAATGCAAATCAAAACAACTCTTCAGAATCCCTCTTATACCAGTCAGAATGGCTAAGATCAAAACCTCCAGGGACAGGACATGCTGTTGAGGAAATGGAGAAAGGTGACTAACTTGTACAACTGCTTTGGAAATCAATCTGGCACTTTATCAAAAAATTAGGAAAAGCACTACCTCAATTCCCAGCTATACCATTACTAGACATATACGTAAAAGATGCTCCATCATGCAATAAAGACACTTGCTCAGCTATGTTCATAGCAGCTTTATTCATAATAGCCAGAAACTGGAAACAACCTAGATGTCCCTCAACCAAAGAATGGAAAAAGAAAATGTAGTACATTAACACAATGGAATACTACTCAGCTATTTAAAAAAAAAAAAAGGACATCATGAAATTTGTAGGCAAATGGAACTAGAAAATATCATCCTGAGTGAGTTAACCCAGACCCAGAAAGACACACATGGTATGTGCTCACTTACATGTGGATATTAACCATATGTTTCAGGATAACACCACAACAATGCACAGATACCAAGAAGCTAAGTTACGAGGAGGGCCTAAGGGAGGATGCTTGAATCTCACTCAGAAAGGGGAAATAGAGTAAACAGCAAAAGTGGATGAAGAAAGGGAACTGGGTAGGAGAGTGAATGGGAAAGGAAATGTAGGTGGGCATCAGATGTGAGGAATGCATGGTCAGCAGGCTTGCAGAGAGAAGAAAAACCAAGAGTGGGGGCGTAGTGAGACAAGCTACAGACCTGTGACAAGGTAGGCTGCTGGGAGGTATGAGGGTGTCTTTAGCTAAGACTCTAGTAGTGGAGGTAATGGAGGCTGAAGAGGTCAGACAGGACTTCTAGTGGAGAGGGCAACACCAAACCACCACATAAAAATCAACCCAAAAGTTACCCTGCCTACAGTATTTGCAGGCATAAAGTTAGAGCAGAAATTGAGGGAATGTCCAACTCAATGCCTGGCCCAACCTGAGACCCAGCCCAAGGGAGAGAGCCAACCGCTGACACTATTAACAACACTTTGCTATGTTGCAGGCATGAGCCTAGCATAGTTGTCCTCTGAGAGGCTCCACCCAGCAGCTGATGGAAACAGATACTGACACTCACAGCCAAACATTAGTCTGAGTACAGTGAGCCTTGTAGAAAAGTGGGGATAAGGGTAGAAGGACCCTGTGGGGACAAGAGCTCCACAAGAAGACCAACGGAGTCAACTAACCAGGGCTCAAGGAAGCATATGGAGAGTGAAGCACCAATCAAGGACCATGCATGAACTGGACCTAGACCCCCTATCCATGTGTGGCTGATGGGCAGCTTAGTCCTCATGTGGTTCCCCTAGTAAGGGGAGCAGGTGTTGTATCTGACATGGACTCTGTTGCTTGCTTTTCATTCACTTCCCTCTGGCAGGGCTGCTTTGCCAGGCCTTAGAGGAAGAGGATGCACTCAGCAACTTGATGCACTTGGGGTGGGTTGAGGGGAGCTCACCTTTTCTCCTGAGTAGGGGTTAGGGGCAGAGAGAGGGACGGTGGGAGCAGGAGGAGAGGAGGGAGGGGGCTACAATCAGGATGTTAAGGGAATTAATAAAAAGAACATAATAATAAAAGTAGAACTGCCTCATGGTCTAGGGATGAACAACGTGAAGTCAGAAGAGCAGCTCTTCTCCTTCCTCACCTCTTTTGTCAATTCATTTGTAAGCATTATTTGTCTCTTTGTGTTTTACATATTTATATCATATGATTTTATGTAGGTTAGTAGTGCATGTGCCTTCTATAGGTGATTTTTGTCATCTGTTGTCACTGCCTAAACCTTACTTGAGCTACAAATTCTAAGACTATGTTCATTATGTATTTCCTGCCTGGAAGTTTTTATAACAAATACTGAAGTTATAAAGTTATATTTCCCACCTTTACAATAATATTTCTTCTTCTATAGCCTCTTACTGCCACTGTTTTTATTTAGGTCTTTATTAACTTTGTGGACTATTGTAAAAAAGTTCCTTGCAGTTCACATCCCCTCCCATCTCTTCTCCATTTTGAGAGACTAATCTGTTCAAGTAGAAATTGTTTTTAAAACTCCCTACATCGAATTCCTCTTTTTAAAAACATAGACCTTGTCCACCTGATTGATCAATTTGTTTAATTAATAACTTTCTTGACAATTTATGTGTGTATAAAATACATTCTGGTTACCTCCCTGGCCACCTTCCCTTCTTTACAAATATGATAGGTTTTATTATCATTATCCTTTTTTATCTGGGATTTTTTCTCTGATATCTTAGATGACCCACTATTTATTCATATATGTATTATTTAGTCTCCAAGAATTTTTATGACTTCTATAGTTTCTGTTATTGTTTATTTCAATTTTATTCCATTATGATGATGATGTTACTGCATCTTGGTTTGTGCTCTTAGTATATGATTGATTTTAGAGAAGGTTCCCAGTGCTGCTGAGAAAATGTGTATTCTCTGTCTATTGGTTGGAATATTATGTTGTGTCAAGTCTACTTGGCCTGTAACATATTTTAGCTCTGAAGTTTCATTGTTGTAGTTTGAAAGACCTATGTAAATATGAGAAAGGAGAATTCAAAACCCCTGCTATTATTGTGTCAGAACCTATGTGGTCTTTTATGCCATACGTTGTTTGTTTTATGAAATTGGGGCTTCTTTTTAATCTCTTCTAGTTAGTTTTGGTTTGAGGTCTACTTTATCAGTATATGTATAGCTAATCCTGCTTGTTTGTGTTTCTATTTGTTTGTAGTTCCTTTCCCATATCATTTGTGAGTTTGCTGAAGTTCACCTCCATTTTACTTAGCAAATGTTTTGTTAAGGTTTTGGACAGGTTTCCTAAATCCATGTATTTGTTTGTTTGAATCTTCTATATGTTTGTTAATTCTTTTAAAAAAATAATTCTTTCCCAGGTTTTGCAGCTGTCTCTAGTTTTGGACACTCTTAAAGGAATTGGTCAATTGGAGGTGGGCCATAGTTGATGGCTGTCATGCCATTTATATTTCTTTAGTGTTTTGCACATCTGTTGGAATGTATTTGTCTTTCAATTTTGATTTCCTCTTCTGAGCCTCTAGAAGTTTTCCTGCATGAATCTCAGCAGTGGATTCTAGTGAAAGTTGAGGCTGATAGTTAATTAGTCATTGAAGTGGTCTTGTCTTGCCTATGAGCCATCAAAACCAAGGATAAGTCTGCCCACTAAGCCCCAAGGCAACCAAATGAAGTAAAAACCGTAGTCACTCCTTCAGTTCCATGAACCTGTTTGCAGCAGGATACCAAACATCAGAAGTCAGTACCACATGTCCAAAGTAACCCTTGAACCACAGAAGTATAACTAGATTCTGAACTGACAAATTAGAACCTCTGAAGTTAGAATCTCAAGGCTACATTGACCCTAAAGATGGTGGGAACAAAAGGTTCCATCTCCCAAAGAACCCTGGGCACAGTGGAGTGCGTGTGCGCACGCGCGCGCACGCACACACACACACACACACACACACACGCACACGCACCTCTATGTCCAGTATATTAAGTTTTCACTTAGAGCAATGCTATCTACTTACAGATAACTCCTTGTATGGTGGTTTTTCTGGACTTTGCTAAAATCATTCCTTATGATTTTAGTCCAGTAAATGTGTACAGCTCACTGTATCTGCAATTTCTTCATCCTAATACATTATTGCCTTTTTTTTTCTTTTTGCATTCCTCTGTTATGAACATAGCACTGTGAAAACTTAGGGGGGAAAAAACTGTGATTTGTATCCTATGCAAGACAGAGTGAATTGTTATAAAAATATCATCATGGTACTCAGAACTGCATACAATTTTAAACTTTTCAGTTATTTCTGGAATTTTTATTTAATGTTTTAATTCACCACTGACCAGGAACTACTCACTATAAAAAGCAAAAGTTAACCTATAAGAGGGGCTACTATCTGTATGTTTGTGATCTGTAAATGTATATAATCTCACCTGAAAATAACTGTGGTGTTCTTAGCCTCCAAATATTACATAACACCAGTCAGCTCTCCATAGGTGTTTTCAGATGCCCCCACAACTTTACTTTTAGTATTTACACACACACACACACACACACACACACACACACACACACACACACATCTGCACACGGACACATGCACATGTACACATACAAATAAAAATAAAAGTATATTATAAATCTCATGTAAGCAAATTATTAATAAAAAAGCAAGTGGTGGTAGATGTGACACTGAAACCCCACACTCAGGAGTATAAGGCAAGAGGATCGTGACTTCATGGTCTACCTTGGCAACAGTTAGGCTCTATCTCAGAAGAAAAAGGGAATAATTGGTTTTAGTAATATTTTAATTAATACACCTAAAATTCATCAAGAATAGTTATTATTCTTTAAATACAGAATTTAAATATGATTCCTACTTTTTCCAGTACGCTATTATGTTTTCAATCTATATACGTTACTTGTTATAGATTATGTAACAGTCCTTTTATTCACTATCTTGAAGTTAAATATAACCTATGTCAATAGTATTAACATTCAGAAAATAAGCAATGGAAAATGATGCAGTTAAAATAAAAATATTTAAGAAGGAACAACATCAAAATCCCTTATATTTTGGGGGTCAGTGAGAAGCTCAGTAGATAAGGGGTCTAGCTGCCAAGTCCGAGGACCTGAGTTTGATCCCCAGAACCCTCATGGTAGAAGGAGAGAGGCAAAGTTGTGGTTCCACAACTGCCAAAAGCACTCATGTAGTGTGCCACATATCGAGAGTAACACAAACCAAATAAGGAAGTGTAAAGAAAAATTATAAACACTGTGTCTTTGCTGCATTCTCAGAGTGAGTGAAATCAGTGTTGTAGAAATTAGGGATTATTTTAAAGTACTGGGATACATAACTATAAATTATACATCCCCCGTGAAGCATAGAGCAAGTTCAAAGGTAGTAATTAAGTGGTTGCTACTAGCAACAGAGAGATGAGAAAGGCACTCGCTGTCCTGCCTGAGTTGATCCCTAGAATGCACATGTGGATGGATATACAGACAAGACTCCTGCGAGTTACCTTCTGACCTCCAAACACATAGTATGTGATCTCATATCCTGTCACATGCACAGAGGCAAATGAACACATGTAAAAATAAGAGTGCAATTAAAGACTTGTTTTTAAACTATCAAATTTATGATTTGATTTTTTTTCTTTTCCACCAACAAATACCCACCTCAAATCTGTTGCTACGCATTGGCCAGTAAGACCTTATGAACTTACAGTGGGTGCAGCAGAATTCCTATAATTTAGTAGTAAAATGGATCACTGGCTCTTGGTTGAAGCATTTCTTCTGGGACCTCAAAAACATTTTAAATGTTTTTTTAAAACTATTTCATACATAGAAATGAGTATGTAAACACAGACTTAAACTGTGGTGAGTAAAATAAACTTCATATTTCATTCTATGAGCCATTACATTTTCACTTCATACCATATTGGCAGGTATTGAGCATCTTTACATAGTAAAATTCAAATGTACTTACTAGCACTTTGAATAAGCTATATATTTTATTTCATAAGCTAGAAACTTTATTGTATTATTCCATACACATGATGTCAGAGTTAACCATAAACTCATTACTGTGCTAGTATTTTCCAAAAGATATCTTTAATATAGATTATTCAGTCTTTCTGAGCCTATACATATGAACCCTGTAATTTAAATAAGATCTATGATGAACCAAATTTTTTTTAGTCTTTCAAGGGAAAAAGTAGAAAATATATTATATATTAAATATATATATTAAACTGAGGCCATTGGACATATTTTAAATGTTTTAGTGCCTGATAATCAGTTTTAACTATGTAAAGTTTACCTTAAAAACTATTTAAATGATACAGCAACTCATCTGTACATAATTTCCCTTTCCTGGTAGCTGTCAATCCTTAGTCTTAATATTGTTCCTACTAATGGCCAAAGAAGTATATATGTAAGACTATCTTCTTAACTATTAGAAAGCACAGTATGTCAGTAGCCTCTCACATACATTATGTATAACACTGGTTTTTAAATATTACAATTTCAGTGCTATCACAAATGGCATCAGTAAACTTTTCAAAGTATTAGTTAGAATATAAAATAATGGGTTCTATTGTGATCATTTTATGTATATACATATGTTCATCCATATATACACATGAATACACACACGCGCTCGCACGTGCACACACACACACACACACATATATATATATATAAAATTTGTACTTTGCTCATATTCATTATCCATCTTTGTCTTCCTCCCTCCCACTAGCCTCTTTGTCCTGTTACATAATAGTTTCCCTCGAGCCGCATGTATTTTAGATGTATATTCTTCAGTCTAGAATCTCACACCACTACTGCATACTCTTGTCCTCTTCTGTCCCCTTTCTTGTTGTAAAATGATAGTATGGGCTTTTCTGGGTCTGCACTATTCCCCAGCCACATTCCCATTACCTGCCATCAGGTCTGGCCTGGCTCCTCTTGCTCCATCAGTGTCCTCATAGCAGCTCACTCATTGTGACCTTCTCTCCCTCCCCTCAGCCTTCTCCTAGGATTGCAAGTCCTGCCTCAACTTTCCCTCCTGCTATAGGCTGTTCAGCTCTTTATTAACCAATCAGAGGGGATGGAGAACAATATTTACACAACACTGAGACAAGAGATGCTTCATAGAAGTGACATGCCCACTTCTGAGCTACAGCCAGATCTCTGGGTACAGAAATGAGCATTTGAATACACAGTGCACAAAACCAGCCCCAATATCTATCTTTAAACTCCTCTCAGATAGTCATTAATCTGTTTTCATAGAACAAATACATTGAAAGTAATAGTATTTTTAATCTTGATTCCACATGCAAGAAAAAATATGCAATATTTATTTTTCCAAGTCTGGCTATTTAAAATAGCTCACTTAAAATGTTGATCTTCAGTTCTATCAGTTTTCCTGCAAATTATATAATTTCTTTTTATAGCTTCTAAAACTCCATTTTGTTTACATCCCATATTTTCTTTTCTTTTAACCTGATGATTTCCATTCTGACTAGGGTGAGAAATCTCAGTGCACTTTGAACTTTCTGTTCATTTCACTCGCCCATTTATTGATGAATTACTTCTTTGGGTATTCAGTTTTTTATTCATTCTTTGCATGTTCGATGCATTGATCTCATGTTATCTGTATATCTGACAAAGATTTTCTTTTACTCTATAGATTATATATTCAGTCTGCTGATGTTTACTTTTATTTGCAGAAGTTTTTGATTTTATGGAGGTCCAGTAATGCAAGGAGGATTACTCAGTGGTTAAGAGTGCTTACTGCTCTTCCAGAGAAACCAAGTTAAAATCCCACCACACATATTAGCCAGTTCACAGCCTCTTGTAACTCCAGATCCAGGGGTCCAGTGCCTCTACAGGCACCTGCACATAGGTGGCATACATCCACACTAATGCACATGTATTCACAATAATTAAAATAATAGAAAATAAAATTTTTATGCAGTCCCATTTTTGTGAATTCTATTATTTCTGAATTTGGAGTCTTTCCAGAAAGTCTTTGCCTATACCTTTATCTCAAAATATTTTTTTCTAATTTCTTCTAGCAGTTCTGAAGGTTCAAAGCTTTTGTTAAAGTCTTTGATCTATTTTGAATTGATATTTTAAACAGAACAATCTATTTCGTTCTTCTAAATATAGATATCTAGTTTTCTTGCACCATTTGTGGTGGTTTGAATAGATATAGTCCCCATAGACTCATGGGTTTGAATGCTTGGCCATAGGGAGAGGCATATGAGGAGGTGTGGCCTTGTCGGAGGAAGTGTGTCATTGTGGAGGCAGGCTTTGAGGTCCAGTGTGGTTCCTAGTCTCCTGCTACTGGCAAATCAACATGTAGAACTATCAACTCTTTCTCCAGCACCATGTCTGCTGTGCACCACCATACTTTTTGCCATGATAATGGACTAAACCTCTGAAACTCTAAGCCAGCTCCAATTAAATGTTTCAGGTTTGGGGGGTCAGGTTGTTTGTTTATTTGTTTGCATTTTATGATAGTTTTCATGGGCATGGTATCTCTTTACATCAATGGAAACCCTAACTAATAAGACACCATTTATATTGAAGAGGCTGTCTTTTCTTCTCTGTATGTGTTTGGCAATTTTGTAAAGAGGAAAAACAAAGATGGTTATAGCTGTTTCTAAGTTTATCTTTAGGTCTTCTATTCTTTCCCATCATCTACATATATATCTTTTAATCAGTACAATATTAGTTTTGCGACTATGGCTGCATAGCATAATTTGAAATCAGGTATTGTGACCACCTAACACTGTTCTTTTTGTCTTGCATGCTTTGCCAATTTGAGATTTGTTGTTGTAGTGGTGGTGGTGATTGATAATTTTGGTTTTGTCCTTAGTTTGGGTTTTGTTTTGTTTTAAAGAGTTGGTTTGGTTTGGTTAATGTGTATGTTTGTGTTAGGTATACTTTCATATGCATTTTAGGAATTTTTTCTATTTTCATACAGATTAACATTGAGAAGATGGGGATTGTGTTGAATCCAACTCTTGGTTAGTTTTATTTCTAGGAATTTTATGCTAAAAACAATTTTCTTGATTTTTTTTTGTCAACAGGTTGATTGTTGGTTTAGAAAAAGCTTTTTAATATTTATTGTTTTTATCTTACTACTTTGCTGAAGATGCTTATCAGCTCTTATAGTTTTGTGGCAGATTCCATAAAGTTTTAAGTATAGAATGATAACATCTGAAAATCTGGATTTTTTTTCATTCCTATTTTCCTTTCTGTACATCTGATATTTCCTTTTCTTGCTTCATTACTCTAGCTTGGATTTAAGCACTGTATGGAATAAAATGAAAGTAAATACCCTTGCCTCGTTCCTGAATTTAGAGGAAAGAGCTGAAGTATGTCCTTCTATTCCTAATTTCTTCAGGATTTTTTCTATGAATGAAAGTTGAACTTTGTCAAAAGACTGTTTAATAACTATTCAGATTATCCTGTGATTTCCAAACCTTTGTATATTTATGCTGCACTACTTGTATTGATTTATGGATGCTGATCTATAATTTTATCCATGGATCAAAATTAACTTGGTCTTGGTTCTCTTTTTAATGTGTTGAGTCAGTTACAAGTAATATTCATACTGAGTACATTTTACATCTCTACACATTAGAGAAGTTGGCTCAGTTTTCTCTTTTTTATTCTACTCCTGCCTATAATGGGTATCAAAGTATAACACTGCCCTCACTGAATGAGATTATAGTGTTTTTTCCTTTTGTATTTACCTCAGTAATTAGAATACCATTGATGTTAATTCTTCTTTAATGGGATTAGGTTTTTCATCCATCTTGTCCTGAGCTTTTCTTTTGGAAAAAGCTTCCTCTCCATTCTTCTTACAGGTCTGCTGAAATTGTTTATGGATTTTGATTCAATTTTAACAAGCATGTGTGTCTAGGTGTTCCTTTCTTCTTGATTTACCATCTCTTTAAAATATAAATTTTCAAATTATTCCCTGTTGATCCTTTGGTTTTCATTGAAATCTGTTGAAATATTCTCTTCTTATGCCCAATTTTATTGATTTGGGTCTTTTTTTTTTCTTTATTTTGATAAGTTTGACTAGAAGTTTGTCTCTCTTGTTTATTGGTTTTTTTCTAAGAATCAACTGTTTGTTTCTTTGTATTGTACTTTTATTCTCTATGTAGCTAATTTCTTCCCTGATCCTTATAGTTTCTGTCTGTCTACTACTTGTATGTTTGGATGGTTTTTGTTCTTCTAAGATGTTAAGATGCATCATTAACAAATTTGGAAGAGAGCAGGGAGGATAATATGAGACAGTTTGAAGGGAGAAGGAGAAAGGGGAAATGTAGTAACTATAATAAGGAAAATAATGTAAAGTATGTATTAGTATCATTAAACTAATGAAATAAAGGGACAAAAGAAAATAAACCTATTCAAAAAAAGAGAGAGAGAGAGAGAGAGAGAGGAGCAACTGGAGAGATGGCTCAGCAGTTAAAAGCACTGTGTTCTTCCAGATGCAATTCCAGCACTCACATGGCGGCTCACAACAGACTGTAACTCCAGTTCCAGGAGATCTGATACCCTCTTCTGAGCTCAGTGGTTACTAGGAATGCAGGTGATACACAGATATGCATGTAGGCAAAACAACTAGACACATAATGTAAAATAAAATTGACTTAAGCAAGGGAGAAACATAAGGAACAAAAGAAAGGCAAAGTGTTGGATTGGATTCTTTCTAGGTCTTTCTAATATTAGAGTCTGCCCAGTGGAGGTTGGCATTTGAATTTCAGACTATCTGTTATTTCCACTTAGGCTATTACTGGACGTAGACCAGTCAAGGGTCAGACGTTCCTAAGAGTTGTCTCCCCTCTAGAAGGTTCCTTTATTAATGTATAAGGCCAAACCTGGGCTGGGCTTCTTCTCTCATACTCCTAAGAGTCCTCAGCGTGAACATTCCAGTGTAAATAATGTTTTAATAAGAGGTGTGTATCCCAATTGTGTTCGAAATAATGAAAGCAAACAGCATTGAGATTTATACAAGCATAACAATCTCTAAGCTTTCAAAATATGTTCAACAATATCCTAATGGAAGATGTATGACGTTATTTCTAGGGAGTCATGTACAAATATCTACTCATTCCATAAAGGAATTAATGACAAACCAAAGTAGGTATCCCACCTAAGTTTTCTTGGGGAATATGGGAATATGGGTGAAAGATTACTTATAGGAACAGAAATGGCTTAAAGATAACTGTTCATCAAAAGCACATATTAGCATTTTTGACAGCTCACAAAAGATGGAAACCACTGCATAACTTGCAGGCAGCTCACAGGTTAGAGAATGTCTTTTCCAGAAAGTGGCTGCTCTCTGCTTCTTCAGAACAGCTCAAGTGGCCTGAGCCTTTTCTAACTAGCCTAGTTGTTATCTGTCTCTTTCAGGCCGCTCTACTGGTCTGGCAGACTCTGTGCAGCCCTTGGTGCTTGTACACGACTTAGAGAAGGAGGGGCCTAGTATATCTGGTCCATTTCAAGTTCTTCCTAAAGCTTTTGAATTTTTTACTTCCTGAACTTAATAACATTCCCCGAAGAACAGACTTTTTCACCTCCCTTTAGAACTTGTGTCTTTAAAAGCTTCCCTCCAAGATAGAGATTACACTGTAAAAGTTAATTTTATTGTCCAGATGTAATTGTCTTCTCAGAGGCTTACTGCTGAATAACTGGCCTTTTCTAGTTCGTTCTGAACTCTGGCTGGCTGTTTCTTCTCAGCTGTTCTGGTTCAAAACTGTTCTCCAAGCTGACTGGTTCAAACTAACTTCTATTGGCTTCTCTTGAATTGCTCTGCTTCCAAACTCCATGAACTGAACTGCATGAAATCAACTAACCTCACCAAACTGCCTGCGCTATACTATACTGAGCTTAACTCTACTGTACTGTCTTCTCTCTCTCTCTCTCTCTCTCTCTCTCTCTCTCTCTCTCTCTCTCTCTCTCTCTCTCGTATCCTACTCTCCTGTCTCAACTTTACTGTACTGCTATTAAGTAGCTTCTCTTTCCTCTTTGTTATTGTGAGAGTTGGGTGTATCCTATCTTGGACTCAATCTGTCAAATCTTTCTCTGAGTTGTCACTTTGTCTGCCCCTCAGTTAGATTTCAAACATGGGTGCTTCCTTCTACAACCTAACCTTAACCTACATTATTTGGGATTAAAGATGTGTACTAAGTGTATGTCTCCATTCCAGTCAGGTCACATAAACCTAAATGGTCTTTGGATGTGATCCCTTGCAAGAGCAGCCATGTTGCTGTGTTAGAATTCTTCTACATTAGAATTCCTCTATATAGTCCTCTAGAACTGTGAGAATAAAAGGAGCCTTACTGAACATATAATTTTGCTTATCTTTGGCTACTGGCAGGGACGTAAGATGAAAAATGACTCTGTACAGCCTGCTGGTACTTATTTCCAACAGTTTTCTTAGTTCTTTGATTGTGATAGTAAATAACATACACCTTTACCATCTTTGCCATTTTAAAATATTTAGTAAAATGACATTAAATATATTTGCATTTTCCTGTAACCAGAGACACTATCTCAAGAACTTTTTGGTCTTCTCAAATTTAAACTATGCTCTCTACAGTTGACTGGAGAATGGGGATTGACTTTCACACAAACTCTGATGTCCCATATTTGACCACGTCCCCTGGATGGGGAGCCCTGGTGGCACTCAGAGGAAGGATAGCAGGCTACCAAGAAGAGACTTAATACCCTATGAGCATATACAGGGAGAGGAAGTCCCCCTCAGGAACAGTCATAGGGGAGGGGAGTAAAGGGAAAATGGAAGGAAGGGAGGAATGGGAGGATACAAGGGATGGGATAACAACTGAGATGTAATATGAATAAATTAATAAAATATATTTTTATAATTTTCTACTATGTAACAATTAAACACTAACAAATACCTCATATAAATCAATTCTCATTACTAATCTCTCCTCTAATTCCCTGTCAAATGCTATTCTTTTTATTCTGTGATTTTGACTAGATGTAGTCAAATGTAGATGGAATTACATTAAATGGAATAATATTTGACCTTTTGTGACACTTATTTCCTTTAGCATAAAAGTTTGTCATGTAGCATATAAAAATGGTCTATATATTTTAAGACTGAAAAATATTCCTGTTCTCAAAGTATTTTCTTCATCCATTTGTTTATACTTCAAGCATATTTTTCTATCATTTATTCATTCATTCATAGACAATTAGTTGTTTCTACTGTTTATGAATGTGAATAATACTTCAGTGAACATGAGTATATAAATATCCAAGTTTCAGTTTTCAATAGTTGTGTATGTATACCCAAAAGTAGAATCATTGATTTGCATAGTAATTGTTTAAATTTTTGGAGAATTAATTTGTCTTTTTTTATAATGTGAGAGAAATCATGGAAGGTTAGAAGAGGGAACATGAGTAGAAGTAGTTATCATGGTAATTCCTATTAGAAACTGAAAGATTTGTATTTTTTTTTACTTTTTTTTAATTAATTTATTCATATTACATCTTGATTGTTAGCCCTTCCCCTGTTTCCTCCCATTCCTCCCTCCCTCCCACTTCCCCTCTTCTCCCCTCCCCTATGTCTGTGATTGAGGGAGACTTCTTCCCCCTATGTATGCTCTAAGATTATCGAGTCTCTTCTTGGTAACTTGCTATCCTTCTTCTGAGTGCCACCAGGCCTCCCCATCCAGGGGACATGGTCAGAAAAGGGGCACCAGAGTTCACGTGAGAATCAGATCTCACTCTCCACTCAACAGTGGAGAATATCGTGTTCGTCGGCTAGGTCCTGGAAACCTACAAGAAGAACTTTATGACAGGCAGATCTGGGTCCTGGGGTCCTCCTCAAACTACGGCACCAGCCAAGGAGAAATATGCAGTAAACTTCGAACCCCTACCAAGACCTAGCTGTATTTTAAATCTTACCATGAGTAATTGGCTTCCCTTATTTAAACCTCACTTTCTTTATTTACAAGATAAATATAACAATTCAGTAGTTTTTAATATATTTTATTCTTTGATACTTTCATACATGTTTTATACTGCATTTTATTAAATTCACCCTTCACTACTCTTCTCACCTCTCCCAAATCCATTCTCAATTCTCTTCTTTTCCCAGTTTCATGCCTCCTTTTATTTCCAAACCTTTGATTCCAATTTGTACTGAGTATGGGGCCATCCACCTAAACTTGCCCATTGCCCTAAATAAAATTGACTCTCTCCTCCCTCCCAGCCATCAGCTGTCAAAGCTCCTCAGCTCTGGATGGGGACTTGTGATTCCCTACCCATTCCTTGATGAAACATTGCCTGGCTCCATCTTGTGCATGTCTATGCAGACTACCACAGCTGCTGTGAGTTCATGAGTGTTGCAGCTATGTCAGCAATCAATGTCATGTCCAGAAAACAATGTTTCTATCTGAGCCTCTCGGCCTCTGGCTCCTATATTCGTTCCACCTCCTCTTCTGTACCCTATGAGCTTTGTGGGGAGGAGTTGTGATATAGATACCTCATTTATGGGTGAATACTCTACAGGTGCTCGTTCTCTGGACTTTGACCAAGACACAGTTCTAGATTTTTATACATGAAACTACTTAGTAACTTAAAATTTATAGTAAACATTTATTAGTTATCAATGAGCCTGCTAAAGTCCCACTGCCAGAAAAATACAGCCCTTGTGCTAACTTTGATTATTGGCCATTATTTTTTGGATTGGATTGGGTTTGGGTTTGGGTTTGGATTTGGATTTGGATTTTTAAGACAGGGCTACTCTGTGTATCCCTGGTTGTCCTGGAACTCACTCTGTAGACTAGGCTGGCCTCAAACTCAGATATCCACCTGCCTCTGCCTCCCAATTGCTGGAATTAAAGGTGTACTACTACTACTGCCCAGTGGCCATTATTATTTAATATTTAAGATCCCAGCAAAGCCATTCTCTTAGTATATAAACATGTGTAGAGCTTGTATTTTGACCAACCATCATAAGCCTAACTATTTATAATTAAGGAGCTATTCCAGGAGGTTAATTGTGATACTGGCTCTATATTAATGACTACCTTATGTCTTCTGGTTCGTTTAGGAGCTGATATTATGACAAGGTTTCATGGATTGTTCCTATAATTCTACCAATTAGAGATGAAGTAGGAGGAAATTTAGTTGAAGTGCATCCTGGGCTACATAGAAGATACTATGTCTTCCTTCCCCACACCACCACCAAAAGAGAAAAAGTATAAGTGAATAGGAATCTCACCACTTTTCCTTGTCTTGGAAAGTATAGTTACAGAAGAGATTCAACATCCTATATATAATGCTAAAATTTACTAAGTTCTCCCTTCAAATTCAGTGTTCAGTGTTCTAAAAAGTAAGAGTCAGTGTCTATATGAATTAAGATTACAAAAGTTAAAAAAAAAAAAAAACTCTGTACTTCTAGGTCCTAAAGTCCTCAAGTGCCTAAAGTCAAACTTTAATGGAAACAGTGGTATGAAACTAAGTATGAAAATGCCTCATACCAGTCAAATCTGGTGTTTGTCTTGATTTTAAGGACTCACTGAATAATTTAGAGAGTTAGTTATGAATCCATTTGAATTATGCCATACAATATTGATATACTTATTGTCATTAAATCATGGGTTAATGAGCCAAATCAAAGGTTAAAATTCAAATGACATTATTGGGAGGTTCCTTCCTTTTCTTACTGCCTTACTTTCTCCTTTCAGGACAGTAAATAAAACTTATGCTTGTAAGAGTGGCATACTAATTGTATTAAAGATACAATCTGAAACTGTTGCAAAAAAACACTATAAGTTAATAAAAACCATAACTAACACCTTAAAGTAACAGCCTTTATATATTCTTGTACATCCTTCTAGATAGATGTATTTATATCTTAATATGGTTAAAGTCATTTAGTGTAGTGCATATTTAATTTTGCATGTTTTAAAACATATCTTTTAAAAATTTTTTCTTCTGTCCATGAATATTCTTTATAAGTATTACTTTAGTCCCATATTTTAATGTAAGAATAATATCACTGTTTACTTCAATATATTATTGATCTTTTGGTCTCTGTCCACATTTACTAACATATGCAATTCTGAAATAAAGATCTACATGAAGATAAATTCTTAAGATATAATACTAGAAGGGAAATTTCTAGGTTAATTAATATGAAAATGTGTAAATTTGGCCTTCCTTATGAAAAATATAATATTTGAGTACTCAAAGGGTTAATGATGTATCTTCTAACTGTATAGCTATTCATATTTACATAATTGCTGTAACCATTATGGAAATTGACTCTCTGTGATCTAGGCACCAGAATGCATCTCTTCTTTCTGTCTGCTGTTCCATGGGATGAAGATCAGAAAGTCTGGCTGAGCCCATTCACAAGATGTGGCATAGGCACTTATGCTCATCGTATGTATAACTGATTGCTTCCATTATTTATATTTTTTCTTTTCTTTCAGATGGAATGGGACGAGTCCTTGCTCAAGATGTATATGCAAAAGACAACCTACCCCCCTTCCCAGCATCCGTAAAAGATGGCTATGCTGTTCGAGGTAAATATGTTGCTCTTTTAAATGTCATTAGACTCATACTACATTTTTTCAACCTTTTTCTCTCTCCCCACTTCTGATTGTTATTATATCCATTCCCAATTAGTTGTCAAAATTACTTTACTCCCTGATAAGAATGCTAATCTGTACCTATGTACTTTTTATACATATTCTGCAAGGATTGATTAATATTCTGCAAGGAAATTATTACCATATTTTAAGGAGTATATGATGACTGGGCGTATACGATAACCCCCAATTTTTCCAGTTACAATATAGCCTTTGGAATATACTCACTGTATAAGATTACTGCTCTTCCAGAGCACACTGTGTGTAGCAGGCTCGGGCATGTGTCTATTTGTAGACAGGGCACAGCCATCCAGGCACTTTTTAAAACGCCAGCAGATAGCCAGTGTCAGCCTACAGTGCCCCTTTAAGGCAAGCTCCACACTCAACCCTAATGGGTGGGTTCTGGTGGAGAGCCAATCCACCACGCTCTCATTCTCCTTGAGGTACAGGAAGATGTGTGCAGCTTGCTCCTCCCTGCTTCATACTCCCCACACAGAGCTGGGAATTGGCCAGCACCCCCCACTATATGCGCCCGACATATGAAGCAAGGGGAAGCAAGCTGCAGGTGAGTACCCAGCATATAAGATGACCCCCGACTTTGGCACAGATTTGGGGGGTTAAAAGGCCATCTTATATACCAGAAAATACGGTACATAGTCCTATGAAAATTCTTTATTACAAGTACATACATAGACATCAAATTTTAAACACCATTACTTGTCTAGGGATGTGGCTCAGAGAAACTGCCTAGCATGTGTAAGGCTCTGGGTTCTGTGACACCATGACACCAGAAGATATGCTGCGATACCCTGTACCATTACCGTGCTCACATACCAGAAAGCAGACAGCCTTCGTCTGGAAGTCTTCCGTATGTTTTCTAGCTGAAAGCTTCTCTAAGTCTCAGGGAAAATGAATGGATTGCTAGTACAGGGGTTAAATGTGAAAGTCTGTTCTCTTGGTTTAAACTTAAACATCAGTAAAGGACTTGATGAAATGCATGTATCAAATCTGTAATTCTCTCTGGAAGAGTCCATATTCCAGAGCTCTGGAACCCCAGATGGTACTAGCAGTTCGTACCCTCAGAGTTGCCTAAAACTGTATAAAGCTTAAAAGCAAATACTAAATAGCAGTTGCCTACCTAAAATCTGACCTACTAACCCAGGATAAAAGCTCAACTAAATTGCTTAAAAGCTCTGATTAGATCTTTTTCCTTGGTTTTTCTGTATATAATATGATATTTTAAAATAGGTATACACTATGATATTCCATTGACCTAATTAGCATATTTATTATCTCACATACTTATTTCTTGTGGTGAGAGTACTCAAAATCTATTTTCCTAGCATTTTTTAAAAGTTCTTTTTCTTTTTAATTTGTTCACTTTACATCTTGTTTGTAGCCCCTTCCCTCATCACCTCCTGGTCTCACTGTCCCTCCTCTTCCCCCGCCCTCCCTACCTCCCCTACTCCTCAGAAAGGGGAGCCCTCCTCCCAGGTCATCTGATGTCAGCCTATCAAGTCTTTGTCTAGATTACCTATGTCCTCTTCTTCTGTGGCCTGACTAGGCCACCTTGCCAGGGGAAAATGATCAGTGATTGGGCACCAGAGTCCATGTCAGAGGTAGCCCCTACTCCCAATATCATATGACCCACAAGGAGGCTGTGCTACCTACTTTCTACATCTGAGCAGAGGGACTAGATACTCACCATGCATGGTCCTTGGTTGGTGCATCAGTCTCTGCAGCACCACGCCACCACCCTCTGCCCCCAACATCACAAGCCCAGATTTGATGGCTTAATTGGTCTTGTGAAACTCCTGTCCCCTCCAGGTCATTCTATCCTCCAGCTTTTACATAAAACTCCCTGAGCTCCACCACAAAGTTTGGCTGTGAATCTCAGCATCTGCTTTGATCCCCTGCTGGGTGGAGTCTTTCAGAGGACATCGATGGTAGGGTCCCCTCATATTCCTTCTTTTCAACTGCTTCTGATATCTATTCTATTTGCCCTTCTGAATGAAAATTAAGCATTCTCCCTAGGGTCCTCCTTGTTATTTTGGCTTCTTTATGTCTGTGTATTGCCCTGTAGTTATCCTGTATTATGTAGCTAATATCCATTTATAAGTGAGTGTATACCATGCATGTCTTTCTGGGTCACAGTTAGCTCACTCAGGATGATCATTCCTAGTTCCATCTGTTTACCTTCAAATTTCAAGATTTCCTTGTTTTTAATAGCTGAGTAGTATTCCATTGTGTAAATGTACAGTTTCTCTATCCATTCTTCAGTTGAGGGACATCTAGGCTGTTTCCAGATTCTGGCTATTACGAATAAAACTGCTATGAACATAATTGAGCAAATCTCCTTGTTGTATGTTGGAACATCTTTCAGGTATATGCCCAGGAGTGGTATAGCTGTGTCCTTTTTTAAATATATTTTATTAATTTATTCATATTACATCTCAATTGTTATCCCATCCCTTGTATCCTCCGATTCCTCCCGCCCTCCCATTTTTCCCTTACTCCCCTCCCCTATGACTGTAACTGAGGGATGCCTCCTCCCCCTGTATATGCTCATTGGGTATCAAGTCTCTTCTTGGTAGCCTGCTATCCTTCCTCTGAGTGCCACCAGGCCTCCCCATCCAGGGGATGTGGTCAAATATGGGGCACCAGAGTTCATGTGAAAGTCAGTCCTCACTCTCCACTCAACTATGGAGAATGTCCTATCCATTGGCTAGATCTGGGTAGGGGTTCAAAGTTTACTGCACGTATTGTCCTTGGTTGGTGCCATAGTTTGGGCAGGACTCCTGGGCCCAGATCCGCCCATCATAATGTTCTTGTAGGTTTCTAGGACCCTCTGGATCCTTCTATTCCCCCCATTCTCCCATACTTCTCTCACCTAGAGTCCCAATAGGATGTCCTTCCCTCTGTCCCACTCTCCTGGTAAGTGAAGACTTTCATGGGACATGCCCCTTGGGCTAGTGTCCAGGTATAAGTGAGTATATACCATTTGAGTCTTTCTGCTTCTGGGTTAACTCACTCATTATGATCATTTCTACTTCAATCCATTTGTCCACAAATTTTGGGAATTCCTTGAGATACCTAAACTACAGGGCTAGCCTCTTGCCATATAGCTGGGTCTTGAGGTAGAACGATTCCCAATATTCTGAGAAAATATCAGATTGATTTCCAAAGTGGTTGTACAAGTTTTCACTCCCACCAGCAATGGAGGAGTGTTCCCCTTTCTCCACTTCCTTATCAGCATATGCTGCCCCTTGAGTTTTTTAATCTTAGCCATTCTGAAGGGTATGAGGTAGAATCTCAGAGTTTTTTGGGGTTTTTTGGTTTTGTTTTGTTTTGTTTTCCATTTCTCTGATGTCTAGGGACAATTTCTTTTAAGTGTTTCTCAGCCATTCGATATTCCTTTGATGAAAATTCTGTTTGGTTCTGTAGTTTTTAATTGACTATTTGATTTGTTGGTGTTTAATGTCTTGAGGTCTTTATATACTTTGGATATTAGCCCTCTGTCAGATGTAGGCTGTCGTTTTTGTTCTGTTGACAATGTCCTTTCTTTGCCTGACAGAAGCTTTACAGTTTCGTGTTGATCTTAGAGCCTGAGCTGTTACTGTTCATTCAGGAAGTTGTCGTCTATGTCAATGAGTTCAAGGCTCTTCCCTACTTTTTCTTCTAACAGATTTAGTGTGTCTGATTTTATGTGGGGGTGTTTAATCCACTTGGACTGTAGTTTTGTGCAGGATGATAAATAAGGATCTATTTGCACTTTTCTCCACGTAGACATCCAGTTAGACCAGCATTATTTGTTGAAGATGCCATCTTTTTCCCACTGTATGGTTTCAGCTTCTTTGTCAACAATCAAGTGTCAATAGATATGAAGGTTTACTTCTGGGTCTTCGATTTGATTTCATTTATCTACCTGCCTGTTATTATACCAGTATCATGCAGTTTTTATTACTGTTGCTCTACAGTACAGCTTGAGCTCAGGGATGGAGATACCTCCAGAAGATCTTTTATTGTATAGGATTGTCTTAGCTATTTGAGGTTCTTTTGTTTTTCTATATGAAGCTGAGAATTGTTTTTTCAAGGTCTGTAAAGAATTGTGTTGGCATTTTGATGGAAATTGATTGCATCAGCGACCTGAAGGTTTTTTTTCATACAAGTCTTTCACTTGCTTGGTTTGAGTTACACCAAGATACTTCATGTTTTTGTGGCTATTGTGAAGGGTGTTGTTTCCCTACTTTCTTTTTTAGCCTGTTCGTCTTTTGTATAAAGGAGGGATACTGACTTTTTTGTGTTGATTGTATTTCCAGCCACTTTGCTGAAGGTGTTTATCAGCTGTAGGAGTTCCTTGGTAGAATTTTTGGGGTCAAATATATATACTATTATATCATCTGCAAATAGTGATATTTTGACGTATCTCTGTGATGTTTACATGAAGTACAAGCAGCTAAATAAAAAGAAACTATTACTCATAACCTTTTTGTTGCCAGAAATTTAGCTAGCCCACGTGAGCCACAAAAGAGCCTTTCTACTGCTATAGCATTTATTCAAGGTATTTTGTATAAAATTTCAATTGAGTATCCTATTTATTCTTTTGTTTAAAATTGCTTCTTAGTTATTCCACTGAGGAAAACCCCAAATGAAAACTCACGCTGTAAAATGTCCACGACATTACTTAGCGGCTGCACGTTACTTTCTGCTTATGAATTGTTGCTAGTTCTCTAAGATCCGTAGCTCCCAGGAAGACGCAGTACACAGTGCAGCCATTGTGTACAAGCAACCACCAAGGAGAGTGGCTGGAATACACATAACGGAAGCAACAGTCATCTCCAGAAAACGAAGACATGTTTTTAAAACAATGTTAAAATTTTCAGCTTGTATATCCTCAAAAAAAAACCTTCATGCATGCATACATCCATATACAGGCACATGCATGCGTGTGCACAGACACACACACCTATCCTTAAGACAGTTGTTGTGACTTCCTACCCTCTTCTACTCAGTTCTGCTCTCCTCTCACACCCTTGATTCTCCCTTTCTCTTCTCTGCTTTTGCCTTAGGCCAGCCAGTATCAACCTGTGACCCTTGTGATCACTGCTAACTCTATAAATGTAATGAAGTTTCTACCTTGTTCTAGATCTCTAGATTTCCTTCAGAAACATGTGGACTAAAACTCCAAAGCAGTTGAAGGAACACTTACACTTAGGGACGTGGGTTGGAAAATCAAGATAGTAATAGAAAGACTAAGAAAACAAGTAGAAACAAGCTAGAGGTGATGGTTCACAGCTCTAACCAACCCTGGCACTCAGGAAGATTACCATGAGTGTAAAGACACCCTTGATCACATACTAGGTTAAAAAAAGAAAGAAAGAAACCAGCCAGAGCCACATAGCAGGACCATGTTGGGGGAGGAGGGAACAGCTTGTAGAAAGGAAGAATAGTAAGTATAAACAGCTTTCAAAAAACAAAGCAAATAATCCCAACACTTAAGAGGTGGAGGCAGGGGGATCTCTGAGTTTGAGGACTGCCAGGGCTACACAGAGCTGCTTCCCTGTGTTTGTGGAGCAGGGGAAGGAAGGAATCAAATGATACATAATAAGATTATGTATAACTTTATAAACCTAAAGTTATACATTTAGGAAAAAGAATTTGCAAGATTTTAAATATAGAAAAGAGGCTTAAGAAAAAAATTATATACAGTAAGGAAAAGAAATGGAGATGTTCCTGTGTTTTGGAGATGATAATTTTCTGTACAATGCCACAATAATTAGTTATCTGCCGGTATAAATTTCATATCAAATCGTGTAGCCAGAAATCTTCAAAAAATAGCAAAAGTAATAATGTTTTATAGACGTTAAGAAAACAGAGAGGACCCAGATGTAGTTGATCATGGCTGTAATCCTAGCACAAGACAGGAGGATTAAGTTCAGTGACAGCCTGGGCTATGTAATGAGATCCAGACCAGCTTTGTACAGAGTGATACTGTGTTGGAAGGGAAGAAAAAGATGTTGAGGGTGGAGAGAAGGAGGAGGAAGAAAGTGGAGGTGGGGGAGGGGGAAGGAGGATAAGAGAAAGCACGCATCTGAATTCTGAAATTCAGCTTTATGAATAGTTTACATAGCTTATGTGTGCACTGTTAGAATTTGGTTTAACTGTCCTCTTCAAATTTTCCAGCTAGAAGGCAGAATGAAAGCTCATGAGCAGACAGATCAAAATGAGTTAGAAAATAGTCTAATACTTTACAGAAACCCTTAAGAGTCTGTCCAATTTCTCTAATATGCCATGCCATATGTGATTTCTTTCCAAACTCTGTTTATGTACCACCATGCCTCAAATTCCTCTCTTGTCTACCCAATTTTATAGAATTCATCTTGAAAAATCACAGCTTTTGGGTGGTGGTGGTGGTGGTGGGTGGGTTGGTTTTGTTTGTTTGTTTGGGGGGGGTTTTGATGATTGGTTGGTTTTGGTTTTTCAAGACAAAGGTTTCTCTGTGTAGCCTTGGCTGTCCTGGACTCGCTTTATAGACCAGGCTGGTCTCGAACTCACAACTATTTGCCTGCCCTATGCCTCCCAAGTGCTGGGATTAAAGGCATGTGCTACTGTGCTGACTCACAACATTTGCTTAACCTATCTTTTTAATAGATGTTACAATTAAATGTCTTCACATTCAATAGATTAGTGCTTGTTTTTCTATCTCTATAAGAAGAGATAGTAAGCCTTGATATTGGCTGTGCATTGAAGTTGAGATTCATCAGTTCTCTTTCCTTACATTTTCTCTTACTATGGATTTTTCTGTATTCATCTGCTCTATTATCACATTCCCTCAAAATGAGCATCCCCAGACCAGCAAGGCCAGTACTATCCTACAGAAGCTTTAGATTCACAGCGAAGTTTTGGAAAAATTGTCATAAGGAAAGTAATAATAATGACTCCTCTGTTGATACCAAGAACCGCCCCCCCATATTGGTTAGTAAGCCCTCCTTGGCTGGCACACCTGTTTATCAGGTAGAAAGAAGGGGAATATAGCACAAGTGAGCATGTATTCTTTCCCAAGTAAGTCCATTTTGTTTGCTAACAAAAGATCTTGCTGATTAGACTCATTTCAGAAATCTGTCAAATACTTTTCTGGGCCACTGTACCAGGCTTGCCTCTAAGTTACTCCAGATGATTACCAGTCTCTCGTTACTCCGTTGACCTTTCTTTGAGTGTTACTACAGAACAATGAGGTAGGCTAGAGCCTGCACATGTACGTGTGATCTCACACACACACACACACACACACACACACACACACACACACGCACGCACGCACGCACGCACGCACACACGCACACACGCACACAATCTTTAAAGAGGGTTTTCTAATCTGTGCTTTTATATTCATCAATGTAATTATCTGGTTATTATCTACTCCTCCTACTATATCAATGACTTTGAGTACTTTTGGCCGCACTTATTCGTAGAAAGAAATGCACTAATAAGTTATGTACCTTAAGCCAATGTTATACACACATACAGTGTAAACAATACATGAGTAAGTATAAACAGGGTTTTTTTAAAACAGCTTTTACAAAAGAGTAGTTGTGCATGATAAATGCATACCTGTTGATTTGCTAGGTCTTAAATGCAGGACTTTAGACATACAAAGCAAATGTTCTATCACTGTTTTTATGGGGAAGGGTGTTTAATTTTAAGATAGCTATGTTACGATGTTACCTAGGCTGGTCTTGAATTTTGAGGCACAAGCAGCCATACTGCTTCAGCCTCTGCTGCACCTGGGATTGCAGTCACATACCACTACACTTGACCTATGGGGAAAAAATTTCTATTCGTTTCCATCAGAAGAATGTTTACAAGTTGATATTATATCCCATTGAAATTTTGGATCAAGAGTTTAAAAAAAATTGAAACAGTCTGGCTCAACATTAGAATGGAAATAATCTCATTTTACTCTCTACACTGTCCTGAGCACTTAATTTTATAGTTAGGA
Source organism: Acomys minous (assembly GCF_964271855.1). Lineage (NCBI taxonomy): Eukaryota > Metazoa > Chordata > Mammalia > Rodentia > Muridae > Acomys > Acomys minous. The sequence goes on along the minus strand of NC_140489.1, from coordinate 38,810,275 downwards.
AATAGAAGATACTTGGTAGAAATTTACTGTAAGAATAGAAGGAGTGAATAGCCTTAAAAGGTATGTATATGTCATCTTTATTTTTACTTTATTTAGAGGTTAATAGCTTTGCTGAATCTAATAATAGGCAGAGTCATGATTCAGATTTAGTTCTTCTCTTCTGCCTCAAGCCATATTGATTCACTCCTGTGCAAGAAGCTTAAAGCAAAGGGCAAGGGGAAGAGAAGAAATCTAGATTGCTGTAAGAGGAAACAAGCTGATAATTACCTTTCTAGTAGAGAACTACAAATAATTAAAATTATATAGAAGCTTGTTCACACTTTTCAATATGGAATTATAAAATATAATTGAGCCATTTATTTTCTATAAAAAGTAATTGCTTTAAAATACTTCAAAAATAAGTTGTTTAATGTATTAAACAAGATTTGTAAAATTATTATGATTCTTGAAGTAATGGTTTTGTATTTTAAATTGTTTGAAACGCTTTTCATAATGAACCCATAAAAGTGATATTATACAGACAGCATTTCAGAAAGACTTTTCTAGCTTAATATAGGCTTCCCAAAAATACAAAACTCCAAGAATTTATTCACTGAGATAATATTTATAAAGGTCAAGATACAATATATAATAATAAAGGGGAGTCTATCTAAATTTTTGTCCCTCTCTACGTCAAAGTTGACTAAAAAAAAATGACTCAAACAATATTTTGTTTAAGCCTTTAGAAAAAAATCTGAGCCAGGCCTGGTGGCGTACCCCTGTCATCCCAGCAGTCAAGGAGGTAGAGGCTGGAAGGTCTCTGTGAGTTTGAGGCCAGCATGATCTACAAATGGAGTCCAGGACAGCCAGGACTACACAGAGAGAAACTCTTATCTCAAAACACACTCCAAAAAAATTATATATATATATGTATATATATATATATGTATATATATATATGGTATGCATGATATTGTGTATATATATATATATATATGATATGCATGATAGTACATAACTAATCCTAGCACTCTAAAGGTGGAGACAGGAACACTACAATTTCAAGAACTATGTGGGCTACATGATAAACTACAGACCAGCGTGTAATATAAAGTGAGCTCCCATAAAGGATAGACAGAAGGGAGAGAAGGAAGGAAAGAATATTGAAAATGTTGTTTATTTGTCACTGTTATTGTAAATATAATTAAATACTCATATGTAGGGTGTTATCTCCATATATAGGCCTCAAACCCCTTGCTATATCAGAGTACATGGAAATAACAGTAGTGATCATAAAGCTCATTAGATAGTCCTTGCATTGCCAGTAGTATTGATCTGAAACCCAAGTAATATATCAGGAAAACACGGTGTTCTTTAGGAATTTTTTTCAGTTATTACCTTACTATATGTATCAGGTATTGGGGAAAAAAAGATGAAACTGAACAAGCAAGTTTTTTTTTTATCCCAATTCTGGATTTATTTTCTCCTAATTTAAAAATAAGTGGCTTTAAGATCTGGGGAGAAAGTTGAGTGGGTAAAAGTGCTTCTCAAGTAATCTTGAGGACCTGAACTCAAGTCTTCAGGAGCCAGGCATGAGTGTCTATAATCTCAAAGCTTCTCCAGTGGGTAGGAGGGAAAATCAGAGGGTCATGGACCAGCTCCTCCACCATATACACCCAGAAAATGACAGAGACCTTGTCTTAAGTAACGGAGCAGGCATGTATACCATGGCACACAGTGCTTGCATTTGCACACACAAATACACATACATACTAAAAGAGCGTTGTTTAGTAATTTTAAGTAATTGTCTATAATCCCAGTAAGTGGAAGGTAGATGTCAGAGAAGCACCTCAGAGTCAAGCCCAGCATTATTTCTGATCCATGGATTTTCTAATTTTCCTTTAAATAAATAAAAAATATGTTAAGAAGTCAAAAAAGTTACAAAAATATTGGAAAAGTTTTGGTATGCAAAAATATATATCCATGAGTGTGGATTTATTATTGTAAGTACATGTCATTTGAAATGATAAGCCAAAATGAACATTGTGTTAGGAAAGCATTAAGTGTGGAAGTGATGGCATCACATGAAAGGGCACGAATCCAGCAACCCACTTCTGCTGATGCTTGCTTGGTTCTTGGTCCTTGCTTTAAGACCATGCTTATATTTATTCTTGGCTCTATTCCATCTCATAGCTGCTGATGGTCCAGGAGATCGTTTCATCATTGGGGAATCCCAAGCTGGTGAACAGGTGAGATTCATGAGCCTGAAAGACACTGAATATTTCTGCTTTACAGACTTTGGTCATCAAATTCTAAGTTTCCAATATCAGCATTGTAGAATTCTTAGAGAAATATTACTCAGAAGACCATCAAAGAGATAAAAGAAAGGTCCCCATATGAACAACAGAGGAAACATTACTTAATGAACCTACATCTATCATTATGTGGCATAATGAATAATTTTGTTGTATCCCCTGCAGATATGCCTCATAGGTATTCTCCAGCCCGATGATTGATTCTTTTTTCCTACAAACTTTGATTTTCTGGCTAGAACTGCCTGTACCTCAATGCTCAGATGTTTAAATAAGGAGGCTAGAGTCACTACTGTTGGCGTCATACTTCTACATATTACCTTAATCTCTGTCTATTTTAAGAACTTAAAGAAGTACATGAGAAGCCAAGGAAGAAAAGATATGATTTACCAAAACTGATACTTTTTAAAAAATTATTTATTACTATTTTATTTCACATACAACTTAGATGAGATCAGGCGCATTCAGGGTGGTATGGCCATAGACCACATACAACTTAGAAAAAACAGCTTGGGGGCTGTGTGTGTGTGTGTGTGTGTGTCTGTGTGTGTGTCTGTCTGTGTGTCTGTGTGTCTGTGTGTGTATGTGTGTGTCTGTGTGTGTCTATGTGTGTGTCTGTGTGTGTGTGTGTCTGTGTGTGTGTGTCTGTGTGTGTGTGTGTGTGTGTGTGTGTGTGTGTGTGTGTGTGTGTGTGTGTGTGTGTGTAGAAATTAAGAGCACTTGTTCTTCAGCTCCTGTAGCACAGGGAGGTTGGCAGCCAGCTGTAGTTGTAGTTCCCGAGCACCGGATGCCCTCTTCTGACCTTTGGGGGCAGCGGGGCTGCTTGTGGTGAGCAAACACATAGGCAAAACATAAATAAACGAAGCTGAAATGTTTGTGACTTGTTACTGTTGTCTCAGGATTTTCCTGTAGGAGTAATTGGAAGCATTCTTGCTTCTATTCCGTCCTAACTCATGACACGTGGCAGGTGCTCTTGAAGCCTGTCCCCACCCTATCACATGGGTCAGGCACGTGCTCTTTCATGTTTACTCCAGATTGTTACAAGCACTTGGGTGTTTTAAATTGTTTAGGTCTACATTTTAGACTTGTATTAACTGATTACATGAAATACTATGTTTTAGGAAATTTTTCAAGAAAAATAATTTAAATAGCTTTTCCGAATCACCTTTATTTGACCAAATACTTTACTTAATGAATTGCCACCTTAAATATTGACATCAAACAACAGAAGTCGGGCAAATTACCAAAAGGATGTGTTTTCATATGTGCCATTCGTAATCCCTTATGACTTATCATTTTTTCCAACAAATTCTCAAGTCGCTTTACATTAGTACAATTCATATTTGAGAAGCAATAGTAGCAAATGTAAGTGGCAGTTCTTCAAAACAGGACTCCAAGAAAGTACGATAAAATACAAATAAAGTCAACTTAAATCAAATTAGAGACTTCTTGGTGTGAATACAGATATTTATGGGTAGCTTCTACTACACTGGCCCTATGTGAAGAAACTATAAGTCTTTTCATTGTTTGTTTCTAAAAAATGATATTTCCCCTGAAGATTTTCTTTTGCAACAACTAAGTAACCAACTGTTTTTTATGTTTGCACTTCCAGCCAACTCAGACAGTAATGCCAGGACAAGTGATGCGGGTTACAACAGGTGCTCCAATCCCCTGCGGTGCTGATGCAGTAGTGCAAGTGGAAGATACTGAACTCATCAGGGAATCAGATGATGTATGTTACTACCAGGTCCCTGTGGAAGTATTAGAAATCATACTCAGTTTCTACAATGTTTATAACATTAACCTGGGATTTCGGAGGGCCGTTGTTAATGTTGTTATTTTTGGTTTGGGGTTCTTACATTGTAATATGTAGGCCGCCAGTGAATAAACTGCCTTAAAGATTGAAAATCTTTTGACATTGGAGGGACTTTTATACTATTATCACAGCAGAATTTAAACCATGCTTAACATGAGAATTTTCACAAGCAAACAAGAAAATTACAACACAATAAAAGAACAGTGATAATAACACTTTGCATGTCTTCTTTCCATTTTTTTTTTCTTCTTTCCATTGAGACAAACTTCTGATAAAGTGTGAAGATGTTCTTGGAACCAGAATTTAATATAAAGACCTTTAACAGAGAGCATTTGGGCACATTCTTGAACCAAATGCCCCTTTCTTTTTTTTTTTTTTTTTTTACCATTTTTTATTACATTGTTCATATTACATCTTGATTGTTAGCCCTTCCCCTGTTTCCTCCCATTCTTCCCTCCCTCCCACTTCCCCCCTTCTCCCCTCCCCTATGTCTGTGATTGAGGGAAACCTCCTCCCCCTATATATGCTCTAAGATTATTGAGTCTCTTCTTGGTAACTTGCTATCCAAATGCCCCTTTCATCACTGGATTTCTTTCAGGGAAAAGCTGTACTAACATAAGGAAGCCTGGAAATGTTGATTTTGTGTCAATTCCCTCTGCATTGCCTCAAGTAAAGGACACATACGGGAACTAAATAGGCCATTTTCTCAATGAAACTAATAGCAATTATTAAAACAGAGTACTAGGTCTTGCCTTGGTTTCGTTTCTAAGGCTAGGATAAACACCATGCAGAAGCAACTTGCGGAGGAAAGAGTTTATTTCAGCCTACAAATCACAGTCCTGCTGTGTCAGAGCAGGCACTCAAGAAAGAACTGAGGCAGAGGCCATGGAGGAATGCTGCTTACTGCCTTCATTCCTATGGCTTGCTCACCCTGCTTTCGTCACATGCCCAGGGCAGCACCACCCAAACTAATCTGGACCCTTCTGTATCAATCATTAATCAAGAAAACACCTCACAGGCTTGCCTACAGATGGAAATTTTTCTCAGTTGAGGACCGCCCCCCTCCCTGCCCAAAGTGACCCAAGCTTACATCAAATTGAAAAAAAAAAATCACAGCACAGACTGGAGATGGCTCAGTGGTTAAAAGTACTTCTTGTTCTTGCAAAGGTCCCAAGTTCAGTTCCTGCACACAAGAGGTGGTTCACAATTGGCTGTCTAGTTCCAGGACGTCCAACATTCTCCCCTGAGCTTCCTGACTTCAGGAAGCTCACATGTGGTACACATATAAACATGCAGGCAAAGCACTCCTTCCTACACATAGAATAAATCTCTTTTTTAAAAAAGAAGACTGGGAATAAAACTAGGAAAAGTACAAGGATTTTTTTTACAGTTTTATAGACTGATAATTATACCTGTTTTGTGAAGTTTTAGAAATCTTATATTCTGAAACAGAGATTAAAAATAAGTAAATACTAAAATACAACCATGCTAAGAGATAACCATCTTTCTTGGTCTGGAGATTTTCTTTCTAATCATCTTCCCTCATGTATAAAATACAACTTTTGGCATGCAGATCATATTCCCTGCTCTTAAATCTGCCTGAGGAGAGATTTATTGGCATCAGGGAAGCCTGCAAAGCATTGAAATCCACAACATACACTTCCTCAAACTATAAGGTGACAAGACACAATTCCAGTGTCACAATATTGTCCACAGCCCATAAATGTAAAATTGATGGTTACCATGAAGTTACAGAAATACACAGCCATGCTATAAGTCCTTTGCTGAGAATTCTACGGGAATTTGGGAACCTTGACATGCTGTTGAACTCCATTCACAGCATCCAAAAGAAAAGCTGTTGGCATGCACCTTCATTTATTACATGTGTGTCAGTATGTATGTACATCATGAATATATAATATTATTTGTGAATCCTATATACAAGATACAATTCAGCAACTTAACTGATATGTTTTTAAACTATGAAAATTAGGGGAAGCATTTAGTTATTTATTGGCACCAAACGTAATTTTTTAGGAGTTCTCTTTAGAAGTTCATAACATTTTTTTTCAAAGAGCTAGCAAATGGCTTTATTTTTCTCTGTATTTGTATATATCCTGGACCTATCTGATGATAAAGTATCTGAGAAGTTTATTCCTATTAATCAGAAATTCCATTCGATTATGTTATTTGAGATTACATGACCTTCTGTAATTACAGGGTACTGAAGAACTTGAAGTGCGAATTCTGGTGCAGGCTCGGCCAGGCCAAGATATCCGGTAAGTTCTGATGTACGGAATGTATAGATACACTTGTGTGCCTACCTGATCTTGAACTCAGGAGAACATGACTATTATAAGCCCACAGCTATGTCAACTGGCCAGTTTCCTCAAGCTGTAACATAAAGCAAAATGAATATCCTGAATTTTATACCCCTTATCTATCCTGCCTTTTAAATAGAAATAGTAAAGATGAATAAAATTATGAAAATCAACATTAAAAAGGTAAAGTTATGAGTACATATACTCATAGTTAATTCTGCCTCTAGCCAATCCAGAGTTATTCCGTCTCAACTCCTAGATTGTTCAGAAATTGGAATAGAGATGATTAAATATTTATACAAGTAGATGATAGTACACCTTCTTCAACTACCTGTATTGATAATGTAATAATTTGCTGTTCCTTACAGGTAAGGAACATGTCTCTCTCCTACAATAAATAGTATGCATAGATTGAATTATGTGTGTTACACTAGAAGATGTTTACCCAATACTTACTTGCCCAACTTCATCAATACTAATTCGCCCAACTTTCCTTTTTAACAAAACTGTAATTCTTCCAGTTTTAGGGCAGCAGGATAAGGTAAATGCCATTTCTGAACTTGTTTTCACCCCTGATTGTCTCCTCTCTCTGATGCTAAAGTTTCCCTCTGACTCGAGAAAATGTTTATGTTAGCTGTAACATGGTTCTGCTTCGACTTTCAGACCCATCGGCCATGACATTAAAAGAGGGGAGTGTGTTTTGGCCAAAGGAACCCATATGGGCCCTTCAGAGATTGGTCTCCTTGCAACTGTAGGTGTCACAGAAGTGGAAGTTAATAAGTTCCCAGTGGTTGCCGTAATGTCAACAGGAAATGAGGTAAATAAATAGACATATAAAATAAAGGAGGGAGCTTGTAAAACCCTTCCTGACATCTGTTTTCTGCCCTAAATGGAACATTGTAGATTATGATGCTTAACAAAGAAATAATAAATTGGCCTTGGTATAATTCAGGTACAAAGGATGAGGTTAAACTAGAAACTATATGTTAAAAAATTATTCCCTTCCATATTTAGAATGCATTCTTTTAGCCAGTGTCATTTCCACACTATTAATACAAAGAATGTTAGCTACAAGCTATAAATAGCAAACTGAGCAATCCAATACTCAGTCTGCTGAAACATGATTTGTGTTGCCTCGCTGCTGAAATGATGGCCCGTCCATTGTATTGTGTTGCCTTGTTGCTGAAGTGATGGCCCGTCCATCGTATTGTGTTACCTTGTTGCTGAAGTGATGGCCGTCCATCGTATTGTGTTACCTTGTTGCTGAAGTGATGGCCGCCCATCGTATTGTGTTACCTTGTTGCTGAAGTGATGGCCGTCCATCGTATTGTGTTGCCTTGTTGCTGAAGTGATGGCCCGTCCATCGTAGGAAGTAAGTGAATGAAATAGGTATCGTGGCTAGCCTGTCTTCTTGTTAAAGTTCTGTGTGCATCTTAATCATCAAAAAGGTCTAATGATCCTTTTTATTTTTGTTTGGTTTGAGGGTTTGTTTGGGCCCCAGTTGACGCATCTCTGGTAGTGGTCTATTCAAAATAGATCCACATGTCCTGTCAGGTCTGGCTCGGGAAGAACATGATAATCAGTCTTTTCTGGGAACTCTTGAAAGCCTTCTTGACTGGTCACTTGCCTAGGTTGTCTAGGAGCTCTATGGTCGTGCTGAGAATGCGAAAGGATGAATATTCTATAAACCAAGATTTTTAGCAACTTCTTTGGACTATGCTTTTAAAGATTAACCAGACTTTAAAAGAAAAACAAAAACAGAAATCCTCTTTGTTCTGAAAGTAACCCTTCAATAGTATTTATTATATTGATTGATTGATTGATTGATTGATGTCTTAAAAAATGAAGTTGTTCAATGTTTTCTTTATAATCCTTATAGTTCTGTTAGTCAAAGCAAAGAAACAGAATTGCATCTTTTGTTTTTCTAATAGGAAGCTAAGTCTGCATTCCAGATTTTCTCATGTACAAATGCTGAGCTGAAATAAACATTCTTTTTATTCTGATAAGTCAGTGATGGTTTTAATAACCCTGTGTCTAACTGGCACCATGTTTAGCAGTAGAGAGATGTTTGGTTCTAAATTTTATATTTTTTATATTGCTACTTCCCCTACCCATATTCAAAATTAACTACTTTTACAACTATGCATTTTATTTAGTTCAACAGATGTTGCAATATGCCAAGCACTATACTAGAAATCAGTGGTAAAAGAAGCAAAATATATCTCTTCTGAAGGCTTGAGCTCCTTAGAAACAATAACAACTACCAGAACAAAAGAAAAAATCCTCCGTTCATTTATTTTAGAGGCTGGAAGAAGTTGCACTTACCTGTTAATGTGACAAGTCTATCATTTATCCAGTCATGTCCAAGTTCCCTTAAATACTGGTTCTGATGTTCACTGAGAGGTATGGCTGACAGATGCCCACCTCTCTTTTTTAAGGTAACTTTTAGGTTAACATACAGAGAGGTGTGTTCTGTGGCATTTTTGTATTATACCATTACACGTGGTTCTCGTTCATCCCCTCCCCTGTGTCCTTCCCTGTGTCATTGGTCCCTCTTTTGCTCATCCTCCTCTTCCCTAAAAGCTCTGCCTTCTGCTTTCATGTCAAATCTATTTCATCTCCTTACCCGCACTTCAGATCTTTTCCTCCCTTTTCATGGTTCCCTTTCTACCTTAACGACCCATACACACAGACACACACACAAACATGTGTGCATGCATGTAAGTGATATATACATATATGTATATATATATATGTGTGTGTGTGTATATATATATTCTCCATATATGATTTAAATATTCAGTATTTTTCTTTCTAGATCTGGCTGATTTTGCTTAACATAATTATCCCCTGTCCTGCAAATATCAGGATTTCTTTTTTTATAAAGATACTTTTTAATTTGCTTATAAAGGAATGGGCTCTCATGTACTGCTTCCATTCATTTTATGTTTTGTTTGATTCCATGCGTGCTGCAGCTCCTAGCACACCCCCTTGGGCCTTCTTTCCCCACTGTATTCTTCCACTTTCTACTTCCTCCTTTTACTGTGTTTCACCCTTTGCTCTTAAAGCTTCTCTTTCCACTCTCAAAGGCCTTTACTCTTACTTACTGTCACCTAGATAAACGTGTTTATGTCTGAAAATTTTGATTTTGTCTATGTACCACATTTTCTTTGTCCATTGGTGGACATGTATGTTGTATCCATTTTTTAGCTATTGTGAATAGTGCAACAACAACCACAAAATGGCTGTGCAAGTATGTCTGTGGTGTTCTGACTTCTGGTAAAGGGGTACAGCTGGATCATTGACTTCTATTTTCAGGTTTTTTTGAGGATCCTACTTACTGACTTCCAAGGTGGCATCACCAGTTCCCATCCCAGAAACAGTGAATAAGGTTGCTCTTTCCCTACATCCTTGCCAGAAGTTGTTAGTATTTGCTTTCTTAATGGGATCATTCAGACTGGGATAAGATGGAATCTCATAACCATTTAAATTTTCATTTCTCTTGAGTATAATGTGGTAGCAAGTCTACTATGATACCATGTGAATGCAGCCAAACAGAGACAAGCAGGACAGCTGTTTAGTCAACCTGAAGAATATCATTCAGGGGATGAAGAGATTGCCACAATTAAGACCTCTTCCAGAAGGCCCGGGTTTGAGTCCCAGCAACCACCCAGTAGCTCACAACTATCTATGACTCCAGTTCCAGGAGATCTAATGCCCTCTCCTGGCCTCCACAGGTACTGCGTGTACATGGTTCACCGACACACATGCAGGCAAAACACTTATGCATATAAAATAAAAATAAACTTAAGAATGTCACACAAAAGATTTGTTAAAAACCTCCCAAATGTTTTGTGAAGTTATAACCTTATTAAGAATAAGGATACCTTTACAAAACTAGGGAAATAGAGTTATCAACTCTGTCTCAGAATATATGGTTTAAATATTTATTTCAATAAACTGTACAGTTTAAAATTTAGGCACTAAGTGCTTATAAGTATACATTCTTACCCACCTACATTGTGAGTATATACATACACACAAGTATAGAATACATATTAGAATACATACTTTAAACACTCACTCTTCAGGGATGAGGTATTGCTAAGTGGCAGAGCATTTGTCTTGCATATATGAAGCCCTGGGATACGGACATGAAGGCCATGTGTATAGCACATGCTGTAGTCCCAGTCATTAGGAGGCAGAGGCAGGATAACTGAACCAAGTTGCAGGATGGCCCAGTCTATGAAATGATTTGTAGGCCAGCCAGTAAGAATCTCTCTTAAATTGAAAAAAAAAAAAAAAAAGCTTAAACCAGTTGTCTTTAAAATATATTAAACAGAAAACAGCGTCGAACAGGGCACCATCAGACCATCATAACTTTCTTACTCAGTAGAGCAATCCTCTGAGCAAACCTCATGACCTTCTATAGCTACACTGTTACTCTCCAAGTGACAGCTCAGGCATGAGAAAACAAGATTCCTACTACGAAATGCAGGAACTACCCTTGCCTAGAAACTTCATGTTCTACAGAGGAAACAGTATTATTTTTTTAATAGTGGACTTGGGCAGGTTCCAAGAGCCTATAAAGTAAATATCTAGTACAAGTGTCACCATACCTAAGAAGCTAACTTTATGACTTCCCACTAGGTATGTATGGGATCTTTCCGTCCACATGCATGGTACCAGAAATCACTTTTTCCACGGGAATGATGAGACTACCCTGAGTTACATGTAACCCTGTCTCAAAACAGATAACAACAACAAAAGAAATGTTGCCTAGTAACAAGCTGACATTTAATTGTAAACAAATATCCATGGGAACAGAACTAGAAAATTCACTGTCTATAGAAAATTAAAAAACAATAATAAAATGGACTAAATGTCAGTTTGTTTTTTATTAACCACCATGCACTGGTATTTTAAACTATGTCAGTGATAAAAACGGTCTTTGGCAGAAGATGTATGCTCAGCATACATTATACACTGTGCGAAATGCTTAAATACAATTTAAAACATCTCTCTGCTGGGTGCACTACCCCCAGCACCTTTCCCCACTTACTGTGCTAGAGTGCCAGACAGTGTTCTAATACAACACTTCTAACTGGGAAGTGGTCAACAAGCAAATGGTGATACATGGCGCAAATGGGGTAAAATAACAAAAAATAAAGTAACACTAAAACAGCCATAGACAGCACCGTCTGTGGAAATGTATCCAGCACCAGCCCTGTTGTACATTCCCATGTTGCAAGTAGAGTGGAAGCCTGGAGACTAAATGTCCCAGTGTAGATGAGGCTGTGAGGGACATTTAGCATTCAGACCACTATATCCCCTGAGCAAAAAGGCTAAGAGAGTTCAGTGAAGTACAGCATAGCCAAAAAGAGAACCTTGGTGACAAGACTTCTTGCCTAAGTCCTTTCTTTTAACTTATTGCATTTATTGCTTTGTGTGTGTTTGGAGATGGAGTTGAGACAGAGTCTCATGTAGCTAACCACTTCGTGGCTGCGGGTGACCGTGAAGCCATACTCATCCCGCCTCCCGCTCCCGAGCACTGGAATACCAGCGTGCACCATCACAGAGCTCTTGGACTTGGTGCTTCTCAGTTGCCTTCAGATTACAATTAAAAATATCCCTTATACCAAAGTGGCATATTTTGAGATGTCATAACTCTCTAGCATACTACAAAATCTCAGTAGTATCTCAGAAGGAGGGAGCTACAACAGTTACATCCCTGATTTTGAGGACTGGAGTTGGTTATTGGGTCATTGTTAAGAGGATTTAGTGAGGACAGTCCAAGAGGAGACTGGTAAAAATTTATAAAGCAGTTGACTTGCTGGAACAATCTTTCTCACCTTTGTAACCTGCTTGGAGCTACAATTAAGTAAATTTGTCCATGATCTATGGTCAGAGTACAAAGATCTAAATAAGTTTGTATTAAAAGCAGTATCACTTCTGAGAACTTTGAGTTACACGTGCAGTTTGGTACAGTTTAACTATCACACGGGCAGTAGTACAGTAGTGCAAGTTCATGTTTCATTCCTCAGAAGGAAATAGTTTATTGGCAAGGTACCCACGTGTAAAACATGACAAAACTCAGATATAATATACTGAATGTCTACAACTGGGGACATGAGCTACAGCTGTGGAGATATTTGTAACGGACTGAATGAACATGAGCAGACAAGGTGGAATAGACCCAGGGGTGCTGACATATACCTTTAACCCCAGCCCTTGAGGAGCAGAGGGGTCTCTGTGGTTTGAGAACAGCCTAGCCCGTAGGGAGTTCCCAGCTGCTCTACACAGTGAGACCCCGTCTTAGACAGGAAGGGAGGGAGGGAGGGGGAGGAGTAGGTTTTAATCATTGAGGTATTTGGAAAGAGAGTAGACTACAAAGGGAAAAATCAGTATCCAAAAATTGATTATTGAAAAGCTAAGAAGTTAGTAGCATCATTGACAATACCAAAAACAAGAATTGAGAATTTTAAGTGGTGGATAGGAAAACAACAAGCTTCGGATATGGTGAGATATATTTTTGTTTTACTTTGTATTTTTTCCTTTTTTTTAAATTTAATTCTAATAAGTTTTTTATTAATTTATTTATTTATTCACTTTATATCCCAGTTATTGCCACCTCCCTTCAGTTGTAGTAAGTTTTAAGCACCATTCCCGACATAGCTGGAAATATAACAGAAAATAGCAATAAGTTGTAAAGAGGGCAACTGTGGATTGACTCTCATATGTTTAACCTTCCATTTAATTCTGTAGGCTTCTTTGAAAATACTTTAAAAGAACTGTAGCCCTTGCTTAACCAGCTTTTATTTCATTATGTCAATTTTACAAAGTGCTAGTTCTCCAGGTACCTCAAACTATTCTCTTATTTCTGGAACTGTTTGCAAAAACATAACAGAGAGGCAAAGAAAGCACTATGATACCAATCATCATCATCATCGCACAGTTTTCTTTCTAACAGTTTGTCTACCAACAGGGTTAAAGAGCTGCAGGCCATGGCCTTTGTATAATTATGAGTCCAAAACTTTTGCTAGTTGAGATCAAAAAATTTATCTATATTAACACCAACACTATAGCAGTTTTCAAGTCACTACCAGTGAGTAAATGTAGAAGTGGGTTACAATGTACTATAGCATATGATAAAGATAAATCAATACCAAGTTTAAGGGAAGACTTCCAGGTGACACAAAGGGGCAGAGTGTTGTTTTCCAGGCTCTTTGTAAGGAGATAGTTTGAAAGCCCTTACTTCTTAACATAAAGCCAAATCTCTGACTGCATAATAGCACTAATAAATCAGAAAGAAGACTAAGAGGAGACTGTGGTTATTGCCCTGGGTATTCCCCATATTAACGGACAGTGTATCTCAGATGGTAGGCTTGCTGTCTGCCTCATTCTCAGCCTATTTCCAAGTAGTGATTGGGCTCTGTGGTTGCAGCTCAGCACTATAGCACATGGGTCTCTGCGCTTAACCCTCAGCACCTTAAAACCTTAACTTTCTAATATTTCTTAAACTGAACTCACTCTCTCTCTCCCCCCTTTCCCCCCCCTCTCTCTTTCTCCCCCTCTCTCCCTCCCTCCCTCCCTCTCTCTAACTTTATTTATTATTATTGTGAAAGTTGAGATACATGCATGCCATGTATCTCTGAAAGTAAAAGTACAACTTGTGTAGTCATTTCTGTCCTCTCCCTATAAGTGAGGTCCAAGATCAAATTCAGGATGTCAGATGTGGGCAAACATCTTTACTCACTAAGAGTCATCTTGCTGGCACTGAAAATATAACTTACACTTAATCTTTTATATAAGTAACCACTACACAGTGGGTTAGGCGACCTTTTTCTTAAGTATTTTGTAATCATAACAGACTGTGTTCACACTGTAAACAAGTATGGTGTAAACTAGTCCCTAGGGGTAACAATATAAGAACCAAAGGGAGGGTAGATACTTTTATTATGAGAAAAGATAATTATATTTACTGATAATATTAATATTATTATTTATACTACATAGTAATGATGTAATATAATATTAATAATATATAATTAATATATATTGATTAATATATAATTAATAATATAATAAATCACATTTATCTGCATAAACTGTTACTTCAATTCTGACAAGTACTTTAGAGAGTAACTTGTAAACTACTTCATTATAAAATAAAGTAATTTTATAAATAAGAAAATTAAGGCCAAGAGTTTGGGTAATTTGCATTTAGTATGAATCCAAAGGTATTCCTACTATACTGACTAAGCTGACTCCTTATTGAAACATGCTAATACAAAGTAAGTTTTATTCTGGTTTTTTTTTTATGGACACTACTGGTAGATATTAACTCAGAAGGATAGAATTGTGGATGTATGTAGCTAAGTATTCCTTGTTTCAGTTTATGTCTCAGATACAAAATATCTGTTTCTTTCAAAGTTTTTTTTAAGACTGTTGATTCCACTTCAAAAAACAGACCAGAAAGCTTGAAAGAAAAAAAAGCAAAATGTTTTTCTCTTCATACTTGAGTCTATCAGATATTCTTGTCAGATAAATTAGAAGAGGGCTGTAGAGATGACTCCGTGGATAAGAACACTGGCTGCTCTTCCTGAAGACTCAGGTTTGACTCCCAGCACCCACACAGCAGCTCACAAACACCTGTTAGGTCCAGTTCCAGGGAATCCAGTGCTATCTTTTGGCCTCAGTGGGCACCACAAACACAAGTGTTGCACAGACATTCATGCAGTACACCATACATATTACAAAATATTTTAAGATGAATTGGAAGATCAGATTGCCAGACCAAATATAGTTTTATATTAATCAGTTTCTAGAAAGGCCTAGTTTCTCTTTGACATTATTGCCAAATTATATCCAAAGCTAGTGAAATTTGGCCCACTGTTCAGTTACCATTCTCCTTTACAATATTTATTCAAAGATCCTTTGAACATTCTCTTACATGCCAGATGCTGTCATAGATGCCCAGATGCGAAACTTATTCACACTTAATTTCTTCCATAATAACAGACAACATTACCTAAGAAAATAGTGATGGTTCTTTTTGGCTTTTAGCTGCTAAATCCTGAAGATGACCTCTTACCAGGAAAGATTCGAGACAGCAATCGGTCAACACTTCTAGCAACAATTCAGGAACATGGTTACCCCACAATCAACCTGGGAATTGTGGGAGACAAGTAAGTATAGCATTTTGTTTTGAAAAATAGCTATTCTGAAATATGAATGTTTAGATTAGTGGGGTGGGTGGAGTTGGTGCTAAACAGACAGACTGAACAACGTGATTCTCATTGCTCATGTTCCTCAGAAGCCTAAGGATTATAGAGGTACATATGGACTTTAGGAGTAGTTTCCTAGAATGGGCATTACAAAAGAAGAAATATTTTACTTTGCTGTGGTGTGTTTGAGAATCCTTTTTCGTGTAATTGGCATTTTCTTGGTGGAAATGAAGATGATGGTGTCATTACTGCTCAAACTTTTATTTCAAGAAAGGCATTGGAACCACAGATGCGAAGCCTAAGAGAAACTGTCAAAACTAGTATTGCCTGCTTCTTTGACATTTAAGCACAGATGTTTTCCATAGGCTTATATATTAGTTTTGTATCCTTGTGTGACCCAAATTTCTTCCAGCTTCACCTGTATAAGTGCAAAGGAGGTACAGTAATTATACCCGCCCATAAATAAGAGCACATTGCTCTTACCTACCAATCAGTTCAGATCTTCAGTAGATTCCCCAAATGTCTCTGTCAGTTTCCAGTCATGTGTTTCATCCTTAAAACAAAGGAGTCCCTGTTTTCTGAGTATCCCACTGCTAAGCAACACTGCTACTCAGCCCTTTCCACAAGGCTCGATTTCCTGTTCTCTAGAAGTGTCTGTACTTGTAGAATAATCAAACACCAACCTGATAAAGATAAAGCTAGATCCACTGGAGTGAAGGACACCATGTATCTGTCACCCGTGTCTCTGTCTACCCTGTCACTGGAGAAAGCTCATTATGCATTGATCCTTTCTTTAAGATGAGTGCTTTCGAAGAGGCTCTGCCCTCACTTCACAAGGTATGTTCCAGTAGTTTGGCCATCAACCCATCCAAATGGGAAGTGGGCACGCTCTAGGTCTTGGACATCGACTTTTTAAACTCCTTCTTTCCTGAGGTGGTTTGGCATGCCTTGAAGCTTCATTCCTTTTAAAGATCCTTACTATTTATGGTTCGCCTGTTTAAAGAAGTCTATAGTTGATCGCCAGTGTGCAAGTCATCTGAGACCCACCTCCTAGGAAAGGAGTGGGAACGGCTTCTCAACCGGAGAAAAGTACCTAGTTTTTAGAATTTGGGCCTAAGCAATAATCTGCCCTTTAAGCACCTAAAAGCAATATTGACATAGATATAACTTTAAAGAACACAGGAGACAACTTCTGAGAGGACTACGATGGGTTTAAAAGGGTTTTAAATTTTAAATTTACTTTTAAATTTGTATTCACTTTACATCCCAACTGTAGCCCCCTCCTGGGCAAAGGGCAGGGAATCTTATGCAAGAGTGGGAGGGGGGGAAATAGAAGGATAGAGTTTTAAAAGCACAGAGATAAAGTGAGCAGGCCTAAAACTAAGAAACAAGCTCAGCAGATTCAGTCTGAGCACTAAGCAATGTGCCTTCAAGGGCATCAATGAATTATTAGAGACATGTAAAGGAGCCCTTTAATTATCATTGTTATACATTTTACCCCTAAACAGCACTATTCTGACTCATAATCTATCCATTCTCACTTTTATTGCTGCACTTCCCATGTTGGTTTGGTTTGCTATTGTTCTTGTGGCTATATGTGTGCTCATGTTGTGTAGGAAGATGTCCAATTCCCATGTGTCTGAGTCACAGCGGCCAGCTTTAGTATTTAGTATTTAGTATTGTTTAGTATTGTTGTTGCTGGTTGGTTGGTTGGTTTGGTTTGGTTTTGGTTTTCCTCTTCTTTCCTCCTCCTCCTCCTCTTCCTCCTCTGGTACTTATGTACTTAATATACTATATTACTGACATTATCTTGTACTAAGATATAACTTTTTCAAAACTAGACTTGTAGAAAGGGAATGAATTGTCCTTTGTTAAGAGACTTACAGGCTCATGTCTGATGAGATCCTGAAGTGGGAGAGCAATTAGGAGAGATAGCATCAAGGCCATAAACAGGCAGCCATGAGAGGGCCCTCAAAGGACACAGACCTTTCATTCCTTCAGATACCAAGAACAAAGGGAATTTTCAGGGTGGGAGGATAGTGTTCCATTTCATGGTAACCTAGGCTACATTCCAGAAGTCACAAGGCATTGAAAGCAAAGTTATAATTCAAGGTTGTTTCCAGCTACGAGAAGACCACAAGAACACAGCATGCTTTATCAGCTCTCTGCGCAGAGAGCTGAGGGGGTAGACTGAGGTGGGAGGGGGACGGCAGCTAGAGGGTCTGTGACCTAACACTGATGCTTAATTGTGTAAAGTCATTAATTAGTTTGTGATAGGCATTTCCTAATGATGTTGCAATGTTATTTTTAAATTTAATCTCAAAGCATACTTTGAAAACAGCATAAAGAACAACAAACTATAAAACCAGTATAGGTGATTCAAAGAAATGTGCCACTTTCTAGTGTATATCCTTTTATTTGGTAGCAATACCTTATATGAAACTGAGAACAAGGTTGCTGTGTAAGGGAGTGTTGCTAATATAGACTTTTTCAGTCTTAGAGTGCTGTGTTAAAGAAGCCCAGAATAAATGGTTTAGAACTCAGAGGTGGACTGTGGGAGGAAAGAATTTACTGCTATTCTAATGGAAATCTGCACTGGGAATTTAACAAGGGAAACAAGGTACATCACTGTACAGCTATTGATATTCTGTGTAGGTTGCCTCTTCATTCTTTTTGCTGTGTATTCCCTTTTCTAATGAAAGCAAATATTGTTACACAGAAGCCTCTGTGAGAAGCTCAGTAAGGAAAGTAGTCATGGGAGCAACCCTGGGTGAGAAACAGCTCAGGAATGTTTTCAAGCACAGAGCCATGCTAAGCTATACCAGAGAAGAGTAGAAGGTAATCCTTGTACTCTGGTCGTCTAGAAGGGCTTGAGTGTGGTTCTTAGGGTCTGTATGATTATACCCTGCAGCTCTTGTTCTTGCCTTTCACCATGACTTTTTCAATCAATATAAACTACAGAAGAGTAAGCTGTTGTAACTGTTCAAATTGAATTGAGCTAAAGTTTGCTGTTTTTTTATTTATTTATTTATTTATTTATTTATCTATTTATTTCTGTATGGGTGTTCTACCTTCATGTATGTCTATATAACATGTGTACCTAGGGCTGTGAAAGCCAAGGAGATCATCAGATCCCTTAGGACTGGACTTACAGACAGTTGTGAACTGGCATATGGGTACTAGGAGCCAAACCTGAATCCTGGAAAAGCACCCAGTGCTCTTAACTGTGGAGTCATTTCTGCAGCCTAAAAAGTTTCCCTTTGTCTTGTGTACCTTTTGTTAAAAAAGAATACGGTGAGTTAATAATTCAGTGAAAATTATAAGAGGAAGACTTCAAATATCTGAGAGGTAACTGTATTTTTAAGTGTTTACTTAGAAATAATAAGTCTACAATAAAATATATTCCCTGTATTTCCCCACACTGTATGGAACATATTAGAGTTTTGGAGTTTCTAGGGTCTAGGTTTGTCTTTTTTTTTTTTTTTTTCTTAAAGTCTAATTTTGAAACTCAGAGATGTTAAGGAATTTATCTAACATTAAGCTAGTTAGTACAGGGGCAGAAATGGAATCCAAATTTCTTGAAGTTAGTAATGCAGAACTCTTTGCTATGATCTTGAAGATATATGATAAAAAATATGTCAGAAGACTTGTAGCAACTCTAAGCTTAGTCAGAACAAGTTTCATAAAGTACGAGAATTTGAAGGATTCGTAGAATCTAGTTAGGAAGAGATGACATATTGTTATACACAGATCACTAGATCCCCAAAGACCACCAGGAGTCCAAAGCTGTATGCAAAAGCAAGGAGTCTTTACTCAAACTCAAGCCCAAGGGCCCTTGAACCTTACAGAAGCAACGGATAATTAGCCAGAGCCCTGAGCCATTGTTAGGCAGGATTACAGCAAGAAACAGTGGTTTCTAGTTTCCCAGTTGCAGGTTGGTTAACATTTAGCAAGGTTAGGCTGGCGCTAGGGGATTGGTCAAGGCTGACCTTGAAATGCTTAACATGTGGGAATGTTAGGTACTTGGCCAATGTACCCTGGTTGGTTCAGGCCTAGGGTGGTTCTTTTCCTGGAACAGTTTGTGGGTTTTCCAGCAACAGAAGTGAACTTAGGGACAGGCTTAATGTGGTGCCTGCTGACAAAACGGAGTCATGTTAGACAGAGCTCTTCAGTGTAAATCCAAATAGTAAACATAAAATTTGCAGTTACAGGCCAGACTGATTAGAACAAAAGGTTGGGGTAGAAAGAATACACAAACATTTGGCAAGTGTTTGAGGTAGAATTGCCCAAATCAGTTAAGTTTGAACCTTTATTTTTTAAGCAAATGTAATATAAGTCATTATTTTAGAAAAATAACTTGGCTGCATTGTATCAGTTGGGCTAATGACTGAGGGAGACTGTGAATGGATGTAAGCCACCTGGTCTTAATGAATCAGCTGGAATCAGCTGTATATATGTATAAAGTGATGGCGTGACTGCTCCAAGGTATGGTTGAGGGGAACGTTTTTATTTTTGATATGAGGGAGAGCATAGCCAGAGGCATCTGGAAGTGTCCAGAGCAGGGAGAGAAGGTCCCTGTGACCAGCAGACCAGTCTTGGCCATGGGGGAGGTGGCAAAAGAGGAAGAGAAAGAAACAACCAAGAAAAAGGGCCAAGAGAGTGGACTAAGAGCGAAAGACGAAGCAGGGAGGAGAGACAGCATAACTGAAATAGCAGAGCTGTAAGAGTGAGAAGCTGAAGGCTGGGCTGCTAAGCTGGAGAAGTTTAGCATAAAGGAGGTAGTAAGAAAAGCTAGGCACTTGTGATATACTGAGGGAGACTAGAGGCTGCCATATGCTTTGGTGTGCTAGTAAGCACCACAGATAGCCTTTTGGCCCTTCAGATAGTAAGAAGGAAATGGCTCCTTTCATGGAGGGAATTTGTGGGAGTGGTATTTCATTTGGACCTAACACTAACAAAGCCAAGCTGCTGATCTATGGGTCACAGAAAGTAGCAGCAATGCTGCTTTAAGTAAATTACTATTGAAGATACAAAGGTAAGAGAGGTGTATAACACTGAGGAGTTATAGCCTCATAATAAAAATACTTCCACATGTTCCACCTGTTAATCTCAGATTTCAAAAACAGAATTAAAAAAGGAACCAGGAGAAAGGTTAGGGGCTGTTGCAGAGCATTGAGTAGCACCAGTGTTATTAGTGTTGCTTCATCTTCACTTGAACAACTTTATTGAAATAGTCTGTTTAGCTGGGTGACGGCGGCACATGCCTTTAATCCCACCACTTAGGGAGCAGAAACTGTGGGATCTCTGAGTTTGAGGCCAGCCTGCTGTAAAGAGTGCGTTCTAGGACAGCCAGGGCTACATAGAGAAACCCTGTGAGGGGAGAGGGAGCCACAGCCATCAGGCCTATCTATCAGTGTTATGGCCCACCATTTCCCCACATCCTCCACTTGTAATTTATGCTCTCTTGGCTTTTGAAGCTCTTCTTCCTGTGCTCACTAATACAAGACTTCTGTATCTCTCCCTTGGCTTTCTGCCCTCCTTCCTAACATCACTGGCTCCTGAATCGTGCCTTCCCTTCCTGAGTATAAAACAGGTCAAGCTTAGACATGTCCTAGTTTTCTTTTGTTTTTTCCGCATGGCTGATTCGGTAACCAATAAGCCTGTTTGTCCTGTTATACTGCATAAGTTACTAAGTGTCATCCATGCCAGATAATACAGAGTTGTGACCAGCAATTAGTTAAAATAGTGGTCATTTGGGCAGATGTGAGTTTCAACTTTTGTATTTTCTTCCTAGTTTCCTCAAGAAATTGCTATCGTATATAGCCTAAACATAGTAGGTAAAGAATTTGTTATATTGAGTCAATGTGTGTACTTTCCCAACAAAATAATAGGACAAAGTATGTGTTGGTAGTCACCATGTACACAGCAATTGGTAAAGGCACATCTTTTGGACTGGACACTTGCACTATTTTCTCTTTGCATGCAATCTAGAAACTTCTGCATATATCTAGAACACTTTTACAAAGTACCTTCAGGCTACTCACTAAGACCAAAAAGACACCCTTATACATTTACCTCTTAAATATAATAAGCAGTAAACATGACTCAAACGCACAGATTCTACTCCAGGAGAAAGTTTTTTAATAAAGTTTAGGGCTGGACAATTGGCTCCGTGGTTAAGAGTACTTGTTCTTCTTGTAGAGGGTCTGTAGCATCTCTAGGATTAAACCAAGTAAAATGTTCCCCCTTCTGGAAAAAAGGCATCATGGAGGCCTGCCCTACTCAAATCCCAGCCAAGTTGGGCTGCTTGGCTCTGTCTTAGACCAGTGTTTGGATTTCAGCCGTCCGCTGCCAATTTGTAAAGCTCCCTCTGCACATTAAGCACGAAGTGGAAGATTAGCAAGTAGTGAGATAGCAAATTGGGCTCTTATAAAACTCGCACATTTTACAGAAATTATCAAGATAGACTTAATAGTACAGTGATTACTTGGCCAAAGCCCAGCACCTTCCAGCTTTCAATTTGTGAACCAAACATGTCTACCTTCTTATTGCTTCCCTAATGTTCTTACAGTGGGGCTTTTCTAATCAGCGAGGAGAGTTTAGATTTCAGTTTAATTGGTTCTTCTTTACAAACTACCTACTTCTTATGAAATGACTCTTTTCTACTCAAAATATAGTTTTGTATTAAATCGACAGATTTTTTTAATCATTTATTGGAGACTCTTCATTTTTCTCTTCACTAACAAAGAATTCTTCACACTTTAACCAACATGTATTTATTTAAAAGATAATCTTCTCATTCTTAATGGGAGACTTCTTAAGAGGTTATTACAATTGCCTTTCTGAATCCTTAAGTCATGTTGTAGTTGATGTTTCGTTTCTTCAAGGAATTCTACACCTGTAGAAATTTCTAAACTGTATAAAGAGAAGACATCACACTCCAGTGTATGGTTGATGGGAATGTTTTTATTGTAGATTTGAGGAAGGGTACAACCAGGGGCATCTGGAAGTGTGCAGATCAGGAACAGAACGTTGACTAAATGTGGCTAGCAGATAGGATCAAGCCATGAAAGGAGACGGGGATGGAGAGCGAGAGAGGAGGAGCAAAAGAGGAAGGCAAAGAGAGCAGAGAGCACATGGCCAAAATGGAAGAGTTGCATGGGAATGAGGAGCTGGGGAAGGGAAGCTGGAGATGCTTAGGGTCGGCAGGGTGAGAGTGGCCAGGATGCAAGCATGGACTCTGCATCAGGTATCTGAGAAACTGAGAGAGCCTGGTGGCCAGAGGTGTGCTTTGGTGTGCTAATGGGCACGGAGTTAGCCATTTGTCCTCTTTCTTCTGGACCTGACAGTATCCTAATCTCAAAACTTTCCTAATGGCCCTCAACCCAGTTCTGATTATTATCTTACTCAGATATTTCATTTTATGTATCTTTTTCATTTTAATCAATATATTTGGACTCAGCGAATAATATTATCACTATTATTGCATTTGTTTTCTTAATTTTTTTACATGTTCTTACTATATAGCTGTGTCTAGGCTGGATCGACGGTATAGACTGTGTAGACTAGGCTAGCCTCAAACTCACAGAGATCCATGTAACTATCTCCAAAGGGCCGAGATCAAAGGCATGCACCTCCATACCTGGTATTTTCTTAATTTTCTAAATGTTGTCCTCACTAACTTTTTAACTTCAAAGCTGGGCCCTGTTTTCTTTTCTTCTTATTACTCTACAGTGCCAAATACCTAGTGGAACTGAAAATGGGGGAAATAACATAGCACATGTGTTATGCTGAATATAAACTAATGCCCAGAAAAATGCCTGTCATTATCCTTGATCTTTGAAGAAATTAGTAAATGCCCAAGCTGCCTTTGGTGTTTGGGTATTTATTAACTGCATTTATTCTTTAATCACAAAACCTAGCACTTCCCACCATCTTCCATCTTCATTCCTTTTTAAAATGCTACAACTTGCTGTTGGTGTAAGAAACAAAACAAAAATAGAGCTAATTAGCAGGTGTTGCTCATCTATTTTTATATTAAATATTTTTTAAAAATAATTTTGCTTCCTGAGCACTTTGAACTTTGAGAGGGGAGGCTGAGATTATTGATAAGTTATCTCCACTGACTAAATAAACCAATCTAAGAGAGATTAGAAGTATAAAAAAGGGCAAGTTTATTTGGAAACTAGGGCTCCTGGGTGAGTTTAGCAGCCCCAGGGGACAAGGCCAGAGGAAGTCGCACCCAGACCATGGCAGGTATGGTTTTTAAGAATTGTAGGTGAAGGAAAATGACTTGTCTGCCGCATGCTGGACTTGGGCTCCATGTGAGGAGGTTGGGCAGTCCTCCAGAAAATCAGGAATGCAGAGGCTTTCCTCGCAGAGGACAGGTCTGAAGAGAGGGAATGGGATTTACCAGATCATGGGGGGATGGGCAGCGGGGCAACCAGAGATGCCAACCAAACAATTATAATTACATTTCTCTGTTCCTTTTCCACCTTCCAACCCTGTCCATCTTTCTCCTCTCTGCTCTCCTACAAATTCAGGGCTTTTTTTTTCCCTTAACAGTTATTGCATGCATACACACACACACACACACACACACACACACACACACACACACACTGCTTAATATAGCCTAGTCGATCCATACAATGTTACTTGTACATTTGTGCGTAGGGCTAACTGCTTGGCAATCAACAACTAATTAGTCTGCTCTTCCCTGGGGAGGAACACCACTCCCACTCACAGCTTTATGCAGTTGCCTGCAGTTCCTTGTGTAGGGTTGAGGCCCTGTGAACTTTTCCCTGTCCACTTCGGCATGTTCCTTTGTGCCATCCTTGTTCAGCTCACATTTGGGCAGTCATGTTGGAGAGACTTGATGGGTGTGGCTTCTGATATTACTAGGAGACACGATCTCACAGCAAAATCCCTGAGGTTCTGGCTCTTACAGTGTTGTTTTTAAAACAGGAAGATCCCAGTTGTTCAATTTTACCAATAAAGTGTCAGAAGCCAGGTGCTGGGATGAAAACCTACTAGCTAGAGAGGCAGAGAAAACACCCAGCTGATCTTCCTACTCAGCCCATAATCCCAAAAGGAACGGCCAAAAGGCCCTTTTTTCTCCTCCTTGCTGTCTGAAATACCCTTCTCTCAGTGTCCCTCCTCTCTCTATAGTCCCTGTCAGCTGGTTGCTTGCTCCACCTCTCCACCTAGGGTTGCCCTTTTTAGCTCTTGAATAAAGGTGAGTGCTAGGGCTGAGCCAAAATCACAAGTACTTGTTTACAGTAAACAGAAAGCTGTAGGATCAAAGACTGAGCCATACCACAATTAGAAACAAGTTTTTTACAGTGCAATATTACATTCTTTCTGACACCCTCTTCTATAATGTTCCCTGAGCTTCAAGTGTGGGAGTGATGTTGTAGATGTACCCTTTGGGACTGGGGCTCCACAACTCTGCATTTTGGCTGGTTTTGGTTTTCTGTAATGGTCTCCGTCTGATGTAAAGAGAAGTTTCCTTGATGAGGATGAAGACTACACTTATTTGTAAGTATAAAGACAAACATTTATAAATTGTTGTTAAGGATTATGATAGTTTAGTAAATTAGTGATTGTAGGGTCTCCAATAACTATGATTTCACTAGCACCAAATAATTATCTAGGTTCCTAATACTAGGCATAGTTTCCCTCTTGTTGTGTGGGACCTAAGTCCAATTAGAGAGCTGCTGGTTGCAGTCAAGGTAAGTGTGACAGTACTGCCCCCTTAAGGCTGTTGTGCCGTGCTACTCATTGATGTGGTTTGTAGGTGTCATAGCTAGGTAGGACCGTTGTTTACTTGCCCGCTTTGTAACGTTACATAGTGCTTCAGGTACCATAAAAGCTAGTCATCATGGAGTGGGCATTCAGGTCAGACTTACTCTGGGGACTCTGGGTCTTGTTTCTGAAGTGCATGGTCTCTTCAGCTATAGGGACTATACTTGCCACCTCTTGAGGGAACCAGTGGCAACAATAGGATGGATGTTTTGGGAGTCCTTGGACAGCCCTGACCAACAACTCACAAGAACACTTCTCATTTCTGGTATTGGCGTGTTTGCTAGGTGGTCTTTGACTCTTAGAGGAAGCACCATCAGCCCAGATGAGAAAAACTCATTAAAGTTATATATGTATATTTATATCTATATATATCTATATATATATAGAATCATGTATATTACAGTGGTGTTTCCTTTTTAGGTAAATAGTAAATAGTGTGATTCCTTGTAACTTTTTCAGACATTCTTTTGGTTTGGTTTGGTTTGGTTTATATTTTTCCAGGACACGGTTTTTCTGTGTAACAGCCTTGGCTGTCAAGGACTTGCTCTGTAGACCAGGCTGGCCTCGAACTCATAGAGACCCACCTGCATTTGCCTGCTGAGTGCTGAGATTAAAGGTGTGTCCCACTACACCCACCTAGACATTCTTTTTATTTTACTCTTCCTCCCCCTTCTCCCATTTTCCCTGTCAGACCTCTTAAGGTTTACAAAACATCTAGCCAGACCCTTCTAGCTTTTATGGTCTCTGCTGAGAAGTCAGCTGTGATTCTCATAGGTTTGCCATTGTATGTGACTTGGCCTTTTTCCCTTGCCACTTATAATATATTTTTCTTTGTTCTGTACATTTAGGGTTTTGATTATTATGTGGCAGGAGGACTTTCTTTTCTGGTCTACTTTATTTGATGTTTTGTAGGCTGCTTGTATGTTTATAGACATCTCTTTAATTTGGGGAAATTTTTAATATTATTTATTTTTACATATACATTTATATTATTACACATATATAAAATAAACTACATACAGCAAGAAGAACCACAAAACAACCAGGAATGATATTAATGTAACATTCATAGTGTTTTGGCTATTTGTATTTGGCAACCTTGAAGAAAACATATTTACTATCTTGGTGAGCCCAAAATTCTGAATGTAAAACAATATCTTATTATATCGCATCTCTTTCAACTTAAAACGTCTGTCTAGACTTAAAACTATCTTAACCCCTAAACTACTAAGTTTAATTGTAAAACTAAACTACCTTATTTTTCAGACTATAAGACACACCTGACCATAAGACACATCCAGTTTTTAGAGCAGAAAACAGTAAAAACAGCAATCAGACCATAAGGTGCACCCTAATTTACCCCACACTTTTGTCAGGGGAAGTGTGTCTTATGGTCCAAAAAATACAGTGTCTGGTCTTCAGCTCCATCAGAGACTTGAGAAGGAATAAAAGTAATTACCTGAATAAACAGGAAGTGCAGCTTCCAAAGTGAAAAAAGAGAGAGACAGTTTGCTGCCTGAACAGTCACCCAAAACTCTTTATAGCATTGGAGCATCGTGTTACGCCTTCTGGCCCAGTATATCTGACAGACATATTTGTGAGGCAGAAACTATTGAGGACTTGATTACCCTGTCTTGGCAGAGTTTGGCTCTCTACTCTGCCTGCATCCAAGCTTGCCTATTTTTAGGCAGAATTCTTTCTGTAGCTAAAAGGAAGACATTTTTGCCCAGAGGCTGGTTTGCCACATTTGAAGCCATCTGCATAAGGAGGTTCATTGATGCTCATCAACTTCTTTGAGGTAGGCTGAGTATTTCCAGGAATTAGCCTGTCTTGTTGTCAAATAATTTTTAAAACAATAAAAACATCTTTAAATGACATATTCTCTAGTACTCTGAGGTTTTTGAAGACCTTGTCTATTTTACCTTATCTATCTATAAAATCATAGCTATCTGTTACACATAGGATGTATATTCTTGTGATAAAAATAGACTAGTAATTGACATGACCATGATTTGATCAACTAACAATTAATTTGTATAATTTAATATTCTAAACAGCCTGCAATAGCACTTTCAATGTTTTGGAGGTAAACTTTGTATTCTACTTGAGTTGTATGGGCACAATACCTCATATCAGAGTAGAAATATATATACTGTGTGTGAAGAATAATCTTACACTTGAATTCTATACCAATGTATCAAAATTAAACTTAGTTTTGCATCAATATACAAAATTCTATACCAATGAATTAAAAATAACCTTGTGAACAACAATTAAAGTCTTAAGTTGGAGAGTAGGCTCAATAATCTACTCTTTGTTCTATCATCCCTATATATTTCTATATTCCCTCTTCTTTCTTTTCAACCCCTATCTCCAAACCTAAGAAAGAAAGACATCCCTAAGAAAGAGAGACATCCCTGAGTCCAACCTCATTTTCTCTCTGAGTAAGACCAATAGTAACTTATAACAACTCCCAATGAAAATAAACATCTATAGGCCAAGAAAGCAACCAAAAACCTATTCAGCCCCCTTAAGGGATTCTTCTGGTTGATTTGGGCCCAAATTGGGGAAAAGAGTTAAACAAGCTAGGAATAGATGATAGCATTTGTGGTCCAGTTTCTTAATGTTGAGCTCTTCCAGGCTTAATAGAAGTCCTGTGTGTGACAGTCTGAAATGCTGGACCAATTGGAATTGGAAGCTTTCTTTGAGGCTGTCTTGAGATCTGCCTCATTCTGATGAGGAACAGCAACTGAAGCACTTGGTGCTGGAACACGAAGGATGCAGGATGTCAGCATCCAGCATGCTGAGAGGAATGAATCCTGTCAGGTCTGATCCAGCATCAGTGTCCAGTTGTTTTGTTCTGACAACATAATTTCTAACAATCATTATACAGTCCTAAAATTATAAATGTATGATGTGTGCAGGATGCAGAGAACAATTAAGGCTGGTTCTCTGCTCTTTGTATGAGCAGAAGAAAGCTATCTGTAAATCTTCATTCATGCCACACGAAGAATGGCATCTAAATCACAGGGATTCTGTAGCCAACAAGAAGCCTTGTCTATGCATAGACACTCATGCCTCAGCCAGTCTCAGAGCTGTTCCCATGTGGTGGGATCAGCAATATAAGTTGCCTGCTTGTTCTGCAGTTTAAATTCTTTATGTCCCAATGTAGCCCCTCCCTCACCTCCTGTCCCTCCCTCCCCTAGTCCTCAGAAACAGGAGCCCTTCTCCCGCAACATCTGACTTCAGCCTCTCATGTCTCATCTGTACTACCCGTAGCCTCTTCACTGTGCCGTGGGGAAGTGATCAGCATTGAAAGGCCAGAGTCCGTGACAGAAGTAGTCCCTATTCCCCATATTGTGGAACCCACAAGGAGACTGTGCTGCCTATCAACAGTATCTGAACAGAGTGTATAGGTTCCTACCATGCATGGTTCTTGGTTGGTGCATCAGTCTCTGCAGCACCCCTCTCCTCTGTTGGTACTTTTTAAATGTATATTTTATTTATTATAATTTATTCACATTACCTCCAGATTGTTATCCCCTCACTCTTATCTTCCCATTCCCACCCTCCCTCCCTCCCTCTCCTGCCTATTCCTCTCCGCTAGACCTCTAGCAACAGCCTATTGAGTCTCATCAAGATAGGCTGCATCCCCTTCCACTGTCTGCCCACTAGGCCATCCTGTCAAGGGGCAGTGACCGTATCGTGGGCACTCAAGTGTCAGAGGTTCATCAGCAGTCGCTCCCCACTACCAATGCAGAGAATCAGCAGTGCATGGGCTACATCTGAGCAGGGGTCTTGCTTCTCTGCATGCATTGTCCTTGACTGATGCGTCAGTTTGTGCAGCACCCCCCACCCCACCCCTGTGCCCAGATCCGCAGGGCTGAATAGTCTTCCATTGTGTAGGTGTACCACAGTTTATCCATTCTTCAATTGAGGGACATCTAGGTTCTTTCCAGATTCTGGCTATCACGAATAAAGCTGCTATGAACATAATTGAGCAAATGTCCTTGACATATGGTAGAGAATCTTTTGGATATATGCCCAGGAGTGGTATAGCTGGGTCTTGAGGTAAAACTATTCCCAATTTTCTGAAAAAGTGCCAGCACTGGTGTTTTGGAGCCCACGTTTTTGTTTTTGTTTTGTTTTGTTTTTTTCCTTCAGTCAATGTGCAGTCACTGTCCTGCTGATCAGACAAAGTGTGTGCTCGGTGCCACCATCTTCACATAATATCTTATCGCGGTGCTCAAATCAGTTTCTCCCTCTATGCTTCATATTATGAGACAATAATTATTGTCTATACAACTTCAGTAATATCATATCCTTGTAGGGCGGTGGGGAAATTGTTAGTTGGCTTGTCTTTTGGTTTGGGGGTTTTGGGTTTTTGTTTGGTTGGTTGGTTGGTTTTTTTGTTGTTGTTATTTTTGTTTTGTGTTGTTTTGGGGTTGTTTTTTGTGTTTTTGTGGTTTTTGTTTCGTTTTGGGGTTTTGGGGGGTTTTTTCTTTTTGTTTTGTTTTTTGTTTTTGTTTTGTTTTGTTTTTTGAGCAAATTTCTTTGTGTAGCTCAGGCTGGCTTCAAACTCAGAGATTCACCTGCTGCTGTCTCCCAAGTGCTGAGATTAATGTGTGCCACTGCACCCTAATGTTACCTAGCCCAGTCTTTCACTCATTGAGAAAGTTAAAAGTCATTTACAGCTAGCCATCATGTTTTTGTCTTGATTATTTTAGTAAGAAAAAAATCTTTCTTAAGAAGCAGCACATTTTGTTTTTAGAATCTATTATTACAGTAGGGATGTATTTTCATGAGACTGAGCCAAATCTTTTTCTTCTAAAATAAGTTGCCTCTGTCTTCTATATAATAGCCTTTCAGATATTCGAATGCACAATCCTATTTCACATTATTAGTTCCCTCTCAAAGAAAGTGCCATTTGTCATCATAAAAATATTAAATGGTATGTTCTCTTCCATTCTCAGGCACTACTATTTGCTGTAAAATCATTAAAGTTGTTTATTCCTAAAATACTATGGAGAGATTGATTTAAAATCACAGTTAATCTGGCAGGTTTACCAAGTGCCTACCATGTGCCAGTATCTGGTAGGTCAGTCGCTGAGCCTGGATGAAACAAGAACATATAATAAAGCAGTTAGTTACAGATGCTGTCAGCTTTCTCATTGTTTTAACTTTGATGTTAGCATTGCACTGCCTGCAGTTTTGCTTATTTACATTTTCCTTGTGAAATTTTGTCTGCCAGTTATCTTCAGTCTCTGATCTCTTGAGGTATTTTCCTTATAATTAGTAACAAAATAGAACTTGAACTTAAAACTGAAAGGTCTATCTTCTATATGCTTGAAATATTATTGTTCTGTTCGCTTTAGCAGAAAATTTACATAAATGATTACCAGAATTTTTATTTTGCTTCCATCTTAACTTTCTTTACTATTTATACACCTTTATTGTCTTTTCCTGGCTCTGTTGTTGCTTAGCTCCAGATACTATTTGCCCTCTTTTATCCTTTATTATTCTTGGAAGTTTTGCCTTTTGTTGTTTTCCTCCCAGATAGCGAACCTCATAGTAAAATATAGTCACTATTTTGTTTTCAATAATTTATTTTTATTCAGTATTATATAAAAAGGAACACTGAATCCCCCTACAAACATCCTCATTTCCTCCATGCCCACCTGTACCAATCACATGATACCCTTAGAATACTTTTACTTTTCCCATGCTTCCTTTGACTCCTTAACCTTGAAAGATGTTTTACTAAATACATTAAATTTTCTAGGTTTATTAAATGTTCTTTTACGGTAAATTTCCATACCTTAAGTTCATATTTAACAAAGAAGTATAATTCCCAAGTTTATTCAATCATTATTCATTTCAGTTTAGCTGTGTATTTTCAGAAATGAATATGTATGAATAGATGGATAGGTATTAACTCCTGAACTCTATTCTAGCTTCTTCTACCTGAGGCCTCTCTTCTACTTCACTTTTTCATTTAGTGGTACTTTTCCAGAATATTACTTAATGGTTTGTTATCTGAATATTTGTATTTTCACAAATGTTTTTGCATCCCAACTGGCCAGTGTAGCATCTAGTGTTACGTACCTTTTGTCAGAGATATGGTAATATTTATTTACTGTTTTTTATTTTAGGGTATTACAGAAAACAAGTTTACAGCCAAAGGATTTTCCCTTGTTAGTAAAGCATTCTTTTTATTTAAATACTTCAAAATTGTCCTTGAAATTACCAAAATTTTATCAGATCATATTTAGGTGTGTTTTTCAGTTCTACCTGGACTTTATAAGCCTTTTCAATTTCTATGCCCATTATTTTCAAAACAAATTAAATCTTTCTACTTTTGTTCCCCTCTGTCTATTCCCTTTTCCCATAATAAGATTCCTTTCGTCTCTGTGTCAGCATCCTGTTCTGTTCTCTCTGTGTGTTCTTTCTTCCATGGTTTCTTTCCTTGTATACATTGACAGAATGCCTATGGCTAGTGTAATCCTGAGACTCACCATTTGGGGCCACATTTGAAGCAGGCTTTATTAAATATAAAATAGCGACCAAAAGATGGACTTTGGTCAGGATCATTTCCTCTAATTTCCAGGTTGAGAAATGTGCTACAGGAGTTTATAAAGAGAAACCTATAGTCCACTATACTTTCCCATGAGGCTTTGTTATATTCCAAGAACAATTCCAAACATTTCAGAAAGCTATGTGGTTCTTGGGCAGGTGGGGCTTACAGGTTTATTTTGGGCATTACATTCCTCCCCTTGAGTTGCATATCCAGAAAAAATCCTTGTCCCTGTGATGAGTATTTCTTTTGGGTTGAATAACTTTCAGCTTAATGATATAGCCATTGCCTTATTTTGTCGCCTATGCCAGGGAATTTCCTTTTAATTTAGCATTTCACCCTCTTGGGATGGAAAAGGACAAGATTTCTCTTCTGTAACTACTTCCAGCTGACATTGATGTGTTGTGTTGCCAGGGCCCAGGAAGGCTGAAAGGCTAGTCAAAGGCTGGGCAATGGGCATTTCACAAAAGCATCTGATTAGGTGATCCAGCTGAAGAGACAGGGAGCAATCACATCAGCTGTCATCAAGTCCAGAGCTCAGCAGTTTTCAGGTGATCCCTGGTTGGGGTCTGTCAGCCAAGTGAAAATATGAGACACATATAGATGAGGAGATAAATATAAATTTCCTCGTAATTGGAAAGAGAAGGAATCAGTCCTAAGACCAGGTAAAATCACATCCGCAGGAACCAATTGGTGGGGAACCTTAATGGCTGTGTTTATCTGGAATCCATCTGACCTGTGCAGGTGGATCCAAGTCTTATGGTTTCTTTGCGTCCCTGAAGTTTATATGAATTTTTAGTTTATAAACAGAGATATATTGGTATTACCATGGTGTTGAAATCCACATTGTAGAAAAACATTTAACGGGTGTCTGAAAGAAAGCAGGAATAGACTCACGCCTTTGAGTCTTAGCAAAAACTATAGTTTTAGTTCAAAAAGCATAAACATTTTTTTCTGTCCAGAAATCCTGTTACATAGATTAGACAGAGATATTTTAGCCTCCATGAAATGTATCTATAAGTCTATATTTAGAAGAAAACTCAAAATAATGAGCTTATGACTGAGAAATAATCAGTCAGTGCTCCATCAAGTCTTGAAACTCTGAAATCTAAGTGCAATATCAGCATAGAAGGGGAAAGAAATATGAAACATTCTTTATTTAGGTATATCTTAAATTATTTTGAGGTCATCAGAATTTATATAGGTATTCATATCCTCAAACTTTTATATATTTCAGAACAAAATTTTGATTTAATCATTTACCAGAGACATGAGACATGAATAGTTATTATTGAGAGCAGCCATTGTAAAATGTTTCTTTTTAATATTTATTTTATTATAATTTATTCACATTACATCCCGATTATAACCCCCTCCCTCTTATCTTCTTGTTCCCACCATCCCTCCTTCTTCCGTGCTATTCCCCTCCACTAGACCTCTGACAGGTGGAGTCCTCCTCCCCCACCTTCTGACCACAGCCTGTCAGGTCTCATCCTGCGTAGCCTGCATCCCCCTCCCCTGCTTTCCCACAGGGCCTCTCTGCCAAGGGCCAGTAATCAAATCTCAGGCACCAAAGTTCCTGTCAGAAGCAGTCCCCCGCTCTCCCCTCATTCCCCACGTGGAAAATGAGCTGTCCACTGGCTACATCAGAACAGGGGCTCTAGGTGCTCTGCTTGCAGTGTCCTTGGTTGGTGCATCAGTTTGTGCAGGTCCTCCCTGGGTCCAGATCTCCGGGCCTTAATAGTTAAAATATGTTTCTTTAATGGGAAGTTATACCTAAACCTGTTTATATTTTAATATGAAGCCTGTGATCCAGGCAAATCTGTTGTAGTAAATATAAAAATATCCTAAAATGCTTACTATTAAAACCTATAATTATTATGGCAGTATTTTCCAACCTGCTATTAATCAATAATGGGCACAGACTTGTTATATTTTAGAATAAGCCTTATTTAACTGGCGCTAGACAGATATTAACCCCTAAACTACCTTCCATTTTCTCCCAGCCCCCATCCCAAGCCATCTGCTTTAATCAATTCTGTCTGGGCTATTTCCCATCCATAATCCCAAAATACTCGCTTATGTTGTTCATCTGGGCCACTTCTTTCCTGGCCCGCTTGGCTCTTTCCTGTTCCTTTGCGAATCTGCTCCCTCCTCTTCCTCTGGTACCTTTATCCTACCTGAGATCCTTCTTCCCCAAAAGTTCTCAAACTTAGGCCACGCCTCCTCACTCTGCTCTGTCCAGGTGTATAGGCATGTATTCAGCCAATCAGGGATAACTTAGAGGCAAGGATTACAAACATCATTTTGGGTTAAGTGAATGTCTGCTCATTAAAGACAGCAAGCAGACCTCAGGGGAGGAAATAATTAGCAATCAAATAGAAAGCACCAGACCATGCTGTTACACAATTACACAAACCTGCTTGCCCTCTTTTAATAAGAGACATAGTAGGTTTAACTAACTAGTGAATTGACTAATGAACTAACACAATGGTTGATTACACTATAGTAAGGAGCTAGTTGCCTGTTATTCCCTAGCTGACAAGCTACAATTAGCTTAGCCATCAATGTGAGCAGAGACCTGAGAATGATACATTATAATCTAAATATATAGGTATGTATGTATCAATTAAAATGGCAGAGACTGGTCCACAGTCCATTACTTAGACAGTTATCCCAGGATCCTGTGGTCTCCATGGCATCAGGAATAGGGGCATCAGTCTTTGGCCATCAGGCCCAGAAGATGAGAGGCTTTTCTGTGAAGGAGAAACATGGGAGAGACTGAGCTTACTTTTTCTAGGCAAAGGAGGGCAGTCAATTCTCCCATGTCCTGCCTGTCCACAGTTGAGGCCAGGCCCTAGCAGTGAGCAAGGCAAGAGAGCACTCTTGTCCAGTGGTTAGGGTTATTTTAATCCAGGTGGAGCCATTGTAGCTCTGTCCATAATCTTCTTGGAGACCTTGCGGAGAGGGGGCAGGAGGTGGGGGGCGGGTGTCACTGCTAGGATCTGAGAGTCTCTGTCATAAGTTTAAATATTTTAAATTCAGCAGATTTCTGAAAGGTTTGCCAAGCATATCTGAGTTAAACAATCCTTGTCTGGTTTTAGTTACTTGTATTTAGTATGAATACAAATATAAATTTGAACATATTAAGTAATTTGATCATGTATAAAGTGGCTATTAACTTGCATTTCCTAATTATCTTTAACAGTTCATAATAATTTAGTAGATTTCATAAGCAAGGTCTTTATGTTCCATCCCTGTTAGGTTTAGCCATAAAATAACTATTTTATTTTTTGGTTTTTTATATTTTATTAATTTATTCATATTATGTCTCAATAGTTATCCCATCCCTTGTATCCTCCCATTCCTCCCTCCCTCCCATTTTTCCCTTACTCCCCTCCCCTATGTCTGTGACTGAGGGGGACTTCCTCCCCCTGTATATGCTCATAGGGTATCAAGAAAATAACTATTTTAAATTGAAGCACTTTTAGTATAACATTTTTGATCCATAAACACAGTTCAAAAGAAACTGAGAATTTTCCTGATCCTTATATGGTGTATCATTATAGAGATAAGTTTTCCGTATGACTCAGTTTACAAAAATATATCTGTTGGCAACCAGGCATCTCCACTGTCTGCCCCAGGGACCCAGCAACAGCAGGATATGTCATCACTAGCTGCCAATGTGCAAAATACTCCCACTGTCGTCACAAGTCACATGTCCTGCACATGTGCTACATCCCTTATAAAAGGCCAGGCCCTCCTCTCTTCACTCTCTTTTTCCCTCCACCCTCGCCCAGAGGCAGCCTCCGTATAGTCCCTCACATGGTGTGACTTTATGGTGTCCACCGCTTAGATCATAACGGTATCTATAGCTTAAAATCTCTTAACTGTGTTTTTGTTATATCAAAACAAAGTAGTGTAAGAGTGAATACATAGAACATAATCATAATTTTCAGAAGGTAAAAGGCAATTCAGAAGGCAATTTAATGTGTCTCTAAAATCAATACCAAGTGGGTTATTTTTATGTTACAAAGTTGGGCTCTTCCCATGATATGTTCTTATACATGCATGCATGGAAGTGCTTCTTCACTATCTCATTAAACAAGCAGTGTTTTAAATCTTATCTTTTATAAACCTGGATTTTGAGACAGGACAGAAATTATATAAACCATGTGGTTGCCCTTAGTCAAAATGACAGTGAAGCTGTATGACTTTCTGTCCTCTTTAACCCAAACAAAGATGGCTGCCCACACATGGCTGTTTTTATTCAGGATGGCTGTGAAACAGTGATTCCATCTTCTTCAACCCACAGCCAAGATGGTAACCAACCAGGTGCTGTTTATATCTCAGAACAGAATCGTGCTATATGGATTAAGATTATCTAAGCACGGACTTTTAATTATCGACCTTGAGTTACAAGTTTTAAGTTAACCTTTTGTTATAGATATTACAGATTTTTTAATCATACCCAATATTATAAACCAATAATTCCTTTAGTTTCTGACTCCAGACATAGACTTTAAAAGTATATCTGGGTCTGAGAAAAGGGTGAACCATAACCCAATTACAGAACCAGCAATAATGTAGAACAGCTTTAAAGTAAAACAACTTTTATTATTATCCATACCCAAATGACATTTGAATCCCTATTATATTATATCCAGTGGCCAGAAAGCCCAGAGGTAAATTCTGAGTCTAGGAGACTGGCAGCTGGAGAAAGAAACAGCATTTACTCACATATGCAAGACCAGTCAGAAACGAGCATGCAGTGGCCACATGAATTCATACACACAAAATAGACTGCAAAACTTACAGGCATGAAGTCAAAATAGATTCATCCGTACGTTGGAGTTGCAGCTGTATAGAGATGCTGTTGGGGCCAGCATAGATCCCACAGCTCAGTCTCACCACCAGCTACACCTGGGCAGGAGGCAGAGCATCATGGGCAGCACCTGCCTTACATGAGCCTGCCTTTGGGCTTCCATATACATAAAAAGACCAGATATAAGACAAGACACAAAACCACAATGAAACGATGACATTTAACAATTCCCTCTTGTACAACCCAGATGCTAGGAACCCATCAAAAGCAGGACCATTCCAAATCTTTTCTGGCTCCCCAAATCCATGTTGGGCCTATCCACAGCCTCAGCTTTGGCTCCTAATTCTCATAGAATACCTATTTTCCCTAGTCTTTAGAATTCTGTTGGCCGCAAGGTGTCAGGCCTCTCTGAACACAAACCGGGTCCCCAGGAATACAAACTCAACTAACAATAACCAGTGGGCTATTGGACACTTCTCTGTGCTCTAGACAAAGGATTGGCGGGGAGCACTCTGTATCCAAAC
This sequence comes from Acomys minous, assembly GCF_964271855.1. Taxonomy (NCBI): domain Eukaryota; kingdom Metazoa; phylum Chordata; class Mammalia; order Rodentia; family Muridae; genus Acomys; species Acomys minous. The sequence goes on along the minus strand of NC_140489.1, from coordinate 38,772,890 downwards.
ACTCTTTGTCCCCAGATAGGGTACCCCAGAATCCAGAAACCAACAGGAAGCTAGCTAAAAAATGATTGCTGTTTTTCTCCGAGTGTGGCGGAGTCCTCAGTGTAGAAAGCATTTCCTAGGGACCTTGGCGTCACCTGGGTCAGCCATCTCAAAGTGCACAACCCCTGAGGAGGTCACCTCTAACATCCCAGAGTGAAGAGCAAATTTGGAGTGGAGTTATTTCACTTGGGCCTCCATATATTAATCCTGATATTCGCATCACAAAATCAATTCCACCATTTTGGGCCAAATTTGAAGCAAGCTTTATTAAATACTAGATATTTAATACTGACCAAGAAATGGACATTGGTCAGGACCAATCCCTGGAGTTCCCCAGTCGAGAATGGCCTCTAGCCATATATTGCAGTGGTTTATAAGAACAAACCTATGGGCCATCATACTTTCCCGTGAGGCGTTGTTATTTTCCAAGAACTATAATTTCAAGCACTCCAAGAAGTTACTTGGTTCTTGGGAAGGTTAATTTTGGACATTTACAGTAGTTCTACCGGTTAATCTTTTAAGTCACAAACTAAGTCTTTAACAAAGAGTGTTCTAATCATCATCTCTAAATTTAAAACTTTAAAAATCATGTTTTGTTTGTGCAATTGTTGTTTTGGAAAATCACACTGTATTGCCAATACTCGCTCAAAATTCACTATATAGCTCAGGGTGGTCCAGATGTCTCAATGGTCCCATTTTAGCCTCTCTAGTGTGAGATTATAGGCATATGCCGTTAATCTGGTTATTTCATTTGGGGTTTTGTCAGCTTGGTTTGGGAGGATTTTTGCTTTTTTATACGGTGCTTTGCCTTGGACATAAGAGGCAATTGCCCTACTACTGAACTGTACTTCCCAGCCATGTTGTTTTAGAATAGCTTTTTATTGTTGTAATGGAATATCAATTCATGTTTTTTGTATTGTCACCATTATTTTTATTTCCGCTGACACTGTCTAGTCTCCCAGTCTCCTCTGTCTTACCCACCTGCTACCTATTTTGTGACTTATTATATTTGGTATTACTGTCCTTGGTATTTTCTTTTGCCTTCTAAGGGTCCTCTTTACACTCATGACTCAAGAAATTTCTAGAGCAATTTAGAACTGATAGACATGGAGTTGATAGGAGAAAAGAGGATCACGAGTGATAAAGCACAGAAACCTGAACACTTGCACTGGCACCAGTGGCAAGCTGCACCAGTCATCCGTATTGAAAGACTTCGGTGCTTCCTGGACTATTTAGCTATAAAGGATGGGTGTCCCCAGCCTTCTGAGATAGGAAAGTCTTAACATTTTAAGTAGATACCTGGGTAGATTTTAAATTAATACATTTTGTTCCTGGACTTGAGGCCCCAGCTAGCCTCACGTGCTTAGAACCAGAGTGTATGAAAAGTGAATGGCAGAAAGGACTGAGGTCATTGTCCTCGTTTTACAGATAAAGTGAATTAGGAACACACATACACAATTTTTCAGTTTATCTGAGTAATGAGGAATAGAGATAAAAGTGGAATCTAGACTATAAGGTACTCAGGCCTTCAGTTAATGGCTCTAATTTCAGTTGTCTGGTACATACAGTCTTATATAAAATGTAAAGTAGCTCTTTTGGAATGTTTTCATGTAACATGGTACTCCAAAAGAACAGCAGATACATACCAGTAATTTAAGAGAAATTACTGAGTGGAAAGTGGGCAAATCAAAATGAATAGTTAGATTTATTCTTTAAAGGGTAAGAAATTGTCATACAAATTTAATTAAAATATAGTTGTTCATGAAATTTAAATGCTATTCCTTTAAATTTATGTCTTTTCCAGAAAAGAGAAACTTCTAGTGTATAATTGGAAAATTAGTGTGCTTAATACAACAGTTCCTATAGTGGCAATAGTGAGAAAATGTTTCCCATGTTTTAAGTACAATTTTTCCCTTCATCAGTATTTGGAGACTGGAGTGGAAGATGGACAGGATTCTCACTCTAGGTCAGAGTACCTGAGCACAATCCTCCTGCCTCAGCCTCCCATGTGCTGGGATTACAAGCATAAGCCGCCACACTTAACCCTTCCATATTTGTCATATCAGATAAGAGTTATGCACTGACATGAGCAAGGACAGCTTTCACTTGAAGGTATACTATGAAGAATGATGTGTCTTTCACAGTGTGAATACTATCATCACTTCAACATGACCTTGACTATCTCCCTGTGTCTGTCAGTCTTAGTACCCTCTCCTGTCCTGCCTACCTAACACCATTTTGAAATTAACTCATAGGTGTAGAACTATTTTGTTCTTCTAAAACATGATCATTGCTGTCATTAATTTTATGTCTCAAGTTTCGGTTGATTATAGGGAATTATGACTTTTTAAATATTTATATATTTTACATGTATGAGTGCTCTATCTGCATGTACACCTGCATGCCAGAAGAGGGCATCAAAATGGTTGTGAGCCACCATGTGCTTGCTGGTAATCAAACTCAGGACCTGGAAGAGCAAACAGTGCTCTTAACTGCTGAGCCGCAGGAATTATATCTTAATAACAGGTCAAATTATGTTTTGCAGTTTTACTATCTGATTTTTGAAAAAGTTAATATATGTTGGTTTCTGTTTAACAAACTAAGAAAATCGGGTTTTTTCTACTATAATCTCTATTATTTTAATGGCATTTACCTCTTATTATTTAAATCAACATCTTAATCTTAAAAAGGAACTCAGTTTTTACCTGTTAAAAGTTAGAAATTCAAGGATAAGTCAGCTGGCACAGCAGATAAGGGCACCTGCCACCAAGCCTGACAAACCACATTGTATCTTCAAAACTTTCATGGTGGAAAGAGCCAACTAACTTGCAAGTTATTCTTTAACCTTCATGTGTGGCCCATGTCACATGCTTATATACACACTCACGCACACACACATACACACACACACACACAAATAGAAAGAAAAATGTTGTTGTTGTTGTTGTTGTTGTTGTTGTTGTTGTTGTTGTTGTTGAGTCAACTGGGTATGGTAGTTAATGCCTGTAGTTTCAGTACTGGTGGTAGAGAGTTCAGGGTTGATCCAGGCTACATAGTGAGTACAAGAGCAGTTAGGGATACATAAGCAGACACAAAGTAAACTTTTAAAAAGTCTGGTGAAAGAACTATGAAGCAGATAAAATACAGGAAAATATTGACATTTGTTAAACTTAAGATGAAAATGTTTTATAATTTAAAATGTCTCCTAAAGGATAGTAAATTCATGGCTTGTAAACAAGTCCACATGTTTAGTCTAATCAGAATATTAGTTTCCATCAGATTTTAGGATTCAGAATCATACTGGTTCATTTCCCAGAGCTATACTAAAAAATCCATACCTATAGTTTTTCATAGTCACCCCCAGACAAACCTTTACTCTGTTTTTATGGTTTTACACAAGATCCAATCTCATGAGATTCTTCTTTTTATTATGGATCATATGTCTTTCAGAAATTAAACCCATATAGTTATCTCCTTGGGCAGGGGTGGAACAAACACTTAATGAACTTCTAGAAACCGTAGTTCCAACAAAAGCTGCCACTTACTCCTCTGTCTCACTTTAACACTGCTTTGCCTCTCTGGATATCTCTTTCTTTTTCTATAAAAGTGCATAATGCCAATTCAGTCTAATAGGCAACTAAATGAAGCTATAACTTCTCTAGCTGTTGCCATACCTGCATCTATTAAGCCATCATCTTTGATCACCCAAAGTGTGTGCTACAGCAAGTAATCAGAGATGGGAAACAGGAAGATGGGCAAGAACAGGACCCAGATGGTGGGCCCAGCTGTGATGCTAGACAAGATAACGTTTCCAAACTGAGATGATGCAACTGTTTTTTTAATCTACTAGCTACAAAGTAAAAAATAAGCATTTTTAAAGTAAGAATTTGGGATAAAATCTCGTGTAATTTACTTCTGCAAACAAATTTTTCATGTGGACAATTGGTGATTAGGTGATTACACAGGATTTTTTGTTTTTGTTTTTTTAAACAAAATGTGAAAAAGGTTTCCAGAATAATATGAAAGAAATAAGAGGGAAATCAATATAACCATCAGCTAGCCAAGACTGCCCACCTACAAAGAGTAGTCCCATGATCATATAATCATATGGCTTTGTTTCAAAACACTTTTCAAAATCCTGTACAGTTATAAATGTTATAAATGTTATAAATGTTATAACATGTTATAGCATGTTATAAATGACATAAGATTGGTAAAATTAACAAATGTTTTCTTGTATCAGCACCAAATTGTGCTTTGTTGATATTAACCTGAACTACATTCTACACAGTGCTGTTATTTCTACTACATAACAGAAGAATTTGCTGTCCTTTCCCCTAAATGAAAATGATAAAGACTCATGAGATCTATTTAAAATACTTAGTTCAACACAATCCTTCTTTTATGCTTTCCCAAACAGTTTAACTTTAAAATCCATCTTACAGTGGGTTTTTGTTTGTTTGGTTTGGTTTGGTTTTACTGTGGATTCTGACATCAGGAAACACATGAGTACTTTTGTACATCTACCTGAATAACTGAAAATGGCTCCTATAGAGGCACTTTGCAAGTTTTTATTTTCATCCATCTTCCTTGAGAGGCTGCTTCTGAGATCCAGAACAATCCCAGTGATTCAAGAAGGAAAATTATTTGCCTCACCATTTGGACCTTTCATGTGTATTCTACGAATGCATTTAAATCTCAACCTAAGACTGCCTCCAAACTTAAAAAGAAGAATAAGGAGAAAGAGAAGAAGAGGAGGAGGAGGAAGAGGAGGAGGAGGAGGAGGAGGAGAAGAAGAGAAGAAATAATTCCTGGCATCCTAAAATTGTGCTTTGCCAAAGTTAAGGATAAATGACAACTAACCTTTCCTAGATATATAGAAGTTCTGGTTACTATTCGTAGTGTTTTTATACATTCAACATGGTAACAGGTCTATTATCCTTACTTTACAGACGGAAATCTGAGGCAAAAGAGGTTTAGCAACTTGTCTAAGGTTTAACATTTAGCAAGTAGCAGCAGCACCATGATTTAAGCTCAGGCAGTCTCAATCCATCTGGCATCACTATCATTTCTGCCCCCTCCCTCATCAAGTAGTTCGTTTAGATGACTGGATAGCTTTACACACATGGGAGATTTAGGAAACACATTCAGTAAGTACAAGATAATTATAGTCAACAATTTTTTACTCAAATGACTCTAAGCAAAGAAGGAAGTTTGTGGAGGTTATAGCATTATCTGATGGAACTTGGGAGAAAAAAACACAGTGTAGTCTATAGAAGGACTAAGCCAAACCTAGAAAATCAGAAGCCAAGTTGACCTTCTTTTTAGATGCCTCTGCCAGGTCATCATGAAAGACAAACAGAAGGTAAACACTGCCTTCTTCCACAAGTAATAGGTTCTCAGGAAAGTGAGCTAAACATAAAGTGCCTCTTCTCCGTAGATCTTGGATAGGTACCATGAAGGACTGGTATACTTCCTTGCCTTCTTTGCTAAAAGGAGTATGCGCCTCCTCAATCTCCAGTGTTCATCCTGTCCCTTAACTCTTGCACAATAGATCATACTTTTTTTCTATCCTTTCTTTTTCCAAGTGAGCTTCTATTGGCTCTGTATAGTCCTTGGGCTTCCCCCTGCCACTTCCTATTTGATAGACTCCATGTTTTTAAGCTTGAGGGAGCCTCCAACATCGTCTTATTAACCTCGTCACTTCCGCCTAGTCCTTCGCTCTAACCAGGCCTTGGTCCATCTGATCTGGTAACACCACAGGCTTAGTAGCTCCTCCAAGGCTCTCGCCAGCACAGTTCCTTTTACTTATGAAGCCCTTTCCCATTCCTTTCTGCCTGTCAGAATCCAGCCCATTTTTCAAGGCTCCAAGTTACTCTTTAAAGATTCTTTGTTCATTTGTCGTTTGTTTGTTTTTTGAGACAGGATCTCACTGTGCAGCCTGAGTTGGCCTCAGACTTGCAGTGACCCTCCTGCTTCAGTTTCCTGAACACTAGTGTAACAAGGCTGAACCACATCGTCTGACTTTCTCTAAAGGGCCTTATTGTGATTTAGTGAACGCCTAGGGTGACTAACTACATTTATGTACCCAGGAATTCTAAGAGCATGGGATATTTGTGGGCAAACCGAAATACATAAGACATCCCACAGCACCCCATTTGTCTCCTCTCTATACTTAGTTATTTGAACAAGAGGCCCTGTGAAAAGCCAGTAGCCACTACTTCAGCATTTCACAAAGTCCTTTTTCCTTACACTCTTAATTGTACAGACCCATTTGATTTCCACTTCACACAGACCACATTATTATGCTCATGATAATGTAAACTCAGAGGATTCATAAAGTAGTTTTCACTTAGCACTGTATATTTCCTTTGTGCGTTAACATGTTTGTCTTTATTATTGCAGCCCAGATGACTTACTCAATGCCTTGAATGAGGGTATCAGCCGTGCTGATGTCATCATCACATCAGGAGGTGTATCCATGGGGGAAAAGGTATGGAAAAATAGAACTCATGAGATTTAGTCACTTTATGTTTTTGCCTTTGGTCCACTATTGGTTTGGTAGGTTTTTGATTCCTGCTTCTATAATAGAACATTCTGACCCAAAGCAACGTAGAGAAGAAAATAATGTATTGGCTTACACCTGCAGGTCCATCATTCGGGGCAGTGAGGAGGGCACACTGCTTGCAGGCTCACGTTTAGCTGGCCTCCTTATCTAGCCAGGACCACCTATCAGGAGAATAGTACCACCTTGTGCATAGGACCTCCTATATCAGTTGATAATTAAGAGCCTCCCTCACAGAAATGCCCACAGACCAGCCTGATAAAGACAACTGAGACTCCTCTTCAGGTAATCCTAGGCTGAGTCAAGTTGACAGTTAACACTAAGTAGAAAGCCAGTAGTGTAAAGGCTTCAGAAAGTGCTGATCTTTCTAAAAAGATGCCATGAAATTAGTCAGGGTGCTTACATAAGGAGCAGCCTGGAAATACCAAAGGTTGCAGAACACTTTTTGCTCTTTCCTTGGAGACATTTGTTTTCATTTACTTTTACTTTAGGACTTCCTTTATATGTTACATTTATGCATAAGATAAAGATCCATCTTTCTTCAACTCGAACACGACCTCACAGAGGCAACCATCTCATGCACCATATATTCTCAACCTCACCAAAATTCCCCAGCCTCCCCTCCAAACAAGAAGAGCCAAAGGATGGGGTTCCTTTTGCCTTCTTCATGGAACTCATAAATTATAATTGCATTGAAAAATATGTACATATATATAATTTTATATGTCTAAGTATTTTGTACACAGTATATATCATAATCCTATATAAATCTCAGATCGAGCATTGAGTATCACTAAGTTTGTATGTCTTAATAAAATGTTAGCTTATGCTTATTGGACCCCATTGAATAATGCTATTAAAGTTAAAATATTCCTTGCTATAACATGCTTTATCTCAAAAATATTTTAGAGATGTTTTGCCAGTCTATCCCTTCCTAAAACTTCCTAAAGTTTCTTATATCTCATAGTAATGACTTATAAATTGAAAAAATTATAGTAATACTATTATCATAACATTTTCATAAAAATTCATATTTTCTTTGTTTTGAGGCAAGGTTTCATGTAGCCCAGGCTGCCTTATACTTGTTGCATAGCTAAGGAAAACCTTGAATTTCTGGTCCTCCTGCTTCTAGTTCTAGAGTGAAATACACATGTGCTACCGTGCCTGGTTTTAAATTTCAAATTTTGTAGGAGAAAAGAATATATATAATATATACATGTGTTACACACACACAGACACATATACACACATGTGTGTGCATGTGTGTGTGTGAATGAATGATCTTGGACCCTGCCCACTTCAGCCATGAAGTGGCTGAAACTTACTACCTGATCCTGGTCTATGAATTTTGTTGTCTCTGAGAACAAATTCAGCAACGTCAACAGAAAACACTTACATTTCCATTCCCAACTTTGGTTTAGTCTAAAACCTTTTGAGAACAGAATTTTTGCTTCCAAAAACCATAGAAGAAAAGGAATGTCAACCTAACACTATTATTTCAAATTATATATAGAAGGAAAGGGTTAATAGCTCTACCTCAAGATCCAGCTGTACCACTCCTGAACATATACTCACTAGATGCTCTACCATACCACAAGGGCATTTGCTCAACTATGTTCATAGTAGCTTTATTCATAATAGACAGAATCTAGAAACAACGTAGATGTTCCTCAACCAAAGAATGAATATAGAAACTGGTAAAATTACACAGTGGAATAATGCTCAGACATTAAAAACAAGAAAATCATGAAATGTATGTAACTATAAAAGATAGTCCTGAGTGAGGTAACCCCAACCCAGAAAGACACACATGTTATATATTCACTTATAAATGGATTTTAGACATATAGTACAGGGTAAACATGCTACAATTCACAGACCCAAAGAAGGTAAAAAGCAAGGAGGACCCATGGGAGGATGCTTAAATCTCAATCAGAAGGGGAAATAGAATGGATATCGGAAGAAGTGGAAGAGAGGAGACATGGTGGGAGAGGGAGTGTGGGGAGAAACGAGGGTGGAGCCAGGGCAAGAAGACAGAGAAGGTCTGCAGAGAGAAGAGAAGCCATTTCTGGAGACCTAAGACAGGGTAGGCTTCTGAGAGGCTATGGGAGTGACTCTAGCTGAGACATCTAGTAGCAGAGGTTATAGAGACTGAAGAGGACTACACAGAACTCCTAGTGAAAGGAGGGGAACACCAACCCACCCACAAAAACTTTAGACCCAAAATTCACCCTGCCTACAAGATGTGCAGGTGCAAAGATAGAGCAGGGATTGAGGAAATGTCCAACCTATGCCTGGCCCAACCTGAGACCCTCCCAATGGGACAGAACCAACCCCTGAGACTATTGACAGTACTCTGCCATGCTTTCAGGCAAGAACCTAGCAAAACTATCCTATGTGAGGCTCCCCCGACATAGGATACAAAACAAATGTTGAAACTCATAGCCAGACTCTGGGAAAAGCATAGCGAGTCTTACAGAAAAGTAGAGGGAAGGATAGAAGGACCTGGAGGGGACAGGAGCTCCACAGGAAGACCAACAAAGCCAACTAACCAGGGTCCAGAGGGGCTTTGTGGAGACTGAAGTACCAACCAAGGACCATGCATGGACTGTACCTAGCCCCCCCCCACAGATGTAGCTGATGGGCAGCTCAGGTCCCATGTGGGTCCCCTAGGAAGGGGAGCAGGGACTGTCTCTGACCTGTACTCTGTGGCCTGCTATTTGAGCGCATCCCCTTGTCAGAGCTGCCTCACCATGTCAGAAAGGAAGAGGATGCACTCAGTCATGATGTGAATTGATGTGCTGGGGGGTATGTGGGTAGGGAGACTCCACTTTGGGGGGCAGTAGGGGAGGATGATAAGGAGAAGAGGGAGGAGCCTACAATTGAGATATAAAATGAATACATAAATAAACTTTTAAAATGCATATCTTAAATGTAAGTCTGCAAAAGTTTATGTCTATAAAATGAAAGATAAAATGTATAAAATATTAGTAGAAATACTATTCTTAGACAAAAGCTAAAAATCACACTGAATACCTGTCAATTACAAAACAAATGAATCAATACATTAAAGCAATTGAAGACTGTAACAGAATATGATCAAAGAATTGCCACATGAAAGAAAATGGATGTATTTTCCAAATGTCTTGTTAGGAGAAAACAAAAGGGAAATACTATAAACTCACAGAGAATTGATAAACATCTAAGTTTTAATACTTTGAGTTTATATTGCTTCCCTCATTGTTGAAGTTTAAATAGAAGTTTCCTGTGTGTGGGTGACGTATAAATTCAATTAAGTTTTTATGCCTAATAATTGAATATGTCACACACAAAAGAAAAGAAAAAAACAAGTGGAAAGGGGCCAATGAGATGACTCAACATGTAAGAATGCTTCCAAGCCTAATGTCCCAGTTTGAGCCTCAGAACACACACAATGGAAGAATAGAGCCAATTCAAAGCCAACTGGGCTGCATATAGATAACAAGACCTTTTCTCAAAAAAAAAAAAAATCACAAATCCCCAGGGTGTTGTTGGGGCAGGAGGTATGAGAAAAAAGATCAAGAAGCCAAGCCTAAAAGAGTAACTGAGAAGCTGATGAAATAACCTTTTTTTTTTTCCATAATTCTTAAGAACCTAAGGTTTAGCTGGGCATGGTGGTGCACACTTTTAACCCAGCATTTGGGAAGTTTGAGGCCAGTCTAGTCTATATTTCAAGCTCTGTAAAAGCCAGGGCTGCATGGTGAGACTCTGGGGAGAGAGGTGGGGGGGGGAGGGGGGAGAGGAGGGGAGGGGAGGCAGAGGGACCGAGGGGGAGAAAGAGAAAGAGAGAATTCAGTTTTCCACTGAGAAGGGTGTCTAGAAAATATCTCAAGGTTTCAGTTTAAACTCTTGAATTAGGGCAGCACTCTTTGTCAGGACAAAAAGTCAGGCTTTAGAGGAACTGAAATCCAGTATAAAACTATTTCAGTCCCTGGATAAGCAGAATAATTTGAAATTATCTCAACTGGTCGCTAAAAAAGAACAAATCTAATAGCTCTTTTCTGTAGAAATGTAGCATTATCCAGAGCTTTCTACCAAAATGACTTAAAATTGAGAGAAGAAATTCTTATGAAATTGTCCTAGAAGTGACACTGATATTTATATTTCTCACATAAATCTCTTAAAGCTGTTACATATTTGAGGAAAATAACAAAAAATGAGAACTTTATAAATTGAAATCCATAAGAGTTTAGAAAAACAATAGAAAATTTGGAAGAGGATGAAACAAATATGATAAAGCATCTTACCATATATAAATAAAGTTCAAAAGGAGAAAATGAGCAAAAGCCATATTTTAGAGATATTGGTAGAGGTATGTCTGTCCACGTGGGTTTGCATGTGCATGTGTTTGCGTTTGTGCACACACTTGCACTCTTATCTTGTTTATTTGTTTGTTTGCTTGCTTGCTTGTTTTTTGGATAAGGTATCTCACTGAACTGAACTTACCAGTTTAACTAGATTCACTGACCAGGAAGGATCTGCCTGTCCCTGCATTCTCAGAGCTAGAATTAGAAGTATCTGCCACTGAGCCTGGCTGGCTGGGTGGGTGCTGGAAATACAAAGTCAGTTCCTCGGGATTGCACAGCATCTCCCCAGCCCTTACAAAGAGTTCTCAAAACTGTAAAAAACAAATCAGAGCTTCCCAGGAGCTGTGTTAATCCAAAGTAGCATAACTGCAAAGAAACCACACATGGAAAACCAGTGAAAAACAGTAGCAATGAGCAATCCTATCAGGGCCCTTTACCTCAAAAGAAGAAATATAACTAACAGAAATTGTCTAAACATAAATGAGAGGACCCAGAAAACAATAAAAATAGTATTTCCAAGGTTAAAAAAATGCACTGCCAAAAAAACAAAAACAAACAAAAAATGCACTGACAAAATACAACTTATATCCAGAAAAAAATATTCCTTTGAAAGTGCACATAAGGGAGAGAGATGCCTAGTCTAGTCAGTGTAAAAAACTGACTGAAGAGACAGGATTGCTAAAGAATGATAGAAAATACAAGACTAGGGACTGACTTTCACAGGATCTCTGGTGCCCCATATTTGGCCATGTCCCTTTGTTGGGGAGGCCCAATGGCACTCGGAGGAAGGATAGCGGACTACCAAGAAAAGACTTGATACCCTAGCACCATATTGAGGGGGAGGAGGTCCCCCACAGCCACAGTCATAGAGAAGGGGGATTAGGATGAAAGTGGGAGGGAGGGAGGAATGGGAGGATGCATGGGATGGGATAGAAAATGAGATGTAATATGAATTATTTTTAATTTTCAATAAAAATGTGTTATTATTATAAAAAAGAAAGAAAATACAAGACTTTTCGATACGATGTTTACTAATAACAAATCAAAGTTTTGTCCTAAAAACCAATATATTGAAGTATTAGAAAGTGAGTTGGAGCAGCAGAGCCGGGTGGATATGTGTGAATTCAAGGCCAGCATGATCTACAGAGCAAGTTCTAGGACAGCCAGGGCTACATAGAGAAACCTCATCTCAAAAAACAAAAAAACCCAACCTGTTTCCCCCCAAGAAAAAAGGAGGGAAGATGGAAAGAGAGTTGCTGTGACATGTCTCAAAGGATCTTGCTCCTGAAGAGATGGTATGAGGGCATTGCTGGAGCTTGCTTGACCTACCAGCAGCTGACTCAGCCTCGCACAGAAATCATTAGTTGTGCATAGTTTGTCAGGGGTGGGCTCGTGAATCCATCCCCACTCTGTGATAAGCTGTAGATTGGCTTGATCTTAAGGGTTCAGGTCTTATGCAGGCTACCACAACAGCTGTGAGTTCATGAGTGCATCAATCCTGTCATGTGCAGAAGATACTGCATCACTTCTTTCTTTCCTGACTCTGACTCTTTAAAATTATCTACCCCCATTTCTGCAATAGCCCGTAGACCTAGGAAAAGGGTGTGATGCAGGTAGTCCATCTGTTGCTGAGCATTCCATTTACACATCTTTTCTGAACTTTGACCAGTTTTGAGTTTCTGTGTAACCAAGGTTCACTGAATAAAGAAATTTCTCTAATGAGGCCTGATAGTTGCACTAATCTATGAAATATGAAGTTAGAGGACAGTTTAATACAAAGTTCATTTAGTAGAATGATAATAGTAGGTTCACTGTAAGCTCCCCAACCATGGGTTGTCGACCAGACTTACAGTACCAAGAATGTGCTCCTCACGTGGGGCATAGCTTAAATCTTTCTAATCAGAGAGCAGTTTGTTACCCCGTAACAGCTGTACCACGATTGTAACCACTGTGTATCTCGCCACACAAAGTGTACCTTTTTAAGACTTCTTTGTTATTAATAGCCTTTCATGGTCACAAAATTTTATCCCAGAGACAGAAAACATCAAGTAAAACATTACTGTGGTTATTCTAGTTATTATCTGGCTTCCTCTACGAGACTTTACTTTTCTTTGTGCTTATTTTTTTTTTTTAAGACCAAGTGTTACTATCTAGCCCAGGCTGACCTTGAACTTGTGATTCTCTTACCTCCTCCTCCGAAATGCTGGGATTACAGGTATTATGGCACCGCCTCTGGCTCTATAATATATTTCCTAGAAAAGCACGGAAATTGTCTCTTTTATTTGGGTTCTATCTCCCTGAGCCTCAAATGATACTCCACATATGTACATAAGCCACCCCAAAATAATTATTAAATGAGTGATTGAATGAATGAGGGATGAATAGTTGAGTTAAGCATAAAATAGCAAAGATGTTGTTATCTATCATAAATCCATTTTATTTTCATTACTATGTTAAAAGTCTGATACTAAATGTTTGAAAATAAAGTAACTGTTTTTAATATTTGCAGGACTATCTCAAGCAGGTGCTGGACATTGATCTTCATGCTCAGATCCATTTTGGCAGGGTTTTTATGAAGCCAGGGTATGAAAATAATTTTTATAATATATTAGGTTATTTTGGATTGCTTTAACTAGTCAAGTTTTAAATGTTTGGTTTTTACATTTTTGTTATGGGTTACTTACTTTAATAAATAAAGTATCTTAGTACTAGAATCCTTTTCATTTGTGCAGTTCCAGTTTGAAGATTTCATTTTATGAATCGATGATTTTGGTAAAAGCAAAACAAAGACATTTTCTAACTTTGTTTCCTTTTTAATTAGCATGCTTCGTGTCTTTCCCTCTCTTTCTTCCTACACCTTCATTCTTTCTTAAAATAGTTTAGCATGAAAATTCTCAAATATATAGAAAAGTAGAGAAACAATGAACCCAAACATCTGTCCATTACTTAAGCCAGCAACTGCCAGCATGTGGTCGTTATTTGCTTCACCAGTTCTCTAACTTCTTTGGGGGAGGGGACTAGATTGTTATAAAGCTCATTCTAGGCAGCATGTCATTTTGATAAATCATAAGAACAGGAATTAGTGTATTGTCTTACATTAATGTAATATTGTCTTATCTAACAAAATAAATAATTTTCATATTATGTAATGTCAAGAGAAAATGCTTTTTTAAATAATTGTTCTAATTTGGGATTCAAGTAAAGTCCATTGATTGGTCCTAGTGATTAAATATCCATTAAATATTTATTTCTCCTTGAAATAAAAACCTTTTGTTATTAGATTTGGGATCCAGGGGTGGCAGTGGTGGTGGTTATCTTGGTGTTTTTTAGTTTGGGTTTTTGTTTTTGTCATTGACTTGTTAGAGAAACTATCTCACTTTTCCTGTCTAGTAGATAGAAGGATTGACGCCTTGGGCTGTAGTGAACGTGTTTCTCTATCTGTAAAGACTTAGATTCAGACTCAGTTGCTTTTTCCTTCACAAAAATACTTCTATCCCAGAAGAAAGTAAAATAGCCATACAGGAAGATTTTTCACATTTCCTTAAACTAATAATACTCAAGAAAGAACTCATGAGAAAAGATCCTATCATCGTAAATCCTCAAAGAATGACCTGCTGTAGTAAAAATGAAACACATAGGTCTTCAGGAAATAAAGCTGCCATCCCTGATCCTGGTACTCAGTAAACCTCGGAGGACCTGTTCAGACCCCAAGTGTTTTGGCACATGCCCATGATGTCATGGAAAACAGTAATGATGCTTTAACTCAGGATTATACTCTGAGAGGGGCTCATAAGTACCATAAGAAAGAGGAGTGTGGGAGCTTAACTTGTTGTAAGTCAAATACCAGCATGCTCTCCTAATGTCTCCAAGGTTTTCTAGCACTGGTTTCAGTTCTAGGACAAGGACCAGGCTTTACTCTCATGATTTAGCCTCATTTAGCACAAAGCTAAGATTATCCCTAAAGGAGCTAGAATAATGGTTCAGCCATTAAGGATACAAGCTGTTCTTCCAAACAACCTGGGTTCAGTTCCCGATACCTGCATGGTAATTCACAACCATCTGTAACTCCAGTTCCAGGAGAATCCAACATCCTCTTCTGGCCTTTGCAGACACACGGCGTGCACATGATGCGCAAACATATATGCAAGCAAAACACTCATATGCATAAAGTAAAAAAATTTTTTAAAAATTATTAACCCTGTGGTGTTTTCCTCAACTTCATAGGATTCTTGGCTGTCTCTATGTGGTTATTGAATGCGCCCCCAATATATCTACTGGCGGAAAAACTTTTTGTTATTGAAACTATGGGATTTGGACCATTCTATTAAGAATAGCATTTTGGGCCATGTGGTGATAGCACACACCTTTAATCCCAGTGCTTGGGAGACGGAGGCAGATGGATCTCAAAGTTTGAGGCCAGCGTGGGTCTAGAGTGAATTCCAGGTCAGCCAGGGCAACACAAAGAAACCTTGTCTCCAAAAACCACAAAATAAAATTAAAAAAATAAAATTAAAATAACATTTTTGGCTAGCAAGGTGGCTCAGTAGGTAAAAGCACTTGCCAGCAAGCCTGATGATGACCAGGGTCCAATCAGCAGAACCTGTATGGTGGAAGGGAAGAGAAGGAACTGAGTCCTCCAGTTGTCCTTAACGTCCACACGCATGCCATCTGTACAAACACAGGCACAACGTGACTAAATGTGCATATGGTGTGTGCTATTGAGGTATACTGAGCTTTTACCCTGTCCTTCTGGATAGCTGTGGTTTGATTCGGGCGCAGAAGACATCTCAAAAGCATGTCAGTGTACTTCTCACATGTAGATCTGGTTTTTTTCCCTTTGTGGGAATGGAAGCTGATGTGACTTGTTTTCAGCTGTGCAGAGTTACTCTCATGATATCTGTGATGTTAAACACAGCTGGTAGTCATGGTTTCTGTCGTCCTTTGTTCATTGTTTACCACTCTCATCTTAAAAAGTGCTTCAGTTATTCATGCTTTTTCTTCTCCCCTAAAATACATTCACTTTGAGACCTCGGTCAGTACAAAAATGCTGTTAATTCTGATTTCAGAATGAGCAGTATGTGTTGAATTCTAAGAAAACGACTTTCCGGAGCTAACACACTTCCAGCAACAAGATACTCGTGATAGTAATGCCAGAATATGGCATTTTCTGTTGTAAATATGATCTTTCTTTTTAACTGAGTTCCTTCGGAGAAATTACCTCTTTAGAGTATAAAAGAAAATTTAAGTAAGTGCCCTTATACTTGATACCATCCATGAGCTACTTTGCTACTACAGAGTAACTTAGAAATTTAAGTGGTCTTCCTTTAACTGGCCAGAATCGTATACTTACTTACCTAAATGTAAGAAGAACTTATAAGTAATTTGTTCTACTTGCTGGTGAAACAAAAAGAAACAGAAAATCAAATAAGTTATCTTTGTCCTTTCCACATACAGCATATTCCAAATATAATTGTGGTGTTTGATTTTAAAGATGAAGATACTCCAGCAACTGGGGAGATGGCTCAGTCAGTGAAGTGCTTGCCGCATAAGCATGGCGGCCTGGGTTGAGATTCCCAGCACCACATCAAATGATGGTGGGAAGCAGAGACAGGGGATGTCTGGGGTTTGTTCACCTTGCTGACAGCTAGTCTAGCTGTTCGGTTATTGGAAGCCTGCCTCAAAAGCTAGATGGAGAACATAGAAGAAGACATTTACCATGAACCTCTGGCCTACACATGTGCGTGTGCACACATCTTAAATATATAAATGAAAAGATACTTAGTAAAGCATTAACCAGATCTGCCACGGGTCATTTATAGCAAGTATAGATGTTCTTTTTGTCAAACAATAATAACCATTGCTAAGTTGCCTACAAAGCAAAGAATCAGGGAGGAAAAAGAAAAAAACGAGGTCCTAAGGTCCAAGTACTAACTCTAATATAGACTATCCCAAGCTGACTTTATCTAACACAAACCTTAAAGTTAAAATGACCTTGGTTCAATGTCTTTAATTTTACAAAATGTTAGAGACAAATTTTTAATATCTCTGAGTTTCAGTTTTCTCATCTACCACATACTATACTATGGCAAATGTCATCTTTTGCTGTTTCTGTGAGACTCAAATGAAATAATTAGTGTGATAGATAAATATTTGTAGATAATAATAACTGATCCTGTCATGATTGATGACATCACTCTACAAAGAACACAGGTGAGAAGCACAGGAACATAGCAGCTTGAAGTTACACTTTATAAAATAACCCAGCATCATTCTTATGATTGGAATCTGACATCACTGTATTATAACAGATAATGTAGCTATAAGTCATCCAAAATGTTACTGTTGCTATACTGTAGTAAACAGTAATGAGTGAGTGGGCTGGTTTTGTTTGGTTGGTTGGTTTTAGTTTTTCAAGACAGGGTTTCTCTGTGTAGCCTTGGCTATCTTGGAACTCACTTTGTAGACCAGGCTGCTCTCAAACTCAGAGATCTGCCTGCCTCTGCCACCAGGCTGCCGAGATTAAAGGTGTGCACTACCACTGCCCAGCTAGGTGATCTGTTTTTTAAGATCAACCCAAGAAGCCAGTAAGATGGGTCAGCAGATGAAGGCCCTTGCTGCCAAGCTTCATGACCCAGCTTTGATCCCCAGAACCCGTATGAGCAAAGGAGAGAATGGACTCCCATAGTCCTCTATATCTGAGTTGTCACACACACACACACACACACACACACACACACACACACACAGTAAATAAGTTTAAAAAATTAAAAATCAACATGTAAAAGATTGCCCCAAAGAAACATAATTTAGTGCATTAAAAAAAATTTGCATCTTTGGAAGTTTTAATGTTCCCTCAGAAGTTTGTATCACTCGGGTTTGTTTCATACATAAGTTTTATAGCTGAAATTCTACATGGCAATAGAAAATAGAAAAAAAAATCACTGTGTATCAACTGCCTACTATATACCACATACCCCTCTTATATTTCCCAAAGAAGCTTATGTCAGAACTTGAGAAGATTACTTTAGCTTTGTTCTAGCCATGGAATTTTATTTATCTATAATTCAAAAGTATCTTGTTAAGGTGGAAGATTTTTATATGGATATTGCTAAGTGTTATTTTTAAGACTGAAGAGATGCCATTGTGGTTAAGAGCACTGGCTGCTCCTGCAGGGACTCGGGTTCAGTTGCCAGCACCTACATGGTCCCTCACAGCCATCTGTAGCTTCAGTTCCAGGGGACCCACTGCACTCCTCTGACTCCTCAGACACTGCATGCACATGGTGCACATGCACACATGCCATAAAGCACTCGTACACTGAAGGTAAAAATAAATCTTTAAAAAATAATTAAGTTCAGAGATATTCACCTTGAACAAAAACACTTAGAAACACTTTAACAGGTAATATTCTGATAGTAAGAGGACTGTGTTAAATCTCCAACAAAAAATATCATAAACACTGAGTAGAAGGATGGGACATTTGGAAACATCAGAATTTAGAGTGTGTTACTATGGCTCTGACAAGAAGAAAAGATGTAAGGTACAGAAAACTGGGAAGTTTGGGTACTTGAAACAGATGGTGCTAGAGCCGTTGATTTGAGAGTAGGGATGTTAAAGGCAAGTCAGCAGAAGAGGCTTTTATGTGGTAAGTGAACCACTGAACAAGACAAGTGGAGCACTCAAGTCATCTCTTTTATTACTTAGCAATCACAAATAAGTGCACTCTTTTTGTTTCTAGCTTGCCAACAACATTTGCAACTTTGGATATTGATGGTGTAAGAAAAATTATTTTTGCACTACCAGGTAAGAATCTTAAAATTCTCCTTTTTCTAGAAAAATGACCAAAATTCTTTTGGATTCTCAGGTGACCAGCCTGTGATCAGCATCACTTACTTTATAATCTGAACAGTCTCCATAGCTGACAAATTGCTTACCTTCTCTGGGGCTGGTTCTTCACCTCTACAATGGGACCAATATCTAGTCAAACCAGAATATTCTTTCAGAACACAGTCCTTACCTAAGATGATAAGCAAGTATAAGTGGGAGGTCTAATGACATCTCACAGCTAGAAGTACTGTCAAACATAAAAACTCTAGATCACATACCACAGCTGGGATGGTGCTGCCTACCTGTAATTCTAGCACTCAGGTGGCTGCAGCAGGCAGGTCCTGAGATGGAGCCAGCTGGGGCTACATGGCAAGACCTTGTCTTAACGTAAACAAACACAACAGTGCTTCTGGTCTTGTAAGATTTGGGGTAGTTAAGGCCTGGGGGAAGGAACACTGAGTTACTGATCCTGTACATCTCAGCCAGAGTTCATACAACACCAGCCTGACATCAGCATCACCACCTGAGTCCCATGCAGAAACTCATGTTCAGACTGTAGCAAAACTAAGGTGGTCCAGTTTCCAAGAATTTGTTAATTTAAATTTTATTACTTTCAACCCTGTATCTTAAGTCTTTATGAATCCTGATGAATTTTAAAGTGATTTAGAACTATATGTATCTACTTGTTGGGTATTTTTGGGGGGGGGGGTGGGAGGGTAAGGTTTTGTTAGGTTTTTGTTTTATTTCACTTTTAATAGTACCCTTTATTTATGCCTGTAATTCCACCTCTGAGGAGGCTGAGGCAAGAGGATCACCATAGGTTCAAAGACTGCATAGTAAATTCCAAGCCAGCCTTGGCTCTAAAAAGTAAGGCCTGTTCTTTAAAATAAAACCCTATGATACTTGTGCTCAAGTTCTCATTTTGCCAACACTATTTCCTTCAGAAAAGTAACTACTTTTCCTTTCAGACTCACAAACCTCATTGTTTTCAGAGATGTATTTGCACTTTATATTCAGTAAATCTCAAAATAGAATTATTTTTTTTAAAAAAAAGAAGCAGGCAGAAAAACTTTAAGTCAACATTTTAAACCCTATCCATAACCATAAAAATAGACTTGTGTTATAAAGAAAGTATTAAGATGATATTAAAGTAAAGCAACCTCAATATGCATCTGTGGCATACGAGTAAACCTACAGCCTTTAATATTGCCTCTGATGATCTGAAAACTAATATATGGCTCTGTAACACATAGAAACCCTGTCTTGAAAAAGAAAGGAAGGAAGGAAGGAAGAAAGAAAGAAAAAAAGAAAGAAAGACAAATGAGCTGCTCTTGTAGCTTCGTTTTATCTACTAAAAGAGACTACTTTCTCCATAGGTCTGATTTACCATACAAATTAAACGATCTATGATGCTAGAGCAAAGATTATTATTGTGGGCATCCATTTTTGATGAAATATAAATGTTCCATAGAAACTACAATATTAAAAGCCCTTTTCAAATCATTGATTTTATTTGAGCCTGAATGAACCAAAAGATGACAGCAACAATCCACACACAGAAAAAGTGTTCCACTTAAAAGAATTTTGTATCTCTAGAGTGAATTTCTACTTTATTGAAGGACATGTACATAAAAATCTTCACCAATCTTAACAAGTTATAGCCAATGTAATAGTTTCACATATTATAAGTTTTTAACTTTTTTCAGTTATGAGTTCAGTATAAAAACATGGAAATTTGGCTCACAAAATGGCTCAGTGCATTAAAACTGCACTCAAGTGCACTCAAGAATGCACTCGGTGCATTAAGACCTGCAACCAAGCTTGATAACCAAGTCCAATCCCTGGACACACATGGTAGAGAGAGAACCAGCTCCCACAATTTGTCTTGTGATCCCTCACATTGTGTGGTAAGGTACACCAATACACACACACACACTCTCCCCTATCTCAAATAAATAAATATAAAATAAAAATTAAACTTTTATAAAAACTAAGAAAATATAGGTAAAAATAATGTTATTAATTATAACTACCTCAGAAGCAATCACAATTTACTAATTATTAGTCCTTCCTATTATTTTTCTTCTATATAAAAATTCATTTTTTAAAAAGTTTAGCTGGTAAGATGGATCAGCAGATAAAGGTACATGCTGCCAACTCTGACAACCTAATTTCTTTTTATTATTATTATTTATTAATTCCTTCATATCTCAATTGTTATTCCAACCCTTCTATCCTCCCATTCCTCCCTCCCTCCCACTTCCCCTTATTTCCCTCCCCTATGACTGTGACTGAGGGGACCTCCTCCCCTGAATATGCTCATAGGGTATCAAGTCTCTTCTTGGTAACCTGCTATCCTTCCCCTGAGTGCCACCAGGCCTCTCCATCCAGGGGACCTGGTCAAATATGGGGCACCAGAGTTCATGTGAAAGTCAGTCCCCACTCTCTACTCAACTGTGGAGAATGTCCTGTCCATTGGCTAGATCTGGGTAGGGGTTTGATGTTTACTGCACGTATTTTCCTTGGTCTGACAACCTAATTTCAAACTCCAGGACCCACATGGTGGAGAGAGAGAATCACCTCCTGCAGCTTGTCCTCTTACCTCCACATGCACATCAGGACATGCATGCACATGTGTATTCACACACAGGCACACACACACACACACACACTAAATAAATGTAATTTTAATTATAGAACTGAAGTACTACAGCAATTTTATTATTATTTGGTAATGTATTTTGAAGTAATGGGAAAGTCACTAATGCTCACGGAGAATCGCTGTCAAGCTGGAGAGATGCTCAGCGGTTAACAGCACTTGCTGCTTTTGCAAATGACCTTAGTTTGATTCCCAGCATCCACACTGAGCACCTCAAACCGACTCTTAGGATCCAGCAGTCTCTTCTGACTTCTGAAGGCACTTGCAAACACATGTAACATACACACATGCATATATACGCATATATGCATGCATATACACATAAATTTAAAAAAACAAAGGAATATCCACTGTCACATGGAGTATAGTGGTGCAGGCCTATAATCCAAACACTAGGAAAGCTGACGTAGATCACAAGTTCAAGGACAGGTTTGGCTCTTTGATAAAAAGCTATCAAGGTCAGGAGGATTTTGCTGTTCTATAAACCTCATTTGTCTATGGAAGTTATTAGTATCGCTTATTACTGTCTACAGTTTTTTAAAGTTCACCGCAACAATCCTAACATAAATAGTTTTAATTTTCCAACTCAAAGATGTCTACTAATTTATTACATTAAAATATAAAGCCCTGGTCTACAGAGATGGCTCAGCAGTTAAGAGCCCTTGCTGCTCTCCCAAAGAGCCTGAATTCAATTCCTAGCACCCATTCAGGGGATCCAGTGCCCTCTTATGACCTCCTTTGGTATTTACAAGCGCACGGCACGCACATAAATTTAAATTTTAAAAAGACAAATGATTTTTTTAAATACAAGATCTAACTGTTTGTTATCTGTCTGCAAGACTCACCCTTTAATTGAAAGGATACACCAAGATTTAAGGTGAAAGAATATGAGACAAAGAGACATCAAGCCAAAATCAGACAAAGAGATAAAGGAAATCAGTATGTGTGAATAAAGAGAACAATCCATAACAAGACATGATGAAATTATAAACAGATATACACCAAAGACTGATGCACAGTTTCATAAAACACTCCTTGGCATAAAGAGACAAAAGGATCTACATATAATAATAGTGGCTTCAATACCCAACTCTCATCAATAGACAGGTCATCCAGACAAAACTCAGAACAGAAACTTTAAAAGCAAACTGTACCACAGAGCAAAGGAAAGTAGCAGACACCTATAGAATACCCAATCCAATGGCAGAGTACATGTTCTTCTCAGCTCTACAAGGAATGTTTTCCAAAATAGTATACATACTAAGTCATAATGACATCTTAACAAATTTAAACATTAAAATCACTTATTCCTTCATCTAATAGAATAAAACTGAAATAAAAAGATTAAACTATACAGACTCAAGGAAACTGGACAGTATATTCCTGACTGATCAATGGATTGTTAAAGAAATGCAGTCTTAAAATCAAGTGAAATTGAAAACATAACTTTCTAGACCTTTAGAATACAACAAGGGCACTTCTAAGGAAAACGTTTATAGGTTAACAGAAAGAGACAGAGACAGACCGGCCCCAACCCCTAGGAATAAGCCTAGCTAGGACAATGAAAGACTTCCACAGTGAAAACTTTGGAACACTGAAGAAAGAAATTGAAGACACTAAAAGGTGGAAAGACATCCCATGTTCATTGATTGGCAAATTGAGAAAATGTCCATGTTACTGAAAATGATCTATACAGTAAATGCACTTTTCATCAGAATTCCAATGACATTCTTCACAGAATGTGGGGAGGGGAGTCCTAAAAATTTAAATATCAGTAGAAACCCCAAGCACTCAAACAACCCTGAGCCAACAGAGCAGCATTGGAGATATGATATGATATGATGGGATATGATATCTGATTTCACACTATAATGCAGAGCCGTAGTAAATAAGAACAGATACCCAGGGCTAAGAAGATGACTTAACAGTTGAAGCACTTGTAACATAGTCAAGACCAGAGTTCAGATTCCCCAAACCCAGTAATTTGCAGGTAGATATTGCAACTCACTTGTAATCCAGCCTCATAGGCAGACAAGATCACAAAGGCATGCTGGCAATTGAGACTACCCATAGGCTTTGGTTAAGAACCCTATGGAAAAATTTCCCAAAGAAAATTCCTGGTAACAACCTCATGCCTACACACACACACACACACACGCCCCTAAATATACTTGTGCTCCCACAAACATACAAGCATACATTCATACGCATATCAGATATATATGTATATATACATATATATATGCCCAGATATATAGACCAATAAAATAGCATTGAGTACTCAGGAAGAAGCCCATATAGCTACAGCCTACCTATTTAGTTTTTTATATTTAATTATGTGTATGCAAGTGTGTCTGTGCGTGGGTACAAGCATTGTGAGTACAAGCGTCCACAGAGACCAGAGGCATCTGATCTGGAGCTGGAGTTACAGGATATTGTGAGCTGTCTGACATGGGTGCTAAGAACCAAATGTGGGTCCTTTAGAAAAGAAGTATATGCTCCCGGCCACGGTATGTCTCTTCAGTCCCAATAGTCAACTGAATTTTGACAAAAGATGCCAAAAATATATGTTGGAGAACAAAGGGCTTCTTCATCAAATGGTTCTGGATAATCGGGTAGCTACATATAGAATGAAACTAGATCCCTGCACAAAATTCAGTACAGAACAGATCTAATAACTTAATGGGAAACCTATAGCTTTGAAACTGCTATGGGAAACAGTTCAAGAGATGTATTCATGGACAATGACTTTGTGAATAGGACTGCAATAACACAGGAAATAATAACAAGAATTGACATATGGGATTGTATGAAATTAGAGGGCAAAAGACACAGCAAAAGAAGCAACCAAAGTAGCAGGGGATTGATATCCAGGATATGCAAATAACTCAAAAAAATGCCAAAATAATTCAGTCAGTAAATTGGCAAATGAATTATGCAGGCAATTCTGAAACAACGTTAAAAGAGGAAAAAATGTTCAACCACTCTAGCCATCAGAGAAATGCAAAAATCAATGTGGAGATTCTAAAAGACAGAGAGAAAAACTAAAAAATAGAAATTCCAAATAAACCAGAATCTAAGTCATCATGAGACAGATACCATCACAGCCACATTCACTATAACAGCCACAGTTATGGTGGCCAAGCGATGGACTCAGTCCTGAAGTCTATCAGCAGATGGGTGGGAGGAGAAAATGTGACACATACACACAATGTATGGACTCAGTCCTGAAGTCTATCAGCAGATGGGTGGGAGGAGAAAATGTGACACATACACACAATGTATGGACTCTGTCCTGAAGTCCATCAGCAGATGGGTGGGGAGAGAAAATGTGACACATGCTCAAGATGTATGGACTCTGTCCTAAAGTCCATCAGCAGATGAGTGGGGAGAGAAAATGTGACATATGTACACAATGGAATGTTATTTGAACACAAAAAATGAAATTACTTCAAATTTAGAAAAACCAATAAAGTTAGTATCACTATGATAAGTAAAATAAGCCAGATTCTGAGAGACAAAATGTTATATATTTTCTCTGTATACAGAATCTAGATTTTGTTTCTTTTGGTTTTTCAAGACAGGGTTTCTCTGTGTCTCTTGGCTGTCCTCGACTCACTCTGTAGACCAGGATGGCCTCAAACTCACAGTGACCTGCCTGTGTCTGCCTCCTGAGTGCTCAGATTAAAGGCATGCGCCACCACGTCCAGCTCAGAATCTAGATTTAAAAAATAAAAGACATTAAAGAAGAAGAGATGCCATTTTTCAAGTGTAAGGGAAACAGCAGGAATGGGGAGGGAGAGGAGAGAGCAGTGAGGGGAAGAAGATAATCAAACATACATGCAGATAGGAAAATGTCATGACCCACCTACTCTTTACAGTGTAAACATGCTGATAAAGGATAGAAATCTCATCTTAGCTCCCGGTACAGGAGAATGAAGACGTGGCTTTATCTAGGAATTTGATAGACTGGCCCTTGTCTTTTACTTTAAGGACAAATTAGCAGCACTTGAGGAAAGGGAACCTAAAGTAACCTGGCCTATTCCCCACTTACCAGTACAACACACATCATCACATACAAGTGTGTAAAAGAATTAAACAAGATTGGGATCTTAGAATTAGAATGGACCTGATGAATCATGTTATCCTTGCTGAAGAGAAAAATGAAGTTCTGTAGATGAGTTTAGTTAGATTCACAAGGGTTAGTTGTGTACAACTGTAATCCAAGCATTTTGAGGCTAGGTCTGCCTTAGCCTGAGGGTTCATGGCAAGACTATATTTTTTTTTAAAATGTTGGGGCTTATCAAGATTGCCCATCTTGAGTACAACTTGATTATTACTTAAGGATACCACACACACACACACACAAACAATCTCTTCTTTGTAGCCCTTTTCTTTTCATAGCCACCCTCGTTCCCTTTGAAGAACAAGGCACTCCTAGGTTTATTTCTACTGGAGAGGAATGATACATTCCTGAAATTCTTCAGATAACTTTAAAGAATTTGGCATTTGTCACAGTCTGATCCAGCTGTTAAGCTGCCATAGGTGCACCCCAGAATTGTTTCCTCACAGTTCTAAGGCCCAGAAATCTGGGATGCCTCATTCCTGCTCTGCAGTTGGCTGCTTCCTGAGCGCCATGCCTTCCTCTGACATGCGTACTTCTGGTGTCTCTTCTGCTTTCTATAAGGACACAGTTTACTGCCTTAGGGCCCAGTCATATGTCCTCACAGAGCCTTAATCACCATGGCCCTGTTCTGCAGATACATTAAGTGAGTTCTGGTTCATACCATACACTTACTCATCTTCAGTCTTTAGAACTGGAGTCATTTGGTGCTGTTTTTAAGTTTAGAGATGTGTCTGGATAAAGATGGTGATTATAAATAAAGTACCTTATCTACGGGTTTTTTTTATTTGTACCATATTTCTACAGGAGAAATGCTTTTAAAACAACAGATGATATATTAAAATGTTTAACTTTTTATTTAGTACTCGTTGTAAGTATATGTGCTTCACATTCAGGCAGTGCTCAGTGTCTACCACTTCACTCACAACCCTGCACGTGCACACGAGCACACAAGTAAAGGTCAGCAATGGCATGCAGTGCCAGGCTCTCAAGAAAGCAGAAGTGGTTTCTAAAGGCTGAGTATCAGACCTTTTTGTATTTCAGTGGAAGAGTAAAAGGTTCAGTTCATATCCTCTGCAGCATGTGGTTGACTGTGCCTCTATTCTTTTTGTTTTGCTGTTTTATTTTTCAAGATAGGGTTTCTCTGTGTAGCCTTGGCTGTCCTGTAACTCACTCTGTAGACCACATTGGCCTTGACCTCACAGCGATCTGCCTGCCTCTGCCTCTGCCTCCCAAGTGCTGGGCTTACAGGTGTGTGCACCACTGCCTCGCTAGTCTATCCTGTCATTCTTTTGAGAATGACTAAGAAGTAGAGTGATGATCAGTCACTTCTAGCATGTTCTGTAACACCTGAATGTACAGGCAGATAAAACTATCTGACAATGTTTTTATAAATTAATGAATGTGACATAAATAAATGGGATATAAATAACCTTTTGTTTGACTTCCAGGGAATCCTGTATCAGCTGTGGTTACCTGCAACCTCTTTGTTGTACCTGCACTGAGAAAAATGCAGGGGATCTTGGATCCTCGGCCAACCATCATCAAAGCCAGGGTAATGTTCCCTAATGGCCAGAAACCAAAATGGAAGCCTGATGGCAATCACTCACTGCCAAAAATAGATGCCTAGGATTTTAGACTTAACTCTATCATAAATGTGTTAATTTTCTCTCCTTTGTGATGGAAAGTAGAAGGGAAATTTTATTTTTATTTTCCTTCAACATAAAGAGAGATAGCTCAGAAGTCAAAAGTACTGGCTGTTCTTCCAGAAGACCTAGATTTGATTCGCAGCACCTGCGTGGCAGCTTTCACCTGTCTGTAACTCTGTCCCAGAGGATCTGACACACCCTCTGCTGGCCTCTGCTCAGGCAGTGCACACAGATAGCCTACAGACATACACAGGAAAAACACCCATACACATAAAAATCCAGAAAGTAAGGCTTCAAACTAGCAGTGGGTCATAAGAACAAACCAACAAACAGAAATCAGCTGGCACCACACACTACACCTGTGTGGAGTAAGAAATAAGAGATTGTTTTAGCAGGGAGGGTCATAGAGTCTGTCACATGAAGAGAAAAAGGCGGGTGTGCTGTTCCATATAAGACAGCTGGTAAGATAGCTTGGTGGGTAAAGGCGTTTGCTGACAAGCCTGAGACCCTGAGCTCACTCCCTGGGACTCATGTGACTTCCGGAAAGTTGTCCTCTGACCCCCACATGTATGCTGTGCCCCTTGCCTGTGCAAATGTACACATACACAGAACATTAAAATGGTTTTTGAAAATATAGACCATCAGCAGTCTTAACGTTGATATTTTTATTACTGGGGATTTGTGGATGAAAGACAATAAAAGCATCTCATTTCCCTAAAATATCATTTAAAATCAACTAGCCGGGCATAGTGTCCTGTGTGTCACAGTGTCCTGTGCTCCCCACAAAAAGAGCACACACATGCACACACACAGTAATCACAATGAGATACTACTTGGAATTATTAACAAAGTATGAAAAAAGATGGAGGGAGAAGAAGGAAGAAAGGGGGACAGGAAGGCAGGCCAGCCATAAATGAAAAAGAATTATGATCAGATCAAAAAGTCAAAGTCAAGTCCTAACAGTGAGGTTTATACAGCTAATGGATTTGTGGAGCAATGGGGAATTTATTATATTCACACTAGTTATTCTGAGGAAGCAGGACAAATCCATATTCTTTTTTTATTAATTTATTCATATTACATCTCAATTGTTATCCCATCCCTTGTTTCCTCCTGTTCCTCCCTCCCTCCCGCTTTCCCTTTACTCCCCTCCCCTATGACTGTAACTGAGGGAGACTTCCTCCTCCTGTACATGCTCATAGGGTATCAAGTCTCTTCTTGGTAGCCTGCTATCCTTCCTCTGAGTGCCACCAGGCCTCCCCATCCAGGGGACGGGGTCAAATATGGAGCACCAGAGTTCGTGTGAAAGTCAGACCCCAGTCTCCACTCAACTGTGGAGAATGTCCTGTCCATTGGCTAGATCTGGCTACGGGTTCAAAGTTTACTGCACATATTGTCCTTACTTGGGGCAGTAGTTTGAGCTGAACCCCTGGGCCCAGATCTGCCCGTCACAATGTTCTTAAAGGTTTCTAGGACCCTCTGGGTCCTTCTATTTCCCCATTCTCCCTCCCCTCTGTCCCACTTTCCTGGTAAGTGAAGACTTCCTTGGGACATGCCCCTTGGGCTAGTGTGCAGATATAAGTGAGTATATACCATTTGAGTCTTTCTGCTTCTGGGTTAACTCACTCATTATGATTATTTCTAGCTCAATCTGTTTATCCACAAATTTCAGGAATTCCTTGTTTTTAATAGCTGAGTAGTATTCCATAGTGTAAATGTACCACAGTTTCTTTATCCATTCTTCTACTGATGGACACTTAGGCTGTTTCCAGGTTCTGGCTATTATGAATAAGACCGTTATGAACATGGTTGAGCATATGTCCTTGTTGTGTGCTGGAGCATCTTCTGAGTATATTCCAAGGAGTGGAATAGCTGGGTCTTGAGGAAGCCTTATTCCCAGTTTTCTGAGATTGCGCCAGATAGATTTCCAAAGTGGTTGTACAAGTTTGCATTCCCACCAGCAATGAAGGAGTGTTCCTCTTTCTCCACATGCTCTCCAGCATGTGATATCACTTGTATTTTTGATCTTAGCCATTCTGATGTATGTAAGATGGAATCTCAGAGTTGTTTTGATTTGCATTTCCCTATATTGTTCTAAGAGACACATGCTTATCCAACACTGCAAAGCTCTTAGGAGTCCTTACGTGTTTTTCTCGTTTTAACAATCAGCATCTTTTCCTTAAAACTGGCTATAAAGCAGCCATGTAAGTTGGTCCAGAAACTTAGCACCGGAGGACAGAGAGAGAGAGAGAGAGAGAGAGAGAGAGAGAGAGAGAGAGAGAGAGAGAGAGAGATGATTGATTAAGAGAGAAGCACAAAATAATTTAGGAGCGATGGGAAACTATGCTACCAGCAAAGAAAATATAAGCAACATGAAAAGACCTATTCTATGTATATATCAGAAATAGTTCTGTAAGTGGGAAGGTGAATAATGCACATCAACATTAAATCAGAAATGAATATTGCTGGGTAGATGGGTATTGAATTTGCTTGTTAGATCTACCTCCTTCCAATATTAAAATATTGCCTCGATTTCCCATTTCATAGGTCCAGGGCCCTTAAAACCCATAACAATAGACCTTTTTTATCTGTCCTTTCCCCCATTATGAACACTGGCTTCTTAGCATACTTTCTCTTTTACCATAGCAACCAGCCCGTGGACTTCCTGTATTAAAATCAAGATGGAAATGACAACAATAGTAGAATGATCAGGATGTCAGTCTAGCCAGGCTTAGTATATTCTGTGTAGTTCAGAGAATGATCAGGTGACGAAATTAAATTTTTATCCCTCTTCATGCTGTAGTTATCATGTGATGTAAAACTGGACCCTCGCCCAGAATACCACCGGTGTATACTGACTTGGCATCACCAAGAACCACTGCCCTGGGCCCAGAGTACAGGTCAGTCCTTCACGCCCGCACACCGCAGGGATGCCTGCGCGCTTGCTCTGAAAGACAACCACAACAACAGCTGTGCCAGTCATGTCTTTTCCTTGCTGATAACGAAATGAATAGTTGTTATGTGCTTCTCTTTTTTAAAAAAAAGATTTGATGAAATAAATTATTCTTAAATATGAAACCATATTTTCTAGGTAAACATTTGAAATATAAAAATAGAATTACAGATTTTGATCCGTTAGTTCAAGCAGCCCTCTGAACATGATCGGTGGGCAGGAAAGAAGAACACGTAGCTGTGTTATCTCCTGGAGATAGCCAAGCATAATATGATCTTTTTGGATCCTACTATACTCAAGGCGTGGTAAATTTTAAGGACACTGAAAGCTGTGTTGATATCAGAGTTCTAGCTCTGAAGTGTAGCACTTTTCTAGTCATATTTTGCCCAAGGTTTGATTCAACACCACAAAAACTGTGTTGCCTACTTACAAAGATCTGTACCAGCTAACCGTGAATCCATATGTGAGTCTTGTCATCACAGAGTTCTGCTTGCAAGTTGGCCAACAGCCTAGTTGCAAGACACTGGGCAGTGTGCCTCAGAACGTTTGCATCTTGTAAGAGTTAAATAAGAGAGTTCATGAGGTGACTCGTAGTCTGTTTGGACCTAAATGTCAGCTGCTGTTATTTCTATCCTTAAGTTTTTTAAAGGCTTTATTTTTATACAAATATAAATTCACCCTGAAGTGAGGATTTCTGTGCCAATTTGTGTGATGCTATTAAACCCTATTTTAGTTTTTTTTTTTAATATCTAATATTTGTTTTTAAAATTTTGAGGAGAAGGTGAGGATGTAGGACATACATCTCACCGGGAAAAAGTACTGGGAAGATTGGTCGTCTCTCTCCCTCCCTCTTGGAGCCCTGTACTTCCGTTTGCTGGCCTCTCCACATGTACTTCTGATGCCTGTGCTGCAGTAATGAGAGTATTTCATTCCAGGTAATCAGATGAGCAGCCGTCTGATGAGCATGCGCAGCGCCAATGGATTACTGATGCTACCTCCAAAGACAGAGCAGTATGTGGAACTCCACAAGGGCGAGGTGGTGGATGTCATGGTCATTGGACGGCTATGATGGTGACCAACAGGAGAAAGCTTTGATGCATGTCCACATATCATTGACTGTATCCTGTAATATGCAACGGCACAGCTAGTTTTTCTGATCTGGATAAAAGTTGATCTGTATAGTCAACATCTTGAACTATATTTCAAATGAATTTAAATACCTTTTAAAGAAAAAAAAACACCTAAGAATAAATCTTAACAGACAACTCTATTCTGATTATATCAAAGCAAAATTTTCCTTTCTTGCAAATTGCTTTGTGTGTTCAATGCTAGGTCTGATAGCGATAGCTTTTAGTAGACAGCGGTAGGTGCCTGCAGAACTTGTGTTTTTCTCATCTTTAAATACAACTACTTATGCTCTTAATCAAGGCTGTCTGCTTATTTATACTAGTGTAGGCAACACTTGGACTTCCCTTCTTAGTATGCTTCATAACTGCTTTACAGAGAGCTTTTGCTTGTTCTTTATCATGTATCTCGTGTTTATGTGCACCGTGCCAAAAGAGGAGTGACTGCGCGGAGGCCCTGCCCTGCCGCAAGAACCATCCCTGCCGAGCACCCAGGGGCGTTCTCACCCTAGCAGCCTCATGGCACAGTACTTGCAGGCAGTAACTGGATACCTTTTATTTGAACAAACAAACTGGGGGAAAATGCTTCCTTAAGTGCTGACAGCCTTTTTAACCAACACATTTAAAATTGTACAGAACAAAACAAAATCAAAGACTGATCTTGTACAGATATTAGTGTTACCAGCATTCATGTGGAAATCAAGAGCAAAAACAAAATAATGTTAAACAACTCTGTACCATAACATTTTCTGTAATGATACTGAAACTTAATGAATAAAAAAAAATCCTTGATCATTATTTAAAAATGTATTGTGCAGCCTTGTTATTTAGAAAGAGAAGATTGGCTGGGCATGGTGGCACAAACCTGTAATCCCAGCATTCAGGAAGGCAGAGGCAGGCAGACCTCTGTGAATTGGTGGCCAGCCTGGTCTGCAAAGTGAGTCCAAGACAGCCAAGGCTACACAGATAAACCCTGTCTCAGAGGGAGAGGGAAAAGGAGAGAGGACTGTTGCTCCATTCTGACTGAAGTCTGCACAAGTGAGAATACTTAAGATGGCCTACCAAGGCTCACAGTATGAGAGATTGAAATTGAAATGTGACCTGATACAATGTTGAACTGTAGTGTTTAGAAAAAAATAGTAATAGGGTATGTTATTAAGTAGGGAACTGCCCATCTTCTGGTTTTACTGATGATAGCTAGATAAACAGTAAGCTTAGCTAGAGGGAAGATACTTTGTTAATTAGAAAAAAAATATTATTTTAGGTACCAACTTTGGGTATGTACAGTTCTTTGAAGTGAAGGGAAAAATAAGTTATGAATCAGAAAACTGCAGATGAGTGCCTGGAATTTGAAGACGTGGTTTTGTTTGTTTTGTTTTGTTTCATCAGGCAGTATCTCACTATATAGCCCTGGTTGTCCTCTGCCACCCAAGTGATGGGATTGAAGGTGTGTGCCACCACAGCTGACATTAGAAATTTTTAAAATTTTTAAAATGTTTGAAAGAAAAGAGAAACATGAAGGTTTTGTGCTGCATTTTGAAAGCATACTCTTGTGATATTTCTTTTAATTAAAAACTTGGAGATATTTTTCAAATCATGTTAACAGAAGCACATTATGTTCTGTAGTATATTCTTAGTAACTCAGACTAAGAAACAAAGTAACAGATCACAATGTCAAAGGCAAGAAAAACTTGTACTTTTAATGGCATTTTCAGGGTTAAATTTAAATGTTCTATTAAGTTTTTCTTCTGTATTTACCATTGAAGAAAAGATTAATTAAGAGAGGTTCAATGAAAACACATAGTTCTTTATATTCATTTTAAAAAATAAGCATCTACTAACTATATCTATTGGGTATAAAATATACTATACTATTACTGCTACTCCCAGAAACAAATAGAATGAAGTAGCTGTAACTGTACTCCATCAGGGAGAAACTAAACACTGTGCAAGGAACTATAGTTGTATATTTCAGGGCACGACAGAGTCTGCAACTGTGACAACTGCCACACTAGACTCGTAAAGGGTTAAAGAGCTCCAGAGTCTACCCAGAGCCCCAAGTCCTTGGAATGTATGCATATAGAGGCTCACATGTGTAGCACATATGTGCAGTGAAACATCCAGTAGCACTAACTGTATGCCATGCATTGTTCAGAGAACTTTCTGTGTATTTTCACAACACCCTTGTGGCTCCTATTATTACAGATAGAGAAACCATGGCAGAAATATGTCCATAGTCACATAGCTAGTGCAGACAAAGAACAAGGTTCAAACTTGCCACCACGGCTCCAGAGCCCACAAAACTATGGGATCAGAAGGTTGATATGAGATCTGGAGAGAAAGCAGTATCTTTAAGACTCCAGCTGTAGAGTTCTTGGATATCAAAGGTCATTTTGTGGAGGAGGATAGAGAAGTCCTGGTTAGAAGTTAGAAAACGCTCTGACTAGATACAGAGCTCATTCACATAAATGACCCAAGAGGGTGGGTCAACAATAGCACAAGGCCTCAGGGTACGGAGGAAGACTGGAGTGCAGAACATTTGTAGAAAACAGAGACGAGAGTGCAGTATCTCTCAAGGAAAGAGGTCTGACTGCCAGACACACAAGAAATAACAAGAATGAAGTCACAAGAACCTGAATGAAATTGAAAAAAAGAATGTTTATTAGCTATGAGCTGTAAGAGTAAGATTTCAATAGTGACAAGGAAAACAGAACTCATATTAAAAAATAGAAACTGAATGTAGATGCTATGATGTGAACCTGTGTGTGAGAAGACATGTTATTTCAAACTAGGGGCAGTGTGAAAGCAGGCTTTGAATAAGGCGAAACAACAGCTGTGGGCATATAAAAATTTAACAGATTTCTAAATGATTAAATACAGGCTGAGTTTAAGGACCCCAGTAGCCTAGTAAACCTGGGAGAGAAAAGATTCTCCTTTCAGAATTAGAAAGTGGGGAAGAAAAGACATCTGACACAGCTACAGGGAAGTTTAAAAGTAATTTATTGGTGAAATGTTTCTACTTTAATCTATTTAATCTATTAATCTATTCACATTAATTGACCAAAACTATTAACAAGTTAAGCATATATACCATATTCAAGTTTTCTTTGTCTTAGTATTCAAAGCTTAAATAAGACTAAATGGTTCTTTCAGATTCTTAGAGCTATACAGACGTTAACCGGATTGGGGGTGCTATGCTCTGGTTTTGTGAACCATATCACACAATGGAAAATAGAACATAAACAGGTTGTTTTCCAAGTAACTGTTGTTAAGTGATGTTGCAAGTGGACTCTTTGGATGACTTCCATTTTTTAAATTCTTGGCTAACAAACAAAACTTTGCAGCTCTACCCAATTACCAACTCGTGATCTTCAAGGAACCATACCAAGGTAAGCATCCTCCCCCTCAGAGAGAGTAGAACAGCATGACCATACAGAATCAAAGCAGACTGTTCCCAGTTATTCTACTGATGATTGTTCTAGAACTAAATATTACACTCTAAATGCTTATCTGTAAGTACCGTGCTTGACTCTCTTGAGAGAATTACATTGCTACAGATTCCACTGATAAATTAGCCTAAAACTGATAGGTTAAAAAAAATGCCCAATTATGGCCTTTTTTCTTTGTTTTCCTTTGTCTTTGTTTTTTCTGCTTGTTTTTAAAAGTCTTGCTATGTAGTCTTGGCTGGTTGGGAACTTGGTATTAGACCAGGCTGGCCTTAGGATTGCAGTAATGCTCCTGCCTCTGCTTTCTGAGCACCAGGACTGCAACTGTGTGCCACCATACCTGTCTCATACATTTAGTCTTTTATAATAATTCAGTTCATTAAGACACATCAGCTAAGTTCATACAAGATAGCAGGCTCCATGGTGGGCACCAAGGCTCTGAGGATTAATGAGACCTTCCTGGTAACCAGTAACAAAGGCAAAGAATGAGACAGGGGGAAAAAATAAGTATAGACAATGTAATGGTTTATTAAAAGAATGAGTAGAATCCTAAGTCAAGCTCTGTAGTACAGTCAAAAATGCTATGGTTGCGGGCAGCTACAAGAGAGAACATAGAGTGAGCAGATCTAGAAATTCAGACCCTTTGGAACAGGGCTCAGTACTCCAGGGTTTGGAGAATGCAGGAAGTTAGAACAAAATAAAGTCTAGGAAACAGCACAAGCCATTGCCGTTGTCAAGGTGACTCTGACAGAAACAAGGCAACAGGAAGGAGCACAAGTCCCTTCTCCCTCCTACTCATTCCCCAGCTCCCTCTAGTCCAATGCAGCCTGTTGTGGAGTCTAACAAAGCCAGCTGGGTGGAGAAAGCAATGCGCTTCTCAGAGAGCTCCAGCATAGTGCTGGACAGGGAGAGAGGGACACAGAGAGAGACAGCCTTGTTCATGTAGTGACAGATAACGAATTCTCCAAACAGATGACATTTGAGCTGAGTTCTGAGAAATGAAAATAAGCCCAATGTGAGAAGTTGCAGGGGAGGGGGTCACTTCAGACAGCAAAGGACCAAAGGAATGCAACTTCAGGAAGGAAACCCTCAGTGCAAGAGGGATGGAGGAGTATTCTGAAGTAAGCCAGACCCACACAGGGCTGACTGCCACCACAGTATGATACCCAATGCCCTCTGCCTAGAGCATTTATCACCTAGAGCACCTGAGGGTCCTGACAGTTTAAGAAAGAAAACAGTCAGTAAACACCAGCAATGCAAGGCATCATGCTACACAAAGGTTACTACACGCCAACAGTGCATTCTACCTCCTGTACCCACTCTTCTGCTAATATTTTGTCCCCTAGTTAAGGGCACCAACATGAACCCAGTATCACAGAGCTGAAACTTTAGTCATCTTCTTTCTCAGCCCCCACACAGTGAGTCACCAAATTCTGACTCTATTCACAGTTCGCAAATTAACCCCCTCCTTTTCTTTCCCTTCACCACTGCTTTAGTCAGCCTGCAGAATTGCTCTCCCCAAATCTTTCCTTTATATTGCTGTTGGAGTCACCAAACCAGACTGTAAATCTCCCTATACAGACCTCCTTACTGGAAAGTCAGTACAGCTAATGACCCCAGGGCCCGGTTAGAGCATCCAAACCAACCCACAACACTTCTCCAACTTCAGGTTTTTCTCCTCTCTGACACACTAGACTATTTTGCGAGCAGTTGCTCTTTCAAATCCTGTCACTTGATGCCTCCTGCCTTTGTCCAGAATGACT
This sequence comes from Acomys minous, assembly GCF_964271855.1. Lineage (NCBI taxonomy): Eukaryota > Metazoa > Chordata > Mammalia > Rodentia > Muridae > Acomys > Acomys minous. Next base: position 38,736,396 of record NC_140489.1, on the reverse strand, counting down.
GTTACTCTTTCAGTATTTCTTGTGGGAATTTAGAGGTGTGGCTCACTGGAAGAGCACACGGCCCTGGGTATGCTCTGCATCACAGGAAAAGAAAATAAGGAAAGCAAAATGAAATAAGCAAGCTTTAACTTAGGCATTACCTCTTCCAGGGAACATCCCTAAAGCCTCACATTGAACAGAGTGTCCCTCACCCACGGTCCCAGAGTCCTTCAGGCACCCTTCTATGGCTGCATCACACTGAGTCCGTCTGTTCACTGGCCACTTTCGATGACAAGTTCTCTTAGGGCAGACTCTGCTCGTCTGGGTAGCCCAGCATGGTGCCTTCAGTCGCAGGTACTCAGCACTGAACAGGCCAGCAGAACTGGCGTTGTACAGCTTCACCAAGGAGCCCGCGTGAAGAAAGGGCAAAGGCAGAGAACTAACAAGTCATGCATCTTTCTTTGACCAGATGCTTCCAATCCAGACTTATACAGAGCCATAACTATGTTCTGTGCATGTTAAAAGCATTCATATCTAAAAGGTAAATTTTCATACCATTAATTCATATTTTTCTCTTTACATGTTTTAACTTTATATCAGAAACCTCAGAAAAATGAATATAGTAGCAAAGGACTCCACCCAGCTGCTTCTACAGTAATGTCTTCATCAGTGAGGAAATCAGATTTATGCAAAAACATCTCCTGAACAGGAACATGGGTAAGTGGTGATCGTGAGATCTATATGCTATGTGAGGAACGGGTGGCATACTCAAGCTATGAACAAAGGAATAATTGTCCACCGGAGCCAGGCATGGCAGCACATTCCTGTAATCCCAACACTCTAGAGGAGGAGGCAACAAACAGCTCCAAGTTTGAAGCCAACCTGGACTCCACTGAAAAAATAAACCTATCCATATGAAAATGGCACTCAGCATAAAAAAGTGCAACAGAACATCTGAGGCACAAAAAAAAAAATCAGAGCACCTGTTTGGGCCTACACAGTCTTCCCCCCCCCCCCTAGAAACCACCACTTGGATGTAATCCCTGTTCCCAGAGCCTGTGCCATTACTCCTCTAGCTAGGCATGGCCCTCAGCTCTGCTTCTGGGTAAATATCCTAATGCCTTTCCTATGGAGTACCAACACACCCACACCTGGTCTCCAAAGCCAGTTATGGCTCTCCTCATAGGATCAGACACCAAGGTAGTGGCCCCTCTCTTAGCCCATGTATTCACCCAGCATCCCTCTGTGTGGTGCATCCTCACTAGCAGCAAGTGCCAAGACTTGTCCCCAGCCCACGACCAAAGCGTTAAAGTATACTGGGATGCAGAGAATCTCCCAAACACAGAGGACAAAGATGGGGGGGGGGTCGGGTGGCATATATTTACTCACTCATCCAACAGCTGCTGAGTGGCCACCTAGCATGTGTCCAGAATGCAACAACATGGAGATATGAAAGTAAAGCAATCAGGCTGGACACCAGGTCCTCGGCCTTGTGGGAATGTTACCTTTGTGAGAGCTTTGGAGTTTTGTTTTTCTTGGTTTTGCTTTGGTGGACATGGGAGGGAGTTGTTTGTTTGTTTGTTTGTTTGTTTTTAAGATCTTACTCTATAGTACAGGCTGGCCTCAAACTTACTGTGTATCCTAGGCCTGCTTTAAACTCATTGAAATGTTCCTGCCTCTGCCTTGTAAGTACTAATTACAGGTATGAGCCACCATGCAGGACTTGAAGTTTTTCCTCACAGTGGCTCAAAATGCCTTTGGGGTTTCTAAAAACAGGAATATAGGACAACTGAATGACACATTACCAACTGAGTGATAAATGTCTTTGCAAATTCTATTATTTCTTTTCCAGTCACACTATCAGGATGGCTTTTCACCTTTTAAAAAAAAAAGCCCTGAAAACTTCAGAGAGCCCCAGAACTTCCACCTGCCGCTGTCTGCGCTTCTCAGGAATGCTGGCACCGGTCATCAGGGGCTGTTCCTTCCAGTGCCCTTCTTACTTCAGCGCTATGTCAGCACATTGTGATGCAGGCGCCACAGCACAAGGCCAGACAGCCTCTCACTGAGTGCCTACCTGCCTGCCCAGTACACAGAAACACCTCTGCTAAAGAAATGTGAAAAGAAAAGCAGAAACGTGCTATTTGGAAGCAGTCCTCCTGTTCAACATCCAGGAGGTTTCCAGACATCGACTTCGGCAGCTTCTACGTAAGTTTCTGTCGGCTACACAGCCCAGACACAAGCCTGAGGAAGAGGGGAATGGACGGTCTGGTTGGCACTGGCTGTCTGTGGCTAGAGTCTTTGCATCGTCTTCTTTCCCACTGCTTTCATATGTTTGTACCATAACTACAACATCTGATGACTGGGCTCGGTTACTTAGAACCGATCGCACTGGGCCTGCGGAGATGGTTCAGTGGATACACTAGGGTAGGACCTGAGTTCAGTCTCTGGAGCCTACGTCTAAAGATGGATGTAGCAATGCCTGCTTAGAATCCTAGCGCTGGGAAGCTGAAAGTACTCGGGGCCTAGGGCTCCCTGGCCAGTAGCTCACCTGCATGGCAAATTCTGGGCCGGTGAGAGACTTTCCCCATCCCCAAAAATGTAGACATTTGAAGAACAACACTCAAAATTGTCCTCTGACCTTCACACACACACACACACACACACACACACACACACACACACACAATGTACATACTTGCATGTGAACTTGTATATAAATAAACACACACACACCCTCATTGACAGTTTAAATTTCAAATGAAAGCATGCTTTCTGGGTTGCTTTTAGATTTGAGGGGTTTTTGGTTTGTTTGTTATCACCAATCCAATTTTCTCCATTGGTGACTGGGAATAGAATAGAATAGAATAAGTTCATTAGAAGATTAATTTGAAATTATTCAAGTGGAAGAGGAGATGCAGAATACAGGGTCTGGTGTTCAAAGCTGAAAAGCTGAGGTGGGGAGCACCATCAAGAAAAGGCGAGGAGGCTACCACAGTCAGGACTCAGAGCTGCAACCAAAATGGCAAACCAGAACTGTGATGGTCCTGGCCTAACAGTATGCCTAGTGATGTGCTAAAAATGACAGGCTGAGTTTGTTGATGCACATATAGTCCCAGCTACTCACAAGGCTGGCGTGTGAGGGTCAAGAGTTCAAGGCCATCAGGTATCCTCAAGAGAGGTTTTTAATGAGTGACAGGCAAAGGCTACCATTTAAAAGCTATTATGTAACTAAATACAAGTAACAACACAATAAAAAGAAAAACCACAGGAGAATATGGGTGTCAAGTCTATAGAATTCTTTCAACTTTGCTATGTTTGAAATTTATTTTTAAATATTGGAGGGAAAAGATCACACTGGGAAGGGTGAGTAGTGTTTACAGACAACATTAAATGTGTCTGGGCATCTTCCTGTATCAGAAAACCCAACCAAAACACGTCCACCCTGGTTCCTGTGCCTTTCACACAGTTCCTCTCTGCTGTCCCATTACCACCCAAGTGGCCATACTTCCAAAGGGTCCAGATGAGTGTGTTTCCTCCTAGGAGAACAGCATCAGCACAGCACACCTGTGTTGGTCCTGTCCTTAGCCCTTCCGGGCCTTGGTCATCCTTGACAACAAGTCTCCAGATGACAAAGCTGAAGCAACTCCATCCTGGCCACTGCCAACACACACCAATCGCCCTGTGGGCTTGCTGTCCCAGTTACATGGCTGGCAGTGGTTTCTGCCCTGTGATTGGACATAGCATGGAGCCTCCCTTACTAAAGATACCCAACGATGCTGAAAGTGACACTGACGTTCTAGAGAAGTACTGATGAGCAGAGCTGCTGAAGGGATAGGTCTCCACTCCACGGGAACCGGACAACAGAAATGTGAGAGGGAAGCACTGGGTAAGAGAAAGAGCAAAGACAGGAGAGGATCTGCTAGTGACAGAGGAGCTAGAGACTGGATTTCTAGGGGATGCTGCAGTGCTGCAGACGGCCTGACCTGCAATAGTGCTCTGCTTCTTGCCTGTTTAATGCAGTGCACAGAGCATTAGGTAGGCTTAGAAAAAAGCCATAAATTTTTGAGAAAATATGAACTGTAATTCAGAAAATTCTGTTGTGTTTTGGTTGTAGTTAGGGGGTTGGGGTTTTGTTTGTTTGTTTTTGTTTTGAGACAGTTTCATGTAGCCCAAGGCTGACCTCAAACTTATGTGGTTGAGAATATTACATCCCTGATTCTTTGCCTTCCAAGAGCTGTGGTTACAGGTGTGCACTACCACACACAGTACACATGACTCCAGAAGAACAAAGTAATCTGCACATCCATGAAGCACACAGTGAAGCACACCAGTTACCGGCTCTGCTCTTCTGTTTTAATTACACATGACTTAACACGAAGATATTGAAATTACTACATATGCATTACTCAGTGATGACTGTGGCTAAACTAATATTCATGCTTATTTTTGTTTTATATTCTAGATTTCACCATTTTTAATGCCAATAAAATGATATTTTTGAACTCTCACAATTTATTTAAATAAGGTTTATTTTGTTTTAAATATGTATGTGAAATCTACAAATGCTTGGCCCACTATGATAATGCACATTTTACTGGTCACAGCTCTTAGTTCCACCTTGTCAACAGAAAGACCATGGTCACCCCCTCACTCTGGCAGGCCACGCCACAGATGATGTACCACCACCACGGAGGCACAGTTCATAGTTTGCATCTACAGTTATTAAAACTATATCCATAGATAATGAAGAAATTTTTCTAAATTAGGTTATAGTGATTGTTACAAGAATATAAATATACTAAAAGTCATTGTGTGTGTCACCTTTAAGGGAACTGGATGGGATTTCTCACTAAAGCCATTTTTAAACTGATGCAAGCAGGACATAGTGGTGTCTTTTTCAGCCCTCAGGAACCTTAGGCAGAAACCAAGTTCAGGAGATTAGCAATGTAGTGAAAGCATCACTCAAAAGTGACAACAAAGTGATCTAGAGATAAAACTATTCTGAAAACAAAACTGTCATTAGCATTTAATCTCACACAATTTAGAACTAGTCTGGAGGATTTTTTTGGTTGTCTTGTAACAAAGTCTCATTGTAGTCCAAGCTGGCCAAATATTCTTGTTCCCTCTGCATCCATCTCAGTAGTGCTAGGATTATACCACCACGCCCAACTGCAAAACAAAAATGAATAACACTTGATAAGTGCTATTAATTGGCTAAGCGGCCAGGCTTCTCTTGTAAGGTAACCCCACTTCAAGGAAACAGAACAGAGTACAGAAAATTTATGGGACTAGAACTCCGAACCCATCAATTCTTTTTAATGGAAAATCACTTTTTAGTTGTCAGTTTATCAACTATGCACCATTATGTTGGGTACATCCTACAGTGGATTACGATGCTCCTAACAGCCCTACACTGCAACTCGTAACTGCCACTTTTTAATGTTTAATGTTATAGGGACATTTTAATTTTCATGTGTAACTAAGTAAAGACCTACGTGTAAAACTAGAGGCCAAAATCTTACTGCATCTCCAGGTATTGAAGGTACAAATAGTAAATAATCAATTTAGTCATTTAATGAACCATTGATAGGGTGCACTAGTATGGGGGAAGGAGCTAAAACTGTCTTCACAGGCTATTTCTCTGTCATCTTATTAGACTCATTAAAGAAGTTGGATAATACAGGCTGCAGATAATATCAAATCTCAGTTAGCAATAAAACTAGTCAAAATTCTAGCTGGGGAAATAGTTCAGTAGTTAGTGCTCTTGTTCTGGCAGGGGACCTGGGTTTGCTGGCCAAGACTCAGGTGGTGGCTCACAATTCCAGGGAATCCAATGCCCTTTTCTGACCTATATAGGCATATAGGCATAGTGCATATAAATATGTGTAGGCAAAACATTCATATACATAAAAATCTAATCTCAATGGTATTAAAAACATAATACTAGAAATGTCTAAAAAAACATAGGTAATTATATTTACCTAAAAATACATGCAATGTGCTCCTGTGTGTGTGTGTGTGTGTGTGTGTGTGTGTGTGTGTATGTGTCTGTGTGTGTGGTTATTAAATGAAGTCATGCCACATATGATGCTCCCCCAGAAGATCCATAGGCTAACAAAAAACCACAGTACTAGATATGATAACCTTTGTGCCAGCTTTTGGTTCCAGGGAGTCCAAGATTCTCTCCTAAAATAATACAGACTATTGCTGCTGCCCTTGGTTGCCCTTCCAGAAGTTGAAGATGAGTCCTTGTTGCTGAAGACACCAAGCACTTTGGATACAGGACTCCGAAGATTAGAGCCATACCTGACCCAAAAGCCTCCCCTGAAGACTAGCTTTAATAGTGCCCGAGGTGCAATACATACAAGGGAGGAAGACAGTCTGTAGGATTACCAGATGTGATACCTGTGAGCCACAACAGGGACCAGCTTGGCAAGGTGCCCCTAAAGGCAAAACAGTGGCACTAGTATCTTGCTGTTAATCAACCATCTAACTAGGAGAATAGGCGTGAGGAGGAGAAGGAGGAAATCATGTAATGAATTTTATTAAATAATAAAAAAATGTTTTAATCTACTTAAAATTCAATGAAATAACACAAAAATGTCAAAGTAATTTCAGCTCAAATTTTATAGAACAAACAACAAAATAACCTGCTTCACATTAAAGATGCTATAAAAGGTTGGAACGTTTTCCGATCTTCCACTGACCTCACTTTTTTTTTTTAATGACTCTAGAGATAAGAGACAAGACTCCGTCGTGGGTGCCTCCCAATCCTTCCTTCCTTGTCTTCTCTGTGTTCTGAATTCCTAGATAAACCTGCTCCCCTGGGATATAATCTATCAAGTGGGATCGTTTTTTAAATTGTTTACTTTTACTTTGCATGTGTGTGCATGTGTGTGTTCGATGCACCTGAGTGTATGGGTGCCTATGGCCATGGATGTGCATGCAGAGGTTAGAGGCGGAGTCAGGTGCCGGCCTGTGTTTCTCTCTGTCTTGCTCCTTTGAGACAGGGTTTCTCACTGAGCCAGAAGCTTGCCATTTGGCTAAGCTGGCTAGCCTTCAAGCTCTGGAAATCTTCCTTCTCGGACTCACAGCACTGGAGTTAAAGTGCGAACCACCTCAGCCAGCTTTTTACGAGGTGCTAGAGACTGTTAAAGCAAGCACACATTCGTGGAGCCATCTACACAGCCGCTCTTCTTTTTTTGTTGTTTTTGTTTTGGTTTGGTTTTGGGTTTTTTGTTTTGTTTTTTGTTTTTATTTTTTGAGACAGGGTTTCTCTGTGTAGCTTTGGCTGTCCTGGACTCGATTTGTAGACCAGGCTGGCCTCAAACTCACAGCGATCCTCCTGCCTCTGCCTCCTGAGTGCTGGGATTAAAGGCGTGCGCCACCAAGCCCGGCTAACAGCCACTTCTCTTAATTGGAGGGTGTCACAGATGCCGCAGTGACTGCACTGGGGAGGAGCATTCCTGGTCCTAGTGGCAATGTGGCAACTACTGATTAGCAAGTATATACAAATGTAAGACATGCCTCTAACAAGTGATGTTTTCACTTTCTTGGAGTGATTTTGTTTCAAAGACGCATACTCCATCATCCAGCTCTGAATGAGCAAGAATTGAGTGCTTTATTACCTCAGGTTTAAGATATTTTAAAGTACCATAAACCACTGAAAGAAAGAAGAAAGGAAAAGAGAGGAAGGAAAAATGGCACTTACACAACACAATGCTCACTTTTAATTTCCCCACCCGGTATCTATTTGTTGCTCTTCTGTGAGATCATCTGCACATTTGATTTTTTTTTTTTTAATTTACTGTGTGTCGTGTGTGTGCATACACACTCACCATGGTGTGCATGTAAGGGTAAGAAGATAACTTGTGAGCGTCCCTTCTCCTCTTCCACCATGTGGGTCCCAGGAATCAACTCAAGTCCTCAGCCTCTTGAACAGCTGAGCTACCTCACTTACTCTGAGGCCTTCCAAGTCCCTGATAATCCTGCTACTTTTGTCCTGGGCTTTCTTAATCTTAACAGAAGCTGTCAACAAAAAGCTTCAACTACCCACAGGAACACAGTTTTCATAGCGGTTAACTACAACCCAGGTACTGCAGTCTGTATTACTTCCTTTGCTTTGTTACCTTATATCGGCCTTGGCCATAGCGGGCAGCTTCAGATCAATTACTAACTTGGGTTCCAGTCACATAAGACCACGATGAGGTGTCTGGGAAAATGGCTTAGTCAGTAAAGTACTTGCCGCACAAACATGAAGACCTGAGTTCGGATCCCCAGAGCACATGTGAAAAGCCAGGCACAATGGCATGTACCTGTAATCCCAGTGCCAGGGAGGCAGAGGCAGGAAGGTCCTAAGGCACAGGTTCTCAACCTATGGATCACCACCCCTTTGGGGGTCACATCAGATAATCCTGTATATCAGATGCTTACAATTCATAACAATAGCGATGGAATAATTTTTGTGGTTGGGGTATCACCCACAGCATGAAGAACTATATTTCAAGGGTCACAGCGTTAGGAAGGTTGAGAACCACAGTGCTAAGTCTTGCTGTCTCAAAAGTGTACCTGAATCAATGAGCCCCACCTTCAGTGAGAAACCCTGTTATATGTGCCTACCTTCTCATACACACATCAACACATACATAAGCAAATAGCACACAGACACACACACACACACACACACACACACACACACACACACACACAGGCCATGGTGAATGAGAAACAGCAGCAGCAGCAGCTGGGTTCAAACATCATAGCCTAATAATGACTCCCAGATACAGTAATGGAGCAAAGAGGCTCGCCTTCATGGTGGTTGGAGAGAGAAAAAGAACAAGAAAGAGAAAGGACAAGAGCTCCCTAACACCTTCCCTGTGGTCTACTCCGTCTAATTGGCCCGACCTCTAAAGTGGTCACCACCACACAATGACGCCATCCACTGGTAGGTGAACTCATTACTACCTCGAAGGGCTCATGGTCCAATCTTTAGAACCCATCTGCCATAGCTACAGGACTCAAAGGCTCAGACCTCGACATACGAGTAAAGTTATAGAAGTGAACTAACTCAGCGCCCTCTGTGTAATACCCTCTTCTCTGCATTTGTTTCCGTCACGAAAGCTCCATCATGAAAAGGAAGAAGCTCAAGCTGAAGTGAGTTATAAACTTCATTCCCAACACAGCACTGCGGCGTGGCCTTGAGGTGAGGTAAGACGTGACTGTGGGCAGCTGCACGGTCGCGTTGCTCTTGACCACCCCTCCTGCTGCTCTCCCTCCCCTCCCCCCCACCCCCACCCTTCCTCTTCTACTTACTACCATTTACAAGCTTCCCCTTTCTCCTGAAGAGTCCATGTGCCAGGATACTTTCTGCAACGACCAACTTAAGATTGTTATTATATTTACTCATGTGTATGAAGGGCAGAGGACTACAAGTAGGAGTGAGTTCTCTGCTTCTACCCTGAGGGTTCTGAGGAGAAACCCGGGTTGCCATGCCTGGCAGCATGAGCTGTCTCACCAGCATCTTGACAAGCTTCTCTATGAGAGACGTGTGGACTGATAAGAGACCCTGAGCTGACGGGTGGCGACAGTAAGCGATGGAAACTGTTCTGCCTTCTTTCGGTTTGGGGGAGCATCCGCACCTCATCTCCTAACTCTCACTGTCCCACCAATGCATCAGGGCCAACTTGTTTAGGAAAAGAAGGGAACAGGAAGGAAAGGGGCATGTTCTGTATTCTTTCCTCCTGCCCTTTTCTTTTCTTCCCATTAGTCCAAGCGGCTTCACTCTTGTCACTCCCACACCTACCTTTCCAAGCATGTAAGGACGGGCTTGGTATTAGCCACCTGCATGAGCTCCTCCAGTCAGGATGCGAGGATCTGAATCCTAGGTACCAACTGTATGATGATGGCAAAGTTACTTTCTCTTTCTACACCCTAGCTGCATGGTCTATGAGTAGAGTCCAACTTAAATGATTAAATGAGATGGGGCGTGCAAAAATCTTTATTACTTACCCCCCATAAAAGCACTAATTAATTTTTAATTCTCGTCAACTCTATTTTAAGTGATGGTGAGGGTTGTTTTTGCTTTCTTTTTCCCTGAATATACTTTTTTTTGTGGGGAGTCTTGCTGTTTTTCAGTTTAGCTTCTGTAGACTGGTCTGCTGAGGCCATAGCTCAGTGGTTAACTTCTGGGCTGTTTCAATCTTTCAATCTCTTCACTCTCTGGCTCATCCTGACTGATTTTTATCTTCATTGTGAACGTATTCTAAGAAGCTACAAATGGAGCCACCTGGTTGCTAACAGTAGAAAGCCTGCCAGGGGAAACCGTGCTAAGAAGTAGAGTCCTAAGGCTCGCTGTGGCCGGCCAAGGCTGTGCCTGAATGGGAGGCGGAGCCTGGAAAGGAGGCGCCCTAAGACAAGCTTGGATTATGGGGGTGACTGTAACTGTGACTCACACTTCCTTACTGCTCGGTGGTGGTTGCTATCATTTAGCTTTTGGCCCTTTGCATAAATTCTTAACAGAAATGTGTATCTAAGTAGAAAGAATAACCTTTTAAATGATTGTACACATAAATTCATGGGTTCTGCTTTTCTTCTTACAATCGTTTTTGATGGACAAAAGGTGAAATCAGTGATATTAGAATCACCGTTTTGTGTTGAAGCTGTTTTCACAGAAGGAGAGCCTGAGTTTTGTAGCCAGGGATGAACTGTCATTGACTAGACATCCTGCCGTTTACCTCCCTGCCAAGAGCCACGGCTCAGTCATGTGCGAGGTGTGGACGTACCTTTTAATGCAGTTTTGACATCCTTACACAATAGGGCATGTGATCCCTCCATGATGACTTAGGAAGATGGAAAACAATGGTTTGGTAGAGGAGGCATGTGTTGCCTGCCTCCCCACCCTAGTAAGTATTTCTAGCCACACATCCCATCACTCTTTATGGCTGGTGTTTGTACTACCAGACAACCTTTCTGCTTACTTACTGCCCATCGCCCCCTAAAGTATAAGCCGTTACTTTGTATGTGCCTATAATGCCTGGCATGGAGTCAAGCATGTTACAGAATTTGATTTAAAAAGAACTTCCTCAGTTAATAACTAAAAGAGGCAGTGTAACTATGGCCATCTCTATGTGTTCATTAATTTGTTTTCCATTCTCTCACTTTTCTGATGTTTCATATCAGCATGATGAAGAAGAACAAGAAGTCAATAGATGATCCAAATGCCCTCCACAACCTACAGTCTCACAGTCTAGGGCATGTTAAGAATATATTGAATGGAGGAGAGTATGCCCCCTTTGTATCTCCTCCCATACTGGAGAGCAATTTTATTCAGGTAAATAACACTTACATTCTCCATTAGGTCCTAGTAACTTCCATATTTAATTTACTTAAAGACAGTGAAAGGTTGAGAAGAGAATTGTGTAAGTGTGATGAGGGACAGTGGGATATTACTAAAGGGAACAGTGTTGTAACTTTAAACAGCCTGAAATGATTAGTGTTAGAGGGAAATTCACTGTAGATGTTCCCAACAAATCCGTAGGCGAGAAGTCTGTCCTGATTCCCCTATAATTGTCATTCTAAGATAATCGTGATGTTACACAAAATGATCTTTAGAACATACTGTCACAGGAAGGAATTCAGATAGTTTCTTATAGTTTTAACATTTAAAGTTGCATGTATTTATTTTATATTTTTCCTGCATGTATGTTTGTGCACCATGTATAAGCCTATAGATGGTCGTAAGCCACCATATAGATGCTGGTAATTGAACCCAAGTCCTCTGTAAGAACCGCAAGTGCTCCTAACAGCTGAGCTATTACTCCAGCCCTTAGACCTATATTTTAAAGAAAAACACTGTGGCTGGAAATGGGGCCAATGGGAAGAGCCTTTGCCTACCATGCACAAAGCCCTGGGTTCAGTCCCTAGGGCCAAGTAAACCACCACCAGAGAAAAGCTAAGGGTTAAAATTAATCTTATATGCTGGTTCTGAAAGGGAGTGGAGGTGCCATAGTTCACTTCCCCCTTGTTTTCTGACCTCACTTAACTGCTCCAGAAGGCAAGGGTACTAGATCCATGCCTTGTACCGAGGAACTCCTTTCCTGCTCTCTGCATTCAGGTCAGTCGGAGAGGTGAATCTATTTACCTGCATAACCGAGCGAACTGGGTGACCGTAGGCATCTGTTCTTCCAATCCCATCCTCAAGACCCCCAATATGATGCTGTTGGCACATCTAACACCAGAAGCTCGAAAAGAACCAGAACCCCTCTTTAAAAGCCTCCTGACATCTCCCTCTACAGAGAATATGGTGCTCACCAGGTGAGTCGCAAGGGCAGGAGAACAGTGATCTCTTGGAGAACCATAGCCCCATAGGGCTGGAAGTGAAAATGCTGATGGGCAAGCATTCCAGAGGAGCTCGTCAGTCCGCATGACTTTCTCAAATGATGTAGGGTATCTCCAAGAGCATCCAGGCAATGGCTTATGACAACAGCAGTCACACTGACGATTAAGTTTAAAAAAACAGCTAAAGTAATGTGCACTAAGATTCAATAGACAGCCTCACAAGAGCGTGTTTTTCCTCCCCACAGTGGCCCCACGTCAATCAGAATTCATTCTGACCTCATCTCAGTCACTAGCTTGGTCTATATCTTGAGCAAGTCACCTAATGTAAGCCCCATTTTTAGACAATTTCGTCACTATATAGTTATTTTACAAAATAATGGGTTTCATTATGACATTTCCAAACATCACGTACATATGAAATATATGTATGTTTTCATATATGTGCATTAAGAACCTTGACCACAGTCATCCTTCATTATATACTCTTTAGGTTTGTGTAAACATATTTGTATGTGTGTGTGTGTGTGCCAGAGGGGGGGAGAGGGAGAGAGAGAAGAGAGAAGAGAGAGAGGAGAGAAAGAGAGGAGAGAGAGAGACTGACTGAGACTGACTGTGCCTATGCATCCATGCGTACATGTGGAGGTCAGAGGGTAGCCGCAGGTGTCAGTCATCAGTCTTGCTCAGACAGGCTCTCTCTTGTTCACTGCTGTGTACACCAGACTAGCTAGTCCAGGAGCTTCCAGCAATTTTCCTATCTCCACGTCCCATTTCCCAGTAAGGGCAAGCACAGATTACAGATGCTTGCAGTACTGCACCTGGCTTTACCTGTTCTGAGAATCCAAATTCAGGCCACTGGGCCTGCGCTTTGCCTCCCCAACTTTTTTTTTTTAATCCAGATACCTCATGGGAGAAGCAATGTTACTTTTGTCTTTCTTAATCTGGCTTAGTTCACTTAATATGATCTCTAGTTTCAGACATTTTCATTATTCCTTATGGATGAATAAAGCTCCATCGTGTCCCTGGTCTGGTTCCGTAACTTCCTGTGGTGGCCAGTGCGGTGAAAGCCATGGGTTAGCAGGTACTCCCGTGATGACATGCCCAGGAGCGTAGTTAGAGCGGCCTCCATGAGGACTCCATACTACACTAACTTACACCATGCCAACAGCATGCAATGCTTTCCGTTTCCTCCCTACATCACTGCCGGCATCTGCTGTTTTCTTCATGGTAGCAACCATTAGGGAACGATATGAAATCTCAACGTAGTTTAATTTGAGTCCCTAGATACCCAAGCTTCAACTTTGTTTACATTATCTGTTATTTTATTATAGTGTGTCTATGTGTCTGTGTGTGTGTGTCTGTGTGTGTGTGTGTGTCTGTATGTGCGTGTCTGTGTGTGTGTGTGTGTCCGTGTGTCTGTGTGTGTGTGTGCGTCCGTGTGTCTGTGTGTGTCTGTCTGTGTGTATGTCTATGTGTGTGTCTGTGTGTGTGTCTATGTGTGTCTGTCTGTGTGTGTGTATGTCTATGTGTGTGTCTGTGTGTGTGTGTCCGTGTGTCTGTATGTGTGTGTGTGTCTGTGTGTGTGTATATGTGTGTGTCTGTGTGTGTGTATGTCTATGTGTGTGTCTGTGTGTGTGTCTGTGTGTGTCTGTCTGTGTGTGTATGTCTATGTGTGTGTCTGTATGTGTGTCTGTCTGTCTGTGTGTGTCTGTGTGTATGTCTGTGTGTGTCTATGTGGGTGTCTGTGTGTGTGTATGTATGTGTGTGTGTGTGTGTGTGTCTGTCTGTCTGTCTGTCTGTGTGTCTGTGTGTATGTCTGTGTGTGTCTGTGTGGGTGTCTGTGTGTGTGTATGTATGTGTGTGTGTGTCCAATATCAGAAGACAAGTTTTTGGAATCAGTCTGTCCTTTAGCAGGTCATTGAGCTTGGCTATAGGCACCTTTACCTGGTGAGCCATCTCACCAGCCTCACTTTCAGGATTAATTAGGATGGGCAGTTTCTCATGATAAATGACATTCTGATCAGTTAGTAACACCAGAGTCTTAGGCACATGACTAAGATGAGATGGCTCTCAGGAGCTTCCACTCATACCTGTCTAGGACACAAAACCATTGTCTGTCTCATTCTCCAAGCCGGGTAAGTCTTTTTCTAGGTCTCCAATCAGGTTTATGTATGACGTTACATTTGCATTTATCCGTAGGTTTATTCCTCTGCAGTTTGTGACCCTTTCTGTGCACAGCGTTAAGAACATGCAACTCAAAGTAAAGCTGATAAATGGCAGGGCATACTATTTACAGCTCTGTGCTCCTTCATACAAACAGGATATCGTATTTTCTCAGTGGGTGGACCTCATCTCCCTCTTGAATCAGGAGAAAGCCAGAACTTCCAAAGTATCAGAGGTCTCAAGCCTCTCAGAAATCACAAACAGCACAGACATCACAGGCTCCGTGGACATCATGGACTTTGCCACTCTCGCAGAGCTGCAGGCTATACGCTCGCACATACGCATGTGCTCTCCTAGCAGCACGGAAAGTGCAGACTTCTCAGAATTTACAGAGGACACCGGTGTCACAGATGTCACTGATGTGACAGATATTCCAGAAAATGAGGTCACAGAGGTTCCAGATATAAAAATTGTCACGGAAGTCACAGAAGTCACAGAAGCCAAAGAAGCCACAAACGCCTTGGGGGTCACAGTAGTATTTGAAAATGATGACATAATGAATGCCAAGCAAGAGGAAAAGGTATGTGCTGTGGGAGACTTCATTCTTTAATGGTCAAGCATGGGAGCTGTAGCCGAGTCTTAAGATAACACTGGTGATGAAATACTGGGGCACCAACTCACAGTAACATGATTTTAACAATGAACTGAATCCCTGAGCCCAGAATAAGTCATAAGATGTTCCCTGAAATAGTGTTGATCCTCCAAGTGTCAGAAAGTGGAGGTGCGACAGAAAAAACTTCACTGTTAGAATCACAAGGCCTGGGTTAGAATCTTAACCTTCTGCACATCACATACATGGCTGGCTAAATCACCAAACCTGCACAGGGGGGCAGCGTCATCACTCCTAAAGCGAGAGCATCAATATAATAAAATGGCTATTTTATACTTAAATGTACGGATGGGCTGATGCTTCAGTAAGAAAAGGTGAGGGCAGAAATTAGACAATAAAAAAGTTAATGTCTTTAGAAAAGGCCAGGAAGTACAAAAAGGAGAGGGGGGGGGGGACTATGAAAGTCACTGCAAACCTTGAGTGCCACAGTAGGAAGTGGGAACTTGGCACACATTAAGTAACTGAGCTTTTTACAGATCAAACTGATGGGTTGAAGAGATGGATCAGCAATAGAAAGCACTTCCTGTTCTTCCAGAAGACCCAAGTTCATCTCCTAGAACCCACACCCACAGCTCACAACTGCCTGTAGCTCCACCTCCAGGGGATCCGACGCCCCTTTTGGCTTTCACAGGCACCTGAACACTTGTCTCCCCTGATATGTACACACAGAGAGAAAGAAGTGGGGAGGGGAGAGGGAGGGAGGGAGGGAGGGACGGACGAGAGAGAAGAGAAAAATATTTTAAAATATATTGGCATGATGGAATACGGAGATAGATCAGTTTTGAAGACAACTAGTGAAAAGTCTTCACTAGATCCTTGATACAAATGAGGCGATGATTGAGGACAGACATTCCACAAAAGAAACCTCTCATCTATGTCTGTAGTGACTGTGCTGTGAGGTGTGTACGATATGGTGCTCCTCAGGGGCTGTGCAGCAATGTGCCAGATGATAAACGCCTCTTCTTTCCCCATCTAATGTCTTCCCCCTAATTTAACCCAGGTAACTGAGAATAAACAGAGTAAGAAAACAGTGAATAGCAGTAAAGGTAAAGTGGGGGGGGGGGGGTTGGGGAGCTCTGCAGTATGAGAATTGGCCAAACATTCTTGAAATGATTATGAACCAAGAACTTTTAAACTATTTATACCCAGGGCTGAAGATATGGCTCAGTGGTTGAAAGAACTTCCAGAGGACCCAGGCTCAATTCCCAGCACCCACATAGCAGCTCACAACCATCTGTAACTTCAGCTCCAGGGGATCCAACACCCTCACACAGACATACATGTAGGAAAAACACCTATGCACATTTAGTAAAAAAATACATTATTTATACCCTCTAACAGAAATGAAGAGTTAGCCTCAAAGATGTGACTCATGGGTTGGGGCTATAGCTCAGTGACACAGTGTGTGCTTGGTGCACACAAGGCCTGGGATTCAACCCACAGCACTACGTACACACACAAAAGATGTTAATCATCCCAGATCCACACCAGGCCTGTAGTAGCGAAGTAATGAAAACCTGAGAACACCCTAGATGTCTGCCTAGGTCAGCCAAGGCAATGGTCAACAGCAAGTGCTGAGGGGCCCCATAGTATCTGTCAAGCTCATAGCAAAAGTCTGTTAGACGAATTAGTGTTGTGTACTTGCTAAAATTGTTCAAAAATGTTTCTTGGCCTGAAAAGATGTTTGTTATATACAAATGGAGGGGGGGAATAATATAATCTCTTGGATATAAAAGTCCATTGATACATGCATAGCAAAAGAAAAAATAGCGGCTGGGGAGGCGGCTCAGTTGATAAATTGCTTGCTGCTCAAGAATGAGGATCTAAGTCTGATCTTCGGCACCCACATAAAATGCTGGCCACGGTAGCACACACTTGCAATCCCAGCACCAAGGAGACATAAGTAGACAGATTCCTTAGGGCTCACTGACTAGCTTGCCTGACCTCGTTAGTAAGGCTTAGGTCCCACTAAGAAACACTGTCTCAAAAAATAAGATTAAGAGTTAGAGAGAGAAGATGCCTGTGTGGCTGTCTGACCTCCACAAGCACATGCACACATATGGACATGCATTTGAACACACATGTGCATACACAGACATACAAAAGAAACAACAGAAACAAACAAGCAAACACATACTGTGAGTGCCAGTTTTGTCTCTACGTCGAGGGAGTATGTGCAGTTTCTGTATACCTTAAGTATTCCTCTGAATTCTGTTCCCTATGCTATAGGGAAATACTTCAAATAGGGATTATCCAAATAGTTTATCACCGTTTTTAATGACATGGTCTTGCTATAGTAGCCCAGATTGTCTTTGAATTTGCAAGCCTCCAGCTCAGGAACCGCAGGCATGTACCACTAGGTCCCACAGTACTAGAAGGGACCAAGCAGTGGCTGTGTGAGGAGAGGGCAGACGTGAGGAGTATTAGAGACACTGGTGGAGTTCTCTGACTGATTGTCCTAAGGCCCACATGAGGCATTTTGACCACTCTGATATGGTCGCTGAGAGACCTGGAGAGGGGGTATGTGACAGGAGACAATAAAAAGAGAAGAGGGATTTTAGAGAATTGCATTTTAGATTAGGCTGTAATTCTGGAAGAATGAAATTGTTGTTGTTGTTGTTGTTGTTGTTGTTGTTGTTGTTGTTATGAGCCCCAATCCCCCATTGCCTGTCAGATGCTCCTGAAGCAACCAGACTGAGGAGTAAGTGGCAAAGTTTTCCTAGAAAGCCTTCCTTAGCCTGTAATTCAAAGATAAGTGTTGTGACTAGACGCTGATTGCCTTGTGTGCGGTGACACTGGTGTGTGGCACTCAGACTTGAATGTTCTGCATGAGGCGGCAGTGGCACAAGCTAACCCCCTAGCCCAGGACCTTCTCCGTGGCTATGCAGCACCTTGCCTTACTCCCTGTGCCTGGACGTGTGAACACTCAGTATGGACGAAACGACCAGAAACTGCCCCATAAGCGATCGCTTCGACGGGATGCCCTCCCGTCATCTGACTTCCCACTGCTTGTTTCCCCCCAAGGAAAACGTCCTGGAGCATGGGTGTCTTCAAGATACAAACAGTAAGAAGGACTTGAGAGAATCCCCGAAATCTGTCACCATCTCAGACTCGGCCCTGAGTTTCCAAGGTGAAAGGTGTTTTCAGACTACGGTGACCCCTGTAAAAAGCGAGGAAAGCATGCCCAAAGGAACGAGTGACAAAGCCTCTGAGGAACAGATGACTGATCTTCAAAATGCAGATCTCAAAGCTACAGAGTCCAGGTCAGTAGCCCGGGAAGATGCGGTGGGCACTATTTGGCGTCCAGCGTGCACACAGGCTACCCCTCAGGCATTTGCCTCTGAGGGTTCTCACACAGATACAGCGTGACAGAATGATGACGTAGGTACCTCTTAGCCGTCCATTTTGGGGGCCAGCCTTGGCTAATTTTTGTTTCTGCACAA
The DNA here is from genome assembly GCF_964271855.1 of Acomys minous. NCBI lineage: Eukaryota > Metazoa > Chordata > Mammalia > Rodentia > Muridae > Acomys > Acomys minous. The sequence continues at coordinate 38,717,808 of NC_140489.1, read as the reverse complement.
GCATCTTGTGCTTTGCAGCTGGTATTCTGGCTGTTGGCTTAACGCCAAAAGCATACATTTTAGGAAATAAGCAGCCACCCAGGGCTCACATTTGGGAATGTTGACTTCTAGGAAAATGGGGGACAGTTTTATCTCCCTACACTTACCTACATTTTCTTCTACAGAGCTTCTATATATCCCTTACGCATCTCTGCACTTCCAATAATATGAAAACCAACTATTTTTGTCATTTTAATACCTCTATTGCTAAACTGATTATAAACTGAATGTACGTGAGTGTTGTCGTGGGATAAAGGTGCAAGAAAATACAGTCATCCTAGGGTAAGATTTAAAAATAACCCAGATCTAAATGTTTGCTTTAGGCTGGGTGGCACTTGCCTGTAGGCCCAGCTACCCTGGAGGCTGAGGCAAGAGAAGCCCTTCAGGCCTGGCGCTCCAGACCAGCCTGCGGAGCACAGTCAAACCCCACCTTAAACAAAAGACAACTTAAGTTAGTAAACATACGAACGGGGGATACAATGCTGTCTGCCTTTTAAATATATATATTAAAAGAAGGCCTGGGAGGGTAGCTCTGCGGTGGACTATTTGCGGAGCACACACAAGGCCCTGGGTTTGATGCTCAACAGAGGGAAAGAAGTTATATGTACCTGTGGCCACATACACAGGATAAGAAAAATTAACTTAGGAATGAAATTAAGTAGAATTTGCTAAGTAATTTGAAGTGCTAACAATGGATTTGTTGTTAGTTTGTTTTTTCAAAAAGAACAAAACAGTAAGCTACTGGAATGACGACTTTTTAAAAGAGGAAAACCAAGAACTTAAAGGTGTCATATCAACTAACAATAGGCGGAATAGTCAATGTTCCTGAGAAAGTCCATAAAATGTTTCCTTTAAAAATTGGAGACATTAGGAGCTAAAGAGCTGGCTCAGCAGTCCAGAGCACTTAGGGCTCTTGCCGAGGGTCCTGGTTTGGTTCCTAGCACCTATACTGGGCAGGGCATAACTGCCTATCCTTGGCTTACTTTCAACCAACTATCTTTATTTTGGGTTCCTTAAATCTCTTGCTCCCTACTCCACCCCAATCCCTTCCAACACCCCAAGTAAGGCAGAAAGGTTAGTGGGGAGACGGGGTGTAGTTTTCCTTAGCTGCTTCCTTCTGCTTCCTGCTGTTTAGAATCCTCAGGTTCCTTGGGGTAAGTCAATGCTCGGTTCAGGATCTCAACTTCTCTTCAGACTGCATCAGCTGCAGCCAGGAGCAGCAGGGGGAAGCAGTCTTCTTCTTTCTCAGAGCCGCCAGTCTCTCTTTGGGTCTGGCTTTTATCCCCACTGACAAAGGAAACAGCCTTGCGTGAGGTAGTTGCCAGCAGATCACCCGCCCTCTCAGGAGGCAGTTATCAGCTATGGACAAACAAGAGCAGCTCCCATATCCCACACCTGGGATTAAAACAAAAACATGTTTACGTATTAAACCAAAACTTCCACAGCAGCCTATAGATCCAGCTACAGGAAACCCAACATGCTCTTCTGACATCTGGTGATACCAAGCATGTGCCTGGTGTTCATACATATGTACATGCACTGACATTTACACATAACATTAAAATATAAATAAAGGCATGATGGCAAACATCGTTAATCCCAGCACTGGGGAGGCAGAGGCAGGCAGATCTCTGAGTCCAAAGCCAGCCAGGTATATAAAGCCAGCTCCAGGACAGCCAGGGCTACACAGAAAAACCCTGACCTGAAAAACCAAAATTACTAAATAAATGTTAAAAACAAAACAAACAAAAACTTGGAGACAATAAATTAAGTAATTGACTTTTAGTAAAAATGCAAAGTGGAAAACTAAAACAATCAGAAATTGAAAACCTGAAGAAACAGGAGTCATCAGCATTCTCATTAAAGAAAAAAGGCACTTTCTAAATTTTCTGGACAGTTTTATTTTTAACTCTGTATTATATTTGGTTTATGCCATTTTTTCCTTTAAAAAAATTTTTTTTTGGTTTTTTGAGACCAAGTTTCTCTATATAGCCTTGGCTGTCCTAGACTCACTTTGTAGACCAGGCTGACCTCAAACTCACAACAATCCACCTGCCTCTGTCTCCTGGGATTAAAGGCATGCACCACCATGCCTGGCAGAAATTTATTTTTTAAATATATTTTATTTCTCAAAACTCTTTGCTTTTTCCAAGGCCAGACAAAAACATGCCAAGCTGGGCATGGTGGTACACGCATTTAATCGCAGCACTTGGGAGCAGATCACTGTGAGTTCAAAGCCAGCCTGGTCTACAAAGCGAGTCCAGGATATCCAAGGCTCCACAGAGAAACCCTGCCTCAAAAAACCAAAAAAAAAAAAAAAAATGATTCTGGGTTAATCCTACTTGTGACAATAAAGGCCTTAGAGTTCTAGCATCTTAGAATCTCTGTGGGCAAAATGTAGCAAACTTAGTATAATACTGAGGAGGACTGATATCAGTCTCTCTCACACACAGAACAGAATGGTCACCACATTTTGGCCATGCTGGAAAACTTATATTCTGGATAACAGAAAACATCTATATATTAGTGAGTTTCTCAGAATCATGCTAAAGGAATTTGCTTCAAACCACAGCCAATTTGTTTTTGTTTTGAGTCTTGCTACATATCCCAGGCTGGTCTCAAATTCACTATGTAGCTCATACTCATCTTGAATTTACAATCCTTCTATCTCAGCCCTAAGTGTTAGGATCACAGGCAACCCCACTGCATCCAACAGTTTTTTTTAATAAAGAAATTCTATGGCCAGTGAGATGGATCAGCAAATAAAAAAGTGCTTGCTGAACAAACCTGATATCACGAGTTAGATTCCCAGATGAACAGAGACCTTACTCCAGAAAGGTATCTCTGACCAACACACACACACACGCACAAATATAATAATAATAATAATAATAATAATAATAATAATAATAATAATAATAATATAAATTTTTATTTTAGATATATTCTACTTAAAATTTTAAACAATTAATATTTCCAGTAATATTTCTGTATACTCTGTATTAAAGTATAGCTCTATCAATCATGACGGAACAAAGAAATATATAAAATGTAATAAAAAAAATTTTAATTGCCAAGCACAGCGGTGCACACCTTTCACCCCTGCATGTGGGAAGTAAAGGTGAGCAGATCTCTGTGAGTTCTTAGCCAGCCTGGTCTGAACAGCCAGCCAGGGTTACATAGTGAACCTCGCTCAGTGCTCTCTTCTGGACTCTGAGGGTCACTGAACTCACATGTGCACAAATACCATCCCCGTCTCACACACACACACACACACACACACACACAAATTAAAACAAGTAAATTAAGAAAAAATAAGTAAAATTAATCTTTTTTAAAAAAGAGATATCTATTATCTATCAATAGCTACAACAAATACCAATCCGTTAACTATCAGCTATGTTCAAACCGTGGCTTCTTCCCGTCGTCCTGCCGTAGAAATAAGTCCCCCTTGTATATATGTCTTCACACTGTTGTGGCTTGTAAATCCTCAGTTCTGCATACTTGCTTCTCCTAGTGAGTGTCTGCTGTGTCACTAAAGCAGGTGGCTTCCTGATTAGCCCTTCTCCACGCTCACGTGGATCGTCTGTCGGTTTGAACTCCGAGGCTTTATGCTCTAATACATTACTTTCCTCTTTCAGTTGTTTCTTTGACATGTGTTTCTACAAGTCAACGGTAGCTATGTGTTGTGTGGATGGGCAGTTGGTTGATCAACCGTCTGCAGTAAAGCTCCTCCCCACATGTAGGGACAGCATGAGGGGGCAGACATCCAGCGAGAAGCAACTGGAAACTGCTGCTTAGCTTGGTCTGTTTTATTTTCTAATTGTGTTTACACGCGGTCGTCCTTTGTCCACATGCACAGAAGTCAGAGGACACTTGGAGGAGAAGATCCTCTCCTGCCCTCTTGTAGGTCTCGGGGAGCAAACTGAAGCCATCAGGGCTGGGGGCAAGTGCTGAGTCGTCTTGCACGCACAGTGCATACACTTCCCAAGCATATGTCTGTCTTCTGGAGTCAATTGACTGTTTCTGTCTTGAAATAATTTAATTGGAAGTTTTATGAATTGTCATCAATTATTTAGAAAGATAGTGGTTTTATTTTCCCATTTTGGTCATATGTATATAAGTATATTATGCATGTGTATGTTTAAAATGATTTATTTGGCAGATATTTGTAATTATTAGGCAGATTGGAACTCAATTCTCTCAGAGATTAATACTTTAGTTGTCTGCTCCAATGTATGCCCCTCCATGCTTTTTCTTTTTTGCCTTCCTCAAATCACTACTTTGTCTCCCTTTGTCCCTCCCACCATCTCAGATTTAATCACAGCACATTCTAGCTGGCATAATACATTTTGTTTGTTTATGATCTGCCTCCTCCACTGGAATAAAGCACGTCAAAAAGACAGGGACTTGATTATTTTTACTGTTTATTCCTTGTTCTGAATGCATACAAGGTACCTGGTAAATACTATCAACCAAATGAATCACACTTGGCCACTGAAAATTACTTTTGTTGCTTCAGTGAACAACAAAAAAGAGAACTCTCCTGTGGAACTGGGAAAATGATATAAATTTCTTTTCTTCTAGTTTATTTTAGTTCCAAAAATAATATATTATTGTCCCATCTCATTTTGTTAAGACAGAATAAATCTTTGACTAACATTTTCTTTTGCTTCTCCAAGCTTCTTTTGAATCTACTTTATCAATGTTAAACTTTGTACTGATAGCCTTTGGGGAATGAGTGCTGGGGATCGAACCAAGAGACTCACACTTGCTAACAGTACACTTTTTCACATCTTTGAAGGTTTCCTAATTCCATTTATAGAGGTATGGGTCTTCAGCACCTACACTAAATATTTGAGTTTCTAATTTTTTTTTCAGTTGCTTTTGTTTGTTTAGTGTGTGGTAGGGGGTGTGTATGTGTATTTTATAGTCAAAAGAAAACTGTCAACTCGAACTCAGGAGTTTCCTTATAGGAATTCTCCTAGACTAGGAGCTACATACATGTACATACTATGGCTCACTGTGGAAATCATCCACAGGAAATTTTCTACTTTCCTATTAGAAACAGAAAAACAATTAAGGCAATAAATGTCCCCCGGACCACTGGTGGCATTGTGTCCTACCACCCTACATATATGGGGCTGAGTATAGGGTCTCCGTGGTGCGCAAGCACTGTGCCAATAGGGTACATCCCTAACCTGTTAAATAGTTGTGTTTTTAGCATGAAGTCTCAATACATAACCCAGGTTGGCCTGGGACTTACTATGTAACCCAAATTCTGCTTATATTCTCAATTCTCTTGCCGCAGCCGGGGTTGCAGGTGTAAACCACTGTTGCCTCGCTTGCTCCTCTGTTGTTGATGGAAATCTCTGAGTTACCTCAGTGAAATTAAATAATGATCATAAAGGTGAGCTAAAGAATAAAGGAAGTTTACAACAAACAAACAGGAGGAAGGGGTAAAAAAGAAGGGAGAGAAAAACAGAAACCATTGGCCAGAAACAGAGAAGGAAGGCAAAAGTGCACGATGCAGGACAGCAGTGTGTGCGAGTCTGCGGGAAACAGAGCATTCACTGCTACACATCAGTGTGGGCTTAATATCAAATCCTAAGATGCTTTCCTTTAATGATATAAATGAATCCCTCGAACTTAGATAATTTGTCCTAAGTAACTATTGGTCAGGCCGAGACACTAGTGTCACCCTTCTATTTTATTTCGTTCTCACAACATAATATTCCCAGCCACTAACATCCTACAAACACACCATAAATTAAAATTAACCTCATGAGTCCGTTTCTTCTTTCTCTGTCCTTTTGTAAGGGAAATTGTTGCATGCCCAGAAAAAAACTGAGGGACAAACTCTATTTTGTAGCAGAGCTTTGAACGTATAGAACAAATGAGCAGGCGGGGCCAAGGCCACTTCCCTCCCGCACCCCAGCTTCCTCGTTAACATGTTATAATCAATGTAACCAATACTGATGTGTGGATATTAAATGGCTGGAGTTTACAATTCACAACATAAAGAGGTCACACCTCATAGTAAACAGCTCTATGGGTTTTGATGAATGTATGTAGCATGTACTTAAAGTTCACAGGAATCATTTCACTGCCCTAAAATTTCCCTCAGCATTAGATTAGCTCTTTAAAAAAAATACTTTTATGTGTGTGCATGTATGACTGTGTGGGGTTGTGTGCATGTGAGCGCAGATGCCTGTGGAGCCAGCAGCTGGAGTGCTGTGAACTGAACACAGGTCCTCGGGAACTGAGCCATCTCTCTAGTTCCCTATATTAGCTCTTAATTTGCTTTTTTTTTCTTTCTTCAATTCTGGGGATTGATTGAACATAGGCCTTGTACATGCTAGGCAAGTGCTCTACCTTGATTGCTTTGTTCAGGTAGGTTTCTTTGTTGCCTGGTTGGGTTTGATTTGAGACTGAATCTCACTATATAGCTCTGGCTAGCTTAGAACTTGCTATGTAGACCAGGTAGCTCTGAACAGATATCTACCTGCCTCTGCCTCTCAGGTGCTGCATGAAAAACCTACATCGCCACACGCAGCATTGTTTTTGTTTTGTTTTTTATGATTTTTAAATATTATTTATTCATTTAGTGGGGTTGGGTGGGGAATAAATATATCAAGATGCATGTGTGCAGGTCAGAGGGCAGCTTGCAGGAATTAGTTCTCTCCTTTTACCATGTGGGGTCTGGGGATCCAATCAGGTTTTCAGGCTTAGCAGCAGGTGCTTGTATCCTCTGAACCATCTCATCAGCACCCTTGGTATCTTGTTGTGGCTGGTTGGTTGGTTGGTTGGTTGGTTTTCAAAACAGGGTTTCTCTGTGTCACCCTTGCTGTCCTGGAACTCACTTTGTATACCAGGCTGGCTACAACCTCAAAGATCCACCTGCCTCTGCCTCCCGCCCAGCTCGGATCCTGCTCTTGAAGGCTATAGAGTGTGAGAGGGATCTGGGGACAGCTGGTGCAGGGCATCATATTCCCTAACCCTGGAGTTACAGATGGTTGTGAGTCTCGATGTGGGGGCTGGGCTTGAACCTGGGTTCTCTGGAAAAACAGCCAATGCTCTGAGCCCATGAGCCATCTCTCCCACCTCAAAGGGAACTGAGCAGGAACATTTATTGCTTTCTTCTTTGTGGTTTTTGAGACAGAGCCCTGGCTGTCCTTAACTACCTAGACCAGGCTGACCTCCAACTCACAGAGATCCGGCTGCCTCGGCCTCTCGAGTGCTGGGATTAAAGATGTGACACCACAGCCCTGCTGGGTTTTGGGGTTTTTTGTTTGTTTGTTTGTTTGTTTGTTGTTGTTGTTGTTTTTAATAATAAAAAATTACAAAGGTAACAGGATGAAAAGTGCTCTGTAGGTTCCAGTTTTGTTATACGACCATTAGAAATGATGTGAACAAAGTAATGAAAATTTAAAATATAACGATATTGTAATTTAGCAAGACTTAAATTCTTTAAGGCTTTCTCTTTTAGCTGTCTTTGCCATTAATCTACTAGGAAGAAATAAATGGGAAAAATAAACTAAATTTTTATTCTAAGTAATCCCCTTGCACTCTGTCCCATGGGGACATATTTGTATGGGGAATAATTTTGGAAAACCATGGGTTCCTTTTTGCTGCTTGTTTGCGCTGGGAACAAAATTAGTAGCTAGTGTCTAATTTCAGAAAGCTAATTGCAAAAGAAAGATGTAATAGTTTAAGAACAGAATGGAATTCACCTAAGCTTTATCCCAGGGGCATCTGTAGAGCTTGGAGGGTGAGGTTGATAAATGTATGTTTTTCCCCCTAAGGGTATTCATTTCAAGGACATTTTTCAATGGTTTGAAATGCAAACGTATTTAAAGCCAAACCGACCTTGTGGGATGTTGTGTTTCTCTGGGCACTACTGTTTAAAATGCAAAGCGAGCCATTTCAATCCACGCAGGATTAAAGAGGAGGAACCAAGCCCTTCTCCACAGTCACGGGTGGTCTTAGAGTGAGGAAGATTTACTTCATGGGCAGTGACCCTTTGCTTTGACCAGGATAACGGGCTCTGTTTTAATTTGCACCTGTTTTGTAAGGTGTATTCCCTTTGTATTGCCCAGTCTCTCAACAATTTTTTTTAAAGATTTATTGTTTTTTATGTATACGATGTTCTGCCTCTCTGCCTTCGATCTAAATCATCAGACCCTATTGGCAGAGCAATGTGAATCTTTTTTTGGGGGGGGAGGGGGCAAATTTCAGAGAATTTCCTCTTTAAATTTAGTTCCTGAAAGATTCACTGTAGAAGCTGAAGTGAACGTATCTGTCTGACCCCTCGCATGAGTCAGAACCGGCTCTGCGTGATTACCTGGGCAGGGAAATCTAAAGGTTAACTCTCCAACGATTCTCGCGCGACCCACCAAGAGGGGCGGGCTGGGCGGCGGTGGAGATGGCAGCAGCCTGTGGCTGATGAGAAATGCAATAACTGCAGACCTGATGCTATTACACACAATCTGGTTTGGTGGCTTTCACGAGCTGAATAACCAGTAAATAAACACTCTTACCCCGGGATAATCAATAACAGTCCAGGCTTGCTAAGCACAATCCATTACCAGTCACAAAGCATTTGGAAAATGACTAGTTATCACAGACCGAGCTATTCTTCCCTAAATACCTGCGGTCACGCTGACAACTCTTTGAAATGCGCTGTTTGTTTTTACAGGAGTACAAGAACTGAATCAAACACTTCAGGTAAGGAAAAAATTCCAAGATGCATTTCGTTGCCCTCTTCAGTAGACCGGGGTCACTCGGGGTTCTTGGAGCAAAGGATTCCAGCCCGACTTTCTGATGCCTCCCCATTCTAAACCCTCCATCCTGGAGAGACTCCTTCAGTCTTCAGACTCTATCACGTGTGCGGGTCACGTCCGGCTTCCCAGTTCCCCGAGTCTAAGCCATTACGCAAGATCCTCTCCAAGGCGGGCTCCACAGCTGGATGCGACCCACAGCAGCACCAGGACCTCCCTGCACACATTTGTATGGGAGGTATTTTTGGTAAATTAAAATCACTCAGCTCCTCCTCTCTTCCCACTAATGTCTTTAGCCTAGCGCTCACCGTGGGGTGACTTATTTAACGTTTAGGTACAGGGACTTCTTAGTTGCATACTCCGATGTCTTCAAGCATCTTTCATTTCTAACAACCAACACGTGATGAAGAGGTTGCCATATAGGCTGACAGGAAACCGTGCCCTTTGCTGACTGCGGACTCACCTCCAGCCACCGATCCCTAACCTGTGAACTGGAACAGCCTCGGCTGCATCATACTCATAAAAGGATACTATGGAAAGAACACAGAGGACTATTTAACTTGGTTTAAGTGGAGAGGAGAAAATACAAAACAACAACAACAAAAAACCCAAGAATATCTGAAGACATTTGTAGTCATATTTAAGAATCAGTTCTACCAGAAGAAAAAGAAGACATAACTTTTTTTTTAAAGATTTATTTATTTATTATGTATATAGTGTTCCATCTGCATGTATAGAGGGGCACCAGATCACATTACAGATGGCTGTGAGCCACCATGTGGTTGCTGGGAATTGAACTCAGGACCTTTGGAAGAGCAGCCAGTGCTTGTTAACCTCTGAGCCAGCTCTCCAGCCCAGAAGACATAACTTTTTAAAAAAGATTTGTTTTATGCATATGAATATGAATGTTTTGTCTGCATGTATGTATGTGCAGCATGTGTGTGCCTGATTCTGGACAAGGCCAGAAGAGGGCATCAGATATCCTGGAACTGCAGTTACAGACAGCTGTGAGCCAGGAAGCGAGTGCTGGGAACTGAAATAGTAACAAGTGCTCTTAACCACTGAGCCGCCTCTCCAGCCCAACATAGTACAGAGTTTTACACAAGTGGGATTTTCTGTCTTTATATCTTCGCATTGAGCCTCAGTATCCAAAACACCCACTGAGCTTCACCACAAGGTGGGATCTGCGTTCCGACTACAGTGGTGAAGCAGAGAACACAGAGAAATGCAGGCTGGGGCTGGAGAGACGACTCAGTAGTTAAGAACATGTATCACTCTTTCAGAGGATCCCGGTTTCATTCCTAGCTCCTAGGTTAGGCAGCTCACAACTGCCTGTGACTCAAGCTATAGGAGCTCTCACACCTCTGGCCTTTATGGGTGCATGTGCATACACACACACACACACACACACACACACACACACACACACACAACATATACTCTCATAGACATACACACATATATACACATGATTAAAAATAAAATATTTTTAAAAGAAAATGCAGGCTCTCCCTTTCAGTTTGTAGAATTTTCACTAATCAACTTCTACTGCAAACTATATTTTATAAAGAGGTCAAGTTCTAAATTTTTAGAAACTGTATAGTTACCCTGTACAAGTAACCTAAACTAGTATCCTTGTTTGCTAACAGCAAAGGTCCCTTTAATGGCACCGTAACTAACTTGTCACTAAACACAGAGAGAGAACTAGTTAGCTATGGATGTGTCCGGTTCCTGCAGGGCACTGATATGGTTGTCTTTATCTTACATGTGACTAATGGTTCCACAAACTTCTACAAACACAGTGTTTTTCAACTGCCCAGGCACATGGTGCTTATGAAGTACTTTGACAGGCTCAGGAAGGATTCGACAAAAATATCAAGCAAGTTACCGGCTATAAGACTGTTAGCCAAGGAGAAGCCAGAGAGGGACAGAGAAGCCGTAACATTGGCGTCAGGGTTTAAGATGCTTCTCCTCTGACTAAATCTCTGAGAGAAGCTTTTCTAACAGTCAAGGTGGAGGGTGCCAAACAGTCACTAACAGGGAAGAAGCAGTCAGAAGTGGGACAAGGACGGATGTATACAGTCAGGAAGTCACTTACATATTTCACTCAGTTAATGCGTACTTACAACAAAGGTTGGGTGATGGTGACGAGGCTGACAACAGTGATGACGATTTATTGACAGAGGCTGGGGAGATAGGTCAGGCACTGAAGTGCTGAGGCATGAGGACACGTATAAAGCACACTAGTAACCGCTACGCAGAGACTGGAGGATCCTGGCAGCCACTGATCAGCTGCCTGAATCTGCAAGACCCAGGCCATGAGATTCTGTCCCCAAAATCAAGATGGACAAATCCTATGGAGAAAGGTGGTTCTCTGGCCTCCACATGTACATATGTGTATACTTACATACATGTGTACCCATCACACGTGTGTGTGTGTGTACACACAGAGTTATTGTCAGTCTACCTGTAGGAACAATTTGGGAGACAGCATGACCAGCACACATAAATCCATGAGATAATGTAGGAAAAGGAGCTGGAGGGATTCTAGAAATGCTGAAAAGGGCAGTTGAACTCTGACATTGAGTCAGAGGCCCCAGGCTTTAGTTCTAACCCTACTTTCTCCATTATGTGAAAATTTCACTTAACATCCTCTGTGTGTGGCTGGGCTGTTGAGCTAAGGAGGGCATTTTGACACTCGTTATTCTAAATGCTGATATTTTGTGCTGCTGACAGCCCATCTCTGTAAGGCCAGCAGGCAGCTTGAAGTGGGTGTCTTGGACATCAGGGATTAACCACAGGTACAGCAAAGGAGTAGAGAAAGTCCACGCCGAGCTTGCTGCACCACAGGCGTGACACAATGTACAAAGTGGCATGCAGGTCGCCACAAAGCATTAACTGTTTTCCCTGTTTGTTTTCTTTCACGTGCTTTCTCGTTTCTTTCTTCTTCCCTCTCCATGTCTTCCCATCTTTCTTACTTAGGCCTGTATAGTTTTTCAGTTTTCCCGCTGATTAGCGTTTCTTTCCCTGTCTTCACCCTCCTCTAAAAGCCGTGTTTTCTCCTTCCACACACTCTTGGCATTCACTAATTCTCTTTACCTCAAGAGGGCGAAGGCTACCACATCCTAAACCCTCGTTCCATTAAACTCAGTCTGAACAAAGACTAAGAAGGTGTCATCAATTCTAATTTCTAGGTAAAGCCAGGATAATAATGCTGCTCAAAGGAGGAGAACACATCCCTGGTGCCGAGTTTGTCCAGTTCTTACTCTCCCAGCTGCTAGGCAGAGCTAGTTCAGGACAGAGGGCCCCGGTTCATCTCCCACACACTCTGCACTTGAAGGCGCCACTATCTCTTTCTGCACAGTGTTTTGTGGAAAGTGACACTGCAAATGCACTGTTTCTATAAGCAAGGCCATGTAATGGCGTAGCGATCCCGAGCTAGGACTGTCTCTCTGGACCTGGCTCCATCTCTCTCTTTTCTTGACTTTCATGGCTTACCTTCTCCTCCGCCTTTCTGCCTTCTCTGTAGTGATCCCAGATGGTAGGCTTTTCTGTGATGCCACAGCATCTTTCCTGGATGAAAAAGAATGAGACCAAAGTCAAAGGTTTGAGAAATGAGGGGGGAATCATATATGGAACATCCGGTTTCCTGCCCACCCCACCTGTTTCTTTTTCATCTTCCTGTTGAAAACTACAAATGAAGCTTGAAGCATCCAGCTTCATTCCCGGCTTATGAAACCCAAACTAAAAAGAAAAAGAGAGGGGAGCCCCCAGAAGGGACTACATTTGTGAGCTCTGCTAGGAAGAACACAGACGCTTGGCGACACTTGGCAATGTGGTTAGAGCATCGTTTGAATTTGAGTCCAAATTTAAGTTTTCTCCTTGTGTGCCCTTTTCTCTCTAGTCTCTGGCCTTCCTTCTTCCCCCCTTTTTCTCTAATGATATCTCTCCATTGTCCCTCACACTCGCTCCTCTTCCCCTCTGGCGCTCTCTTCCCATATCAAATCCTCTTAATTTCCTCACCCTTGTTCCTCGTCTGTCTGCCCCTTTCTCAGGGGGAATGCACACAAGACAAGTAAAACAGAAAAAGTCACAGTCGATGGAGAAACCCATTGGATGACCTAAAGGTGAGTTCTCAATAGGATAAGTCTCTGTAGATTTAAAAGACGGACGCGACACTTTCAGAACATTGTACTGAGTTGACTCTTAACATGAATATCATTATGTCTGCTGTAGTAACAAAAGGGGCACAGTTGCAAATAGTTGGAATAGAACGTGGAGGGGTCTGTTGTGGCTTTTTTCTCTAGACTCTTCTCACAGGCTAGATGGCACCCCCGCAGGAGGCAGAGCAGAGGGGGCCTTGGAGAATTACATATGGCTACTACCACATGGGCGTATGTCCTAGATGCTGTACTGGTGGTCCCAGGGGCTAAACTCGGGTTGTCAGGCTTGCCAGCAGGCACTTCTAACCGAGCCATCATGCCTGTACATAGATCGTTACTTTTTATGTCCGAAAGAAAAACTTCATCATAGTTTTATTATTTTTATTTTTAGTATTATTTTTATCTGTAGTGGCATTTGGAGATGAATCCGGCCCTTACACATATGTACTCTTACTGTTCTACATGCCAAGGTTTACATTTTATTTTTTAACATTATTTTTGGACTTGTTTATTTTTATTTTATGTGTATGAATGCTTTACCTGCATGTCTGGTACTATGTACATGGCTTTGGAGGTTGGGTGAAGGTATCAAACTCCCTGGAACTGGGGCATAGTATAGTAGATAGTATATATACTGTACAGTGTAGTTGTGAGCCACCATGTGGAAGTTGGGAACTCAACCCAGGTCCTGTGCAAGAGCAGAAAGTTCTCTTCAGAGCTAAACTATCTTTCCACTTCTAATTTTACGTTTTAATTGCTTATTTGTATTAATTTCTAGTCTTGCACTTAAAAGTAGAACCTTTTAGGACATTTTGTATGTAAGTATATACTTTATATTTCAGACTTTAGGAATAAACTGACTTTTTTTTGTCAGATCAGTACAAACTATTAAACTTAAAAACAAAACCCAACTCAGGAAAAGGGAATCTCTGCAAGAAAAAAAAAACAGCAATAACTTTCGTGTGGCAGAAATAAAAGCTACCACTAACACTCAGAGTGGTAATCCATGCCAGTCTAGTTTCTAAATCCTATTTTAGTTGTAGGTTTTTCTTTTTCGTTTGTGGATATGTATTTCAAAAGAAGCTAATGAACTATGCAAAATTGTATTTCAAATTACAAACTCAGTGTATTCGGTATCTTTGATTTGGCCTTGTCAGGAAAAGTTACTCTTAGTGTTTTCACTTTCATCTCTGTAATACCAGCCTCACTGTGTCTCCTGCATTGTTTGTTTTGGGGTCACTGATGATGAGGACTATGTTCTTCACATAATGTGTTCTAGCTGAATATTTAGTGCTAAACAAGTATTTATTGAACTCATAATTTGGCAATACATCTTACTAAATGACAATTTACTGTCATTTTCAAACAGATTAAGAAACTCCATTTAAAGGAAATTATCAGACAGGGCATGTAGGTCAGTGGTAGACTATGACTTTAAATGCCCAGCAACCCCAAAGCTGAGAAGGAAAACCAGGAAGCTGTAGACAATCCCTGCATGAAGAACTATTTGTATTTTTTTAAAGTTACCTCTTAGGCACTGGATAGATGGCTCCTCAGGTCAGAGCACTTGCTGCTCTTGCAGAGGACCCAGCACCACACAGCATCTAACAATCATCTGTAACTTCAGTGCCAGAGTGGCCTCCATGAGCACGAGACACACATGCAGTACACATATATACATACAATGATACATACATACATACAATGATACATACATACATAATACATACATACATACATACAGGTAAAACGCTCCTACACATTAAAGGTAACGTTATCACTTAATTATGCTTTAAACCCAGCTGGCCATTGTACAGCATGCTTCTCATGCACTATCTCTGTTGATGTACACAGGAATCCATAGAGCGCTGTTGTTTCCCTTGGTTACAGATGATGAAAAGGAGCTTGGAAGATGTTTGCTCAAGGCATGTGGATGCCTAGAAAATGGTGGAACTAGCATTTGAACACGAGAAGCCCTATAGCGCAGCTAAAAGAAAACTAATTCACAAACTCACATATATTTCGATGTAAAAGTACTCCTCTAGAGAAATATTCTTTACCCATTCTCCTGGTTCTCACCCAGGGGACTTGCCATCCCTTACCCGATGCTCCAAAGATGGAAAGAATGCCTTTCCCATGCCCGCACCAGAAAAAAAAAAAAAAGATGCCCATGACATCAAGAAGAGATGACGACTACTCGGAATGTGTTAGGATCCAAAGTACACAGCAACACTTTGCAATGTGGAAGCAACTTCTCCCTTATAAACAATTTCCTTGACAGGGATTACTCTGTAACAAACTAGAGAAGACACTCTTAAAAATGATTGGATGTTGCTAGTAAAAGTCCTTCAAGACCTTAGAAAATAGGTCAGAAGATGCTTACTAATCTAAGACATTCTTCTCAAATGCCCAAAGAAAAATGAAAGTCATAGCCACAACATGACATAAGTTTAGAACAAGGCTCACACACAAATGATCATAGTGGTTTGTTTATGTTAGAAAAGAAAAACCTGGAAACAACCCAATTACCCATCCACAGAGGAGTAGTTAAACAAATTGCAGCTGGGTCCATACAGAATACCACTTAGCAACCAAAAGAAACAAACTACTAATAAAAGCTGCCGTATAGCAATCATAGAGACATGCTGAATGAAAGAAGCCGGAGAGCAAACAAACACACATGCGATTTAAGAGAAGATTTGGAAAGATCATTTATAAGATAGGTCAGTGGCTATCTGGAGCATGGTTGGTGGAGAGGGCAATTACCACAAAGTGGTACAAGGGAATTCTTGGAAGACGTGGAAACATCCTATCTGTTGACTGAAGTGGCTATTATATTCGTGTAAATATTTGGCAATAAAAATATTTAAAAGTGAGCATGCTTTATTTCATGTGTTGTAGCTGACAAGCTGATTTTTAAAGGCAATGTAAAATTATACACTAGTTCTACCGTTTGGATCTTGAATGGCCCCCAACGGCCCGTGTATTGAAGACTTGGCCCCAGGTTTTGGCACTATTAAGAGGTAGTCTATTTTCAGATAGTGACGCTTAGCGGAATAAACTTAGATCATCGAGGGTTGTGGTGGTTTGATGAGAATTTAACCCCACATAGGATGGATGCTCGGTCCCCACTTGGTAGAATTGCTTGGAAAGGATTAGGTGTGGCCCTGCTGGAGGAGGTTATTAGTAGGGGCAAGCTTGGAGGTTTCAAAAGCCCAAGTCGTTTCTAGTTAGCTCAATCTCTCTGTCTGTCTGTCTGTCTGTCTGTCTGTCTGTCTGTCTGTCTGTCTCCCCCCGCCCCCACCTCTTGATTGTTGCATATGGATCAGTTGTGAGCTCTCAGTGACTGCTCCAGCCTACTTGCCTTCTACACTGCTCCCTGCCATGATGGTCATGAACTCTAACCTTCTTTTCTAAGTAGCCTTGATCATGGTGTTTGTCACAGCAATAGAAAAGTAACTAAGATAGGGGTGTGACCTTCAGGAGGACATCATGACTCTACTCCCTCCCTCCTTTTCACTTTGCTTCCTGGCCACCATAAAATCAGCACTTTCCTCATGTTTTCTCAGCACAATGAGTCGTCCTGCTGTGGGCCTCAAGCAACCACAGACTGAAACCTCTGAAACCATGAGCCAAAGTCTGTCCTCATTTATTTTGTTACAGTGACTGAATGCACACATTATACACACACACACACACACACACACACACACACACACATACACACACACACACATGTGCGCGCGCACAGGCACACACGCGCGGGCACAGGCACACACGCGCGGGCACAGGCACACACACACGCACGCACACACACACACACGCACACAGGCACATATTATAATCAGCAGTAGAACCTATTTTGCCTGAGCCCCCAGGTCCAATCCCAGCACCACTAAAAAGAAAGCTAATATAGTTTTAGTAGGCTTTAAAAAATAGTGCATCTACACCCACACTGTTCGCTATCTATCCATAATCCAGTCCCAGGAGGATCCAATACTCTCTTATGGCCTCTGGAGGCACCTGGCACACGTGGTACACAGACATACATGTAGGCAAACCGACATTTACATATCATCAAAATATATTTCTGTGGAACACTTATTTTTTATTCACTTACATCCTGGTCATAGCCTCATCCCTCCTCTCTTCCCAGTCCTCCCCTCCTTCCCCACCTCCTCCCTCCCCTGTTCCTCAGAAAATGGAAGCGCCTTCCCATCCACCCCAGCTCCTCAACCCACACTAGGACTGTGCCTGTCCTCTTCCCCTGTGGCCTGGCAAGGCCATCCCGCCTGTCGAGAGTGATCAAAAAGCAGGCATCAGAATCCATATCAGAGGCAGTCCCTGTTCTCCTTACTAGTGGACCCACATGAAGCCTGAGCTGCCCGTTGGCTGTATCTGTGTAGGGGGTCTAGGTCCAGTGCATGCATGGTCCTTGGTTGGCACTTCAATTTAAGCTCCCCCCCCCATTTTTAAAAAATAATGTATTCAGATTATATCCTGATTGTTATCCCTTCACTTGTATCTTCCCACGCCCCCTCCCTCCCTCTCTCACCCTATTCCCCTCCTCTAGACCTGTGACAGAAGGGGACGTCCTCCCTTACCATATCATCACAGCCTATCTGGTCTCATCCAGATAGCCTGCTTCCCCTTCCTCTGAGTGCCACCAGGTTTCCCCACCAAGGGGAAGTGGCCAAATAGGGGGCACCAGAGTTCATGTCAGAGACAGTCCAATTCTTCACACAACTGTGGAGAATGCGCTGACCATTGGCTAGATCTGAATAGGGGGTTTAGGTTTACTGCATGCATTGTCCGTGGTTGGTACAGCAGTTTGTGCAGGCCCCCCTAGGTCCAGATCCACCAGCCTTGATGGTCTTCTTGTAGGGTTCCTGGACCTTCTGGGTCCTTCTCTCTCCCCATTCTTCCATACCTTTCTCTCCTGGAGTCCCAAAAGCAAGTCCTAGCATCTGTCTGATCCCCCACTGAGTGAAGACTCTCAGAGGACATCATGTTGGGCTAGTATCCAATTATAAGTAAGTATATACCATGTGTATCTTTCTGGGTCTGGGTTAACTCCTTCAGGATGATCATTTCTAGTTCCATCATTTGCCTGCAAATTTCAAGACTTCCTTTTTAATAGCTGAGTAGTATTCCATAGTGTAAATGTGCCAGTTTCTTTATCCATTCTTCAACTGAGGGACATTTTGGTTGTTACCAGATTCTGGCTATTACGAATAAGGCTGCTATTAACATAGTTGAGCAAGTGTCCTTGTGGTATGATGGAGCATCTTTTGGGTATATTCCAAGGAGTGGAATAGCTGGCTCTTGAGGTGGCCTATTGCCAATTTTCTGAGAGAGTACCAGATTGATTTCCAAAGTAGTGGTATAAGTTTGCACTCCCACCAGCAATGGAGGAGTGTTCCCCCTTTCTCCACATCCTCACCAGCATGTGCTGTCACTTGAGTTTTTGATCTCAGCCATTCTAGTGGGTGTAAGATGGAATCTCAGAGTCATTAGGTGCTTCTCAGTCATTTGATATTCCTCTATTGAGAATTCTCTATTTAGCTCTGAACCTCGTTTCTTAATTTAGTTATTTGGTTTCATGGTGGTTTTGGGTTTTTTTTTTTTTTTTGAGTTCTTTGTATGTTTTAGATATTAGTCCTTTATCAGATGTAGGGTTGATGAAGATCTTTTCCCAGTCGTAGGCTGTCGCTTTGTTCTGTTGGCAGTGTCTCCTGCCTTGCAGAAGTCTTTCAGTTTCATGAGATCCCATTTATTAATTGTTGACCTTAGTATCTGGGCTGTTGGTGTTCTGTTCAGGAAGTTGTCTCCTGTGCCAATGAGTTCAAGGCTCTTCCCCACTTTCTTCTAACAGATTTAGTGTATCTGGTTTTCTGTTGAGGTCTTCAATCCACTTGGGCTTGAGTTTTGTGCATGGTGATCAATATGGACCTACTTGCATTTTTCTACAGGAAGACATCCAGTTAGGCCAGCACCATTTGTTGAAGATGCTATCCTTTTTTCTATTGTATAGATTTGGCTTCTTTGTCAAAAATCAAGTGCCTATGGGTGTGTGGATTTATTTCTGGGACTTCGACTCGATTCCGTTGATCAACCAGCCTATGCTAGCACCATGCTGTTTTAATTACTGTTGCTCTACAGTACAGCTTGATCCTCTAGAGGATCTTTTATTATACAGAATTGTTTTAGCTATTCTGGGTTTTTTGTTTTTCCATCTGAAATTGAGAATTGATCGTTCAAGGTATTTAAAAATTATGTAGGTATTTTGGTAGGGATTGCATTGAATCTGTAAATTGCTTTTGGTAAGATGGCCGTTTTTACTTTATTTCAGGTCTGCATGGTGGTTCACACCTAAAGTCCCAGGGTTTGGATCACTTGAGTCTAGGAATATATTAATATAGTGTAGAAATATTCTGTCTTTAAAAAGATCTCCATTGTAGAGCTAAATAGCAGTCTCTACTGCTTAAAAAAAAATAAAAAAAAATAAAAAAAAAAAAAACAATTTCTGAAAGGAAAATTTTGGCCAAAGTAACCTATTGAAGCTATCTAGAGACTGAATATGAAGACAAAGGCAACTGAATTTTGAATTTTGAGGTTTAAATGCTTATTTGGACTTATGATACCTTTTGACAAAATGCCACATAAAAATGCTTAGCTATGCATGTAAAGTAATCCTGTTTTGGGAGTGTGCCATTTCCTATATTACTCATGAAAAAGGAGTGGATAAGGATTTTCTGCAGGAATCCTAGTAGACAGTTGGGTGGGGTTTAGGATGGAAGCAGATGATATAACTTATTTATATAAATATGGACAAAAGAATAGATTGTGATAATAGTCTGCCATTATTTGATTTTATCTATGTAATCCTAGTGGTTGCTTGCTCAGAGGGGAGTAAAATGTCCCAAGGTCACAGATGAAATAATATTTCTCAAGACTGGGGGAACAGCTTAGTGGTAAATTTTGTCAAGCAAGTACAAAATACAAAAACAAATCAAACCGGATGACCAACCAACCACAATTCCCAGGTATGGTCATGAATACTTGATACTTCCTCAAGGGCAGAGTCTACTCCTTTCTCTTGACTGTGGGTGAGATTTAGTGACTGCCTTCTGAGACTAAACCATTTAAAAAACAAAAAACAAAAAAAACCTGTGGTTTCTGTCTTGGTCACTCTCTTGTTCTGTGGTGAGACAGCTTTTGCCACCTAAAGGGAGAGCCAAATTAGCAGAAAGAGCCTGTGGTAAACAGACATGAGAATGAGCCTTCTTGAAAGCCACGCTTAAGCCCCAGTCGCCTCCAGACGCTGACTGCCTCAGCTGCCATCCTGATGTTTAACCTCAGGAGACGCCACAAGCCAGAGCCGCCCAGTAAAGTCGCTTCCGGTTTCCTGACTCACACAAATGGAGAGATTACCTTTATATACAATAGTGAATCACAAAAACTATCCCTAATTTTACTGCCAGGACTTGTCCTCTCCATATTTTATACGGATGTTTTAGGCATTTTTATGAAATGATGCTAACTGAAGTTTTAACACCCTTGTAGCTACTCTTTGTCTTCATTAAAGCAAATCCATGCATTTGATGAAGATTTTTTGTGTATTCATACATATATACACACGTATGTAATCTAAAGGGGGCGGGGAAGATGCGTTTTCACTGCCGTTTCCAAGTTGTTCTCAACTCTCCAGCGTCCTGACCTGAGATTAGAGGGCTGAGAGGCTGTTAGGATGTTTGCTTAAAATGCTACCCGGGGACCATGAGGCCTAAAAGCTTTCTCTAGGCGCTTGTTTAGTTAAGGGAAGCTACACGTCGTTTACATCGACTTGATTTAAACAGCTTGAAGTCCCAAGTGTGCTTTAAAACACTCCTCTAAAAGTTACTCTAGACACAGGAGAAGGTGCCTGTCCCCCTGGGTGGTGTCAGGGAAAGCTCCACAGGGAACCGCGTGGATGCTCCTGGTCTCCCACTCCACCAGCATGCTAATAAAAACCTTGGTGAGGGCCAGTAGTATTGCTGTTCTTCTGAAGTCTCTCCCATGGGAAGGTCGGGGCTTCCTGTGATAACTTTGTAATGTCTACTGTACCAGCTTCCACTGACGGATTTTAACAAGTTCTAGGTAGATTTGCTTCTTATACCTGATCTGTAATTTCCATAAAAATTTTTTTTTCAGTTAGCCTGACTTCCCCTAGTCTGTTTCATGACAGCAGAACTGACACAGCTACTGAAATTTCACACTGTGGAAGCCTTTAGAACCGTTATATGTTAGAAACAAGGTATCTTAGCTTGCCGGAAACTTGCATAAATTCTGGAGCTAAAGTTAAGGGAAAGTAATCAGTCATCTATTCTGCCTTTTGAAGGGACTTTTTGATTTCTAATTCTTGGCTATACCAATTAAATAAAGAATTAAGGTGGCTATATTAACCCATGAAACATAGCGACCAGGCAGGAGAGCACAAATAGTTTCCTTTATCTGCACTGTCTGCCCTTTCTACCTCCTGCCGCTTGGATGGAAGAAGGAGACAGAAACCGCCACCCCCATGCAGGATTTCCTACGAAATGAGATAAACATGTGACAAAACTGAAGTTTGTCTCTGACTCACCATTTCTATGCTACCCACTCATGTATATGTCATCCATCCATTATCTACTCAGCAAATATTAAGTACTGTATGTATCAGACATCTCTAAAAACGGATAACAAGTAAAATAAAGCCTGTGCCTTTATAAAGCCTACAAGTCTAGTCTGCGATGACAGGAAAACATCAGGTGCTACATACGGATAATGAGGAATGGAGTTGTGGGGACACCAAAGAGGGCGTCCTAGGCGACAGAGTGTGGAAGATGAGGCTCTTTCTGCAGTGTAATGTAACAGACCTCACCGAGAAGCTCTGAAATGAGACCTAAATGAAGTGACGCAGCCCTGGGGAGACTACTTCAAGCCCAAGAAACAGCAAATGCCTGGCCTCTGAGACAGAATCAGCGGGAGCAGGAGCAGCGACAGAGCAGCGTTTGACGTGACGTGAGGAAGGGGAACTGTAGTAAGAGCCGAGGTCAGGAACACAAAACTCATGGAGACCTGCAGAGTGCTGAGGCAAAGTGACTTGACAACGCCACCCTTATTTAGCGTCCTGGCAGCTCTACTAAGAAAAGCTACTGATGGGAAGGAGGTTACCGTAATAATCCAGGCCAAAGGCGATGCTTTGGATACACCGGGACTGGAAACACCAGGAGTTGGAACATGGAGAGCTTTTAAAAATAAATCTATTATTTATGGGCACATTGCCCTTGCATATATGTGGCCGTGAACATGTTGAGGACACGGTGGTACCTAAGCACATATATAAATTTATGTAAATCTTCATAACCAGTGTAGGAGTTACCTGTTTTTTTGTTTTTGTTTTTTTTTTTTACTTTCATTTTATAAATGAGTAAGCTAAACCTAGGAGAAATTAAATAGCTTTCTTCTGATCAGATGGCAAGTACCCCGTAGCTGTGATTCAAATAGAAGTGAACTGTTCAATGTCAGAACTCTAGAACATCTAGAACACTCCAAAACTTACCATTGGAGGACACAAACAAACAAAAGAAGCGACAAAGGAGGTATGAGTGAGATAGGAAGAGAAAAACCATGTTAAAAGAGTAGAAAACTCTCAGCCTTGGAAGCAGAAACAAGACAGAAGAAGGGCATTGTCAGTGTTCATAATGCATGGCAACCATGGGCAACACACGAGACCACTGTGGCTTTAAAGCCTACCACCTCCAGAAATCAACACGCAAGTGTGGTTACCCAGCCAACTTGAGAAGAAAGTATTACTTAGCCAAGGCTAACACAAAGGACTACCTGGGCTGGGCAAATGAGAGCCCTAAAATTTGTCTCACATGAGCTTTGTGAAGGAACAAAGCATCTAGCTATTGCAGCAGCCAGTTTATCTTGAAGATTTTTAAAAATGTGAGAGCAGCCAATGCTCTTAACCAATGAGTCATCTCTCCAGCCCCACATCTTGAAGATCTTAATGATGAGTCATAATATAATTTTTTTGATTACAAAAGCAAACAACAAAACAAAATAAAAAAGAGCTCAAAGAATAAAACAGAGGAAACATCAACCCCAGGTGAAGATCCAAATCCACCATTGCCTAACATTAAACATGATTTAAGGGAAAAGCTCAGCACTTGGTTAGGTGGGGGTCCTTGTAGCCACCAGGAGCCGATGATGAAAAGCCCTTCCTTTCAGGTTAGGTGTGGAGCAGAAATTGGCTACTAAGCTTAGTTTTACAATGAAGCTTAGTTGTTTAGGGGTTAAGATGTGTTTAGGTCTAAATAGATGTTTTAAGATGATAATGACAAGATGTGATAGAGATTGATTTACATTCAGAATTTTAGACGCACCAAGATAGGAAAGATGTTTTCTTCAAGGCTGTCAAATACAAATAGCCAAAACACTAAGAATGTAACATAACTCCTGATTGTTTCATGGTTCTTCTTGCTATAGGTAGTTTACTTGTATATATGTGTAATAATATAAATGTATATGTAAAAAATAAAAAAATGTTTAATTAATAAAAAAGAAATTAAAGATGAAATTCAAAAGAAACAAAACAAAACAAAACAAAACACAGCTGGGTGTGGTGGCATACACATGTAATCTCAGCACTACAGGAGGGAGAGGCAGAGGCAGGTGGACCTCTGTAAGTTTGAGGGTAGCATGGTCTACAAAGGGAGTCCAGGACAGCCAAGACTGCACAGAGAAACCCTGTCTTGAAAAAGAAAAAAAAAATTCCCAAGCAGGGAAGTGGGCTAGTGAGCTGAGAAAAGAGCCTCCAAAGCATCTGACCGTGCTGGCTTTTGTTGCCCTGCCCCCCTCTTGTTAATATTTTGAGGCTTTGTTTCATGAACCATCTATTCATAGATGACGTCAGGCTAAGGAAGGGGTTCCGGTCTTTCCCAGAAAACTGCTTTCTTTCATACATTCATTGGTGTAGCTTCTTTCGTGATCACATGACTGCTGCTGGGGATGCAGCCTAGAGTCCCACACACCCTGAGAAAAAGTCCTTAGCCCAACTAGCTGGGCCTTATTGTGGGCTTCTTTCTTCTTTCTCTTCCTTTCCCAGGCTGCTGTTAACTTCCGGGTTCAAATGCTCTCCTTGCCTTGGCTTCCCAAATAGCTGTGACCATGGGCCATACCACCACGCCAGATACAAAAGCTGTCTGAAGTGCTCACGGAATTACTTGTCAATCAAAATGAGTTCGAGAGTAGGTTTATGCCACATGCTACTCAAACCATTCACAGACGTTCACCCTGGTAGCTAATATTTTTCATGCAAATAAAACAAATATAATTGGGAAATCAATAAGGAAAAGATATATGTAATTTTACAATTTCTGTAAGAACAGACTTGACTTGCTTTTTTTACATTCAGTGGTGAACATACCTCATCAGAAAAATGTCTAAGTTCCAAATTTACCTACTTCCTTTCTCCAGAATAAAAGTTTTCATGAAGCATACTTTATTTAGCTAAATGTCCTCAGCTTGCTATTGGGCCACTAAGAACCGTGTGAATAAAAGTGTGATGAGTGACCCATATCCTAAATATTGAACATCTTATGCTGGGGTTAATAAATCCAGATGTCTATTCTCCGTGTGCTTGTCATTCAAATGGCTTCTGTCTATTGTGTTTTGAATATGGAGTGCCCCTCACCCCACCTCACCCCACCTCACCACTCCCCACCCCCACCCCACCCACCCCACCCCCACAAAGGGTCATGTGGCAAAGGCTTGGTTCCCAGCTTTTTGGCACAATTAACATGGATCGTAAAAGTGTTAGCTTTTGAGCTAAGGGCTAATCTAAGGCCACGCCTGCCTATGGCAGCCGCTCTCTTACACCCATGTAAAGGAAATGACACGCTTCCAACCTCTACCTAACAGACTCCCCAGGTGCAAGAGAAAAGCAAATGTCCTAATGCAATTCCCACTCCCTCGAGGAAATGTAAAGGCTCAGGCTGCCAGACATCAGAGGACTACTAGCCTAGCTGGTATATCTTAATTAAATGTACCCTCCCCCACTTCCCTTACATCCTCAGGGTCAGTCACTAATTCCTTTCCTGGAATGTAGGAGCCCTCCCCTCCCAGCCACCAGAGACAGTCTTAACTGCAAGCAGTACTACAAAACCAACCCCTTCCGGCAAGAAAGGACCCCCGACTGTGCCTCATGTGACTGAACTCTGATCAGACGGCCTGTCATGCTCTCTGCCTATCTATAGCTTGGAGCCTAACTTCTCTGAGCCCTTGCATTGGGGTTATCTGTCTATCTGTCCATAACGTCAATAGCTCTCCTAATAAATCTCCTACCCAAAAGAACAGTTTGCCTCAGCGTCCCTCTCAAATCCCAACCTTGAGAGGATGTCGGCTTCATCAATGGATTAATGCATTGAACAAACGTCACAGTTGAATGGGCTCTTATGAGGCGGGATTTGGAAGAAGCTGGTCACTGTCCTTGACCTTTGAGGACTATCCCTTGTTCCCAGACCCCTCCTCTCTTTCTCTTTCTCAGCCTCCTGTCATCCATGACATGGGTTGCTTTGTCCCACTACATGTTCCCACATCCAGGAGTACGCACCCAAAAGCCAGGGTGATAAGTAGCCATGGTCTAAAACCTTGAGCCCAAACAAGCCCTTTTCCTGTGTTTCTCAGGTTTTATAACAACAGTGGTGAAAACAGCTAGGGCAGTGTCTTTATTTTAAATTTAATTAAAATTTTAACTCATGAAAATGGCATATATTTTGGATGTATAACATGTTTTCAAATATGTAGGTATTTACAGAATGGCTAAAATGAGCTAATCAGCACTTCCTTATATGCTTACTCTTTTGTGGTGAGAACCTTAGAATTTACTGTTTTTCAAGTATAGATGCTTAACTACAGTCACTATTTTATACAATAGATTTCTTCAACTTATTTCTCCAATCTAACAAATGTTGTAGCCTTTAATCAAAATCTCAACTCCTACCTACTCTCCCGTTATTCTAAGTATTCCAACTGTGGTTTATTCTCTGCCCTCGCCCTTTGATTCCTTAATTTCATTTTCCATACTTTCTCACTGTTTGTACCTATCTTGTCCCTTCCCCATTTACTGTGAACTCCTTCGGGACAGACTGGGTCTATCAGCTGTTTCAATTGCTACAGTGCAATGCTTATTACAGCGGCGTGTTCAATAAACGTTTTTACTAGAGTAAAAATTTGTTAAGGACAATCGAGTGACACTGGCCTCCACTGAGTGGGTTGATGCCCGTCACAGACAGTGGAACTTCTCATTCCTCGCGATAGCAACTGTTTAATGTTTTTAGCTTAGAAACAAACTTGTTTTGCAGCTTCCGTCTCACTGGGTTTCTGCTTTTAAAATCACATTATATAGCTCAAACTATTAAAAATGATTAACAAAAGCCCGGCACGGTGACACATGCCTATAATCGTTGTACTAGGAAGGCCAAGAATTGCAGGTTCAAGGCCAGCCTGGTCTGTATATTGAGAGCCACTTTCAGTTAAAAAAAAGAAAAAGAAAGAAAGTGCTTAGGCAACTAATTCAGTTATGAAAACCTCCTTTACTGACACAAAAAGAAGACACGTGTCCATGGTCAAGGATTTCAAAAATAATGATAAGTGGTAGCACCTTGAAATCTGAGATTTTAGATTTCAGACTTTACAAGTGGCTAAAAAACATCCCAATTTAACATAGCATGGCCTTTACTAACTTAACACAGTAGCAGATGACGTAAGCAGATACCAAGATGTAGAAGGAGGAAGGACATGTACTATGGCTGTTCTTCTTGCTCTTGCTCTTACAGTGTGGCATTCTCTATCCATCCATAACCTTTAGTTACAAATTTGCCAGGGTGACTCAGCAGGTGCACTGCACTCTGACAAGGACGAACAATTCTTCAACCAGGAGGTTCTAAATGACTTACCAATTACCTATTTTATTCCATCTTAGGATGAATGTTACACTGTCTTAACTCCCATGCTACCCACTAGACGCCACTAGTCATAACATCGGAAACAAAAACTATGTTACATTACAAAAGAGAAAACGTAAGCCCAGGAAGGCTTTGCCACACACTCACATCATAGAATCCCAATCACTTTGCCGGCAGCTTTTATACTTTCCACTCTTACAGCTACACTTCTTTTATTTTTATTATCTTTTTATGAAACGCCCATAATTAGTGTCTTCTGGGGGTCTAGGAAAGGTTCTATTCACCAAAGTGTAGGTTTCATAGTCTCCGTAGTCTTCTCTTTAAAACATGAAACTACTCTTAGGATGTAAAATAACAAAATTTCACTGTGCTTTATAAAAGAATCTCCCCTATTTTGACAGTAGCAGCTGTTCCACTATTTCACATTAACAGTGATTATAATTTTATCAGTCAGAGTGGATCCTAAGTGGGGGGCGGGGGAGCCTAAGCAGCTTGGAAAGGAAGGCAAGGCACCCAAGAGGGTGCTCATTTGGGAGAAAATGTTTTGGAAAATTGTCTTGATCTGGGCTATTGGAAGGTACGAGAAGGAACACTTCCTGGAGGGCAGGAAAGATAAGTGGTTGAGAGTGTGTGCTGCTCTTGAAGAGGACCTGGACTCAGTTCCCAGCACCCATATGGCTGCACATGACTATCTGTAACCTGAATGTCAGCGAAACCAAAGATCTCTGCACCGGGCAAGTAGGTGGTGCACATACGTAAGTGCAGGCAAACACTCATACACACAAAATAAAAAATAAATAAATAAATGTCTTTGTCAAAAACAGCACTATGCATAGAGACCATTTCTTTGAAAAGCTAAATTAGTGGTCCATAACTGGAGGTGATTGCCCCTCCCTGTCTGTAAACATCTTTATCACAGTTGGAAAGGGAGATGTGCCTGGAATCTACAGATGGAAACTATTTTGTCAAACACACTAAAATGCACAGAGCAGTCCCAACAACAAGAGAAAGCTAGCCAAAACATCAACATTTCCAAAACAAACAAACAAACAAAAAAAAAACCACAACTTTTTAGGAACTAGAGGGTTTGTATTTTATGTATTAAATACTGAGTGTTTTAGATATTTAAAAAGGAGAAAGGACTAACCTTTTGCTAACAGTGTCTAGGAATTCTGGAGACAGTTTACTTGCAGTTCACAAATTCTCACTTCTTTGTGAAGAGTAAGAAATAAGAAGACAGTTCAGTTTCATAGATTTGGAAGTTGTCCATCTGTACTCAAAGTCCACTGAGGAACGTTTGACAGAGAAAAAGAGGTCTTTGGTGGTCTGTCACAGAGTTCTGCTCTTCGCTCTGTCTTTCTAGACACTAATAAACTGCTTTAAGTACTATAGAACACTTATAGCCTGCCAGTAAGATTTAAGGTTGATCACTCAGGAAGGGTAGAATCCAAAAAGATATTAAACACCTGAACTGATGGGTTGCTTAATTCAGAAAACGTAGTATTCCCTGGGGACACTAACAAACTATAGGACGAAAAAGGGTAAGGATGTGCAAAAGTGGGAGGGGCCTGGGTATATTGGGAATGATGTTCAAAAACCATGGTGGGAAAAAATAAAGACATAACTCGCATATAAGAAGGCATTGAAGGACAGTTGTCTACGCCAGGAGCCCCTGGAGAAAACACAACGGGCTGAGGCAATGGATTTTGGTTATTTAAAAAAAAAAAAAGGCATTTTCTGCATTGAACATATTTCTGTTTGCTCCAACTCCAGTTCTTCGTGGACTCACTTTCACTGCACTTTTGTGTCCACCCTTTTCAGATGGTGGCATACGCATGTCCTAACAGCATGGTCTCGCGCTGGGACTGGCCTATGTAACTCCAAATTCTCTCCCGAGAATTCGGTGACAACAGATGTGGCCCTTGGCATCCTTCCTGATTTTCAGAATCGGGGATGCGGGGGCCGGGGGGGCGGAATTGTGCCGCACTTCATACACATCCAGGTGTTTGCGTCACGGTTGTTTAAGTGACTGTTGACCTTTTTTTTTTTTTTTTTTTTTTTTTGGCGTTCCTGACAGGACAACAGGAATCTCTTCAAAGGGAATAGGATCTTCCCGACTGTTTGCCCAGGCGCAGAGGGGCCGGGCGGAGGCGGCGAGGGGGACGCGGCAGTCGGAGCGAGCGCCTCCTAGTAGTTAGAGACGCGGGAGCGCGCGCGCGGCCGAGCGCCCCGGGAACAGAGCGGACCAATGAGCGGGCCCCTTCCCCGCGCGGACTCCTGATTGGACGGTGCGTCCCGGCCTCTCCGGGCGGTGGGCGGGGCGCGCAGGGGGGAGGGCGGCCTGGGATTGGCGGGCCCGCTACGCCGAGAGTCCCGGGGGCGCGTGCGCGGCCTCGCGTCAGCCGCGGGGGCCGGTCTCGCGCGGTCTCGAGGAGGAGTTGGTTGCTGGCGACGGCGGCGACGGAGGAGGCTGGCGGCGGGGAGTGGGCGGGGACTAAGGACTCGGAGGTTGTGCGTGTGTGTGTGTGTGTGTGTGTGTGTGTGTGTGTGTGTGTGTGCGCGCAAGGGGGAGTTTCGGGATTCTTTATCCGGCGTTTTGAGGGCGGGCGGCCCCCTGTCGCTTGGGCCGCGACGAGGAGCGACGGAGGGCGAGCGGATCGGCGGCCGCCGCCGGGGCGCGGAGGTAAGGGGCGGGCTGTAGCGGCGGGGCTGTGGCGATCTTAATCAACAGGTTCCCGGGAGGAGCGCGGCGGGGGAGGGGCGCCGGGGCTCGTACCCCGTCCCCGTCCCGCCGCACCGCCAGGGTCCCTTGGGTACCCCAGGCTGAGCCCGGCGCGGTGGTGCCAGCCCAACCTTTGTCCCTCGGAGGAACGGTGTCTGCGCGGTGCCGGTCGGGGACGCACCTTGGCGCGGTCGCCGGCCACCCCGAGCCGGAGTTGCGGGGGGCGCGGTAGGGAGTCGCCTTCCTTGCGCCCAGGCCGGGAGTTCGCGAGTCCCGGGGACTCACCCCACCCCACCCCACCCCCGCCTTTTCCCTGGCCCGGCCGGGGAACCAGCCTGGGAAACACTTTCCCGCGGAAGACGGAATGCAGCCAGCGTTCCTGTGCCTGAGTCAGCTCCTGGTGTTCTGCTACTCGGTGCGTTCTTCAGATAAACAGTTCCTGCTTCCTTGTGACCACTGCTAAAGAAACCCGGGTGTCCTTAGTGCTCTCTTAGAACTTACACGGGGATTGTTGTTAAATTGAACTTTGAAGCCTGTAAACGCTCGTTGAGTTACTTTCAAAGGACGCCGCTCGGAACGATCCTTGTTGCAAATTATGTAACTTACTAAGGATAGCTCACCTTCTGTCCAGCTGATTGACACACAGTAATGTTGTGTGGAATTTAGTTTCGGTCGAAAAGTTTTCCAAGATACTTTAAAATTGATGCCAGCGCTGGGGGCCGCGGGGCGTTTAGAACTAGTGTGCTGTGGCTTCTTTAGAGTTTGAAGCGTTTAGATTTGGAAAGCCAGTGTAGAATTCTGAAGTTTTGATTTAGCGGGGCAAGATGAAAGGTATTTCTACTTTTAATAAGGCACTATCATGTTTTAATGATAGCATTATAGTTATCCTTTTAAGTTATGCCAGAAATTAATAACTTGTTGAATTTTGCAACAGGAACAAATTATCTGATGTGTTGGTGTCTTTGAAGTTTAAGTATTGGCCGTAATGAACATTATTTAATACCCTTTTTTGAAGATGAACTGTCTTTTATAGGACTCCTGTGGACACAATTTCTTGTTTTAAAAGTCATTCTAGACTGTTGTAGCAGACTAACATTAAATTTTAATGAGCTTTATAGATAAAACAGATGAAAATATGAAAAGGATTCATCATCTTTTTAAAATTGGGTAAATTTGCTACGAATGACCAAAAGTCATCACCTTGAATTTGGCAAGTAAAGGTGGAGAGTGAGCCAAAGCTGTACAGTGGGTTAGCCGTGTGTATAATCTTCTAAATTGATTTAAAAATAAGATTTATGTTTTATTTCAAATTGTGTGTGTGTGTGTCGGGGCGGGGCGGCTATTTCCATGTGAGTCATGTGCCATTGGAAGTCAAAGGCATCGAATCCCCGTAGAACTGGAGTTAGAGACTTTTGTGAGGCATCGTTGTGGATGCTGGGAACATAACTTGGGGCCTCTGCAAGAGCAGTATATTCTCTTAACAACAAGCCCCCCTCAGCCTCCTGTTTTGTGGTCTGATTGAAAACCTCAGACTCACTCTCCATAATTTCCCACCTGTGAAAGCTAAATCTGCCATCTGTCTTGTGTCTAAAATCCTACTGTTCTTTAAGATACTGTGTATAGCAGAGCTCTAGGCCACTGTTTGGCGTTCTCCTGTTGAGGTTTCTCCTATAACCTGTGCACTGCATGTGTTAATAAACTCACATAACTGAAGATAATCTTACAGTCACTTGATCATATATGTTAGACACGACTACAGAATACCTTCCCATTGTTAATATCTACACTCAAATTTGACCCACGTGAGCACTGTAGTTTTACCAAGGTAACACATATTTGACTGTCACAGTAACAAGACTTAAAAATTCAAGACGGTAGTTTTTAAGCTACTATAATCTCTTCACAGGTGAAATTCATGTCTTCTTTACAAATACGCTTACAATTAACAGTATGTTAGAAATGTTTTAAGAGAAAAAGAATCTCTACTTACGCATCATTACATGAATGTGTCCTATTTCTGTTTTCCTTATTTCAGAGTGTTTGGGAAAAGTAGTACCTTGAGATACGTGTTTTAGAATACAATTTATTTTTATTATACACTTAGCTGAATCACAGGGTCATTAGGTTGGAAGTAATCTTATCATGTATGTGATCCAACCTTTTCATTTTCCAGGGATGGGGAAGTGAGGATTACAGGAAAGTGCTAAGCAGTGGTGTTGAGTTGGAACTGAATGCTGCATACTTCATTGCTTTTCTGCCCCTTCTCCTCAGTGTCTTGTCTTGTAAGTAGCACAAGCTGGCCTCCAGCTGGGGGTGTAATCCAGACTGGCCCAACTCCTATTCTCTTGTTTTAGACTCCAAGTACTGGCATTACAGGTGTTTGTGCCTCCACGCCCAGCTGCTCACCCTACCCAACTGTAATCAGTAAGGTGCTTGCTGCACATCATATAAATAACTGACAGTGGGTGTGCTGTCCTGCTCTTCACCCTTCTGCCTGTTTTTCTAATTTTTTTTTCTTTTTAAAAATTTATTTTGTATACAATGTTTTGTCTGCATGTACACCTGCAAGCCAGAAGAGGGCACAAGATGTCATTATAGATGGTTGTGAACCACCATGCGGTTGCTGGGAATTGAACTCAGGTCCTTTGGAACAGTAGGCAGTGTTCTTAACCTCTGAGCCATCTCTCCAGCCCCTAAATGGTTTTTTTCAATACTTCGAACAATGCTTAATGATTATCCTTCTGTGTATCTGGAAAATGTGTGGTTTCCCAGAATGAATACCACCTGCAAAGGGACTCGCTGACAGTGGGGTTGATGTGCGTTTTCAACTTGACTGGTTACTCCCAGATTATCCTTTAAGGGCAAGTGAATTTTTTCTTTCCTATATTTAGTCTGTGAGTGGAAGTGATTTCTCATCTTTGGCCATGGTTAGCATTGTCAGATTTAAAATTTTCTGACCATCTGGATGAGAAATTATGTATTTGTTTCCTTTCTAAAAAGATATTAAAATTTTATATATTGGCACAGTCAAGAAACAGAACAGTTTTATGTGCTGTCCTTTTTAAAAGTCAGCCTTTCCCCAAACCCTTTACTCCTGGCCACTAATGATTTCCCTCTCTATACTTTCCCTTTTTAAGATATCATTTAATTTGTCGTAACAGTAGTTGGCCTTTTTTTCCCTCATTCATTTGAAGTTTTTTACAGTTTATCAAATCCTCTTGTGGAAGTTCCACTGTGGAACACAAAGGCACACGGGGACACACGGAATCCTTCCTCTTCGGGGAGGGTGTGTTTTGAGATGTACACACGGAATCCTTACTCTTCGGGGAGGGTGTGTTTTGAGATGTACACACGGAATCCTTCCTCTTCGGGGAGGGTGTGTTTTGAGATGTACACACGGAATCCTTCCTCTTCGGGGAGGGTGTGTTTTGAGATGTACACACGGAATCCTTACTCTTCGGGGAGGGTGTGTTTTGAGATGTACACACGGAATCCTTACTCTTCGGGGAGGTGTGTTTTGAGATGTTGAGTGTTGTTACAAAGCTTGGACTGGAGATTTTCGTCCCTCATCAGGCTTGTTACCACCTTAAACACCTGCTTCTGTCAGCACCAACCTTGGCTTTTCAGTCCTACTGGCCTTCTTCATTCTGTTCTTTCATCCCTTTAACTCTCTTCTTGAGATCTTTTCCTCATACAGGCCGTGCCTTGCAGTCCATGTAAAGGTGTGGAACACTCCCTGCATTTGCATACTGCAGTCTGTGTAAATGCCATGCTTATCTTGCCAGTGTTAGTATATGTGTTGCCGAAGCAAGCTCCATCTCTGCTTTTCTGATGTATTTTAGAGTCATCCGTTCTGAGCATATCCACAGTTCCCTCCAGCTTACTGCTAAGCCCAGTGTTCTCTTATATGAATATAACAGCATTTGTGTATCCATTTACCAGCTGAAGGACATTTAAGTTGTTCTCAGCCTTGTGTGATTATCTATAAGGCTGCCATAAATCTATGTGCATAGGTGTTTGTTTGTTTTAGCGTGAGCATGTCTTCCTTTCTCTAGGGTAGATACTGACAAGTGGGACTCCTGGGTCACATGAGCAAATGTGAGCTTAACTGTATTTAAAATGAAATGAAACAGCAGCAAAATCAAAACCCATCTTCAGTAGGCAAAATAATGGCCCTTGAAGATACTCTAATGATGAGAGCCTGTGAATATAGATGATTACCTGTCAATTTAATTAAAGTTGTTAATCAGCTGTCTTTAGAATATGGAGGTTATTCAGGTGGGCCTAAATATCTTGATATTTATCACGGGTGTTTAAAAGGAGAAAGAGGAGGAGGAAATTAGAAAAAAAGCCAAAAGATGCAGCAGTAGAAACAGCTTCTAATAATGAAATAAAGCTGGTGTGTTTGAAGCTGGAAGAAAAGAAGCCGCAAGTGGAGGAAGGAGCCTGGTGTTCAGGAAGTAGGACTTGGAGCAGCCGTTGGCACCTTGGTGGGGCAGGAAGGGGGGCTCTGATAACATTTTAATTTTAGCCTAGGAAACCTGTCTGGCTTCTAATTTATGGAATTAAAATTTCTTAAGTATGTGTTGCTTTAAAGGTTATTGTGTTTGTGGTGTTTGTTGGAGCTGCCTGGGAACCTAGTGCACCTGTGAAATTCTCTTCAAAGTAGATGAACCCCTTTGTGTTCCCTCGGGCGATGTAAGAGCGCTCCTGTAGTTTACACCTTAGCAGCACTTGGTATAATCACTCTCTCTCATTTTAGCCATTCCAATAGGCATACAGCAGTATGTCATGGTAGTTTTAAAATTACAATTCCCTTAAAACCAGTGGTGTTGACTATTATTTCATGTGCTTATTTGCACTTTTTGTTCAAAAAAATTCTAAATTCTTTGTCCATTTTTATTTATTTACCATTTATTTTTTAATTTATTTCTAGAACTGTCTTACTCTGTTGTCCAAATTGTCCTTGGAGTTTTGATCTTCCTGCCTCAGTCTCCCCAATACCTGGGACCATTGCATGGACCAGCTTGCCAGACTTCCACTTTCTTATTGTTGAGTTTTGAGAGAATCAAGCTGTGCTTTCAGCAGAACTACAACCCAGCCCAAGTTTTGATAGTCCTTTCTTTTGTCAGTAATTTGCCAAGGTTTTTCTCCTCACCTATTAACCTTTTCGTTCATCCTAACTGTATTTGAAGTGTTGACATTGTAAACTTAGATGAAGCCCAAATGAGCAATTGTTTATTTTATGGATCTCATCTGTGATATTGTATTCGAGGAAATCTGCCTTACCCAGGCTCACTGAGATCCTTTTTCTTTACTTTTCCCCCAAGTTATATTAATTTTAATGTAAAGTAAAAAATACAAGTAGTTTCATTTCTTTGTCTTGTTAGTTCATGACACTTGGAAGGACTACTTATTGAAATGCCCCATGTTTTTGTCAAAACAACACACATTGGTATGTTTGTTAATCTACTCATCTGTCTTTTTACTAAGAATATATTGTCTTGATTATCATGTAATAAACATGTCTAAGCAAACGGTGATGTGAATACTCCCAAGTATTCTTTTTCAAGCTCATTGGGGTTATTTTAGTTCCATTGCTTTTCCATATAATACCTAGATTCAGGTTGTTGGTAGCAGGCATGGGACATGAGGGACCTAGTAATTTATAATACTGCATGGCTCCTCATTTATTTTGGTCTTTGATTTTATTCATGTGAGTTTTAAGATTCTTTTTCAATGTAGAGATCCTGCAGATTTAAGTATTCAGTCTTTTTGTTATAAATGGCAAAATACTAATTAAAAATAGTTCTTATTTATGACAAATATGTGGAAATTGAATTATTTGTATAAGTTGACTTTATGTTTTGTTTTTGTATGTCTTTTGAGACAGGGTCCCATTATGTTGCCCAAGCTAGTCTTGAACTACCAAAATCCTGCCTCTGCTTCTGAAGCATTGGAGGTCACAGGCATGCATCATTGCACCCCCCTTCTTCTCCCTCCCCACCCCCGCCCCTTTTTTTGACGCAGTATTTTGCTTTTGTTCTCTGGACTAACCTTGAAATGCTGAGCTCAAATGATCCCCCTGCCTCAGTCTGCCAGGTAGCTGGGACTGTATTTAGTGCCATGCTCTGCACACTACCATTTTAAAGTTAATTTTTAAAAAAGATTTATTTTACTTTATATGTATGAGTGGCTAGCTTGAATGTATGTTTGTGCACCAAGTGCATGCCTGGTGAGGTCATAAAAGAATGTCAGAGCCCCTGAACCTGGTGTTCTGGATAGTCAGTCACCATGTGGGTGCTGTTCATCAAACCTGCTTCCTCTGCAGGAGCAGCGCCTGTCCTCACCTGCTGAGCCATCTCTCCAGCCTTTCTTTCTCTTTCTTTCTTTCTTTCTTTCTTTCTTTCTTTCTTTCTTTCTTTTTTAACTAGACTCATTTATTGACTTCCCTTTTTTTTTTTCCAGGGAGGGGTTGATACATTGGGATTTTCTAATTAAAGAGTTGTAGTATAAAGAAAACACTTTTTTCATTTTAGTCTGAATGCTTTTTATTTTCTTAAATTTTTTTCCTCTCTTTTAAACTGGCTAGGATCTCCAGTGATTTAAAACAGAATAGATAAAAGATGATCTCCTTGACTTGCTTATTGTCTTAAAGGGAAAACATTCCATTTTCACTTTTAAAATATAGGTCATTTTATGGGTTCTTCAAACTAAGTGAAGATAGTGTTTCCCAGGTTATTGAGGTGTTTTTTGTTTTGTTTTGTCATAAATGAATATCAAATTTTGTCATATCTTTTCTGCATCTGTTGAGATGATCATAGTTTCTTTTAACCCCCTATTAATCTGTTATTATGATTCATACTAGCTTTTCAGTGCTGAGTCAGACTTGTGTGCTTCTAGGGTTATTTTAAACAAAAATCATTTTGGATTTCTTTTTTTCCAAACTAATGCACATTAACATTCTTAAACTGAAGGCGGTCAGCGGTTGGGGTGGAGTGGTTGTAACTCAGTTTTTATACTGCCGAGAAAGAAAGGGAAAGAGAAAGAAGATTAAAGATTTGATAGATTAAGGTGCTGTAGAAAATGAGGAGAATTAAGGTTCTTGTTTTACATGTTAAAATTCCTTTGCATGTGTGTGTGCTCGTGCTAGTGCGCATGTGTTAGAGATCCACCTTTGATGTTGTGCAGTACCTGTCCATCTCCTTCTTCTGAGAGTTCATCTCAGTGGCCTGGGGCACAAAGGTTAGGCTAGGCTGCTTGGCCACTGAGTCCCTAGGAGCTTATCTTGCAAGTATGAGAGCCACAACAGCTAAGCTTTCTCATGTGGGCTCTGGGAATTGAACTCATCTTAATCCTTGCACAGCAAGTGCTCTATTAGTTAAGCCATCTCCTCAGTCCTGGACCTAAACTTTCCTGATACATAATGGAGTTTGCAGTCTGAAGAACTCTTCTTTAAAGTTACAAAGTGAACAAAGAATGTTACGTGTATCACTGTAATAAACAGTCTTCACACAGGGCTTATCTAGACATGCTGTTAAAATGGCTTTAGAAAGTGAGTTGCGGGGTTTTGTTTTGGGGTTTTTATACAGATGTTGATAGAAACTTAATTGCTAGTGAAAACCCTTGTCTCCTAATAATACTGAGGCAATGGGATAGTGAGGTATACCCAGCAACTAAAAGAAGCATATGAAGATGGGCGTAACGTGGATGACTCTGCAGGCGCTGCTGGGGATGTCTCAAGCACTTACTGTGTGGTCCCACTTACAGAGGTACCTGAAATGGCGGATTAAGAGTGGATGAGCCAGCCAGGCGGTGGTGGCGCACAGAGGCAAGTGGATCGCTGTGAGTTTGAGGCTGGCCTGGTCTACAGAGTGAGTTGTAGGATAGCTGGGACTACATAGAGAAACCCTGACTTGAAAAACAAACAAACAAAAAGAATGGGTGCGCACATTAGTTGTTGCCAAGGGTTACAGGTGTGATTTTGAAAGGGCTTTGCCAAGGCTCCTTATGAAGATTGGCGTGGGGAGGTCTTGCCAACACTTCCAAGCATGTGGTTGTGATACTGCACTGTAGTTGAAAAAGCTAGCAAAGAGTAGAAGCTCTGTATATTTTCTTACAACTGCATATGAATTTCAAAGTAAAAGTTATAATTTAGAGGGAAAAAAATCTCAAAGAGAAAAAGGTCAAACAGCATATATCTTGGAATCTAGAATCTAGAGAAATGCCTTGGAGGAAATTTTATTCCTTATAAAGGATGAGGCCATCCAAGCAAGAATTTCAGGTTGATAAAAAAAAATTAATTCAGTTTGCACACTTGACAATTTCCTCAGGTAGCAAAGAACCTCTGTTGTGGGGTTGGGGATTTAGTTCAGTGATAGAGCGCTTGAAGCACAAGGCCCTGAGTTCAGTCCTCAGCTCTGGGAGAGAAACATAAATCTCTGTTGTGGGTATTCAGCTTTCTTGTTAGAGTGCAAAGATAGTTGCCCAAGTGAACATGATGATTACAACAAAACTTTATGGTTCATACATCACTTATGACAGGAATATGTTCTGAGAAATGCAGTGGTGGTGAGGTGCTCTTTCCCAGGTTATAATACTGTCGGGCCCAGTATACAAATAGTCCCATATACAGGTTGCCTCCTCTGAATAGTTTACTGACGTATGGTAAGCAGGGTAATCAAGCCAAGCACTGGCTGCTTCCATCGCCACCTTTTTGTGATGAGTGAGCTTTTTGTGTAGGTGAGCTTTGCCATTTCTTAGTCTACACTCTTAACTTTATGTGAGTATAGAGTAAATGAACTTGACCTAGATGGTTTGAAGAAAAGCTTCTATTGAAGTTAGTTGTGATGACTCGTGTGTAATCCCAGCACATGGGAGGTTGAGGCAGGAGAATTACCTTTGAGGCCAGCCTGAGCCACAGAGTGCTTTCTGGGACAGCCTGAGCTGCAGAGTGAATGAACCTTATCTCAAAAAACCAACCCCCCCCAGCATACAACACATGTGTAGGAAGGCGCTCAATAGGGGAACATACAGAAGCATAGGTAACCAAATGCTCACTTGAAGAACTAAAAGGATACTGTTGTGGTTGCAATGCAGAAAAATAAAATTTGAGGCATATTGGTCTAGAAATCTGTGTGTGTTTGTGTGTGTGTGTGTGTGTGTGTGTGTGTGCGCGCGCGCGCGCGTGTGTTGAGACAAGGTTTTCTATGTAATAGTCCTGGCTATTCTGGACTTGCTTTGTAGACCAGGCTGGCCTTGAACTTACAGAGATCCACCTGCCTCTGCCTCCCCAGTGCTGGAGTTACAGGTGTGTGCCACCGTGCATGGCTGGTCTGGAAATCTTAATTCAGTCTGTTGGTAAGAAGTGTGGAGCTATCCATTAAAGACAGTGACTATATATTTTAAATAGGAGTAGACTCCAAAATAGTGGTTAGAAGCATAGTATAAATAGTAAAAGCATTTCAGTAATATAATTTGTTATGCTGTGCATTATATATGCATACTATGATACAGTATAAATGCATAATATATACATATTACAGTATTGCCCAGGCTAGCCTCAACTCAGTGTCCTGCTTCAGCCTAATGAGTACTGTGATTCCAGCTATGTATGTACAGCTGTTTCCACCGGAATTTTAATTTAAACAAAGACAACGCTATTTAATTTTGAGGTTTTATCTTGAAAGTTTAGAAACTTTAAAGAAATAAAGTTCATTCTACTTCCTTACCAGAATATCTTAGACATCACATACATTGGTGGGCTGGTCAGCGTGGATTGCTTGCTAATGAGCATGTTAAAAAGTGAAATGAAATATAAAATAAGTGTCAGATTGTTTGATTTTGAGTTCAGTACCATTACAGAACGTGAATGAATGGAAAAACCTACATCCTCATTACGTATTTTTTGAGTTGTGAAGTTTTCTTCCATCAAACTACAGATTAATTGTCAAGATTAAGATATCAGTAACTTAACAATTGAGCTGTTAAATTTGCCAAGTTTTTAAAATGCTTTATCCAACCTTTGACAAAGGAGCTGGGCGGTGGTGGCACACGCCTTTAATCTCAGCACTTGGGAGGCAGAGGCTGGTGGATCGCTGTGAGTTTGAAGCCAGCCTGGTCTACAAAGTGAGTCAAGGACAGCCAAGGCTACACAGAGAAACCCTGTCTCAAAAAACAAAAAACAAAACAAAACAAAAATTTAACATAGGAATTCAAGCATTTAGCCTTCTTGTTTTTTAGGTTTATGTTTCCTTTTTCAGTTAATAATTCTCCCAAAGACCCTAAACATAAAAGTTTTTGAGGCCTCTTGGGTTGTATTTTGATCTCTTAAGGCAGGGGAAGATTACTTTCTGTAAATATTTTAAGCTTCATGGGTCGTTTTTGTCTCTGTTGTAGGCATTCAGTTCTACTGTTGAGTGCAAAGGTAGTTACCCAAACAACCATGACTATGCTCCAATAAAAACTTTATGGCTGTGCTTCACTTACTGACAGGTATATGTTCATTAGGTAAGTTTTTTCACGTTGTAAACATCACAAACTGTGCTTACATAAACTGAGATGGCCCAGGTTAGTGACTCTGAGCCCTCTGGATGCAGTGTGTACAGCTGTTTCAGCACAATGTGCTGCCCCCCTGCTTCTTATAAGTAGGAGTAGACTCCGAAATAATGATTACAAGTATATTAGAAATAATAAGAACAGTCCAGTGGTGTAATTTGTTGTCATTATCAAGTGTTCATGCTGCACATAATTGTACATACTGTACTTTTATATGCAGTAGGTTTTGTTTACACCAGCATCAGCACAAATGCGATGCATTATAGTCTTTTGGGATCAGTGTCTTAATGTAGTCTGTCCTGACTCAGTCTTTATGCAGTGTATTACTTTACCTGTAAAAACAAGGGTGTGCTTGACTTGACCTTTGGGCTTTGCGTATGCATCTGTCCTTTAAGTCAACACCCTAATCCACCGCCCCCCCCCCCAAATAATCAGGGAAATAAGAGTTTCAGAGGAAACATTTAGTTTAAATTTAATTAGTATCAAAAAATAAATAAATAATAAAAAACTAAATAAATAAAATTTTTTTTTTTTTTTTTGGTTTTTCCGAGACAGGGTTTCTCTATGTAGCCTTGGCCATCCTAGACTCACTTTGTAGACCAGGCTGGCCTCGAACTCACAGCGATCCGCCTGCCTCTGCCTCCCAAGTGCTGGGATTAAAGGCATGCGCCACCACGCCCGGCTAAATAAATAAATTTAATTAGTATCTAACCTTCTTAAAATTTCTAATGGATTTGGGATCTAAAAAATTGTGTGTGTGTGTGTGTGTGTGTGTGTGTGTGTGTGTGTGTGTGTGTTGTAATGGATGTGGTACAAAGCAAGTATGCAGATCTGTGGACAACTTTCGGAAGTTAGTTCTCTCTACCATGTTGGCCCCAAAAACTGAACTCCATTTGTTAGGCTTGGTCATTTTAATGGTTTGATCCATGTAAGGACAATACATGTGAATCATTTTGAAAATGATTCAATTAATAGATGTTTAGTAGTTAGCCAAGGAAAGTTAGTAGGTTTTTGGAGACTTAATAAAAATAACCACCTTTTTGAAAAAAAATTTTTTTGTATGTATATGGATGTTTTCCCTGCATGTGTGTCTGTGCACCTGTGTTCTGGAGGCCAGAGGAGGGCATTGGATCCCCTGAAACTGGAGTTACAGATGTTGTAAGCCGTTGTGTGGGTGCTGGGTGTTCAACCTGGGTCCTCTGGAAGATCAGCC
The DNA here is from genome assembly GCF_964271855.1 of Acomys minous. Lineage (NCBI taxonomy): Eukaryota > Metazoa > Chordata > Mammalia > Rodentia > Muridae > Acomys > Acomys minous. Next base: position 38,676,340 of record NC_140489.1, on the reverse strand, counting down.
AGGTCTTTTAACCACTGAGCCATCTCTTCACTCCCCATAATAATCATCTCTCTTTTAATTCTCTTATATTGTTTTAAAGCAGTAAATATATGTTGTGACTAAATCATATTGCCTTTTGCTTTTCCCTAATTCTTAACTCAAGCGGTATTCTTTGTTTCATCTCGTGATGTGGTAAGCAGTGTGCTGTTGTTGCCTTTGTATTCCTTAAGTATTAGCAACCACATTTCCAAGTTTTTATTAGTATTCTCTCTTTGGCAAATGAGGAAATTAGACTCAAATTATTTTATCCAAAATCATATTGTAAGTGATAGCAAAAATTGGAATTCATTTTAATCTCAATTTCTGTAATTTTCTTTGTAGTGTAGCCTGCTTAAGACAGACTTAGCATGGTCTTTTTGATGAGATTAAAATCACGTTGAAAAAAGCTATCTTCAACTTTACTTAGTGTTTAAAATCGTGTTTGAGTTAGAGTGAAGGGTCTTGAGCAGATTACCTGTTAGCTCAGTGTGGGTAGAAACAACGTCTTTTTATCTGAGTATCTTAGTGCTTAGCGTGGCTGTGATGTAGTGAGAAATGGGTCTGGTCTTTGTACTCCGTTCCTGACATCGAGCTTTTAAATCCCTTGGAATTTCCTTAGTGATAAGAGTGTCTTTTGTTGCAGTGAGGCACTTCTTGCCTGGGCCCCTTAAATGCTTCAGGCTGGGAGTGGTCACCAGAAAAATCAAGACTTGATTACAGGTTGCTTCTGTACCTCCGAGGAGCTGGAGTAGTCACCAGTGGCTAATGATTAAATCAGTCAGGCTGTGAAAATAAAGCTTATATTAAAAAAACAAAAACTCTAAATGATAGCCATAGCATTCAGAGCCTTCTGGATTGGTTTGTGTGTCAGAGACACAGGGACCATAGCTTGACCCTGTGCATCTCTCCCATTTGGGTGTTCTAAAGTTGTATTCTTTCATGCAAAACCAGAGAGTATATGCAAAGTGCCTTCTTGAGTTCCTGAGCCATTCTGTCAAATTCTTGAACATGAGTCAGGGATCATGGGAACCCATAGTTAATAAATAACTCCATGGTCAGAATTACAGGAAACTCAAGACCTAAGGCTGACATCTGAAGTGGAGGCAGTCTTGAGATCTGCAGCATACTGCGGGTAGATGGAGGTAGATGGGAATTAAAAGAGTCTCAGTTGCTCTCTGAAGGAAGAATTGGAGAATCTCCAGGAATGAGAAGGAGACCTCTGTATTTGGTGCTGGGTATTTAGTAGGGCTGGAGAGATGGCCCAGGAGTGAGGAGTACTTGTTGCTCTTGTAAAGGACCCAGGTTCAGTTCCCAGGACCCATGTGGTGGTCACAACCATCTGTAACTCCCACGGAATCCAAGCCTCCTCCTAACCGCCATGGGCACCAGGTAGGCACGCATGCTTCATATATATGCATGCAGGAGAAACATTAATGCTTATAAAATAAAATCTTAAACTTAAAAGAAGTGTATTGTGAGAAGCAGTTCAGGATGGAACGTCCTATGTGCTTAATCCCATTTTTACCATTTGCTTAAATCTTAACTTTGAACTTAATATTGAAGCTTTTCAATCCTGGTTACCTCATGAACTAAGAATTTGAATTTGGTTTGGTTTTTTGAGACAGGGTTTCTCTGTGTGTCCTTGGCTGTCCTAGAACTCATTCGTTAGACCAGGCTACCCTTGAATTCACAGAGATCCACCTGCCTCTGCCTCCTTTGTGCTGGGATTAAAGGGGGCTGCCCGCACTGCCCAGCAAGAATTTGGAAATTAAAAGAATTCTGTTCAGTTTTTCTTAACTTTGTGTGTATTTGCAGGTACATGTATGTAGAAGACAGGTGATTTCAAGTCTTGCCCCTTAGAAGTTGTCTATCTTACTGTTGGAGACAGTGCTCTTTGCAGGCCTGCCGCTCACTGTAGCCGGCAAGCCCATGAATCTGCCAGGCTATCTTTGAACTCAGAGATCTGCCTGCCTCTGCCTTCCAAGTGCTGGGATTCAAGGTGGCTCGTTCCATATATTATTAAATGGCAGAGCCAAAATTCAGTGGTGTTTGAAAAGGCGTTTGTGTAATTTTACCAGTATTTAATATGTTTGTATTAATACTTTTTTTTTTAACCTTTGTGTGATGAATCTGTTGCGCTTTGTATTCTCCTTTTATGCAAGTTCTCTTAGGATGCTCTTATTCTGTAGTTCTGGAACAGCAGTTAACCATTAACATTGTATTGAGAACAAAAGTTCTGTTTGATTTCAATGGTAGATTCTAGGTTTCTTAGATGTAGAGCTGAAAAGCAGTAAAGGCTGGCTGCATGTTAATGTATAAGCTGCAGAGTGAGGACCCCACTATCTTGGCTGGGCTACCTAAGACTTGATCTCAAAACAACAGCAGCCAAACAAAGGACAAGAATTCTGCCTTGTTAATCTCTTTCTTGTCAGTGACTATCCAAGTGTTTTGTACCAATTGAGTACTGAACATTCTTGAGTAAAAGTGTAGCTAATCCCTTTTAATGACAAGATTGACAGTCGTGTCGATCTGCTAAGAGTGATACTTATACCATGCTCTCTCCCTAAGACTGCTCAGACGAGCATCACCTGTATCCTTGTCTGTGCTGTGGCACCAGAGGGTCATTATGTTCTTGCTTGGTGACATAGGTGTTCTCCATTTCCATTGTCAGGAGTCTTCATCCTCATTTGTAGTCCTGAAAATTCTGTTGCTTCTTCAGCGTAACTGTAAGATTGGTCTGGCTGTGTCTTTAGAGTTTTCAGTTTTGATAATATTCCTGTCCTGCTAACCCTAAAGTGATTATTTGTTATATCTTCATTGACAAAGCAATACCCTTCCCCCAGAACTTGTAATTTGTGCACCCAGCTAGCCATCAAGATAGAGGTAATCATCTACTACTTTGCCAACCTTTGAGATTTCCTCTGGTAGGATGTAAATCAGCCAGTGTTAGAGGCTGAAATACCTTCTAAAGATGTTTTAGAGATCTAAAACTTTGTGTAAGCACGTATTAAGGAAAATGGCGGATTGGAGGGGATGGAGGGGATCCATAGTGAATGCGTTCAGAGCAAAGCAGTAGCCGTGCGAGTTTAATAACTAGAATTCTTAGAGAATTTGTTATTGTGTTTTTTAAAAATTCATTGTTATTGTATGTGAGGTGTCTGTGTGTGTGTGTGTGTGTGTGTGTGTGTGTGTGTATACACGTACATATAGGTGTGTTCTGTGGCATGCATGTGGAGGTCAAAGACAAAGTTGTTTGAAGTTACCCAGTTCTCTCTTTGCATCATAGGTTCAGGGATCAAATTCAGGTGATCATGCTTGCACAGCAAGTGTTTGTACTTTTTGAGTTGTTTCTCTGCCCCTTATTGTTGTGAGTTATTAATATGATAGAGAATGCAGTCAGAAGTTATGAACCTGACTTTTTGCATTTGTACAGCTTAGGGAATCAAACCTAAAGCCTCAACATAATAGGAAATTGATCAGCCCCTACACCATACACATCTTCAGTATGATACATTTTAAAATGCTGGTGTCCCTTGAAATTTAAGAACTATGCTTTTTAAAAAAATATTTATTTATTAAGTATAACAGTGTTTTGCCTGCATGTCCACCTACCTGTCAGAAGAGGACACGAGATCTCAGTATAGATGGTTGTGAGCCACTGTGTGGTTGCCGGGAATTGAAATCAGGGCCTTTGGAAGAACAGGCAGTGTTCTTAACCTCTGAAATTACAAAGGCAACAAGTTCAGTTCCCAGCAGCCAGTGACTCACAACTGTTTGGAACTTTAGTTCTGTGTGAGTCAATGTACTTTTAGGTACCAGGCACACTCATATATACATATAGGCAAAATGTTCATTCACATAAAGTAAATCTTTAAAGAGTTGTGTATGTTTTCCCAATTTTTGTTAATAGCGTTATAAACTGTTTCTGTGCTTTTGCAAAAGTGAGTGATACACAAATGCTCTTTTGAAACTTGCTCTTTTCGCCTGCCTTTGTGTCGTATCACCTCATCTGGAGCTTCATGCTGAAATACCAAAGGTGAACAAAAGTAAAGATCTAGAAGTGTAGACTAGGAGTAGAGTCACCCCAGGGAGGGAGGCAGAAAGAAAATTATAGTACATCTTACAGAGTATATAAAAATTCTAGCCACATCAATATGTACTAAATATAAAAATAATATAGTTTAAGCCTTTTAAAATAGCAAGCCTTTGAAATAGTGTGTATTTTATACTGGTAGCACATAGTTTTTCATTGGAAGTATTTATGAACTACATAACAATATTTTGATTAGGAGACCATATATTAGTACTGTATTGTCATAATGGAGCTGAAATTCCGATGTCATCTATTGGTCTGTATAGTACAACTTACTAAGTGTTTGTGGTGATGTAAGTATAAACAAACCTGGTACAGTACCACCATATAAAAGCATATAGCAATGTAGTTGCATAAATGGCAGTAACCAACTGCTACTGGTTTATGTATTTGCTGTACTATAAGGTACTTTAATATTTTAATGTGAATTCCTTTCTTTACAGAAATATATTTACAGTGAAATGGTGTGTGGTCTTTTAGCACCAGCAATTGCCTTAGGCTTTGGAGCTTTTCCCTTTGCCTTGATTGGCTCAAATGTCCACATGGAATTGGTTTATACGGAGTTCCTGACTATGCTCTCTGATGTTTACAGTAATCTGTCTAATGGTGCACATCTTAGAACCAATCTCCCTTGTCAAGTGAGGCACTTAAGTTTATAGTTTAAAAAGTAAAATAACATACATAAATTGCTCCAGGATATTTAAACGTTTTCTATATCAGTCATTAAATTTAAATTAAAGTTAAATTTAAAATTTTGTTCTTCAATTAATCCAGTAATATTTCAAGTGTTCAGCATCTACCTGTAGCTAGTAGCTGTAACAGTATAACTTTTAAAGTTTGGTTGTATCCCATTATATGGATTTTTTCTTTAATGTATTTATTGGCTTTTCTATTTGGATTCTTTATTTTTAATAGTTTATTCAATTTACTATTGGGGGAATATTATCTCCTGAAGTTACAATATTACAGTGGCTATCCTTATAGAAATACATTATATGTGAATAATTTCTAAAAGAATTAATAAAGTAATTTTATTTTTTGGTAGAAATTTCCCTTTAAAAATATTAAGTAGCATCAATAATACAGTCTATTTCTATGTATAGTTCCCATCACTGAACATTATTGGTCATATCCCAAAAATACAGAAACTATGGAAAAGTAAAACTTTTTATGTGTTTATATTACCTTTTTAAAAACTAATTTTTGAAAGTTTTTTTTACTTTTATTTACATATGTCATGTTGGTGTGAGTGTATGTCCTTGTGTATGGTGGTGACCCCCAAGGCCAGAAGGGGACACTGTATCCCCTAGCATTGGAGTTATCGGCATTGCTTGAGGGGATACTGGCAACCAAACTTGGATCCCATAGAAGAGCAAGAAGCACTCTGAACTGAAAAACACCCTGCTGGCCTCCCCTAACTTATTTTAAGTTAGCAGACAAAGTAATGGATTTCTTTATGGCATTTTCATCCACCCATGCCGGACTTGCTTTGTGTTCTTGCATCCTCCCACTCCTTCCCCCATCTTACGTGCCTCCTCTCTACTCACATCACCTCTTCCTTACACAGCTGGGGTGGAGAGGCTGCTCTCACTGTAAATGTTTCCACGGAATGAACAGCAAAAAGCCAAAGTGGCTGGAGGTGTAGGTCAGGGGGAGCTCCTGTGCAGCATATGCCAGGGAGTTCTTGGATGAGGCTGTGAGTTCATGTTGGAGGCAGAGAAGCAAAAGACTGTCTCTAGGATAGGACCTGTTTTGGTACCAAGTCAATCAAAGTCTCATAAAAATGTATTCTTTCTCAGGAAGCTTTTGGAGGACTCCTAGAGGAGAATATATGAAGAAGGAAAAGATAGGAGGAAATTTTCCAGGGTGAGGATAAAGAGTTAATGATGGCTTTAAGTGCCGCACTTACAGAAGATACTTCTATTAGAATCCATGCAGTGATGGCAAAGTCAAGCCAAAGAATAGAAGAAAATTTAATGACAGTTCATAAAGATGTAGTTCGCCATAAGGAAATTAATAAAGAACGGTGAAACACCCCAAATGTAGCCAACAACTGCAATCCTGTTAAAAATAGGTCTAAAGGAACAAAGGCAGTAGTTACTAGAATTTCCTACAGCTGTTACAGCAGACGCAGGACCATGTGATGAGAACTGTGGCCTGAGTGGATGCAGCCCTTGTATGACCACAGGAGGAAGCGGGGGAAGTAACAAACTTAACCAGTCTTTGCTTCTTTTAGTGGATAATTCTTCTTCTCCTCCTCCTCCTCCTCTTCTTCCTTCCTCTTCTTCTCCTTCTTCTTGTTTTTTGTTTGTTTGTTTGTTTGTTTTGGTTTTTGGTTTTTCGAGACAGGGTTTCTCTGTGTTGCTTTGGCTGTCCTAGACTCACTTTGTAGACCAGGCTGGCCTCAAACTAACAGCAATCCTCCTGCCTCTGCCTCCCGAGTGCTAGGATTAAAGGTGTGCACCACTACACCAGGGTTCTTTGGATAATTCTTACTGACCATGCTATGGAAGATTGGAGGGCAGCAAAACATAAGATTATGAAGTCAGCCTTCTAGAGCCTGGAGCAAATAGGAGAGTCACGAGAGGACCTGGGCTGGAAAAAAAAAATAGCCCCCAGAGTAAACCTTTAAAAGATACTCCTTCTGGGGCAGGAGAGACGGTTCAGTGGTTAAGAGCACTGGCTGTTCTTGCAGAGAACCTGGGTTTTGTTGCCAGCACCTACTTAGTGGCTCAGTGGATCTGAGGATCTGAGAACCTCTTTTGGCCTCCAGGCACCAGGCATGAACATGATATAAATACATACAGAGAAACACCCAGTCACACAAATAAAATGAATATAAAAATATTTAAAAAGAACTATTGTTAGAGAAGGTAAGGATACGTGAGTGATTTCACTGAGAAGGGAAATATAACTTGTAGGGAAAAAGGCTGTAATGTTAGAGAGCTTATTTTTTTTAGAGTAGTTGACCATCAGGTAATGTCACAAAAGGTGGCATGTATGTATACACGGAATGTATGTATAAGCCTTATTTCTGTACATGTTGCTAGAAATATAACAATTAATTCACAGTGAAACAATTGTAAGAGTAAAATGAGGTGAGACACTGAATTGTTCTTTTTGCCTTAAGTTTTCTGGAGTGTAGTGGCATGTATATACATATGTGCTATGGTTGTATGTCATATGATTGTACATACAACACAGAGCTTCAGATTAAAGCTCTAGTATGTAAAGTAATCGTATGAAATATTGCTGTCACCCTACTAGTATCACTTAACTACTGTCTTACTGTTGTCATTAAAGACATTGGAAGCAGGCTGGAGAGATGGCTCAGAGGTTAAGAATACTGACTGTTGTTCTTCCAGAGGTCCTGAGTTCAATTCCCAGCAACCACATGTGATCTAATGTCCTCTTCTGGCCTGCAGGTGTACATGCAGAGCGTTGTATACATAATAATAAATAAATGAAATATTTAAAAAAAAAAAAAAGACTTTGGAAGCTATCCCTCTTTGGCTATTAAATGTTTTGTGGCAGGTATGGCTTTCCTCTTCTGCCCTGTCCTAGTTACTTTCTAGTTTTCTGTGGAAGACCTGAAGGAAGGAAGGACTGGCTTATTTTTGGCTCATAGTTGAGGTTACAGTCCATGATCGTGGGAAAGTTGACAGCAGCAGATCCTTGAGGCCATTCATCTATAGTCAAGAAGCAGAAGAGTGAGTGTTTGTGCTCAGCCAGCTTCTCCCCAAGCCCAGGGAGAAGTATTCATTTCATTACTGAGTTTCCAATAGGAGCACACATGGTACTGCCCAGGATCTAGAAGAGCCAGCATAGAAGACTGGAGTTGATACAGGATTCTAGTCAGGAAAATAAAGTACTTAACCATATAAATAGGTAAGCAGGCAGGACAGGCTTTTTAAAAAAGCATTTATATTATAATTAGTATGCATGAAACGGTCAGAGAACAACTTGTGGGAGTTTACTCCTTCCACCATGTGGGTTCTAGGGTCAGGCTTGACGGTAAGTGCTTTGCCCCCAAGCCATCTGATGGCCCTCAGGTAAGACATGCTAAGGGCAAGGTAAGTAGTACAGAAAATAAGCTTTTAAACTTGGTTATAGGGGCTCTGAGGTGAAGAGAAGTTGCTCTTCCAGAGGACCCAGATTTAAGCCTCAGCAGCCACATAGTAGCTAGGAGCCATTTGTACCTCAGTTCTGGGGTATCTGACATCCTCTTCTAGACTCCATGGGCACCAGGCACACACTTAGTACACAAACATATATGCAGGCAGAAGAGTATTAAAGTAAATCTTTTTTTAAAGACTTGATTGTAATGGGGTGGTAGAAGTACATTTGTATACATGTATGAAAATGTCATAATGAAACCCATTATTTTATACAGTTCGTATGTACTGATATAAAAGGAGGAAATATTTGATCATTAAATCAACCATTACTAAGTCCGTCTGGGACTTGAGCTGTTAGCAGTAATGATAAGATTTTTGACAAGGATAAGAACAGGAATAGACATGGGACCCATAAATTTGCATGATCTCAGACAGCTGCCTTGATATTGTTAACCCTTTAATAACAAATAGTTCATAGCCAGGGGTGGTAACATACACCTTTGGTGTCTGTGCTCAGGAGGCAGAGACAGGAGGCTCTCTGAGCTGCAGGCCGGCTTGGCCTACAAGCATGCTCCAGCACACTTAGGGTTACAGAGACTCTTGTCAGGTGGGTGTGGGGTTGATATCCTTTCACTTCTCCCTTTTAAAAAATTGGTTTGATTGTTTTTAATTTTATCATTGTCATAAATAGTGTCCTGTTTGTGTTCTCTGTTTGTGAATTATACACAACTCTTTTCTTTGCTGGGAACTGGGGCCTGTATATGCTAGTCATTCATGCTACTATTGGCTATACCCTTAGCTACACTTTATTTCTCTTCATAAACAGTTTCTGTTTGTTGTAATACTAGTTTTACTTAAGCCCAGTGTAAGTAAAAATAGAAGACTGCCTTTTAAAAGGGGTTGTGGGGAATGGAGTTACTTTGATAAATACTTAACAGTCTGTCAATATTACTCTTAATTCATATCAATTTAGGAATATCTATACTTTGTTAATATTTTTATACCTCAAGGCTCTTTTACTTTGACCTGATATATCTGTCATCATCTTCCCAGAATATATAGTTGTAGTCTTGTCCTCAGGAGAGGGATATTAAAAAATAACCGTTTCTCCTTCTGACTTTTACTCATGTGGAACTGAGCATCACTGTTCATTACTTCAAAGGAAAATATATATTCGGAGGAAGAAGAATGGTTATAACTGAACCCCACAGGCATGACTTTGATAAATGGTAGTCTGTCCTTACATGAACTTAAAGTTTCAGGGTCTTTTCACTATTTGTTGGCAGTCCATATTGGTTTAGTTATATTTGTAAAGTTATGAATGAGAACATGGATAAGACTGTCTCCCACCCAAATATGTAGTTCTTTCAGCCAAAGGTACTCAGTCAAAAGATTGCTTATTGATACATAACACAGTATATGTATCTACCTTACTTTTATAGAACATATGCTAGTATCTCCAGTGATACCTGAAGAAGCTCAGTATAGAATCAAGTTCTATAAATACTGAGGTTTTTTTGTTACATACTAACATGCTTATGGTAAAGTTTAGTTCATAAATTAGGGACAGTAAGAAATTAATAATATCTAATAGTAAAATAAACCAATTATGGCAACATAAATTTGTAAAAATTCTGTGAATAGTCTTTTCTTCCTCTGATTTCACTACATTTTACTCACCCTTGTTCACAATGAAAACTGGAAAGCAGACTGGAACCCATAATGTACCCAAGGCAGACCATTGTAGTGCACATAGTATGAGCTCATCAGATATAAATTAGACATTAACTCCATGACAGAGCTTGAAGTATGACAATAAATATTCTAATTTCAAGGTAGAAGATATATGATGCCTCAGGCATATGTAGATTAAGTGCCTTAGCAGAGTAGGTTGTGGGAGAGAGCAGGTGAGTTTAAGGAGATTTCAAAAGGCACCTAGTGGAAGAGGAAAACTTAATAGATTGAAATTTAAATAGTAATTTTTTGTGTGGGTGTAAGAAATGATATGTTGGTGATTTGGAGGTAGAAAATTATAGAGATTACATGGGAAATATTAGTTTGATTTGGAAGCTAGAGGGCAGAAAAATAAAGTGGGGAAAGTATTTAAGATTAAGTCAAAAGAAGTCATAAAAGTGTCAGGCTAAGGAATTTCAAAGCTGTCCTACAGGATAATGAATAAAGTGCCCTGAAATCAAGCAGACTTGAGGCACAGACAAATTTTGCATGCACCTTGCTAAAGTAAGGTACACCATTCAACAAGGAGACTGCTGTGCGGTTTAAACAGATTGTGCATGCCATGCATTGAGCCCAGTGAACAAATGTTGCATAGTTAACCCTCTGTAAACAGTAGCTTTAAAAAGGAAAGAGGCAACAAAAATTTCCAAAGGAGCACTGTCATGGTAATAGGGAGTCTTTGAGAAAAGTTAATCTGGCAGCACTGTGAGAAATGTACAAAGAGTGAGACTGAGGTTGAGTTAGGGAGCTCAGAAAAACCCATGCAGGAGCCACTGGAGTGGCATGGGAAGAGAGGAACTGGGCTGTGTGTGAAATGTCATGGATGTAAAATTGATATAACTAGATAATATTTAGGGATATTGCAAGTATGGTTTTCTAGATGCTTAAATTTTACTACGGGAGAATAGGTAGTTATCGGACAGCTGGTCTGTTTTACTTTTAGCATATTTTTAGATTATGAGTTAATAGTTTATTATTAAAAAGTTTATATGATTAAGACAAGTGGCTTACCTTGACCAAGGTATGTTGAAATTGGAACATAACAGGATAGAAAGTAATGTTTTAAATGTAAGATCACTTGGAAACTGGTATATTGGCAGCTTAGTTTATTTTTCATGAGTAGTAGGGGAGGAAGTCACATCTCTACTCTCTACAGGACTGCATCTTTTAGCTCAGTTTTTAGGAACCTTGAGCAATAAATGTTACTGCAATTCAGTGATAAAATAAGGTGGTGATCCATTAACAAATACAGATGAAGCAATCACTTGAAGGAACGTTTTAATTTTCTCTGACCATATTTTAAAGGCTGCAGAGTAGTGTAATTGTGTGACTGCAAGGAACCATGTAGTCTGAATGGTAGTTGGCATCCTCCAGAAACCACTGTGTGTCCATGGGAATGTTCACCTGTTTGGATTTTCTGCCCTGTCACTTCTAGCTATGTGATTTAACTATTGAATGCCTGTATATTTGGAAAAAGAGGTGTCTAGCTTACCTGCATTTTATGGAATTTGTGGAAAAAAGACTAAAATGTACTTGCAGCGTGCTCTAGAAAACATTTTGGGCTAGCCAAGTGGCTTAGCAGGTAGACACTTGCTGCACAAACCTGCTAATCTGAATGCTGTTTCTGCAACACATGTAAGGGGAAAGGCAAGAAGCAACTCCACAGAGTTGTTTTCTGGCCTCCAATGGGCATGGTATGCACCCTCCCACACACACACACACACACAAATGATAATAAAAATTTTAAGCAATCTAAATGTAAGATGTGAATGTTTAAGTTACTTGGAAATAAGTCTTTTATAGTGCCTTATCCAACTATTAACAGTGTGCTAAAACTCCTACTTTTGGGGGGTTTTGTTTTGTTTTTGTTTTAGTAAACACACAGAAGGTGTATGGGCAGGGGGAGCCCTGGCCTTCAGTGGTTTGGACATCAATAAAAGGTATGAAGTAAAGTCCATCCAAATAAAAATGGGGTGGGGAGCAGAGGCACTGCTGCTCCTGAGGGCACAGGACACATGAGCTCAGCATGGGGAAGGCTACAGGCGAGAGGCCATTTTATAACATTTCTTTTATGATCATGGACACTTCTTTGCCCTTCAGTCACAGTGACAATGACATTGAACTAGGGGACCCCTCCAGTGCTCTTGAAGATCCGTAGTAAAGTCTATGTCTTGCAGCAGTGAGTCCTTCATCACAAAGGTTCTGGCCCCCAAGTATCTGCCTATTGATGAAAAATCTTGGCTGATCTCTGCCAGTTCTCATAGCCTATAGTGGCCGCATCATATAACAAGTCCTATTTGCCATGAAGTTTTGTGGTTTTTTTGTTTTTTTGTTTTTTTTGGCTGTCCTGGGCTCTCGTTGTAGACTAGGCCAGCCTCGAACTCACAGCGATCTGCCTGCCTCTGTCTCCCTGAGTACTCAGTTAACACTCTTTAAATTTGTTTTTGTTGTTGTTCTATTGTGGTTTGGTTGTTTGTTTGTTTGTTTGTTTGTTTTTGGCAGGGAGCAGGTGGAAAGAGTCTCTCATTATGTAGCTCTGGCTGTCCTGGAACTTGCTCTGTAGACCAGGCTGGCCTCAAAATAACTGAGATCCACCTGCCTCTGCCTCCAAAGTCCTGATATTAAGTAAATCACTACACTGGCTTCTTATTAAATTTTTTTAAAAAAAGTTTATTCTCAGGCTGGTACTGGGAGGAAAGAGCTTGGGGAAAAGAGTTTTAAAAGTAGAATTTATCTTCTCAATACTTAACCCATCGTCCTTCCTCAGGGATTGGGGAAGGGGAATGGCCTGACTCTTGAATTACATATTTTAAAGTTCTATATAATTCTCTCCAGTCTAATTACACTAGAGTTATATTTGACTCCCCATCTCAAAACCTTGGTAATAGTCATTCTTTAAATTTACCCTTCTCATTCTTCCTGCTGCTTTACTCTCCTATGTGTGAAGTATTAAAATTTGTCTTCATTGGCTACTCTACTTACAGTTTCCTCTACTCAGCTATAGTCACAGAATAGCTGTAGCTTCCTAAAAAGTAATTTTGTTCTTTTCTTGGCTATTAGTAGTCTCTTGGTGCTTACAGAAGAAAATTTCAACACTTTAACTTAGTATCAGAAGTAACTGTTTTTATCTTGTTCTTACATTTGCTGTGTTCGTTGTCTAGACTGTTTTATCCTCTAGGGCCTATATATTCTTGACTGGTAGCTTTATACCAATCAAGAAAGACAATGTTATGGGTCATTTAAAACTACATGCTTAAAAATCCATTTTTAGACAGCTTCAAGCTTTGTTCTAGTACAGATTTCAAAAGACTTTTTGGATACATTTAGTCTTTTATTATGTAGAAGTTGAAACTGATAATGGAACAGTTCAAGTAACCAGCCACTTGATACTTTTGATACTGTTTGGCTCTTAACTAATTCCTACCCTGAATGTAAGGTCTTAGATATCTCCAGAAGCCTTGAACTTTGCTGTGAACAGATAGAGAATTTCCCACTGATTAAAACAAAATACTTCTTTAAACTTAAATATATATAGTATATGTGGACCCTAATTATATGGTTTAGAAAAAAGGAAGTGTGGCGACTTGGCGGCACTTGCCCAGTGTGCACAAGGCTCTGGGTCTGCTCCTTAGCACTGGGGGAAAAAGAAAAATAATTGTGGCCCTTGGGTATTATTCCCTGCCCCAAGTTCTTTACAGTGCATGGCACTGCTGTAACAGAAGGATAACCAAATTTGTAAAGAATATAGTGAAGGATGATCTCATCGGTAACTCCATCCACCCCCTCCCAGAAGTAATTAGGATCAAAGCTAGGTTTTAGCATTAAATAAGCAAGAATATAGTGGCATAGTAGCTCATGCCTAGAATCCCATCCCAGACGCACAAGTACGCTTGGTAAGATTCTGTCTTTAAATATGCCCCCGCCCCCTACCCTGCTTCTTCCTCTATCCCCACTATCTCCCCAAGGCAGGAGAATTCCAAGCATCAGGTTAGTTTGGGTTACATAACAAGATCTTTTCTCAAAAAAAAAAAAAGAAAGAAAGAAAGAAGAAAATTCCTCCCCCCTCGCTTTCTCCCTCTCCCCCTCAAACAGAACGTTCTTTTAAGAAAATTCTGAGAACTCTGTCGCATATGCCTGTGGTCCCAGCACTTGGGGAGGCAGAGAAAGGCAGATCTTTGTGGTCGAGACCGGCCTGGTCTACAAAGCGAATCCAGGACAGCCAAGGCTACACAGAAAAACCCTATCTCTAAAACAAACAAAAACAAAAACGAGCTCTGATCACATTTATGAAAACTTTAAGTAGTTGTAAAAATGTCTTTTATTCACCTGTAGTAATTGTGTCTAGAGGCTTACTGCTGAATAAGTGCACACTTTCTAGTTCTTTCTGAGCTCTAGCTGGCTGCTTCAATTCAGCTGTTCCAGTTCAAACTCCTCTCCAAGCTGACTGATTCAAACTGGTTTCTTTCAGCTTCTGACTGAATTGCTCTGATTAGCTTCAAACTAACTCTAGCAATCTGTTCTAATTGTCTGGCTCCTTCTCATTCTCTGGCTCATTCTGTTTTCTAGTTTGTTCTCTCTTCAGCCTGTCTCTGTAAAACTCTCCAGGTAAAACTGCCTCCTCCTTTTCTCTCTGTGCTGCTCTCTTAAATTTCCTCTCTTCTCTCTTCTTGTGAGAGTTGGGCATATCCTATTCTGTCAGTTCTTTCTCAGATTTGTCACTTTTTCTGCCCCTCAATTAGACATCACTTTCAAACATGAGTGCTTCCTCCTACAAACTAACTTTACCTTCATTGTTTGTGATTAAAGGTGTGTGCTAAGGCTGAGTCTGCATTCTAGCTGGATCACACAGACCTAGGTCGTCTTTGGATGTGATCAGAGCAGCCATGTTGCTGGATGAAAATTGCTCTACAAATAGTCAAAATACTAAATTCCAAGAATTTTAATAATGAATAGAAGTTTTTCTCTCCGCATCAAATAAGACTAAATGCTTAAAATTGTAAGAATTAGAGGTTCTGCTTTGAATTAATACAAATTTGGTATGATTCCAGGCTCTTTTAGAGTCCTGTCCTAAGGCTGAGCATGGTGGTGTACCCCTTTAATCCTAGGACTTAGGAGGCAGATAGGGGGATCTCTGAGTTTGAAGTCAGCCTGGTCTGTATCTGAGTTCCAGGACAACCAGGAATACATGCAGAGACTCTGACTCAATCCCCCCTCCCCTCCCCAAGCTCTCCTAGCCCAGCAAGATGCCCAAAGGAAGGAAGACCAAGGGGAAGAAGGTGGCTCCAGCACCCACCATCATAAAGAAACAGGAGGCCAAAAAGGTGGTCAATCCTTTGAGAAAAGGCCCAAAACTTAGGCATTGAGCAGGCAGCTTCATTAAATGGCCCCACTGTGTCAGGCTGCAGGCCATCCTCCATAAGTGGCTCAAAGTCTCTCCTACCATTAACGAGTTCACCCCGGCCCTAGACTGGCAAACAGCTACCCAGTTGCTTAAGCTTGCCCACAAGTACAGTCCAGAGACAAAGCAGGAGAAAAAGCAAAGGCTACTAGACTGGGCTGAGAAGAAAGCTGCTGGCAAAGGGGACGACCCAACTAAAAGACCACTTGTCCTTCGAGCAGGGGTCAGTATAGTCACCACCTTGGTGGAGAACAAGAAGGCTCAGCTGGTGGTGATTGACCATGATGTAGATCCCATTGAGTTGATGGTTTTCCTACCTGCCTTGTGTTGAAAGATGGAGGTCCCTCACTGCACCATTAAGGGAAAGACCAGGCTGGGGCGGCTGGTTCACAGGAAGACTTGCACCACTGTTGCCTTCACACACGTTAACTCAGAAGACAAGGGTGCCATGGCTAAGCTGGTGGAAGCTATTTGGACCAATTACAGCAACAGATACAATGAGATACGACACCACTAGCAAGGCAGTGTCCTGGGTCCTAAATCTATGGCTCTCATTGCCAAGCTGGAAAAGGTGAAGGCTAAAGAACTCAGCACTAAACTGGGTTAAACATACACTACTTAGTTTTCTGCACATAAATATAATTACAAAATTAATACCCCCCCCCCAAAAAAACCAAACCTGACATAAGAGGCGATTTAACCTCTTCCTGTTTGTTTCCTCATTTTCAGCCTGAGTGTCACCTTGGGCTTTGGAAGGATCAAATGGAAAGAGTGTGGACAGCTTTGGCCCTAAGCATGGCCCATGGTGTTAAAGCCTGACTTTTCCTGTATTGGTGCCTCCATCAGTGCTTACACAAGCCATTTAAAGAGTTGCCCTGCTTTGTGCTCTGTAAAGTAAGGATTGCCTGTGAACTGTATACAAGGATTATAAAGGTTAGATACTATAATGAACATGAAACTGTATATATAGGAGTACATAGAGGCAAGGGGATCGCGTGAGCGTATTAGTTCAGGTCAGTCTGGGAAATAGTGAGAACTCTCCTAATAAAACAAGAGCTAATCAGCTTCAATCCTTTTTTTCCCCCTGCATCTTTTCTCTATTTTGTTTAAATAAAAGACAAAAGAGGATCTAGGAAAATTCAAGTCACTAGCCAAAGTTATACAAATAGTGACAGATTTAATTTTTTCAAATTAGATTTATTTATTTTATTTTAAATATAAGTATATAGCCTGCACATTTGTCACATGTGTTCTTGGTCCCTACAGAGGTCAGAAGAGGACATTGAATCCCTTGGTACTGGAGTTGCGGCTTGTGGGGAAGCAGCATGTTGGTGCTGGGACTCAAACAAGGTTTTCCAGAAGACCAACAAGTGCTCTTAACTGCTGAGCCATTTCTGTAGGCCTCTGACAGATTTTTAAAAAGAAAAGGTCCACACGGCAATAATCATTATCAGAGTAGATACAGAGCACAAAGAAATTAACACTATTGCTTAATAAATTGCTTTACCATGGATGTATATTAGGGTCTAAAGAAAATAAACACACTTTCAGGAATAATAGTCTTTGTGACCACCAGGGCCAACAGAGTGTCAAGTCTGCGTGATGCAAGAAGGAAATTCAACATGACTCAGTAGCTGGTGTTGGTTCAAATTTCTGGAGTCTGACCCCAGGCAGCTTATTTTAGACATATTTAAGCACAGCACAGATTTGAGGAAAGTTTCCTAATGAAAATGAACTCAGTCCTGTATATATAACAAAGCTTAAGACAAGATTGCATTGAAATGTTTTCAGGGGGTTGGAGGATGGCTCAGCTGTTAAGAGCACTGTTTGCTCTTCCAGAGGTTCTGAATTCAGATCCCCACAGCCACATGGTAGCTCACAACCATCAATACTAGAATCTGATGACCTCTTCTAGCATACAGATATACTTGCAGATACAGCACTCATATACATAAAATAAATAAATCTTTTTTAAAAAGGAAAAATTTCAGAGTACATATGGCCTCTTTGATAAAGATGGGTTTTATTGACTAAGGAACAATGCTGAAGATGAAACTCTAGGGCAAATGACTGGGATAAACTTAAAAGTCGGGATAACACAAAGGTCCCACCTCTGCTCTCTTTATAAAGTACATGTAACATCTCCCTTAAGGATGGGTTCTGTTGATTGAGAAACAGAACTCAATATAAAGATCTAGGACAGAAGAGTCTGGGGTAAACATAGAGTCTGGGGGAGTCAGGTGTGGCCTGGCTCTCCAGATAGCACAGGTCACCAGGCTATTAACCACACCCACTCCCAGCCTTCTGGGCGGTGAGCACGTTATACATCTCTTCCTCTGAAGAGACAACCCTGCATGTTAACATTCCTTATTATAAGCACAAGGACCTGATACCCTCTTCACCCATCAGTCGCTTGTAATTTGGATGGAAAGGCCAAACATAAAAGTGATAAATTATTTAGTGATTGGTCCAGCTAGGCATGGTGGCACATGTCTGGAATTTCAACACCAGGGAGACTGGGGCAGGAGTTTTAAATAACTTGAAGACCAACCTGGTGTGCATAACAAGACAGTCTTCAAAGCACAGCAAAGGGAGGCCTGAACAGGGAAAAGGCTAAAAACAGGCATAAACAAAGTAATTAGTGGCCATGGCTAACATTTATTGATATTTTCTCTGATGACCATTATACTATGTACTTTAAATATAGTTAATTCTTAAATAAAACTACAAATTTAAGTACTATTAATGTCCCAAGTGACTAGAGCACAGAGCTGTTTCAAAAAACAAGGTAGAGCAGTTGCCCAGCATGTGTGAGACCTGGGCTCAATTCCCTGCAATGCAAAAACAAAATATTTGAACCAAAGAGCACCTGAAATAAACATTAAACAATGGCTAAAAGCATGTGCCACCTTGCCCTGTTCTTGTTTTGTAAACAAATCAGCACACATTTACCTCTAAAAGCTTAAGAGGTAAAGAAGATGAAAGTAAATTTCTATACTTGGCCTTCCATTTTCTCAGCAATCCTTGCAGTCTTTTCTTGAACATTTTAGAAAACAATGCATTAGGTATGTGAGGATCTTTTTAGTCAGTCTCAGCATTTATAGATATTTGGAAACCAGTTCTGTAAAAATGCACTGATATACAAGTAAAAATACTGCACTTAGTGTTTAGCTAAGAAACCTGGCTATCTTAACACACTTTTTAATGTATCCGCTTACTGAATATTATTTGATATGTGACTGCGTCAATTTTGAGTTTACATTAGAGAATATTGGTTAATCCATTGTTTAACTGAGTTTCTCAACTTTGGCATTATTATTGACATTTTTAATTAGACAGTTTTTCTTTTAAGGTATTGTCCTGAATAGATGCCAGTAGCACTGTGTGTGTGTGTGTGTGTGTGTGTGTGTGTGTGTGTGTGTGTGTGTGTGTGTGGTGTGTGTGTTGAGACTGAGTCTCACTATGTAGCCCTGGCTGTCCTGGAACTTGCTCTATAAACCAGGCTTACCTGGAACTCACAGAGACCCATCTGCTTTTGCTTCCAAATACTGGAAATAAAGACATGCACAACCATAATCCAACTACTCTCTTACAGTCAAATCTGTGCCTGCATATCTCTAAATTTCCCTACAACGGTGGGTGGTAGGAGTCATAGTAACCACTGACTAAGAACTGGTATCCTTTGGCCGAGGAGATGGCCAGTGCTTGGAAGCATTGGCTGCTCTTCAGAGAACCTGGGTTTGATTCTCATTGCCCATGTGGCAGCTAACAATTACCTGCAACTCCACTTCAGGGCATCTGGTGCCCTCTTCTGGCTTCTTTGGGCACTGTGTGCAGGTGATAACACAGATGTACAGATAAAACACCCACACAGTTGGTTTTTTGTTTCGTTTTGTTTTTTTAATTTTAAGAGGAACTGGCATCCAACATTGCTTTGGATTCTAAACATAGGGTCATATTTTCTCCAGTTAACTTAACTCGTTTTACTTATATCCCTATTTATTTATTTATTTATTTATTTATTTATTTATTTTACTCTCACTTTATCGCTCTAGCTAAAACTTCAAATAATCTAATGGCCAGCTTCTTAATACTGTGGATTGCATCCCTATTTGAAGTTATGAATGTGAAGGTTCATGAAAATTTGGCTAAAGTAAGTAGTCTCAGAATGTGCAATGACCAACAATTAATTCAAAAGCAAATAATAAACAAGGTGTTCCTAGCAGGGCTGTCTTGTCCTTAGATGTGAACATACAGCATTGCATGCCAACATACTTCACAACATTAATAAATACTAGCTAAAGCACTTCAGCTCAGACTTGAGACTATTGCTTATAACAATTGTATGCCGCTTACTGTACATTACAAAGGCTTTGCTCTTGTAAGAATATAATAGTCTAACTATAGAAAACAAAGACCCTGATGTTTTCTTACTGCTATTCCTCAGCCTGTCTGTATATACAATAGATTAACATATCAAACATTTACTGGTAATAAATCATATGGAAATTTATTTTAAAATCTTGATTTTATATGTGTACATATATAATTTTACCATTGATAAAGACAAAGATTTGTTTGTTTATTTACTTATTTTGTTTTTTTGAGACAGAGTTTCTTTATGTAGCCTTGCCTGTCCTGGACTCACTTTGTAGACCAGGTTGGCCTCAAACTCACAGCGATCTGCCTGCCCCTGCCTCCTGAGTGAATTATTTATTTTTAATGTAAGGAATTTAGTCTTTTTAAAAGATTTAATTTTTGTGTATGATCAGTGTCTGAATATGTACGTGTGAGTGTATGTGCCTATGGAAGCCAGGGGTATCAGATCCCCTGGAGCTCAAGTTATGGGCAGTTGTAAGCCACCAGACTGGGTGCTGGGAATCCAACTCATGTACTCAGCAGAAACAGTAAGCATTCTTAACCAGGGTAGCCTGCAACTTGCTGACTCACGAGTTCCAAGAATGAGATCTTGGTTGAATATTCGATACTATATGACATAGAGCATGTTTAGCAGTTTTTAGAAATGATGAGTATTTTTACTTACTTTTTTTTTAGATTTTAAAATTGTTTATGTATGAGTATCAGCATGTATGTGATATGCACCACATGCATGCAGTATTTTGGCTTTATAGTCATTAATACTGAAAACGCCACTTTTACATAAACTCAGAGTACAGAGTGGTAGAAGTATATTTAGAGCCATTTTACAAATTGGAAATTGTATACTAATCTCAAACCAAAATGAATTAGATTGTTTGTTTTATTATTATTTTATTTGTGTGTGATGTGTGCTGGTACCTGTGAATGCCAGAAGAGGGCATCACATCCGTTGGATCTGGAGTTATGGGTGCTTGTGAGCTGCCTGATACCGATGCTATTAGCTGAACTCAGCCCTCTTCAAGGCCAGTTCCTGCTCTTAGCCACTGAGCTACCTCTCTAGCTCCTGGTAGGTGATTTCTTAGGAAGCTTAAGTTAGCAATTCAAACAGCAAGTTGTATTTTTAAATTTTTATTTTAAGCTTTATTTTTATTTTATGTGTTGTGGGTGTTTTGCCTGCATGTGTTTCTGTATTCTACATGCATGCATTCAAAAGAGGGGCTCTGTTCCCCTGGGACCAGAGTTGTGAGCTGCGTGTGGGTACTGGGGATAGAACCTGGATCCTCTGCAGGAGCAGCCAGTACTTGTAACTGCACAGCCTTCTCTCTAGCCCCAGTACCTACACGATACAATCCAGGGATGTTCTAACTTGATACTTACACTGAAGAATGATGGCAGGAAAATATTGTAGTTTTTTTTTTACCACATAATAAAATCATATGTTCATATAAAAGTAGAAAACTACTTATGTACAATTAAAAAAACGTTAATATCTTCTGGCATCCTGGACTGTGCCTGCTTGGACCCTAGTCACTACCATGCATTCATTGTGCTTTGTGTGTGTACCAGTGTCCAGTGCGCATGTGTGTAAAGGCTGGAAGACATCAGGTGTCCTGCTGTATTAGTGTGCAGTGCGCATGTGTGTAAAGGCTGGAGGACATCAGGTGTCCTGCTGTATTAGTGTGCAGTGCGCATGTGTGTGGAGGCTGGAGGCCATCAGGTGTCCTGCTGTATTAGTGTCCAGTGCGCATGTGTGTGGAGGCTGGAGGCCATCAGGTGTCCTGCTGTATTAGTGTGCAGTGCGCATGTGTGTGGAGGCTGGAGGCCATCAGGTGTCCTGCTGTATTAGTGTGCAGTGCGCATGTGTGTGGAGGCTGGAGGCCATCAGGTGTCCTGCTGTATTAGTGTGCAGTGCGCATGTGTGTGGAGGCTGGAGGCCATCAGGTGTCCTGCTGTATTAGTGTGCAGTGCGCATGTGTGTGGAGGCTGGAGGCCATCAGGTGTCCTGCTGTATTAGTGTCCAGTGCGCATGTGTGTGGAGGCTGGAGGCCATCAGGTGTCCTGCTGTATTAGTGTCCAGTGCGCATGTGTGTGGAGGCTGGAGGCCATCAGGTGTCCTGCTGTATTAGTGTGCAGTGCGCATGTGTGTGGAGGCTGGAGGCCATCAGGTGTCCTGCTGTATTAGTGTCCAGTGCGCATGTGTGTGGAGGCTGGAGGAGGCCATCAGGTGTCCTGCTGTATTAGTGTGCAGTGCGCATGTGTGTGGAGGCTGGAGGCCATCAGGTGTCCTGCTGTATTAGTGTGCAGTGCGCATGTGTGTGGAGGCTGGAGGAGGCCATCAGGTGTCCTGCTGTATTAGTGTCCAGTGCGCATGTGTGTGGAGGCTGGAGGCCATCAGGTGTCCTGCTGTATTAGTGTGCAGTGCGCATGTGTGTGGAGGCTGGAGGCCATCAGGTGTCCTGCTGTATTAGTGTGCAGTGCGCATGTGTGTGGAGGCTGCAGGAGGCCATCAGGTGTCCTGCTCCATCACACTCTGCCTGTATTCTTTTGAGCTGAGTTTTTCACTAAACCTGGAGCTTGGTTGATTTTTGTTTATTTGTTTGTTTCCAGCTAGCTGTCCAGGAAACTTCAGTGACCCTCCCCTGTTCCCCATCACTGGGGTTGCAAGCACGTGGAGCCATACCTAGCGTTTACGTTGGGGCTGAGATCTGAATTCAGGTCCTTATGCTTATGCAGCAAGTGCTCCTTCTGACCCACTGAGCCATCTCCTCCAGCCCTAGTTTGAGGTTTTATTTCTGTTACTCTTGAGTTTAAAAAAAAAAAAAAAGTATTTGAGCAAGCATCGATTGTGTATAGAGCAGCTTGTTGCTATTTCTCAGCTGAGCTGTGAGTATAGTTTAGCAACAGAGCATTCATACAGTTTATGCAAAGTGGTGTGCTTGAGCCATCACCAGAACACTAGTAGTAGAATTAGCAACAAATAAGCAAAGTAAAGCTAAGAACCAACCAGAGCACCTACACCTCCAGCACCAGCAGGGATTGTGTGGTCATAATAAAAACCGAAAACTTTAAAGATGCAAAGAAAAGCAATTAACAGAAGAAAATGGGAAATGAAAAGTAAAAGAAAGGTTGAATACTCAAAATGTGAAAAGGGAGAAGGCAGGAGAAAGAAGGTTGTAATTTCAGAAGGGCGGCAGGGAGAGTGAAAGGTGGAATGAATAAAAAAATTAAGAGATGATGAGAAAAAGTGACAAACCCAGAATAGTAAAAATGTGTATATATAATATACATATATGTGTGTACGTGTATATATAATACATGTGAAAAGGAAGAAGAGATGGATAAAAGAATTTTACTAAGAGAAAAAGTAACAATAAAACCCAGGATAATGAACATGTATGTGTATGTATATGTATAGATACACATTTAGTGAAAATATGAACCCATCTTCCTACCAGCAAAACTAAAGGGGAAGGAGAGGCAGGCTTTAACAAAAAGTGTATTGTCTCTGCCAGGCAAGCAGGAGTGCCTACTTCTTCCAGCTACCCTTTCAGTGTTTCTTTGACTATGAACTCCCTGGAAATGGCAAAAGCTGGCATGTTTTCCCCTTTGTCTGTGTGTGTGGCCCACCATTGGGTCAGGAGTGGTTAGCATCAGAGTGCTTGGAATGACTTTGAGTTTTTCTTGCTGGCAAGTACTAAATAGCACTGAACTCAAGTTCCCTTGGCTGTAAATATACTCTGAACAGATTAACTTGATTTATTCATTCCCAGGGCTGAGTTAACACCAGAGCTCTGCTGAAGGCCTGCATCTCAGGCCCCTTTGAAGTCTATACAGAGCATTCCTTCCTTCTGTCGCCTGCCTCACAGCATCGCCGTCTTCTTCCCATTCCAAGTTGCTGAGAAGCTGGACTGTGCCGTTTGCTGCTTATCTGCCATATGTTCTTTCAGTTCTCTGATAACACAGTTCCCTCACAATGAATTTTTCAAACACTTACTACCGTTTGCTTTAAATTATTAAATTTATAGTTGCATATACTTTGGAGGCACAAAGTAACCATTGTGATTATTGAACACAGAATGGAAATAATGAAGCTAAATAATATCACCTCAAATACTTAACATTTCCCTCTCCCCTTTTTGTGTGAATGATCGGGATCATCCATTATCACTAAGTTAAAGGTTTTATTATCTTAGCATACTTTATTGTTCACTGTATTCACCGTATTATTTAGTATACCTCAGAAAAAGTATTCCTCTCCTGTTCTTCCTGTCTGAGAGTCTGAGTGCTTAGACGTTGCCATTCCACTCCTCCTGTCTTCCAACTGCCATTCTTCTTAAATGTCTCTTTTTATTAATTTACATCTAAGTGAGGACTCGTGTTGTTTGTTTTTGTGCACAGCTTATGTCACTTAGCATAATATTTTTGATACCACATTTATAAAAATGGCAAAAAGTTTCTTTTTAAAAGCTGAATGGTATTGTATATGGGTTTTGTTTTCTCTGTTCATGTCTTTTTAACTGAACATATTGTGTGTGTGGTGCATGTGTCTGCTTGTTTGCCTGTATGTGGGGGCTGATGTGGAGACCAGAGCCTGATGGCAGTTGTCTTCTTCTGTTACTCCCCCCACCCCTTTTGGAGGTAGGGTCTCTGACTGAGCCTGGAGCTCATCCTTTGAACTAGACTGGATGGCCACTGAGCCCCTTCTCCGCACACTACCCCCACTCACCCGGCTGGAATACAGATGTACAAAGCAGTGTCTGGCCCTTACGTGGATGCTGAGGATTCGAACCCGTTCCTCATGCTTACAGAGCAGGCACTCTACCCACTCCGCCAGCTCACTAGTCCCTTAATTGTGGAGTTTGGGGTTTTGTTTTGTGTTTTGTTTTTATTTTTATTTTGTTTTGTTTTTAGTTCTCTAGTGTAGAGTTAGGCTCCTTACACATTTTAAATACTCATTTTTCTTGATGTATGGTGTGCACATGTTGTCTCTCCATCAGAGGGGGCAAACTGTCAGTTGTTTCATTTTGCTGTACCAACCTTTTTAGTTTGATAGTGCTTGTTTTTGTTGCCTGTGCTTTTGGGCCAATCCCTCAGATTATTGTGACTAAGTGTATAATTCCCTTCACCTGCCCCATGTTTAGTACTGGTGAATTTGAGTTTCTGGTCTTGATGTTTAAATCTCTAGCCATTTTCGGTTGCTCTTTGTGAATTATAAATGAACATTATTTTCTTCCTAGTGATTTTTGTCTGTGTTATTTTTATGTCAAGACAATTGTATGGCCTAGAATCATGAAGGAGTGTAAGGTACTTGTAAAGCTAAGTTTATGAGTTCAGATATAATATATAATTTCATCCAGGAATCTAAAAACTGCCAAGTCCTTCAACGTTTATCTCAGAAGAGATAGTTCTTCTAAATAATGCCATCATCTTACTGATATCCAACTGAGTGTCAAGAATCTTACTACTTTCTCTCCACAAAGGCAGAAGATTTCTATGGCTTTAAGATATGTGCTACCCTTAGTCCTCCCTGAGATCTATGTTGGATTTTTACTTTGAGCTTTTTGGGTTTTTTGTGAGCATATCTCTGTTTGTGGCTGAGGCTCACTGGGAACTCATAGCCCAGGCTGGCCTGACTCACAGGATCCTCTTTGCCGTAAATCTCACAGTCATGAGCTTTTGATCTTCCCCCTCATCGTCCAAGTGCTAGAGTTACAGATGTGTACCATGGTGCCCAGCTAAGTATTTTTTAATGGAATTTTGCTTCTACTCCTTATAAACTTAATCCATCATTGTGTGTCTTAACATAGTTTTAATGATGTACAAATAGCAATAACTTCTTTGGAATGCAGTTATGTGGATGATAAGTAAATGTCATCCTATCTGAAACCTAAACTATGTAGAACTTTAAAAATGACCTTACAAGACTTGCCAGTGTGTTCTACTTAAAAGCAAGCCCAGGCCGTTTGGACTTAACCTTTTAAGTTACTAGTGTGCTATTGAGCTAATTCTATTGAATTCAAATAACTTCAAACTTTTAAAGAGTATTTCTTTACCAAGGCTTCCTGGGCTGGAGAATTGGTTCAGTGGTTGAGAGCATGAAAAACTTAACTCATATCAGATGGCTCACAACTGTCTGTAACTCCAGATTCATGGATCTGATGCCTCTGGCCTCCACAGAAACTGGCACAAACACATTAAAACACACACACACACACACACACAGAGAGAGAGAGAGAGAGAGACAGAGACAGAGACAGAGACAGAGACAGACAGAGACAGACAGAGACAGACAGAGACAGAGACAGAGAAACACATAATTACAAATAATAAAAATAGAAAATATCAAAACAGCAGACATTTCTTTACTTGTATAATTTATGAACTAGTTCCCCAGCCAGGGTAGTGTGCCTGTAGTCCACACATTTAGGAACAGGGAGCAGGAAGCTCAGGAGTTAAAGTGGGCCTCAGTTACATATGGATTTTAGGCCAGCCTAGGCTACACGCAACCCTGTCTCAAAGCAAGGAAACAAAAGAATTGTTTCAGTTGGCTCTTGAAAACTGATTTTTGCTTAAAAGTGTGCCCTTTTTGCTGAATAATAATTTCTGTTATTTTTTTATGTAACTCAATTTTGACTTGTATTTAGTTTGGGATAATGGTTAGATCCTTCTGTGGGTTTTTGGGGGGCAGGGAGAAAGGGTGTGTGCATGTGTATGATATGTATATGTTTTAGGTTTAATACCGGGGGAGGGGGGGAGTAGTGAGATTTGTGCGTTGGTGTTTTGCCTGCACATATGTCTGTGTGAAGATGTTGGATCCCCTAGAACTAGAGCTAACAGGCAGTTATGAGCTGCCATGTGGGTGCGGGGAATTGAACCCGGGCCTTTGGGAGAACAGCCAGTCCTCTTAACTGCTGAGCCCTCTCTCTAGCCCCACCACTTAACATTTTCAGTAACGCTAATATATAACAACATTGATTTTAATTGATTCTGTTAGTGACTGGGATGATAGTATGCATTTATAACTTCAGAAAATACTAAATATCTGCAAAAAAGAATCTTATGTTGAATTAGCCTTTTCTTGTCACTTTTCTGCAAAACACTGCATACTTTTACACTTGGTTTGTTGCATACTTTTATGCTTAGTTAATTATTTTCTTTTTCTGTTTTGCAGAATAAGAAAGCTAACCTGAATATTGGGGGGGAAAAAACAAAGAAAGAAGAAAAAAAACAAGGATAGAAGACAAGGTTTCCCAATTTGCATAATGTAAGTTCTTTTTCATTATTCTTGGCCTGAGTCCTGTATTAGCTGACAAAGCTGTTTCTATGGAAACATAGTCCAGCCTCTTAAAATGTCAGAGGAATGCTGATGGTTTAATGAGACTTTCCAGCTGCTGGTCAAAGGGTGTTTATGGCTAGAAAAGAGAAGGCTAGATGAATGGGGTGGGGGTGGGGTGGGGTTACACTCTAGTTAGGCTGTGCACATGCTCGTGCGTGTGAGTCCTGCCTTTCCCATCTCCTCTACCTAAAAGTTAAGGTTACATAAGAAACTATTTGCTATAGTCTGTTTTGTTTCCTAGTTTGGATACAAGTGGTTGTTTTTTGGTATTGCGGTTTATATTCCTCCGCCTGTGTCAGTTGGTCATGTGATTACCATTGATCCGCCACAGACCCCTTCTGTATGGAGAGTTGGACTTCAAAGTGCAGCACGAAGAGCTTTACCCTTATGTTTTCCTTGTTTCTTATCATTCTGTTTTAATTGTCTGCATCCTCTCCAAACTTATGCTACTTTAAATTTAGTTGAATGGATATTTCTTGAACATTTTTTTTTCTATCACATGTATTATTCTAAGTCCTAGAGATGTAAAAATAAGACATAGCCTGTTTTCTAATACATTTGGAATCTAATGAGGAGAACCAGAAAAAAAATAATTACTTTATTTTTTTCTTTTTCTCACTAAACTGAACACTTAGGAGAGATAGCTAAAATAGAATGTTGAGTGGATTAATACTAGTTGCAGAAATCTTCTGAGAATAAAAGACTAGATCTACATAGACAGGTAAGATGATGAAGATGATTTGAGAATTATGACCCAGACATAATGATTTATACTTTTCTCTCATGATTTAGTATAGTGAATACACATTAACATAGGAAGCATAAGGATTGCTTAATTTAAATTTGATAGCTCTCACTTTTAATGGAAAAGAAGGCAATCTGTTGCTAAAGTAGATGCTTATATGTAAGTCACATGGCTATAAATAAAGAAGCATAAAGTTTGGGTAGAGGATAATCTGTCATTCTTGTAAAAATACAATTTTAGTCATTGGTACAATTTCTATCTATTTTTCTGATTGTGGACCTTAGTGCGTGTAGAGCCTCTATAGGTGTTTGTGGTATTCAGTAGCTTATCTTTTCTCCTGTTTCACTGCAATGACATTTAAAAGAAGATTGACTAGAAGATTAGGAATGCTTCTAAAAACCTGGGTTTTACCTAGTCAGCATTATACTCTAAGCACATTCACTGAAGCGATGCTCAACTGAAGGAGGTAGTAAGTTCATTATTGTAAATATTTTTAAAGCCTGGGCAGAAGAAGCTAATTAACTTTAATGTGTGGGTTTGCACACATAAACAGCCTGTGGATTTATGCCTAAGTGGCTTGATGAAAAGCTAGTGCCATTGAATAAAATATTTTTTTAGTTTAATTTATGTTGGAGAACTCTTATGATAGAGTCACATTAATACTAACAATACATATATTTACTTATCTTATAACGTGTATATATTATTATTTTTTTAAACTTAGGAAAATTTCTGTGAGTAAATTTCCCAAGTTAATCAGGTTCAGAGAGAAACTGATTATCTTTAAACAACAAGCTAGGAAATATGGTAGAGCCGAAATGAAAATCTTTTTTTTTTTTTTTTTTTTTTTTTTTTTTGGTCTGTATACTCCTATTGTTATATGTCTTTTGTTTTGGTTTGGTTTTTGGTTTTTTCAGACAGGGTTTCTCTGTGTAACTTTGGCTGTCGTGGACTTGCTATGTAGACCAGGCTGGCCTTGAACTCACAAAGAATCTACCTGCCTTTGCCTCCCCAAGCACTAGGATTAAAGGCGTGTACCACCACACTCAGCTCTTTGGGTGTTTTGTTTGTTTCTTTGTTTTAATGGTACAGAAACTACCATTTTCTCTAAATGAATCCTTATAAAGTTCATCATAATTTTCTTTATAAATATCACCACTTACAAAGACTGATATTTTACGTAGTACTTTTCTAACTTGTGTATATTTGTCTTTAGATAGCTTTGCTGATAAACTTGGTTGTTCTTTAGGCATCATCTTCATTACAAAACCCACTAAAAGTTAGTTTTACCAAAAACTGTCTTTTGTATTTTACGTTAGTCATCAACATGGCTTGTGCTGTGCACCAATTATAATCAGTCGTGCACACAGTTAACTAACACTGTGTGTATTCATTAAGCATAAAGTTGAGATGTTTATGGAGTGACTGTTGAAATATCTTTTTATCCACAAAGTACCTATTCTCTACGAAATTAATAGCCAACCATTTTACTTTCTCATTTTGCTGAACTTTTCAGTGTATCTATTTTCTTAGGTGTAAAATTGAGTAGTGTGCTTCATATACTTGAGAGGCAACTTTTTAAAAAGTACTTCCTGCTCTCAACACTGTCTATAAAATGTAGGAAGTGGTCTTATTCTACATTACCAACTATATTAAGTATTCTATTGTATAGATATTAGAAATGGGCTGTGTAAAGCTTGTTTTTATATTATAATTCTTACACTTTTCCCCCCATCTTTCCCCCTTAGATTTCCCTCGTGGATACATTCTCATAGCGTTATTATGTGATATGAGAAGTTACTTTTCTTTCTTTGAAGTAACATGGATTTTGTACTACAGAATCAAGAGAATTGGCTTTATAGGAAAATTTGATATATAAAAAGTGGTACAGGTTTTTATAGATAACCATGACAACATCATATATGAATGGGCATGTAACAGAGGAATCAGACAGCGGAATAAAAAATCTTGATCTTGCATCACCAGAGGAACACCAGAAGCACCGAGAGATGGCTGTTGACTGCCCGGGGGATCTGGGCACCAGAATGACGCCAGTGCGGAGAAGTGCACAGTTGGAGCGTATTCGACAGCAGCAGGAGGATATGAGACGTAGGCGTGAGGAAGAGGGGAAAAAGCAAGAACTTGACCTAAATTCTTCCATGAGACTTAAGAAACTAGCTCAAATTCCTCCAAAGACTGGAATAGATAACCCTATATTTGACACAGAAGAAGGAATTGTTTTAGAAAGCCCTCACTGTGCTGTGAAAATATTAGGTAAGTAAAACTAACACAGTATGTTTTGCTTTGGTTTAGGTATACCCTGACAAAAATGTGTAAGGAAGGGCCAGACTTAAGAGAGTATAAGTGATGGCAGGTTGAATTCAAGACTAAGATTAGTCATTTTTAGTCACATAAAACAAAAACATTGGTTTAATTATTGTCCTAGTTTGTTTTCTATTGCTGTGATAAATACCACGACTGAAAGTGTCTTGGGGAGAAACGGATTTATTTGGCTTGCACATCCAAGTCCCAGTTTGTTATTAAGGGAAGTCGGGGCAGGAACCCTGGAGAAAAGCTGCTTCCTGGTTTGCCCTTCATGACTTGTTGGCTCAGATTGCCTTTTAAAAAAAAAATAGCCCAGGGGTGGCTGTTGTATCACAGATGTTTTCTGGGTAGATGCAACACATGTCTAAGGAAACAGGACAGACCAAAGTAATGGTTCCACCAGTGTCCAAATTGGTGAGCCAGAGAGTTTTTTCCCTTGGGGTTACTAAAAGGGCTGTAAGTGAAAGGTCAGTTTAACAAGGAGCAAAGATAATGTTAAAGCAGCTGCAGCACCAAAAAGCCTATGCCAGTATGGTAGCGACTCCCCCAAACTACAAGCTTGACCTTCTCTGTGCAGCTGACAGCTTGACAGTCTGAATTTCTTTTTTTAGGCAGGTTAGTTGGCCAATGTCTCCCGTCTACCTCCAATAATTGTTTACTCCCTTTTATCACTGGGTAGGGTCCCTGAAAATCTTTTAAGTTCCTCTTCTCCCTAACATGTGTCATTTTGTTTACTTCCTGCGATTCATGATGCCCCCTTTTCTTCCTGGAGCAAACATTGAAGTTTGAAAGGACTGCTGCAGTTCTGAGGAGCATACTGCAGTGGGACAGACTGCATAGTTGGGCCCTTCACATCAGTCATTAATCAAGAAAATGCCCCAGACATGCCCACAGGCCAGTACGATGGAAGCATTTCCTCAATTTAGATTCCTCTCAGATGTGTCTAGGTTTAATGTCACATTAATAAAAAATACCAGCACAATTGACTCTTTGCCAACATGATACACAAATACTATTAAAATCACTACTAAACCATAACCTTTTTTTTCTTATTTGTTCTCAAGATAATCATGTTAATATTAATATCACAGTAGTTCCACAGTCGTTTAAAAATTCTTGCAATTTAAAAGCCCAAGTTCCTAAAAGCCCAAAGTCTCTTCACTGTGTACTCTTTTAAAACCAAAAACAAGATATATACTTCCTTATTTCAAGAGGAAAGAACCATTGAACAGTTACAGTCAAAGCAAAGCAAAACCCCAAGTCTAGTGGTGTAAATAGCTCAGTGTCCAATGTCCAGGACTCACTTATGATCTTCTGAGCACCAAAGGGCTTGGGCAGCTCAGCGTCTTAGCTCTGCCATCTGTAAAACACACATCTTATCTTATAGGCTCAAGCCAGCTCCACTCCACCCATACAGCTGCCCTTGGTAGTTATCCCATGGTATTGGCATCTCTCAATATTCTGGGGTCTCCACTGCAGTGGAGGCTACACATTCAACTGGTGGCTTCTTCTTGGCCTCTTCAGGGATTCCAATCCTGCTACGAGGTGCTAGGTCTCAGCTTCTCTCCATGACCTCTTGAATCCTGAAATTTTGTGCCAGCTTGAAATGCAGCCTTTGCCAGGACCACAGCTTCATTGTGTTCATCCTGAGGAAATAGTTGCCAGGAAATTGCACCTCAGTGTTGCTGGTCTCACAGCTGATTTTCAGTCTCAGCTAACTGGTCGATTGTCCTCTTACATCAGTCATTTCACTCCAGTGAGGCTGGTCTTCTTGGAATCACTGCTGATTCTTCAACCTCAGTAACCAGAAACTACAGATTCTTAATTTAGAAATATCACAGGATCATTCTGATAAAATCTTTGAGCAGCTCTCAAGCGTCCCTGTGCCTGCCAGGCCTCCATTGTCTTCATTTCCCTCAGCACTCTTCCAGACTGCCACAGAGCAGCCTGTTAGCTCTAAGCACTCAATGGCTTTTCAGCCGTAAATTCCAGTAACATGGTCAGGTCTGTAACAGTAATACCAAGTTCCTGGTACCATTCTGTGCTGATTTGCTTTCTATTGCTGAGATGAACAGAACTGATTTGGAGAGAAAATGATTTATTTAGCTTACATGTGCCAACCACAGTCCATCAATGAGAGAAGGTAGGGTAGGAGCCGTGGAAGAAAGCTACTCACTGGCATGGTCTTTGTGGCTTTTTCAGCTTGCTTTTTTTTTTTATAGCCTGGGACCACCTGCCTAGCTGTGGCACTTCCCACAGTGGTCTGTGCCCTCCCACATCAATCAGTATTAAAGAAAATGCCTACCTGACATGCCCACAGGCCAGTCAGATCTAAGCAGTTTGTCAGTTGAACGTCTGTCTTTCCAAACATGCCTACTTTTGTGTAAGGATGACAGAAATTAGCCAGCTCAAATGTTCAGAAACTACAGGCTTTATATGTATGAAGCATTTTTACAAGTGACCTGAAATTTTCATCTTTTATACCAACTCATTTTTTAACTAAAGTACTGGAGAGCAAAGTTAAATAATATTGACAATAATAACTACATCTTAAAATCTGTTTTTTATTTTTAATTTGTTCATCTTACATCCCAATTGTACCCCCTCCCTTGTTGCCTTCCAATCCTACCTTCCCTCTCTCCCCTAGTCCTCAGAAAAGGGAGCCCTTCTCCCTAACATCTGACCTCAGCCGATCAAGTCTCATCTGGACTGCTTGCATCCTCTTCTTCTGACAAGGCCACCCCTCCAGGGGCAGGTGATCGACATGTGAGGGCCAGAGTCCATATCAGAAGCAGTCCCTACTTCAAGGAGACTGTTCTGCCTATCTGCTACATCTGAGCAGAAGGTCTGGGTCCACACCATGCATAGTCTTTGGTTGGTGTTAAAATCTATTTTTTGATAACTGTCAATAAAATTAAACAGGAACGGCTCATGTGGGATCAACTTGCTATCTCTAAATTTTATTGCATGACGAAAATTGAAAACCTGGACCTAGGATATGATTTATATACAATAGTACTGTGGCCATATAACATGGGAATACTAGGTTAAAAAAACTTTTATAATGTTAGTAGGCAGGGTTGATCTAATGAGATTGATGAGTGATGACAGAGACTGATGAGTGATAGCTGATGCATATTCCCACACTTTTTAAATCACTTTTTTAATTTAAGTAATGACTTTTATTCCTATATACACTGATACTTACAGAGCTGTGTTAGAAGCCAATAGAAGTCATTTTGAGAACTATTGCCTTATACATTAATTTGTGTTCACTTCAAACTTAGTTACTGTTTTTTAGATGTAATAATTTTTTTAGATATAATAAAAGGTTTTATGTCATTGTCATCATTTTACCATTATCATGTCTGTTGAACCCTGTAGTCTAGGTACCTTAGCAAATACCACTTTTATAACAATCCTGTTAAGAAGGCTTCTGTCATCTCTGTTTCAGAGATAAGGAAAGTAGCCAGTATCAGTGCACACATGTAATCCTAGCTGCTGGGAAACTGATGTGGGAAGATTGTGAGTTCCAGACCAGTCAGGGCAACATGCTAAGACCTGGGCTCACACAAAACAACAAAAGAAACAACAGTTGAGCTTCAGTCACATCACTTGCTTAAGATATCAAGCTAATACTTGGAAGGGTCAAATGTGAATTTGTCAGATCTGGAGTTGATGTATGCTGTAGTAAGTTTGGACAGAGAGTGACTTCTAGCCCGCACTTCCCTCACCTGGCCAGGACTTAGGCTAACCCGAATTTGCCCATAAGCGTCATATACATACTACATTTTGTTCTTTCATGAGCCGTTTGTCTGTCTGTCTGTCTGTCTGTCTGTTTGTTTGTTTGTTTTTTGAGACAGGGTCTCTCTGTGTAACCTTGGCTATCCTAGACTCACTTTGTAGACCAGACTGGCCTTGAACTCACAGCGATCCGCCCGCCTCTGCCTCCCGAGTGCTGGGATTAAAGGCGTGCGCCACCACGCCCGGCATCATGAGCCTTGTTACTCCAAATATTGAGCAGTGTCCAGTCTATCTTGTTTACTTTTCTGTGGTAAAATTTTTAGAATACACATAGTTATGTGGAGAGCGGAGACTGACTCAGACATGCACTCTGGTGCCCATATCTGACCACCTCCCTTGGTGGGGAGGCCTGATGGCACTCAGAGAAAGAATAAGCAGGCTGCCAAGATGAGACTTGATAGCCTATGACCATATAGTGGGGAGGAGGTCCCCCTCGGCCTTAGACCTAGGGGAGGGAACAGGGTGAAAGTGGGAGGGAGGGAGGAATGGGAGGATACAAGTGATGGGATAACAATTGAGTTGTAATCTGAATAAATTAATAAAATTAAAATAAAAAATCATAGATAATGTTAGACTTCTGAGACAGCTTGAAGAGACAGAAGACAGAAAGAGACCCGTCTGACCTCAGCAGGCAGGACTGTTTGCTTCAAGCAAGGAAGGACATAACTGGGTGTCTGTAGGGAGTATTCTGCAAAGAAGGAAGAGGGTACCTGGAGGTTATATAGGGGTTTTGGGAATGGGAAGTTAAATGCAGCTTCAGGGGGCTAAATGGTCTCTAGTTCCTGGAGTTGTTTGTCCGGACATGGCCATTTTATCGTTGGAAAATGTCTTGCCCCAAAACTGACGTGCCCACCCCTAACCTCACACACCCACCCACAAACCCGGCTATTATGATACTACTTTCAGGATCCCAGTGATAATGTGTGACTGAGTTAGGCAGTCAGTGGTGGTGAGGGGAAAGGGGCTGGAGTGAGGGATGTCAGCAAAGGGAAGCAGAAGTTCTTACAGTTCTTACAGTTCTTACAGGTCAGGGTCTTACAGTTTGTTCAAGGTTTATTCCAACAGTGTTGGGAGAGAGAGTGAAGTCTGCTGCATGCCTTCAGATGTAATTCCAGTGGGAACATTAATGTATTTAGTACTTTTACATGAAGGAAATTTAGTGTCTCCCCAAGAGTTGGTTGGTTGGTTTCTTTTTTTTTTTTAAAGAATAGAAATACTTTATTTTCTGTCCTTCTTGCTTTCATATTTCCCTTCCTCATATTATCTGAATTGATCTGTTTTTTGTTTAAATTTAAGATTAATGTATCTATCCATTTGTATTACTTAGAATCAGGCTGTTATACAATGTATATAGCTTAAGCCAGGTTAGTTTAGGAAAATGTAATGTTCTAATTTCATTCAGAAAACTAAATCATTTCTAGTTTTATTATTTGTTTTTTATTTTATTTTAATTTTTTTGGATCCGTTTTCTCATGACATCACTCAGATTGGTGTCAAATTTCTTGGGTTCAAGTTATCCTCCTGCCTCAGCCTTTCTAGTGAGTTTCCAACCCTTACCTTTCTCTTCTTTCTCCTCTTCCTCCTCCTCTTCCATACCCCAAACTTCTAAAGTACATTCCCTACTTTTTTTGTTCCTGCTCATGAATTCCATAACTCACTTTTCTTTAAGTTTACAAGACAACTATTGTTTCTTTTAATTTATAATCCACTATGGTTTTCATTAATACCTTCATGTGGCCTTTGAACTTACGGCTATTTACCTATTTTCTTTTCAAGTAAATTGAAATATAGTGCCAGGCATTCGTATTTTATTTCTTGGAAGATTTAATAAATCATAGTGAAGTTCATCACTTTTATATAGAAACTAAAAAATGTTTCTAAAGAAGTGTAATAGTGCTTATCAAATATTTTTCTCTGCTAATCTGCAAACACATCAGACTACAACAGAAATACTCCCTTAAAAATATGTGACTGCTTGTCAGCATTTTAATTAATACACACA
Organism: Acomys minous; assembly: GCF_964271855.1. NCBI lineage: Eukaryota > Metazoa > Chordata > Mammalia > Rodentia > Muridae > Acomys > Acomys minous. The sequence continues at coordinate 38,640,387 of NC_140489.1, read as the reverse complement.
TGACAGGAGATGGCTTCAGCCTTCTTCACAGCCAGAAACAACAGTAAACAACAGTGTTGTTTTAAGTGAGGGAAGGATGAGGTGGCTGGCTTATTTCTCTGAGAAGACACCTTCAGTTTCCACAGGACACATCATTTATCTGTGAGTAGACAAAGTATTCTTTAAGAATTTAAAATGTGACTAGAAAGGTTATTTTTAATGACAGTATTTGTAAATTTGGTAATGTATAATAGTAAATATTTTTAAAATGAAGTTGAAGCCAGGTGCGGTGGTGCACGCCTGTAAGCCCAGCACTTCGGGAGGCTGGCAGAGGCAGGCAGATTCTTGAGTTCAAGGCCTGCCTGATCTACAAATTGAGCTCAGGAGAGCCAAGGCTACACAGAGAAACCCTGTCTCGAAAAACGAGAGGGGGGGGGAAGACTCTGATAAAGAAAATACCCAAAGGGGATAGAGTTTTGTTTAAAAGCAGCCAGAATTCTTAAATAATACTATTAAAACTGTCAGAATTTTAATTTATTAAGGTTTTTTTTAAATTGACATACATTCAAAACCTTGCTTTATTACAAATAAAATAGTTTTGTTCTCATCATCAGAGCAAGCTATCTTGTACGAGAAATCTTGAAAAAAGTGTAGATTAGAGTAGAAGGAGATAGACTCAAATAATTCTCCTTTATTTCTTCTAGGTTATATATTTCAGCTTTTGTTTGTTTTGTGTTAACAATTACATAATACAGGGTCAGGGTTGTGAACAAGCAGGCAGAATAAAGGGAATAAGCTGGAGAAAACGGCTTTCACTTACGTGTGTGACTGTGTAATTGATAGGTCCTTGAAGAGGCAGCAGGAAAGGACACTTAGGGTGAACTGCTTGATAGTGTAATGTAGGAAGTTCTTGAATTTTGTGGTTAAAGCCTTCTGTTTTATATCACACATTTCAATGTGAAGAATATAAAAGATAAAAGTGATAAAAACAAAGGTGAATAAAGAATGAAATTAACAAATCTCTTTCAGATTTCTAACATAAACTGACTTTTGATTGATCATGAGATATACTACAATTTTGACGCACTGTAATAAACTTTTTAAAATAAAGTTCTTTTTAAAGCCAGCAAAATTTCAGGGCCAATGATGCTTTTTTTATATTGGCATCTAAAGTTATTTTCACTATCATATGTTTGCCTAACCTGCTTTAGGTGCTTCTAAACAAACATTATTAGCCATTTCTTCATGGACATTTGTTGCTTCTTTCTGCAAATAAGGTAATTAACACATTGAAAATAGATTTGTTAAAGTGTTGAGACCATTTGGAAAGTTTCTGAGCAAGATTGCTAAAACAGAGCTTCCCTAAAGATTGAAGAATCCATTGGAATGTGTGCATACTCCTATAGATTTTAGTTCTTCAGCATAATTTTACTAAGAACAATTCATCGCTAATTCATCATTTTTCAATTATACTTATCTGAAGTTTGATTCTACTATAGTAAATGATAATAATTTGTAACTTTTTCTCTCTTGCAAAGACTTGCGTCTTCCTTTTATGACATGTTAAATGCTTGACAGGGCAAGAGAGATGGCTCAATGATTAAGAGCATTTACTGTTCTTGCAGAGGGCCCAGAATGGGGAGAGGGTGTCAAAAATACCTGTTATCCATTTCCAGTGGATCTGATACCTTCTCCTGACCTTCAGTGACTCCTGCCTGCCAGTGGTGCACAAAACTCACACCCACAAATGATTTTAAGTAATTTTTATTGTCACTTAATTATTATTGACTTTGGACAATTTATTTTTCTGAACGTCAATATTATGGTTTTCTTTTTCTTTTAAGATTTATTTATTTATTATGTATACAGTGTTTGCCTGCATGTGTGCCTGCCTGCCTGCCAGAAGAGGGCACCAGATCTCATATTTCGATGGATGTGAGCTACCAGGTAGCTGCTGAGAATTGAACTCAGGACCTCTGGAATAGCAGAAAGTGCTCTTAACTTCTAGGCAATCTCTCCAGTTCCAGTATTAAGGTTTTCTTGAGGCCCAAATGGAAGACTGTAGGTAAACAAGTGATACACTTGTATTTGGAGAGTTTTGTTGTTGCTTTTATTTGTTGCACTGTTAGTAACTTAACCAAAGTCTAGCACATACTAGACAAGCACTCTTGTTATTATTGTTAAAACCCCAACCCTAGAATTTTTAAAATTTAGCTTAACTTATTAATGATTAATTGCTGTCAGCATATTTTTTAAGTTTCTGATTATTTTAAACATTCATACTGACCTAGTTCACTAAAAGCCAAAGTTCAAAGATCTGAAATCTATGTCCTTGCTTGAGTTTAAAATGAGAAAAGAGGAGCTAGGAGCGTGACTTCAGCACAGCACCTGCTCAGGTGAGCGCATCTTTGGGGCTTGATCCTAGGAATATCAGTGCTCGGCTAAGGAAAATGAAGTTAACTCACAGCACATGGCTGCCCCGGGCTGTGAAACAGCTCTAGAGGTGGAATTCATTCCCTAGTTCTAGCTCCAGTTCCAGTCCAAAAAGTCTGTCACCTCCAGCTCCAGGGGAGTCTCATGCCCCTGGCCTCCACAAGCACTATCACAGATGCGCACATGGCCACACAGAGAAGATAAACATATAAATAAAAATACATTTTAAAAAAATGCTCCCTGCGGCTCTCTGAGCAGCACCGTGGTGGTTGTCAAGAACAAATGCCTGACAAAAGGCAGCAGGAAGGGAGCCAATCTAAGAAAGACTGGTATGATGTCAAAACTCCGGCTGTGTTCAGTATTAGAAACATTGGGAAAACACTAGTCACAAGTACCAAGAAACCAAAACTGCATCTGATGGCCTCAAGGGTCGTGTGTTTGAAGTGAGCCTTGCTGATCTACAGAATGACAAAGTTGTGATTAGAAAATTCAAGCTAATTACTGAAGATGTTCAGGGGAAAAACCGTCTAACTTCCACATCATGCACCTTACCCAGGACAAAATGTATTCCATGGTCAAAAAGTGGCAGACCATGATTGAAGCTCACGTTGATGTCAAGATGACTGATGGTTATTTGCTCTGTCTTTTCTGTGTTGGATTCACCAAAAAATGCAACAACAGATACAAAAGATACCATATGCTCAGCATCAGCAGGTCTGCCAGATCCGGAAGAAGATGATGGAAATCATGACCCGCGAAGTGCAGACAAATGACTTGAAGTAGTTAATAAGTTGATTCCAGACAGCATTGGAAAAGACATAGAAAAGGCTTGCTAGTCCATCTGTCCTCTTCATGATGTCTTCCTTAGAAGAGTTAAAATGCTGGAGAAGCCCAAGTTTGAATTGGGAAAACTAATGGAGCTCCGTGGTGAAGGGGGTAGTGCTGGGAAACAGCTGGTGCTGACAGGTGCCGAAGTTGAGTGAGCTGATGGACCTGACCCACCAGTCCAAGAAGCTATTTAAAATCCAGATTTGTAATAGTGACAAATAAAAAGTCCTATTTGTCAAAGGAGGAAGAAATGTTCCCAGATGCTTGCCCAGAGTCTTACGTATTTGAAAATAGCCTCTTGTTCCTATTGCCTGTTTTTGGTTTGCTTGTTTTTGTGAAGTCTCCTTATAAAGCCCAGACTGGCCTAGAACTCCCTATGTAGACCATGCCGGCCTTTAACTTCCATGTTTCTGTCTCCCACCTCTGAAATCCAGAATTATAAGGTGGTGTCCTCATGCCTGATCCTGTTGCCTATTTTAGAGTCTTCATTCTGTTTTTTATTCTTAGGAGCAAGCCAAGACTAGGAAAAAATCAGGAGGTGATTTTAAGACGCAGGTGTGTGTGTGTGTGTCTGTCTGTCTGTCTGTCTGTCTGTCTGTCTGTCTGTCTCTCTGTCTGTCCCAAAGCCAATATACTTGATTACTAATAGCATATACAGTCTAGGTCACATGACATTTTGTATAAGATAGTGGGAACTTAGGACATTTTCTACTGAAATCAGGTAAGAAGAAACTAATCAAACTGTAGCAGTGAGTTTGATACAGATGTAAAGACCTGTTTTAGAGGACAGTTGTGACCCCATAGAGTTTATTACCAGTTTATGGCCACAGTGCCTCACCCTCCTGCCGTGTCATACACCCTCCACCTCAGGACTCCTTTGTCTGCTCCCTGCATGGCCCTCATGCCAGCCTCTCACTGCCTCTGTGGTTCTTTTACCTGCTTTTATTTGTATAGGGCTCATTTTCCTTGTCTGTGGTCTAAAGGAAGTCCTGTCTGTCCTTGTTTCTTCGTTCTTTGGGTCTGGTGGGTCTGGTGGAGCCTATGTTCTAGGCAAGAGCTCACCACTGAGCACACTCTTAAGTGCTGTCTTCATCTTAATTTCAGAAGAATGTGCATGTTTGACAGGATGGTTTAGTTCAATCTGATAGGATTTTTGTTTGTTTGTTTGAAGTTCCCCTGACATTGTATAAACTAATAAAGAACCTCAGTAAGTTACAGGTATAGCTGTCAGGGAAGGGAATATTTCTTTAAGTGGGTAATGAACTGTCCTGAAATAGCATACATTAGTGTAAGACCTTTAAAGAGTTACTATTTAGGACGAAACACTGTGTGTGTGTGTGTGTGTGTGTGTGTGTGTGTGTGTGTGTGTGTGTTTTCATTTACAGCTAAAAGTTTGTGACTGAATATTTTAATCTTTGAACTAAGTAATTTTGTAAGTAGGCAAGAAGGCCTACTAGGTAGACACTTACTGCCAAGCCAGGCAGCCTGAGTAGAAGGTGAGAACCAACTCCTTTAAAGTTGTCCTTCTACACACACACACAAAAAAAAAAAAAATAGGGAAAATGTGAATGTGGATGAATGATTTGCCCACATTTGCATTTTGTTTACCACGTGCATGTCTGGTGCCCTTGGATGCCAGAAGATTACATCAGATCCCCTGGAACTGCGCTTACAGGGGGTTGTAAACCATCACGTGGGTGCGGGAAACAGAACCTTGGTCCTCTGAAAGATGGGCAGTGAAAGATCAGCTAGTGCTCTTAGCCACTGAGCCATAGCTCCAGTTCCAATGTAAAAATACTTGTAACAATTTTTTTTTCAATTTGTGACTTGGGTTTTTTTTTCTTTTTCTTTTTAAAAATGTGTTAATTAGCTTTACATCCTGGTTGTAGCCCTATCCCCACCCCTCTTCCAGTCCCATCCTCTCTCCTTCTCCTTCTTTCCCCCTCCCCTATTCCTCAGAAAAGGAGTGCCCCCCCTTTCTATCCACCCTAGCTCATTAAGTCTCATCAGGACTGAGCGTGCCCTCTTCCCCTGTCAAGGCAGTGCTGCCAGGGGGAAGTGATCAAAAAGCAGGCAACAGAGTGCATGTCAGAGACACCCCCCACCCCCGCTCCCATTATTAATGAACCCATATGAAGTCTCAGCTGCCCATTGGCTACATCTGTTTTGGGGGCCTAGTTCCAGTCCATGCATGGATCTTGATTGGTGCTTCAGTCTCAGCAAGCCCCTCTGGGTCCTTGCTGGCTCTGTTGATAATCTTATGGAACTTCTGTCACCTCCAGGTCTTTTTTTTTCTCCTCACTTTTCCACAGGACTCCCTCTGTGTCACCCTCTTTTTGGCTGTGAGTCTCACCATCTGTTTCAGAGCACTGCTGGGTGGTGCCTCTCAGAGGTCGATTCAGCTGGGCTCCTGTCTGCAAGCATAGCAAAGTATTGTTAATAGTGTCAAGGGTGGACTCCCTCCCCTGGAGTAGGTTTACAGACCTTGAAAGAGCAGTTCTAAACTTTATATGGAAAAGGAAAGAACTCAGAATAGCTAAAACAATCCTGTACAAGAAAAGAACTGGTACTGGTGTATCTGGATGTCTACATGTAGAAAAATGCGAATAGGTCATCTTTATCACCCTGCACAAAATTCAAGTCGAAGTGGATCAAAGACCTCAGCATAACACCAGATACACTAAATCTATTAGAAGAGAAAGTGGGAAGAGCCTTGAATTCATTGGCACAGGAGACAACTTCCTGAACGGTAGTACATCAACAGCTCAGGCTCTAAGATCAATAATTAATAAATGGGACCTCTTGAAACTGAAAAGCTTCTATAAGGCTGTCATTACAACACAACAGCAGTCTACAGATTGGGAAAAGATCTGTGCCGGTCCTAAATCTGACAAAGGGCTAATATCCAATATATATAAAGAACTCAAAAATTAAACACTAACAAACAGAATAACCCAATTAAAAAATGGTACACGGAGCTAAATAGAATTCTCAACAGAAGAATATCAAATGGCCAAGAAGCACTTAAATGCTCAATGCCCTTAGTCATCAGGGAAATGCAAATCAAAATGACTCTGAGATTCCATCTTACACCTGTCAGAATGGTTACGATCAAAACCTCAAGCGACAGCACAGGCTGGTGAGGATGTGGAGAAAGGGGGACATTCCTCCATTGCTAATGGGAGTGCAAACTTGTACAACCACTTTGGAAATCAATCTGGTGCTTTCTCAGAAAATTGGGAATAGCTCTACCTCAAGACCCAGCTATTCAAGTCCTGGGTGTGTAGCCAAAAGATTCCCCACCATACCACAAGGACACTTGCTCAACTATGTTCATGGCAGCTTTATTCATAATAGCCAGAATCTGGAAACAACTTAGATGTCCCTCAACCAAAGAATGCATAAAGAAACTGGTGCATCTGCACAATGGAGTACTACTCAGCTATTAAAAACACATGAAATTTTCAGGCAAATGTAGGACCAGAAAAGATCATCCTGAGTGAGTTAACCCAGTCCCAAAAAGACATACATGGATTTTAGTGGATTTTAGCCATCCATGATTAACATGCTACAATGCATAGACCCAAAGAGGTAACAAGGTGGACCCAAGGGAATCCATTTTAAATTGTAAATTTTGTTTTGTTTGTATTTTTGCCACACCAGGGGTGGGGGTGGGGACTGGGGTCCAGGGCTTGATTTTATGTATGGCTTAAATCTCACTCCGAGATTTAATCGAATAGAAATAGGTAGTGCTTGAAGAGAGGGAACAAGGTGGGAGAGGGAGTGCAGGAGAAGAGAGGGTAGAGGTCAGACCTTGGGAGAATGAGGTGAGGAGGCAGAAGGCCTGTAGAGAAAAGAGAAACTGTGGGCAGGGACACCTCTTTGACAAACTGGAGATCTAAGTCAGGGTAGGCTCCTAGGAGGATGTGCAGAGGTCTCTAGAGAGATTTCTTAGCAGGGCCCATAGAAACTGAAGAGAACTTGCCCCAACTAGATAAGACTCCTGTAGAGGGAGGGGAACACCAAACACCGCAGAACTTCACCTCAAGTTTATCCTGCCTACAGGATGTGCAGGGATAAAGATAGAGCAGGTAGAGGAGCGACTGAAAGAAATGTACAACCAATGCTGGACCCAACCAGGAAATCCAACCTTTCATAGGAAATCAAAATTGGTTGAAAACCATATCAAGATGACCGAGAACCATCAAAACTAGTCAGAGTTAATGTTGCCAATAGTATATTATAGCACCACTCCTAATTTCAGATATAAAACCCTTTCTAATATTCATTAGTGAAAAAATGAGAAAGCAGTAAGCTAATTTTATTCATATCATATATTTCTATGTGACTAAATTATTATGAACAAATGCATCATAATTTTGGATATCCTTTAAAGTGATCAACTTATACTGGTTTCAATTAGGGGGCTTATGTCATTTGGTATTTCACATTTTCTATAAAGTACTGCAAATGATTTAGTCTCTATGTTCTTGCCATGCTGTGTGATTTGTTGAAGTTTTGTAACTCTTCTCAGATCCTAGTAACTTAGTTTGTCCCACTTGTTCATCAGAAGAAAATATTTTTAAATGTACTTAATTAGTGTTAAATTACAAAAATTAACTGCCACTGTATGGTTAGATCTGCCTTTTTAAAACTATGAAAAGCTGCATCGTATGAACACTAGAAATTAAAACAAATAGGTGAAAATATACATAATTTAAAATGTGTATTAATATGTCATTGTTAAGTAGCTTTGGTGTACACGATTTTCCAACATTTTTGTCTTAAAATAACTTGATTCTTCCTAGAGGTAAAGAGACTACAGGAAACAGTCCCCGTCTAGACTAAGGTTGCTTACTGGCTTCCGTCAGCAGGGAGGCCCAGGGCACTTCCCTTTTCTCATTTCCCAGACAACCACCCTGAACCTCGTTGAAAAATTATTAACATTTTTAATAAGGCACGCTCCACTTTGGGAAGTTTCTGCAGTTCCCTTAAGAATGTGGGTCATTATCTTAACTTCTTATAGATTCCATACTTTTTCTTTTAAGTTTACTTAAATGTTTTCCTGTATTGTTTGTTCTAAAGATACTTTAAAGTTACTAATTTGATAGAGTCTTAAATTACATATTATTGTTGTTGTTTTGTGTTTTGTTTTATTTTTGAAACAAGGTTTTTCTGTGTAGCCTTCATACACATAACCCTGTTGGGGAGCAGGGAAGAAGCCACCAACAATTCTTAATCATTTGAGCCTAATCATTTCCTGGAGGCATAAAAAAACACACACAGACCAGGAACTTTCACATTCTAGGAGACACACATATTCAACAGTTTTGTGGACAACAAAACTAATTGATTGTGTTGGCTTGCTTGTTTCTTTTGTCAACTTGGTATAAGCTAGTCATTTGAGATGGAACAACAGTTGAGAAAGTGCCTCTATAAGACTGACTTGTCCATGGGAACCATCCCCATGCTCGTGGTCCTCAACTGTGTAGGAAAGCGGGCTGAGCAAGCCGTGGGGAGCAAGCCTGATAGCGGTGTTCCTCCATGCCTGGGCCTGTGTTCCTCCTCTGGGTTCCTGTCCTGCGTTCCTCCTCTGGGTTCCTGTCCTGCTTACATTCATGCCCTGACCTCCCTTAGTGACAGGTGGTCACCGGAAGTGTGAGGTGAAGTAAACCCTTTCCTCCACAGGTTGCTTTTGGTCATGATCTGTTATCACAGCAGTAGAAACCCTGTGTTGGTGTTGGTAATGAGCACACTTCATTCTCACTATTAAATCAAAGTTTTGCAAATAGTATTGAATATTGGTAATTAAATTAGCAAAAACTCTCTAAAATGAGTCTGGCTTTTTTGTTTGTTTGTTTGTTGTTTGGTTTGGTTTGGTTTGGTTTTTCTAATTAGGGTTTCTCTGTGTAGTCTTCGCTGTCTTGGACTCACTTTGTAAATCAGGCTAGCCTCAAACTCACAGAGATCCACCTGCCTCTGCCTCCCGAGTGCTGGATTACAGGTGTGCACCGCCACTTAACACACCCCTATCTCATTTGATCTTGGAAGCTAAGCAGGATCTGGCCCAGTTAGTACTTGGATTGAAGTCTGGCTTTTAAAATGTCAGGCTCTTATGTAAAAGTTCTATTTCTAGGAATTTTAAATTTATTATATATTATAAATATGACTATTTTACCTGTGTGTAAGTCTGTGCGCCATGCACAAGCCTGGTGTCTGTAGAGGCCAGGCAGAGTGTTGGTGCCCTGGAACTGGAGTTACAAACAGTTGTGAACTGTGGTGTGGGTGCTTGAGAATCAAACCTGGGTCCTAAGAAACCTATCTTTCCAGCACCTGTTTCTAGGAATCATCGTAACATAATCTCAGGCAATTTAGATGCAGCAGTGATATAAATAATTTTTATGCTGAAATATTTATTATTGCTTATTATCCTAAATGTTAAACTTTAATGTAATGATTATTCTAAGTTGTGCTTCAGCCATGTAAAAATATAATGGACCCATCGCTTACAGTGTTCTTTTAAAAATAGTGATGTGAGATAGCAATTAAAATACATCATTAAGCTGGGTGTGGTGACGCACGCCTTTAATCCCAGCACTTGGGAGGCAGAAGCAGGTGGATTGCTGTGAGTTCAAGGCCAGCCTGGTCTACAAAGTGAGTCTAGGACAGCCAAGGCTACACAGAGAAACCCTGTCTCAGAAAACAAACAAACAAACAAACATTAAACGAAAAAAAGATGCTAAGGGGACTAAATGTTTCTAAATAATGGGATTATTGATATTTTAAACTTTAATTCTCTATTCTCTATCTTATTTTATAGTAAGAATATATTTTTCTAATTAATATGCAAGTTACTCTGTTTTGTGGCTTTGAGTTTTATGAATAGTTGGTAAAGTAACATATTGACACCTAAAACTATGCAAACTTTTTGTTTCCTAAAAAAAAACGTTTTGCTGGTTCAAGAAATTTTATCTTAAAATGTGTTGAATTTAAAACAAAACAGTTAATTTTAGGGTAACTTTCCTTTCCCTACTAGAAGTTGAAGATTTGTTCTCTTCACTTAAACATATCCAGCACACTTTGGTTGATTCTCAGAGCCAGGAGGATATTTCACTGCTTTTACAACTTGTACAAAATAGAGATTTTCAGAATGCGTTCAAGATTCACAATGCTGTCACAGTGCACATGAACAAGGCCAGCCCTCCATTTCCTCTCATCTCCAATGTACAAGACCTTGTACAAGAGGTATGTGTCTAAACATATTGTTGACATCCACATTAGTCACAAAAGCAGACTGTTGGAAAAGACTGATGTGATTATTATTTGATGTGATTATTATTGGTAGTGGTCACCTGCTAATACATTGCAGTGGGAAATGAGAAAAAAACTGCTACATGAGTTATGTTCTGAAACTATTTATAACCTAGTTAATGCACTCATTATAAAGAGTCAATTTTGTATATAAAATAAGTATAGATAGTAACAAATGTTTCCATTTTAATGTATTTAGTATGGCTTTATTAATTTAACCATTCTGCATTATAAAATCATATAAAATGATAATCCCTAATAACCAGAAATTATAAGCATATAACTCTTTAAGATATATTGCTTGTTGATAATTTGTGGGTTGTATGAAAATGCTATAAATGTTGCAGATTATTAATTTTTCTTATTTATGTGATGTGTATATGTGCTTTGCCTGCATGTGTGTCTGTAAGCCCCATGAATGCAGTGCCCCTAGAGGCCAGAAAAGGCTCTTGGTTCCCCTGGCGCTAGAGTTACAGCAGGCCGTGTGCTGGCAGTCAGACACAGGCGCTCTGGAGGAACTGCTGAGCCTTCTCTGCAGCCCGGAGGATCCAGTTGTACTGTCAAATAAAAGTTTTCTTTTGTTAACATGTTGCTTTTAACTTCCAGGTTCCATGCTATTTAGTAAGTCCTCAAGCATCTTTGAGGTTGAAGGGTTTAAAGCATTACAAATAACTCAGATACGGAGAAGCACACATTGTCATTATTACAGAATTTCAGGTTATTTTACTCTTATAAAAATAATTCTGAAAACTTACTAAATAAATGTAATTCATTGAATCCACACAAGAGATAGAGAAGGAGCTGGGAGAGAGCACAATTCCAAGCGCTACAGACTATATGTTAGGTTAGGGCATCTTTATTTATGAGCAGAGTATCCCTGAGGGAGGTGTTTTCATGTTGAAATGCCTAGGATGGCAAAGACTTCACATGCTTCACATGCAGTGTGACAGAGAGCTCTAGTGTTGCCCAGGGCAGAGTGACCTGTGTACCTGTCTCTAGAAGGAAACTAGCCATCTACCAGAGTTTCAAAGACCTGATGGACTCATATTCCTTGGACTCACCTTTTACTGTTGAAATTAGTTATGTGTAGTTCTTTTCTCTTCTTTTCTTTTTTTTTTTTCTTTTTTCTTTTTTTTTTTTTTTTTGAAACAGGGTTTCTGTGTGTAGCCTTGGCCATCCTGGAACTCACTGTATAGACAGGCTGGCCTCTAGCTCACAGAGATCCACTGAGATCCAAGTGCTGAGATTAAAGGTGTGTGCCACCACTGCCCGGCCATAGTATCCTTTCCACTGGAGGAATTGTTGAGCCCTGGGTGTAGCTGGATGTTATAGTATTTTCTACCATATATGCAGCCCTGGGTTCAATTCCCAGAAACAGAGGAAATACAAAAATTCAAGTTTTTTTTTAATTTAAAAATACTACTTCTATTCCATTTCTTTAAATTTTTTATTTAGTTAAGGTAATTTAAATGGTTTTTCTGAAAATGGATTTTTTAAAAACAGAGATTGAAATAGCATTACTTTGATCAGATTGGCCTTGAACTCAGAGATCCATCCACCTGCCTCTGCCTTTTGTGTGCTAGGATGAAAGGCATGCACCACCACCAGGCAGAGCTCACCAGTTTTATTTATAAGAAATTTGCCTGAGAATATAGCTCATTGGCAAAGCGTTTCCGTAGTATATGTAAAATCCCCTTCACCATAAAAGCAATAAAATAAATAAAAGAAGAAAGTTTCTGAGATTAATGATACACACCTGTAATCTCAGCAACTCAGGAGGTAAAAGCAGGAGAATCAAAAGGGAATCAAAGCCAGGAATGGACTTCACAGTCAGTCTGACCGGCCTGGAGGTGCACGTTGTGAAACTGTTTCATAAACCAAAAGTGCATACATATGTACATGCATACATAATAAATCACCTCATGCTTTTTAGTTGTGTCTTTTTAAAGATCTGTTGTTTTTTGTGTGTGCATGTGTACATGCTTGCAGATTCTTGTGGAGGTCAGAAGAGACGCAGTTTCCTGCAGCGGGGGTTAGAGGTGGCTGTGAGCTGTCTGACACGGGTGCTGGGAACCAAAGCCCAGTCCTCTCCAAGAGCAGCGATGCTAACCACTGAGCCGTTTTCTATTCCTAGTTATGTCTTTTTAAGTGGAAATGTATTATAAGTGGAAATCTCAACAAGTTTAGTGAAATATTAAGAGGTGTTCTTTGTTTTTATAGCTAAAAATAAAAGTTATAGGGTGGTGACGTGGTTCAGCTGGTAAAGATACGTTCCATCAAGCCTGATGTCCTGCATTTGATCGCTGAAACAAACATGGTTGTAAGACTCAACTCCTAAAATTTGCCCTCTGATCATATGCATGCCATGGCATGTATGAACCCACATATGCATAAGCACACGGAGGGGAAATACACTAAACATTAAATGCCTATGTGTGTATCAGGTGAGGAGCGGGGAACGGCACTCAGTGGTAAAGGGCCCTGGATTCCATCCCCAGCACTGCCAAAAGGAAAGCTAAACGTTTACCACTAAAGGAAAAGTGGTAAAGCCTTGGAAAACTTCAAAATATTGAGATCCAGATTAAATCTTTGATCTAAGACATTAACAACAGGAAAATTTTGTGTTTATTATGCTTTATTTTTAAAGAAAATTTGATAACTTGAATTTTATTAAATAACTTTTGCTTATCTAAAAATATCTTTGAGTAAAATGTAAGACAGCAACATATCCGGAAATAATTTAATTTTTCTTATTTTGAAGTATGTATGTGTGTGCATGCATGTGTGCGAGAGAGAGTGTGTGTGTGTGTGTGTGTGTGTGTGTGTGTGTGTGACAGAAACTTACATTGTGGTAGCATGAGCTCGGTGATGTGGGTAGACAGTATGGCATTTGTGCAGAACAGTGGTTTAATTGTGGGTCCTGAAGGCATAAGTAATGCCAAGGCTGGGAAAGAGGCAAGAATCAGGTGAGATTTGATGCTGTGGTCCTGTAGATGACTGGGAAGGGGGCAGTGAAGATGACAGTGGGCTTATTTCTGTTTACAATTGAAAATACCGAATCAAAATAGTTATTCAATATTCTCATAAAACAGTTTGAACAGTGCGGCTTCATTTTGATAAATGTGGATGTAAAAGATCCCCCCCCCCCCCCCCCCCGCGGCTGTGGATACAATTAGTGCTAGAGTTCTTGCCTAGCATCCGTGAGGCTCTGGTTGTCACAAACCAAACCAAAATGGATGTATAACTCCCTTCTGTGTCAGTGGGCTTCATGTCCTCAGATTCAGCCTAGTTTAAACAATTTAAATCTGTACTGAACGCAGAATTTTTTTTCTTGTTACTCCCTGAACAGTACTGTACCACTATTGCACATAAGGTAAAGGTGGGAAAAATTTAAAGTACATGGATGGAAAGGTATGTTAATTATATGCAAATACTCTGCCCTTTTGAAAAAGAGACTCAAGTGACTGTGACCTTGGATATGGGTATGGAACAAGAGTTCCTGTAACTAATTCTGTGCAATACTGATTCTGTGCAATATGTATACATAGTGTGTTCAGCTTTATTGAGATATAGTTTGCATTTATGAAAAATGAGTGTTCCATTGTTGGTTCAGTATAAATATCTGTGTATACACCTGTGAAATATACCACCCATCACCAAGTTATTAAAATATCCCCCATCCACAAAGCTCACTCAAGGCCCTGAACAAACAACCAGCTGTTCTGCACTTTAGCCCTTTTGGCCTCTGCTAATCTTTTGTTTTACTAATTTGCTATTTATGAACATGTTAAGTAAATAGGCAATATTTTCTTTTGTGTCTGCATTGGTTATTTTTCTTGTCATTGTGGCTAAGAATGTTGCTGTGACAAGAAGCAACTTAAATGGTGGAGGTTTTATTTGGACTCACAGTTTTTGGGAGGACATAGCTAATCCTGGTTAGAAGGCATGGCACTGGGGCAGCTCACTGTGGCAAAAGGAGCATGAGGCAGCTGGCTCCATTGCCTTGGTAGTTGGGAAACGAGAGAGAGTCGCTGGAAGCAAAGTTTTCACACATGCACATACATAAGCCATCAGCAGCCCACTTCCTCCAGCTAAGCCCTACCTCGGTGATCTCACAGACTAGCAGCACCACCACTAGAGGATCAGATGTTCAAAAACATGAGCCTGTGGGGCCAGTTCACATTCAAACCACGACAGTGTCTGATTTCCTCTGCTCAGTGTAATCTTGAGGTTCATCTCTTCTGTGCGTGTATCAAATTAAACCCAGTACTTTACACATGATGGACACATTATCACTCATCTAAGTCCCAGCCCCAATAGTTTGTAATGTTTTCTGTGTAGTATTGAGTAATATTCCAATGTGTTTAGTAACTTGGTTCCTATTACTGATCTGTATTTAAATTCTTTTACATTTATTTGTCTGTTGTGGAGTGTGAACATATGCGTGTACATGCTGTGGTGTGAGTGTAGAGATCAGAAGAAAACTTTGAGGAGTCAGTTTCTCCTTCTACCATGGGGATTCTGGGAGTTGAACTTGAGTTGTCAGGTTGGTGGCAAGTGTGACTTCACCTACTGAACCATCTTGGAGCTTTCCAGTTACTGACTCTCAAATAACAAAGAGAAAAACCTTTTTCCAGAGATCTTTCATTCTTATATTGGGTAAAAACAGCATTCCTTCTTAAATTCTTTTAAAGCATACTTAAAATATCATTATATTTACATCTTTAAATGAACTGTTTCAATTGAAATTACAGATGGGAGAGTATTATGAAAGTATTGGCCAGTATGGATGAGAAACTATAAAAATAGCTGTGGTGGTGTCTCGCTTTAATTTGTATTTCTATCATGATTACCAACATGTGTGATTATTGGCTGTTTCTCTGTCTTTAATGCAATATTTAGTCTGATTTTACTGTGAAATATTTTCATTGAGTTTGAACATAATCTGATTATAGGCCAGTGGGAAGGTAGCAGTAACATCTAAGAACAGTCTTTCAGTTTCACTGCCTTTGTAAATGTAGCTAATGATGTGTGCTGACACTAGAAAAGCATCTGGGCTTACTGGTAGAGAGGGAAAGGGGTATTTACCAGAACTCTTTTTTTTTTTTAAACAAAGATTCCAGAGATGTTTAGGAACTGACTTAAAAATAAAGATAGAATTTTTTTTTTAAGTGTCTTAAATAGAATATTTCTGTTTCTCCCTCTCTGAGTTGTTTTCTCTAACAGTCCAAAGGTATTTGGTCAGGCATGATAGATTTCAAAATAACTTAATGTAGTTTTTATGAAGTTTCAAAAAGAAAGCACTGTCTTTAAAGTCAGCTCTTACTTACCTGTAGCTGCTAGGTATCAAAACTGGAAGGCAGAGTCGTTTCAGTAGTGGGTTTTGTTTGTTTATTAGGCAGTGTGTCACTTGGTAGCCCTGGCTTATCTGGAACTCACAGAGATCCTCCTGCCTGTGGAGTGAAGGGATTAAAGGTGTGTGGCACAACACCCACACCATCACAGGTTTTCAGTATTGTGTGTGTGTGTGTGTGTGTGTGTGTGTGTGTGTGTGTGTGTGTGTGTGTGTACACATATGTATATGTGGGTGCTTGCAGGGACCAGAAGAATGCACTGGAACTGCACAGATCCCCTGGAACTAGAGTTAGAGGTGGTGGTGAGTCGTCTGCTATGGTCTGGGAATAGAACTCCGATCCCTTACAGGAACAGCAAGCAATCTTAATCATGGAGCCATCACTCCAGCCCTTACTGCTGCCTTCAACAAAGGATGTAAAGTTCCTGTTTTGATTATTGTTACTCTGATACTTTCACTAATAGTGATAATTTTGGTTTTGTTGTTCACTTTATTACATTGTACTACTTTGGAGTGGGCATAAGATACAAGGGCAAGAAATAGGCACCAACAGTAAAAGCACACAATACAATTCTGGGGAGAAAGTAGTGTGCCAAGGAACTTATCTGCTTCAATACTCACTGGTAGAAATAGAAGATTCCAAATAAGTGGACTTAATTTTTAGTTCAAGTAATTAAAAATCAAGAAAACGGGAACAAGTAATTAAATTTCTTAATAGGAAGAATAGATAATCATGACACTAAAAGCTAGTTCTTTGGAAAGGGCAGGAAAGGAAACAATACCTGTGGTAAGTTAAGCCATCCGGCAGTGTTAGGGAAGAAGGAGCACGTGCAGACCCAGAGTGAGGTCACCCAGTCAGTCTTTCAGAGCTTTCCTGATGGAGGCCAGCCTGCCTACAAGGAAAACATACAGGCGCCTCAAAAGTTGATCCTAACTGGGCATTTATCCTGAGGATGCATTGTCCAGCATCACTACATTTATGTTGTGAATCTATAACTTTAAATTTTCATCTCAGATTTTAATGTAGTTCTTGAAACCTAGGATTTAAAATACCAAAAATAGCATGATAAATAAATAATGTTGCAGATCTTCTGTCATGTGATCGTTATTGATGGATTGTATGCTGTGCTGGGAGAAACTTTCAAAGTTGAAATGGTTCATTTGTAGATGCAAATAGCATAATATTTAAAGTATGCTTTAGTTTTTTAAAAAGAAAGTTATTTTTACCCATAATAAGATTGAAAGATATATGGGATTCATGTTTCTTTACTGGTTTTCTTTGCTATAAGTGCTTTTTTGCCATTTTGCATCTCGTTTACAATTAAGTACTGCCTTGCATAGATGCTGCTAATTCCTATGAACCACGAAAAAAATTTTTTTTCTTTTTAAATTTCTTAGGTACAAACTGTCTTAAAGCCAGTGCATCAGAAGGAAGGACAAGAATTAACTGCTTTGTTGAATGCTCCACATATTCAGGTAGAAAAAGGACAGAATATTGTATATGTTTCCAGTTTTTGTCTTTTTGGTTTTTAAATTGTAGTCTCCTACCTAGAGTTGGAGGGGACCCAGTCATGCAGTTTGTAGCTCTCTCTGCTAAATCATATTGCTGGTTATACATTTTCATATGTAAAACTATCATGTTTTTAAATAGCTGATTTTAAAACTGGATAAAAGCCCCTAGCATGATTGTCTGTGTTTTGGGCCTCTAAGGACTTGATATAATACTGTGTGCATGAGGAAACTGTACAGAAATGAGTCGTGTTCGTACTTAGAGTACTGTGGCTTTCTTTGAAACAGGCACTTTTACTGGCCCATGATAAAGTTGCTGAGCAGGAAATGCAGCTAGAGCCCGTTACAGATGAGAGAGTTTATGAAAGTATTGGCCAGTATGGAGGAGAAACTGTAAAAATAGTCCGGATAGAAAAAGCTCGGGATATTCCATTGGTAAGTATCCCCGTGTCTGTTCCGAGGTTTTCTCCATGCAGACATTATGTTCTTCTCATGGATTGGTTTGCTGGAGCTCTAATATGCTCTTGCCCAAAACCCTTATTGGTTGAAAAACTAATTTCATTACCTTTCCTCACTCAAACTTAATCAAAATAATAGCTTCTGAAAGATATCCTTACTGAGGACCAAGAAGAGAAAACTGATTTCCTTCCAACTTGCTCTTTACCACAACAGTTGGGAAATCTGGTCTGTGGGAGCCAGCTATATGGCTTAATTGGACTGTGCTTGCACCCCATCACCTATGTGAAAAGCCAGGCATGATAGCATTGTCTGTAATCTCAGCTTTCTCTGTGACAGGCTGACTTCTCTGGAGTTTACAGATTAGCTGCCAGCTCCAGATTAGGTGACCCTGCTCCAAATTTAAGAGAGTGATTGAGGACTCCTGGCATGCCTAGGCATGTACACACACACACACACACACACACACACACACACACACACTAAATTGTAATGAAAATATCTTTTTAAAAGAATGTATAATCTGGGCAGTGGTGGCACACGCCTTTAATTCCAGCACTTGGGAGGCAGAGGCAGGTAGATCTCTGTGATTTGAGCCCAGCCTAGTTTACAGAGTGATTCCAGAACAGCCAGGGGTACACACAGAGAAACCCTGTCTCAAAAAACCAAAAAAAAAAAAAAAAAAAGAAAAAGAAAAGAAGAAAAAACATTTTTTAATGTATAAGCAGTTTATGCAACTAGCTCCTTTTAGAAAAAAATATGACAATATTAGAGTAAATGCTTAAGAAAATTTGGTGATTTTTAAAAGATTTCTTTATTCATTAGGTGTATTATATCTATGTGTCTAAGCATATGTGTGTGTACCACACACATGCAGATTCCTGCAGAGAAGGAAAGTGAGTTGGATCCCCTGGAACTGGAGTTACAGGGGTTTATGAACTTCCAGTGTGTGTGCTGGGAACAAAACCTAGGTCCTTTACAGGAATCCCAAGTGCTGCTAACCCTTGAGCCCCACAAAATAAGTTTTATCTTGTCTTACTTTTCTAGCTTTTGAGTATATGCTTTCCAAATGTTTTTCCAATTTGTATAATAAATATTAGTACTTAATACATTTGCTGCAGCTGTATTTAACATTTGCAGTTAGTTAACCATATTGCTTTTTAATCCCTTAATTATATTTTGCATTTTAAGAAATTGTTTATAGTTAAGCACTGTGTTTATTAGTTACACCTATATGTTTTCTTGCTGTTGGAATAGGATCCAGCAGAAAACAATTATGATTTTATGTCTTTAAACACTGAGTACATTTTTTTTTTTTGCTATTATATGATTCAGAAGTCAGTATATTTCAGAATTTTAACTAATAAACTTTCTGAAGCAGAAAATGGTGCTGGATACTTAACCTTCGCATTATAATTACAGTTGTTAATGTAGCGATGTGGGTAAATTCTCAAGGTAAATTGAAGGCTAGTTTTATTAGATTTAAAAAATAGAATTTAAAAATGAAATGCTTAACAAAAAATTGCATTTTTATGTTTAACCTAGATGTTGGGTGTTTTTAGGGTGCCACAGTTCGTAATGAAATGGACTCTGTCATCATTAGCCGCATAGTGAAAGGAGGTGCTGCAGAGAAGAGCGGGCTGCTGCACGAAGGGGACGAAGTTCTGGAGATCAACGGCATTGAAATCCGGGGGAAAGATGTCAATGAGGTTTTTGACTTGCTGGTACGTTCAAACTGTACAATATTTGATTCACTTAAAAACCTTTGTTATTAAACTTAGAAGAGAGATTGCTTCAGAGCACTTTTAAAAAGTAACTGATGAGTGTAAGATAGTCTTTAGCTTAGTAACTTTTACTGTATCAATTGTTGTTTTTGTTTGGTTTTGTTTTTATTTACTTTGAACTTTATTAGCACAATCTACTTTTATTTATTTTTTAACACATTTGTTTTTATTTATATGTGGCTGAACTCCTTGTACATGCCTGGTAAATGACATTAAAACTCAGTTTCTTATTTTCACTGCTGCAGTTGAACCTGATTTACCGTGCAGTTACTGGCTGTTATCTTGAGCCAGGCTCAGCACACTTCTGTTGAGCAGATTCTGCTAGGCAGTGCTAGTATAATCAGGTAGTTGTCTCCAGTTGACCTTTTAAAAATAATTTCTTAAGATTTATTTATTTTATGTCTTTGAGTGTTTTGCCTGCATGCATGTATGTGCTCTACATACATGTCTGGTATCTGAGAAAGTCAGAAAAGTCCATTTGATACTTTAAAGCTGGAGTTAAATAAGGTTGTGAGCCACTGCATGGGTGCTGGGAATCAAACCCACATCTTCTGCAAGGACCATACATGCTTTTAAATGTTGAGCCATTTTTTCTCTTCTTCTTCTTCTTCTTCTTCTTCTTCTTCTTCTTCTTCTTCTTCTTCTTCTTCTTCTTCTTCTTCCTTCTTCTTCTTCTACCTTCTTCTTCTTCCTTCTTCTTCTCCTTCCTTCTTCCTTCTTCTTTCTTTCTTCTCCTTCTTCTTCCTTCTTTCTTTCCTCCTCCTCCTCCTCCTCCTCCTCCTTCTTCTTCTTCTTTTTTTGAGGACTCATGGCTGGCCAGGAATTCACTATGCAGACTATGCTTACCTGGAACTCACAGAGATACACCTCCCATGTCTCCTGGATGCTGGGATTAAAGACACGTGCTACCACCCTCAGCAAAATTGTCTTGAAATTTATTTTTAATCGCATTCTACACAATACAAATTAGGATTTTTCTTTTTTCCTTTTTGGAGACAAGGTCTGAAGTAAAACTCACTGTGTAACCAGGCTGGCCTTTTTGGTAATTCTCCTCCACTGGCCTCCCAAGTGCTGAGATTACAAGCATCTGCCAGTGCTCCCGGCTACAAACCATGGTTATATTCTAATTACTTGGCATCAGTTGTTACAGTAGTATGTATACTTCCTGCTGGTATTGATTGTAAAAGCTAGAAAATGTCCATGTCTACCAAATCTCAGCTCATTGCTCCAGTAGTAGAACAAAGTGACATTGCTTGTCACTTACAGCATCACTTGTAGGCCGTTTTATTGGTGGCTGGCTTGGGTTGAGCATTTTCCCCTGATTTGTGATGACCTGCTGTCTAGGCTGAGGATGTCTGAATACAGCTAGCGCTGTATTGGGCAGTGATTACGAATCTAGCTGTACAGTAAACAGTAGAACAGAAAGACTGGATAAGTAAGGCATCTGGGAATGGAAGTGTTTTCCTGTAGGACTGAAGGAATTCTGGGATCATCCTGTTTAGGGAGTTTTAATCATAAGTTAATGGAATTATTTTTAAAGTAGTTCAACCTTTCTGTTACAGTCTGATATGCATGGTACTTTGACATTTGTTCTGATTCCCAGTCAACAGATCAAACCTCCTCCTGCCAAAGAAACTGTAGTAAGTACTTTTCAAATATTTATTGTTTATTGTTCTTTGACTTCTGCCTACTTTTCTGTATCAGAAACTCACTGAATATAGTGTGTTCAAGTAAAAACAAAAATCAAGTGATTTTATTTAAGTAAGTATAATATATCAACATAAAATCTAGTAAACTCTGAACTTTTTAAAAGTAAAATATACAGAGTGCTTCAGTTTCAGAATTTTTATTCTTATTGATATTTGTCTTCAGTTATAATTGAATTTAGCTCAGTTACTTAGAGAAAGGTACTTTTACAAATATGTGTAACTTATTGCAAGTATTTAACTCAGCTCTACTAAATGATAGACTTGATTACCAGCTATTTCTAGCATATATCCAAGAGAATTGGAAACATATACAGAACATCTTCTACATGCATATTCATGTTGGTATTATTTGTAAGATCCAAAAATAAAATAACTTAAAAATAGCTACCAGCAATAATTTGAAAATACAGTATAGTATATATTGTTGGTACACTTAGATGTTATTTGATGAGATAGTATTTGATAAAAAAAGAACTGAAGTACAAGTATATGCTACAACATAGATGAGCTTGAAAAACTAAGAGTGATGAAAAGGCCTTTACTGCTTCATTTATATATAAATCTAAAATAGTTAAGTCCATAGAAAAATAAATTTGTCAATGGCTCCTTAGAGGTCCAGCTGGGGAATTGAGAGAGAATAGGAATATTTGCCTCTCATCAGTACTGGGTGCAAGAGGGTTAAAATATTCTAGCAGTATTGATGGTAAGCCTCTCTCTCCAAAAATACTAAAACCATAAACTGTGTAGCATATGAATTACATCATAATGAGGCTTTAAGGTCCTAGATTGACCTGAAAGGCTAATCTATCACACCTGTTTTTTAAAAAAATTATTTTTTGTTTAGTTATCGTATCAAATAATGCTTTCATCATAACATTTTCATATGTGTATAGCATTATGCTCTGCTTTTATACACCTCTACATCTGTTGTTATTACTTCTTATAAAATTTTAACAATTTGAAAAAGATCAGTTTTATTTTTCTTCGTCTTTCATCACAGGTGTGTTTTTTTATGTGGCTCTTTCTATGTTTTGTTATTTTCTTTCTGGAACATACTGAAGTTAATATTGCCTTTGCAACTTTTCTTCTATTTACAATTCTTTGTAAAAAGAGACATGAGGAAACAGACTTAGCCTCTGAATTCATACAGCATAATGCTCTGTGCTTTTATGCCTTTCCTTGTCTCTCTCCTGCAAATAAGCCTGTTCTATAGACTGAGAAGACACAACTGAAGCAGGTGGTGTCTACTCTCATTTAAATGCTCCTAATAATAAATTAGTAATAATAATAATAATAATAATAATAATAATAATAATAATAATAATAATAATAATAATAATAATCTTCCTAATAATCCATCCTTCCTGAGCAAATGATTTTTGTCTCTTGAGAATGAGTGTCAGAGATCGAGGTGTGTTTTATCAGCTTTTCTGTTGTTCTTTTACAGTTATTTATTTATTTATTTATTTATTTATTTATTTATTTAAGGGTTGCACATGAACTACGGATATATATGGTGGTCAGAGAGTCAGTTCTCTCCTTGTACCCTGTGGGTCTCAAGAATTGAACTCAGCTTACAGCTTTGGCCGCAAACGCTTTTACCCACTGAGCTATCGTACAGGCCCTATTAAAGCTACTTAATAGATAAATATGCTGTATTGATACTTGTTGCTTGTCAGTTGATGTTTTATGTTGTTTTCAGGAAATGCGAAATTAGAGTACTAAAGTTAATCCATGTAGCACAGGTTTTAGTTATTTTGGGATTTTGGAGACAAAGTCTCACTTTGTAGCCTTGGCTGTCCTCAACATCTCTCTGTAGACCAGGCTTACTTCAAACTCACAGAAATCCACCTGCCTCACAAATGATGGCATTAAAGGCATACAAAACCACGCCTGGCACTTGTTTTGCTTTTTATAAACATAAGATTGGAATGACCCTAGGCTAGGCATGGCTTATAACTGTAATCCTAGCGCTTGAGAAGCTGCGGTCAAAGAGTCCCTGTGCGTTAGAAGGTAGCCTGGGTAGCAGTAACATACCCTGTAGATGCTGCATGACTTCCACCTTCAGTTACTAGGAAATAAAAGGCTCAGCTGGGCATGGTAAACTTCAGGTGTGACTTGTCTTATAAATATAGCATGTCCTCTGCTACATGAAGCTGTACTCCATGTTGCCTGCCATTTAAATTAGGACAGCTGGAGCAAGAATTGGGTAGGCAAGAGTAAATTGAAAAGCATCTTTGAGTGATTTTTTTTCATTTGATAAAGATCATAAGCTATGTTCATCCATCACTAGTCTTTTTAGTTCCCTAAGCATAACAGAGAGTAGTCACTCCCAAGGCCTTTTGACCTAGCACCCAACTGTCAATCAACGCAGAGGCTGGAAGTCTGAGGTGTGGTTAAGGGTTCAGCCTTTTGATGGTGGCACATGTCTCTAATCCCATCACTTGGGAGCCAGAGGCAGGTAGATCTCTAGCCAGCCTGGTCTACAGAGCCACTAATAGAACACCTAGCGCTACACAGAGAAACCCTGTCTAAAAAACCAAAAACAAGAGTTCAGTTGTTCAACTGGGTGAGGTGGCGCATGCCTGTATTCCCAGCACTTGGGAGGCAGAGGCAGGTGGATTTTTGTGAGTTCCAGGCCAGCCTAGTTTATAAAGCGAGTCCAGCACAGCCAAGGCTACAAAGACAAACCCTGTCTCAAAAGCAAAACAACAACAACAACAACAACAAAACAAACAAACAAAAAACCTTTCTAAAATTTTGGTACTGAGTGTTCAAGGTTTTAATGAAATGTCTATTTTCACATCAAGAATAGAAGGTTCCAGCCTGGTGTGCTAGTGCACACCTTTAATCCCAGTACTTGGGAGGCAGAGGCAGGTGGATTTCTGTGAGTTGAAGGCCAGCTGGTCTACAAAAGGAGTCCAGGACAGCCAGAACTACATAGAGAAACCCTGTCTCAAACATACAGAAATGAAAAAAGGAATAGAACGTTTCTTGACAAACAGAGAGCATGCGTGGGACAGACCTAGGTGCTCTGCACAGATGTAACAGTTGTACAGCTTGGTCTTCATGTGGGACTCGTAACTCCAGGAGCAGGGGCTGTCTGACTGTCGCCTGCCTTCGGGACCCTTCCCCCTTACAGGGCTGCCTCGTCTAGCCACAGCTTGATGTGCCAGGGCTGGTAGTACCCATGGGAGGCCTCGGAAGGGAAAGGGAGGAAGAGTGGATGGGGAGGGGAGTAAAACAACTGGGAGAACAGGGAGAGGAAACTGTGGTCAGGATGTAAAGAGAAACAAAGAATGATAGAAGAATCCCTAGGGAACTCTCTTAGTTAGATAAGCAGAACTCATTTTCAAACTGGACAAAGTATCTTCACCGTATTTGTAAACTCTACCAAGTAAAGAACTAGAATGTCGCCAGCTTCTAAAATTTTCACCTCTTATCCCTTCTAGTCACTGCTCACCTTGTAGCCCAGTGTAAACATTGCCCTCGCTTGGAGGAATACCAGTTCATTTGTATTTTGTTTTCTATATGGATTGCATAGTTTGGTATCAAATACGATAAGGATAATTTTCCCAGTTGATCATCCTGATTTATATAATTTAGCAGGGTGGAACATGCTAGTTGCACACACTGAGCATTGAGCAATTAAGGCACAGCTACACTGGTCATGAGGTCAACTGGCAATGGCAGCCCCAGGGAAACTGACACTTGCCTGCATGGACTCTGGTGACAGTATTCCACCATTTCTCAGAGTGGTGGTTTAGAAACTTCATGCCTCACTAAGGATCACTGTTTTCACAAGTCAGACTTTTTTTTTCCTTCTTCTTCTTACTTTGCCTTTGAGGCGCTTTTGTACCCCCGTTTGTTAGCTGTTTACAGTAACCCGTTTGAATATTCTTCTACTTCTTTGTAGTCTATAGTGATGTCAACAGGTGAGCTTAAGCAGATCCTATCCCCTAAGGTGCCTTTGCTTAACTAAATACCCTCTCAGCTCATTTCTCTGCACTGCTGCAGCACCTAAGTTGACCATTTTATTACTCTTGCTCTTATTTTTACCCTTTTTATGTTTCAGATCCATGTAAAAGCTCATTTTGACTATGACCCCTCAGATGACCCTTATGTTCCATGTCGAGAGTTAGGTCTGTCTTTTCAAAAAGGAGATATACTTCATGTGATCAGTCAAGAAGACCCAAATTGGTGGCAGGCATACAGAGAGGGCGATGAAGACAATCAGCCTCTAGCTGGACTTGTTCCAGGTAAGAGACAAAACTGAGAGCATTTAAAGGGCTGAGGGCACAGCCCAGTGGTAGATATGTCCTTGCCTGTGCAGAGGCCTGGAATCCTCCCCTAGTTTACTGTAAGGCAGAGATACGATAAGATGAAGGTTAGTCACCTTACATTAAAATCTTAATCCATTAGAGGCTGGAAAGATGGCTCAGTGACTAACAACACTGGCGCTGCTCTTCCAGATGACCCTGGTTCAGTTCCCAGCACCCACATGGCAGCTCACAGCTGTCTGTAACTCCAGTTCCAGGGGATCTGACAGCCTCACTTAGACAGACATGTAGGCAAAACACGAGTCAATGCACATGAAATAAAAACAAATGAATTATTTGCCAAGCATGGTTATGCACAGTTTTAATCACAGCACTCAGGAGGCAGAGACAGATCTATGTGAGTTCGGGGCCAACCTGGTCTACAGAGTGAGTTATAGCTATATAGTGAGACCCTGTATCAAGAAAGCTTAATCCATTGAGGAAAAATGTGTTTTGTATTTATTTTCATCATTGGTAATAAAGGTAGAGATGAAATCATCGCATATATATATACACTAAAAATGAGAAATTATGAATAAAATATCAAATGAGTATGTTGAATGGTGTCTTAGAATCGTAAATAATGAGTGCCTCCATACTACTTTGCAAGTTAATGTTGAGAATTAATGTGCTTAATTTGAGACAATTCTCAGTGACCAGAACCATTTAAATTCCCATCATAGTATTTTGTATATAGTAACGTTTATTGAAAACTTTTAAAATTTTCTGATATTAGTTTATTATTTATCTTTTTTAATAAGTGATAAATAATACATATGATTAGACTGATAAGCAGGGTCTAAACAAACATTTGTAGGCTTGAACTAAAAAGATAACTTGGCAATACTGCTATATCAAAGGACCCAAATTTGGTTTGCAGTATCTATGTTGCACACACCTCACACACACATACACATAATTAAAAATAAACCTTCCATTTAAAAAGGGTATTTGTAGGCTATGTATCTTAGCCGAAATTATTTTTGTGTTACCAGAAGGGTTTGGAAGGCAGTGTAAAAAATTACTCCCAATGTTTTCTCTGTGATTAAAAATATTTTAACCCTTTTATCTTAAATGTTTTACTGTTCTTTCTCTTTGTATTTTTAGGGAAAAGCTTTCAGCAGCAAAGGGAAGCCATGAAGCAAACTATAGAAGAAGATAAGGAGCCAGAAAAATCAGGTTAGATACTTACATGTGGTATTAGTGAAAGCAGGAGTCTTTGGGTTTTCATCTGGAACCATGTTGAATCCACACACTAGAACTGTCAAGTAAGAAAGGAGTGTGCATTGAAGGAGTAATAGAAGAGGCAAAACTCATTGTCTTTACATGTAAGAAAAGGTGAAAATATTAGACATCTGTCTACAGTGTATAGTTAATAGAAATGATGAATTAAAAATAGTTCTCAACAGTATAATAAATGTTAATTCTTAAATCATTTTGAGATAGCATTGCTTAAGGAAATATGCAGTATTTATAACTATTTTTGATTGGTCAACAGGAAAACTGTGGTGTGCAAAGAAGAATAAAAAGAAGAGGAAAAAGGTTTTATATAATGCCAATAAAAATGATGGTAAGTTCTAATCTCAGAAATGGCAGGAGTTATAACATCTGTATTGTTGTTTCCTGTAAGTTTTTTTTTTCTACTTGTTTTTTGAAAAATTACTTGCCTCTAACAATTTTTTAAAATGTGTTTGAAGTTAAATATGACTACTTGGTCTACAGTACCTTAAGGTGGCTCATTCTACAGAGGACACTACTTACTGGTTGAGGCGAGAACATGGGAATGTTTATTTATCTTAATAGATTGCTAAGATTAGAAAGTTATAGAGTCTTAACATTCTCAAAACCCAGAGCTCTGGTAACACTGGGCTTGTGTTCCCAAATAGAGTGGTTTGCTACACCGCTGGCAGCAGTTGCCCTGATGAGGCACCTATAATCTAATTCAGCCGTCACCACCACTTGTAATTTTTTATAAATCAGTATTTTCTGGCTTTGTTGCATTCTTGATTGGTCTTCATTGCATTTAAATTTCTTATCCCTGCTTTGGTCCACATTAGAGAAGCCAGAAAATAAGTCAGAAGCACTCTCGTTTTTAAAATATGCAAGGCTTATTTCTCAAGAATGTGAAGCATTTATGTACAGCATAAATTAAACTAATAAAGACATTTTTATGGATTATTAGATAGTCTGTTTGTTTTTTGAGACGGTCTCTCTGTGTAGTCCTGGCTGTCTTGGACTCACTTTGTAGACAAGGCTGGCCTCAAACTCACAGTGATCCACCTGCCTCTGCTTCCCGAGTGCTGGGATTAAATAACTGCTTTCTAAAGCAAGCCTCCTTTATGCTTGGCATGTTTTGTAACTAAGGAGTCTGAACAGGTTTTTAATCTTACTGGCTAAAGCTATGATTAATACCTTTGTTTACTAGTACATTGCAGATCTAAGTCTAGGGGTGACCCTGCCTTCTCTGCCCCCCACTCCCGATCTCTCTCTTTGCTGAGAATTGAACCCAGGCCCTCATGCATGTGAGGCAAGTGTTCCACATGCCCAGCACTTCTCATTTCATTCCTTGAAACAGACTCAAATTGATCAATCCAGCTCTGAGAGCTCTGATACTGTGGGACACTTGGCAAATCTGAAGCCCAGATGTGCATGTTAGAAGAAGCACCAAATAAAGAAAATGCCTTTGAGAAAGGAAGTAATTGTCATTGCTGCTTAAAGTACCAGATGTGCTCCATGGCAATAAACTATGTGCTTTCATGTCACAGTAGCATCCTTGAGGTTTCAGACTAATAGGTTCAAGTTCAGATATTAAACTTTGTACTTGAATTGTTGCAGCTAATTGAACAGTTGAGTTAGAGTTTAAACAAATAAAGTCTGAGCTCCAATTCTGTGCTGGACACTAGCAAAACTGAAAAGGTTCCCTCCCTTATGGAGCTTGCTGGTACCTCTCCCAGGGCTTGCCAGGATGCTAATTGCCTTTGTTCTGCCTTGATAGCTTTGGCTTCATGTGTATCCTGAGCTTTTCAGAATGTTACTGTATTCCTTGTAGTTTGGATTAAAGGATAGACACCATACATATGACTTATTTTTAAATCATCCATAACTACAGCAAAGCAGTCTAGCACCCTCACATATACTAGTTGTAGCCACTGTATGCAAGTGTTTATCCATACTTGCTCTCTGATATATCTGATCTTAAAAGTAGCTCTTTAAGAGGAGTCTTTATGAAAATGATACATATTATCAGAAGCTTTTTTTTTTTCGAGACAGGGTTTCTCTGTGTAGCCTTGGTGTCCTGGACTAACTTTGTAGACCAGGCTGGCCTTGAACTCACAGCAATCCACCTGCCTCTGCCTCCTGAGTGCTGGGATTAAAGACGTGCACCACCACACTCGGCTGATATTATCATAAGTTTATCCCCTGATAGTCTCCTCGGTTACAGTAGTCACTGTAAACTAGTTATTTTTAAGTTAGGCAGGGTGACCTAAACACCTGTAATCCCAGCACTTGGGAGACTGAAGCAGGAGGATCACTATTAGTTTGAGGCTAGCCTGGGCTACAGAGCATGCTCCTACCTCAAACACAACTCACAACACAACACAACTTAACTATTTTATGTTTTTTAAAAAAAGCTTATCTTTATGACATGACATTAATTATATCTGAAAGTCCTAACTTTTCTTTTCCAAAGATTATGACAATGAAGAGATCTTAACATATGAGGAAATGTCACTTTACCATCAGCCAGCAAATAGAAAAAGACCTATTATTTTGATTGGTCCACAGAACTGTGGCCAGAATGAACTACGTCAAAGACTCATGAACAAAGAAAAAGACCGCTTTGCCTCTGCAGTTCCTCGTAAGTTTGGACATACTCCCATTTTCCTCTGCTTTTCTCAGAATCCTAACTACACAGGAACATGTTTGTTTTATTGTCAGTGAAAGGAAATTTGTTTAACCAAACCTCTTGGCAAATTTTTATTAAAGGTAGTTCTTGAGGAATTTAATTTTTTTTTCTAAGTGTATGACACTAGGGATTTTCTAAATAATTTTAGCTTAGGCCCCTTTCCCTATTGCAAAGGAAACCCATTCCTTTAAACTAATGTTGAAGATAGAAATTAAGAAGTAATTTCTAAAAACAACTTCAAGATTATATTGCACCTACGCTAGTGTAAGTAAACCTGAAGGAAGGATGACTTGGCAGTGTTTTACAGTATAAACATAAGATGGATCAAAGTAACTAAGGTTAACTATTAAAACACTATAGACAGTTTTTGTTTGTGTCTTTGTAGAATCAGTATTAAACACAGACCTTTAACCTTTCCTCAATTCTTTATTTCATCATTTGTGTTACAAAATAAAAATTCATCCTAGATCATCATCATCATCATTATTACAGGTTTTCTTATTTATATGTATGCTGGGGAAGCAGTGTGTGCATTTTAAGACACTTTCCTTTGACGATGGCTCCATGCACCCTGGAGCTGGAGTTACAGCTAGTTGTGGGCTGAATGCCGAGTGTTAGAAACTGAACTCAGAACTTCTGGAAAGGCCAGTACATGTTCCTAACCACTGATCATCCCTCCAGCCCATTGTATGTATTATTTGTATCTGGTTTCGTTTGCTTAGACACAACTCGGAATAGGCGAGACCAGGAAGTGGCTGGCAGAGACTATCATTTTGTTTCTCGACAAGCATTTGAAGCGGACATAGCAGCTGGCAAGTTCATTGAACATGGTGAATTTGAGAAAAACTTGTATGGAACCAGCATCGATTCTGTACGACAAGTTATCAACTCTGGCAAAATCTGTCTTTTAAGTCTTCGAACACAGGTAAAACTAGAATTGTGTTTTAGAGTGTTGAACTTGGAAGGCATAATTTATGAAGTAGTGCAGTGAAAACTGTATTTGGTCCAAGAATGACACAGAGTATTTAAGTTCTCGTGAAATTTTCCATTCACTTTATGAAGTCAAACATGTAGCTAAGTCTCTTTCATTTTTAATATGTAATATTTTTGAAACTTAAAATACAGTAAACTCTAGCACTGACTATACTTGATGTCCTCAGAAACTATCTCTTCTGATCTGAGAAAATTTGAAGATTATTCCTAGGTTTTAAAGACCAGTGTTTCAATGGCTCACAAGTCTCACAGTGAAAGCTCAGTGCTATCTGGGTGATAAAACTGGATTCACCTATTTCACAGAGTGAGCCAGACAAAATTGCTACCCAGTACTTCTTAGATTTCTATTTTAAAAGATTCCTTTAGAAATTGGGGATTTTAAGGATTGTGCTTACTATAGAAATGTTCTGCTTTTTATAAACTATTCAGCTTTAACATAGAGCTTTGATGAATGTGTCTGGGTCTGTAGCTGATACCAACTCCAGCCATGAAATCAGTGGGCTAGAGCACACATGCCCTAGAAATGGGATCTAAAGTGGCTTTCTAAAATAGTAATTGGGTTGTGGTTTGTTTGTTCATTTGTTTTGGGGTTTTGTTTGGGTTTCTAGAGAGCAGAGGCACTAGGTTTGTGCTACTTCAACCATTTTATTTAAGAAGTTTTTTATTAAGTCTTTCAGGATTCATTTGGATGAATAGATCCTACCATAAGCCTTCAAGTAGTGTAGCATGTTGATGTTCTTCATATAGGGAAGGGCATGTCTGTGCAATCGGTTGCTAGAGCGCTTCAGGCTAAGCACAGGTCTTCATGCATGCAGTCCACTTTCTCTTGGCTGTTGGGCCTGTGTATAGGAATATTTTCTCTCTGGTTTTGCTTTTTAGTGTCTTCACAAAGAAAGGCAACTGCCTGGATTCTAATTCCTCAAAAATGAATTTTAATGTGATTATTATAATCCATGCTTTTATTATCATATAGCTGTAATCCTTTCAATGTCTTTTATATCTATTTCAGTATATAGAATACTAGGCTAACATATTACATGTGAATATATTTACATACTTTTACCATGAAATACTATCTCAAGATATTATGAATTGTTTATGATGAAATGTCTGGAAACATTTATAGATATTTTAACTATATATTATTGAGAAGTAGCTCAAGGATAGGAGTTATTTTTTAAAACCAAGTATCTTTTCAGTCCTTGAAGACCCTCCGGAATTCAGACTTGAAACCATATATCATCTTCATTGCACCACCTTCACAAGAGCGACTTCGGGCACTGTTAGCCAAAGAAGGCAAGAATCCAAAGGTAAGCTTTGACGGGGCTGTCGCATTCCACAGGGGCCAGCCGAGAAGCTGCCCTGACCAGCTGAGGCTTCTTTATCACGTGCCCCAGAACTGCCACAGCTACAGCTGACTCAGGGCTGCTCCTGCCCTCCCCAGACATTTCCCACTGCCAACCGCAGATCTAGAGACCCCCTAGAGTCCCCTAAGCTCCTTCACAGGTCTCACATTTCGAGGCAGTCATATAGCTGCCTCCTCCCCACTGCAGAGGTCTCAGCCAAACCTTTCTCATTAGCTGTTCCACATTGCAGGGATCCAGAATTGGGTGCTTTTTCTTCACCCAAAACTTGTTTTGCTTTTTCTCTTCATTTTCACACATGATCTGTAACAGAAAGGAAAAAAAAAATTCATCATTTAGGATCTTTGCTGGGTGTGTTGATGGAGTCTGTGTTATGTATGGAATTCGTCTGCATTTTTCTGAAGAATAATGAAAATCTTTTCATGCAGCATTTGAGTATATTCTTCTGTGAAGACCTCAAGCCTTGTCATTTTTTAAAGTTGGGTTGGCTTTGTATTCATTTATTGTCATTATTTTTTATTGTGGTTATGTATGTGTGCATTTGTGTAGGTGGGCACATGTGTGTCACGATGTGGATGTCAAGGTCAGAGGTCATTTTGTGTCACTGGTTCTCTCCTTCCACCTTTGCATGGTCCTAGGAATTGAACTGAGATCACCAGGCTTGCATAGCAAACGCTTCTCCCCACTGAGCTGTATTGGTAGCTCCTTAGCTCATACATATATTGCAGTTACTTTCTCCAGCTCTCTGTCCTTTTTTGTTTGTTTGTTTTTTGAGATGGGTCTCACTAGCCTGAAACTTGCTGTGTAGACTAGGGTGGCCTTGAACTAATAGAGACTGGCTGATTTGTGCCTCCTGAGTATTAGGATTAAAGGCACCCACCCCACCTCCCACCCCCACATCTGTCTTTTTTTTTTTTTTTAACTACTTCCTTTGATGGTGAGAAATGCTTTTTATTGTTTGGAGACAGAATTTCTCTGTGTAGCCTGGGCTGTCCTGGACTTTGTAGACCAGGCCTGTCTTGAACTCACAGAGATCTACCTGCCTCTGCCTCCCAAGTGCTGGGATTACAGGCATGCACCCGTATGCCCGGCTACAAATTAAATTTTTGTTTGGTTTGTTTGGGTTTGGATTTAAGACAGGATCTTGCCAAGGCAGCTTAATGCATTTATTTGGGGGCTTGCTTATGGTTTCTGAAGATGAGTCTATGACCATCTTGGTGGGAACATGGCAGACAGGCATGGTCCTCGAACAGTAACTGAGAGTTTACATTAGAGGCAGACAGAAACAAGGCCAGCTGTGGGCTTTGGAAACCTCACAGTACAGTAGCCTCAGTGACACACCTCCTCTAACAAGGCCATACTTCCTAACCCTTCCTGAAATAGTTCTACCAACTGGGGACCAAGCTTTAAAAATCTGAGCCTGTGGGGTTATTCTCATTCAAACCACCACAGGTGAGAGGGAAACATCTCCTAAAATTGATTATGGTGTTAATTGCAGAATTCTACAACCATACTAAAAACTACAGGTTCGGATATTTTGACTTGGTTAAACTGTATGGTACATGAACTATATTGAAAGAAAACTGTTAACCTTTCCCCAAGGAGGGGAAAAAATCTGATCAAGTTTTTTATAGAAAACCTGAGAGAACGTCTGTCTTTCTTATCTTTCCTATTTAAATCACTTCTCCTTCATCATGACTTTAATTCACACATCTTCTGATTTCTGAAGATGAACTATTACATAATTTTTAAGCCTTTCCTCTTTTCAAATACAGGCATTTGTCATAATAAAATTCCCTGTCTGCAGTTTGTTAGCTCTACCCATGATTTTCTATTTATTTTATCATTTTGTTAGAATATTTTCTACTTTCTGTTGTCATTTTTATTTTTAACTCCTGTGTTATTTAGAAATGTGTTGATTGTCACCTACTTGGTAATTTTAAAGAATTCATAACTAATTTACAATTCCATCATTACTCGAGAATATATCACAAAATATGTCAGTTTTTTTTTGAAGTGTGTTGAATTTTACTTTATGACTCTCACCCACTCTGAATGTCCATGCACAGCTGTAAAACTGTCTACTCTGCACTTTGTTTATGGGATGGGGTGGTATATATAGTTGCCTTTTTATTTCACTAACATTTATATCCAGTGTTATTTCTTACAGTATTCTTATCACATGATATAACTAGTAGGTAAACACAAATCTTAGTAACGGTGTTACCTACTCAGTGCCAAGTATAAACCATTAGTGAACTTCTGTACTCTCAATTTTGGAATAATTTGTCCTGGATTTCAGGAAGGGGACTTGAGAGTAGATGGTATGAAATGGGCATCAGGTTTTGACAAGAGATTAATTTTTTCAGTTCATAAAATTTTAATGTAAATTTTAGTTGAGTTGTGGATTATAATTTGAGATTCATATATGTAAGGTATTAAGTGAATGGTATAAGCCATCTGACGCAGATGAGATAAATGCTTCCAATTTGCTAATAACCCATCCCCAGCTCTGGATTGACAGGTGTCATTGAACTGTCTTAGTGCCCAGTTATAATGAGAGCTCTGCTGTGCATGCCCCAGACAAGCTAGAGTCATCACACTTTTACTGTATTTTCCTGTTAAAGTTGAGTAGAAATCATTTTGTGGGCCCAGTAGAGTGATGTGTGACTTTTAAGTTAAGATTTTTGGTCTGATGATGAATTAGCCATCTTGGTTAAAAAAAGGTGAGATGGGGGTGGTTTCTATTTCTGGACTGTGAGCCTGTCAGGCTGTAGGCTTCTGCATAATCTTTGCACGTAGTCTTGCCACTGGCTTCCCATTAAACATCATTTCCTTTACTCAGTGTTTTAAAGTAGCCTGTTCTATACTGTTTCCCAAACTGTAATGGGATACTCTTGGATACTTTTACATCTTTTTTCTTAATGTTTTTTATTAATTTATTCATATTACATCTCGATTGTTAGCCCTTCCCTTGTTTCCTCCTATTCCTCCCTCCCTCCCACTTCCCCCCTTTTCCCCTCCCCTATGTCTGTGATTGAGGGACACCTCCTCCCCCCATATATGCTCTTAGAATATCGAGTCTCTTCTTGGTAACTTGCTATCCTTCCTCTGGGTGCCGCCAGGCCTCCCCATCCATGGGACATGGTCAGAAAAGGGGCACCAGAGTTCCTGTGAGAGTCAGATAGGCACAGGAGACAACTCACTCTTTTACATCTTAAACTGCCCTTTGTCGAACCAGGCAGGGCCAGTCTTGGCATCACACACCTTTAATCCTAGAACTCAGGAGGCAAAGGTAGGCAGCTGTCTGAGTTTGATACCAGGACACCCAGAGCTATATAGAGAAACACTGCCTGGAGGTGTGTATGGGGGAAGGGGGAGAAAATTAAATAAAAAATAAAACTGTCCTTAGTAGAGCCCTGTGTGGTAGTATACACTCATAATCCCAGCATTTGAAGCAGGAAGGCCAAAAATTCTAGGCTACCCCTGATACACAGACAGATCACAAGGTCAGGGGCAGGGGGCACTTTGTACATTGAAAACAGAGTTTTAAAGTGTATTAAACTGAGTATCTCCCCCAGTATTTTACTAAGAGATAACCCAATGTATTAATCTTTTTGTTTTCCCATAATGTTAATTCTGCCTAAGTCTTCAAAACACATACGGCATTTTTTGTTGTTATTGTTGTTTTGGAAACAGGGTCTCACTGTGTAGCCCTGGGTGGCCTCAAACTCACAGAAGTCCCCGTGCATCTGCATCCTGAGTGCTGAGATGAAAGGCATGTGCCACCAAAGATAACAGAAGCAAATGCTCTTGTAAAGAATATTTTAGAGACACTTATTGTAATCAGAAAGTTGGACTCCATATTATACAAGATATTACTTTTATTTTTCTTAAGATGTATTCATTTTTGTGCGTATGGATGTTTCACCTGCATTTATGTCTGTGCACCACATGCCTACAGTCCACTAGGAGGTCAGAAGAGAGTGTCAGACCCCTTGGAACAAGAGTTACCTATGGTTGTGAACAACCATGTGGGTATTGGGAACCGAACCTGGGTCCTCTGCAAGAACAAGTTGTGCTCTTTAACGCTGAGCCGTCTCTCCAGCCTGGGTGTTACTTTTATATAAACATTTTGATACTCTAAAATGTCTGAAAAGGAAAGTTTTAGGGTAGTCAAAGTAATTACCCATGTTCTTCAGTCATAAAGTGGAAATAAATACATGAAAAAAAGTGCTATAAACCAGTATTCAAACGGGAATTCTGATGATGCTGATTCAAAGACCCAAGGATTGGGAAGGAGCCCTTGGGTTTATCACAAGCAGGAAAGCCATGCAGTGGCCCTCTTGATACATTCTGTACTGTGTGACCTCACAGCCTTTATTTTTTCTTCGCAGCCTGAAGAGTTACGGGAGATCATTGAGAAGACGAGAGAGATGGAACAGAACAACGGCCACTACTTTGACACTGCAATTGTCAATTCAGACCTTGATAAAGCCTACCAGGAACTGCTTAGGCTCATCAACAAACTGGATACTGAGCCTCAGTGGGTGCCATCCACCTGGCTAAGGTGAAGGAAATGGCTATCTTCTTCTGTGTCATCATGTTGGATTTATTTGGCAAACCACCAAGAAGATGGCCTCAATGCTGAGAATAAGGTAGAAGGCAGCACTGTAAGCTGCTGACCTGTATGTAGATCTCTTAAGCTAGTGGGAAAGGTCCCGCAGGCAATTTGTACACAACACTCTCTACTCCTGCACATGGTTTTAGGGGACCTTGGCTTGTTTGGAGATTTAAAATGGAAACTCTCTTCAAAGCATTTCTGGTTTAACCTGATAAAACCTTTTGTTTTCTCCTTTTCCTCTTGGTCAGATGTCTATGAGGACACATGTATGTATATATATAATACTCCATTGTCTCACATAGTTATAAATATTAACATTATTTAACATTTAACTTAAATGAAGTCATTGGATTATTGGGAGAAGGGGATGTGCTTCTGTACACTGGGAATAACAGTATTTTCTTAAACTGATTTAGTCATCAGAAATACTTCTCTTAAAAAGGAAAAGAAAAAAGTGCCACTTTAGTTTCAAACAGCTTCTTAAGTTTAAAATAATTTGTTGTGTATTTTCATTCTGAAAAACATCCCATCAGAAATACCAGCTTTGCTGGGCATGGCTGCACACATCTTTATCCTAGCATTAGGGAAACAGAGGCAAGCAGATCTCTTAAGTTCGAGGCCAGCCTGGTCTACAGAACTAGTTCCTGAATAGCCAGGGTACACAGAGAAACCCTGTCTCAAAAAACCAAAAATAAAGAAATAACATGTTTTTAGCTCAGACTTTGTGGATGAGAATGCACATTCAGCAGCCTCTAGTGTAGTTGTAAGATGCTGACATTTTTAAAGATAGAATTTTCTGAATTATTTTACTAAATTGTCGTAATTTGATAGCCTTGATTCCTTGCTGTGATACAAGAGTTCATATCAACTATGTTGACCATTAAAATGCCTTCCTTATGATGCAGATAGTTTTTATATCAGTGGAGGACATAACACATTTGTCAGTTTCTGCATTTTTATATCTGAGCACAATTATATCCATGACTGCGCTATGTATGTAGATAGGTATCAAACTGGAATTAGCTGTACTGCCATATTAATACTTAATAGATTAATAGTTGTGTTCGGCATTGGAATAAAATTTTATACACACACACACACACACACTGAGGAAATACCATGACAACTGACTTTGAGATCAAAAGGAAGACCTAAAAGTTATTGAGCATTTGAGAGAAAGACATTGGAGGAGAGGTTTATTAAGCATGTACAGACAAGTTTTTCTCCTAACAAGGTCTTTCTTGTGACCAGACTATGACAGCTTGGTAAATCTTAAATGTTGACACTAATGGGATTTTTGTACTGTCTATATAGCCATAGCTTTAAATTTTGGTGTCTACATATCCGCATGGAAAGTTAACTTGTAGTCTTCTCAAGCCTTTAAGGAAAGTGTCATGTGTGACAACCAACCTCAAATGTGAATGTCTTGATTTTATGTAACTACCGCATTTCATGTTCCCAAAGCTAAACACTGGAATGATACTGACTTGTCACTTAGCACAAGCAGTTGTTAATGTCTTGTCAGTGCCCTTTATGTGTCTGATTTCTCTTCTAGATAATCTTACTGGGATAAATGTAGAGTTTGTAATGTCTTTTATGTTCAGTTTTGCATGGCTTTTGTAGTTGTCTGGCAAGTGTGTCTATTAGAAATATTTTCAAAGTAATTTTCCTTAGGAATAAAGGAACATTCTTGGGTTGAGGGAAGGAATGCTATACAGCCTCAAGTCTGAACACTCCCAGTTTACAGCAGGAAAAAAAAATGTAAGGTCCACACCCTTGTCAGCATTGAAGGTAAATTACCTAGCACCTACAAGACTGAACTTTTTTCAGTTTTTTTTCTCCTCAGGAATGAAAGGTAGTCTATGGTCAGTAGAGGTCTGTGACCTACGTCCTGACCTGCTGAGACTCAGTGCACACCTGTTCAAGGCTGGCCTGAGGGCCTGAGTTACCTGAGACTTTGTCGCCAAAAAAAAAAAAAAAAAAAAAAAAGAAGAAGAAGAAAGGATTTGAGTATTAGGTTTGAGTAAAGTCTTAAGTAGTGTCAGCGCCACTGGTGACAGTAGGTCTGTGCTAGCAAAACTCACCCACATGAACTTCACAGGCAGAGCCTATCCTTAGGCGCATGCCATGCCACCATGCATACTTTTAGACTGAGAGTCTCAAGGGCAGTGAGATGCTAGAATTTCATTAACTTGTAAGTAATGATAGGAGAGTATATATCCTGAACTTTGTAAATCCTAATGGTTATGAATGTACTAATGCTCAACACAGCCCCTCAACAGAATGGAAGTTAAGCTACGCTAACTAAAGAAAAAGAGCCTTGTTACATACATACAGCCATTAAGACCAGTTCCGTTTCCTTTCCCTCTGTGTTCTGATTGGAAACTGCGGTGCCAGTGAAGTCTTAGCCACTTAAGAGAAATGATACTGTGGCTGGATGGGAACATGGCTCAGCTGGTGGAGCACTGCGGAGCACGCACGCAGCCCAGGCTAGGTCCCCAGCAGTGCAGAAGGCCAGCACGGGCCTCATGGCTGTCATCCCAACACTTGGAAAGTGGAAGCAGAAGGATCAGCAGCTCAAGGTTCCTGACAGCTGCATGAGACCCTGCCTCAAAATCAAAGTGGACAATACCAGCTAATGTCCTCGGGAAATCCAAACAAGGAAGTACTTTCAGATCTTAGTATTTTCATACATCAGAACAAATAGAATGTTTGGATTATTTTCTTTTTCTCATGGCCCAAGGAGTAAATATTGATAAGGAATGATTTGAATGTAATTTTTGTGAATGTGTGGAAAATATAAACCAGGGATTTATACTTAATGAAGGTAATCACTCTGACATTTGTTGTTGATCTCCCTTTGTACTGTTTTGTTTCTGCACTCATTATTTTGAGATGTCATACTGTACAATGTATTGTAAAAAATAAAAAAGTAAAACTATATTTCTAATTGTAAAAGCCACTGGATACTTTTTTGTTTGTTTGTTTTTGGTTTTTTGTTGTTTTGTTTTGTTTTTTGTTTTTGTTTTTCGAGACAAGGTCTCTCTGTGTTAGCCTTGGCTGTCCTGGACTCACTTTGTAGACCAGGCTGGCCTCCAACTCACAGCGATCCGCCCGCCTCTGCCTCCCGAGTGCTGGGATTAAAGGCATGCGCCACCACGCCCGGCACTTTTTTTTTATTATTATGTTTATAACCAGGGTTTCTATACAGACTACTCCCCATCAGGGGCTTGTCAGGAGCAAACTTCTGGAATCTGAGTGTAATTATCGGTCCTGTGTCCCTTTTTTCTTCTTCCCAGTCCTGTTTGTTTATTGGTTGGAACAAACAAACTTTTGTTGTTGTTTTTGTTTGAGACAGGGCTTCTCTACATAGCCCTGACTCGCCTCGAACTCACAGAGATCCACCTGCCTCTGCTTCCCAAGTGTTGGGATTAAAGACATGCACCACCACCCTAGCCTTTAAGCTAAAAATATTGAAAATAGCCAACTTAAAGCTGCAAACACAAAACTTTTCAGAGGGGAGAGGAATATAATAGGCAAATTCTTCTTAGGGCAGCCAGGGATTTGATATGAGTTGTTGTTGGCACTTACTTCACTTCTCCACTGCTTATCTCACAGAGTCACACTGTAAAGTCTTAGCTATGTATCTGCAACCTGACTTACTCCAGCTTTCTTTTCTATCCCTGGTCTATCTACCCACTTTGGATCTGCTCACTCCCAGCCAAACCCAACAATATTTACCCACTATTTAATCCTGGCCTTTTAATGTGAAGCCATAAAGTCACCTAAAGTTTTAGATGGGTGTGTGCCTACAATCCCAGCACTTAGGAGGCCGAAGCAGAAAGATGCTGAGCTCCAGACAACCCTGGAACATAAGACAACCTTACCTCAATAGGAAATTGTCTGCAAATCTATGGACAGTTTAAGCAAGCCCTGGAAGTACCAGTTTTACTGAGGCTACCAAGTGTCTTTGGTGCAATGCTTTCAAGTAAATGAACTTCCACAATAAATGAATAAACAAATATAAGCCTAAATATGGCTCTCTACCCCTATCTTCAAACCAGAGGCAGTGCCTAGTGCTCAAGGATTATGCCTCTGAAATCAAGATTCACTTGACTTGGACTCCTTCCACCTATGCTATTTGGCCTGTATAAGTTCTGCAATCTCTCCATATGCACAACTGAAATGGTACAGTTTACACCTCACCAAGGCACTGGGAAGTTAAGTGATAAACATTTTCTCCTATGGACCACATCTGGGTTCCTATAAATCAGCTCCTCTGAGACAGGCTCCCTATCTTGCTCCTTAATACCTAGAATTTTAAATATGGGAAGGACAGGAAGGATAAAAAGGATGTAGGCTGGGGGATACTGAAGGGTTTGCCAGAACCCACATGGTAATGCATGCTTAGAATTTATCCACACTGGAGCACAGAGACGGATCCCTGTGGCTTGTCAGCCTGCTAGTCTAGCCTATTTGGCAAGCTCCAAGCCAGAGAGACTCTCAAAAAACACAAGTAGACATGTCCTAAGGAATAGTGTCCTCTGGCCTCCATGCATATGTGAACATGAACACGCACACACCGAAACCAACAAGCTAGGTGAGTATGCCTTTATGCTCAGTGAGATGGCTCGGCAGATGAAGGGGCCTGCCCCAAGTCCCACGACTTGAGTTCCATCCTGGGACCCACAGGGTGATAGAAAAAATTGACTTACCTGAGCTGCTCAGTGACCTGTGGGGCTAGCATTCCTCTTACCTCTCCACACAGACATTTTTATAAAACTTAAGTTTGACTACTGAACTTAAATTCTGGATTCACCATCACCACTTTGGAGCTTTAAAGTAAAAGCAATCATTCAAGCTCCTTTGTGTCTCACAGTTTTACTCCATGGAATGAGCTAAACACATATTTTAGTCTGGGGATGTGACTTAAGGTAAATGCTTATTTATTTAGCATGAGGCCCTGGGTCTGCTCCCTAGTACCTCTTTTAAAAAACTTACATGGTTATTTTGAAAACAAACATAAAAATCAGTAAGTGCCTGGAAAACACTCCTAAATGTTTATAAAATCATTTAGTATCTTTATTGTGGTAACAGTTGGTCAGATTACATTAATGCTAATGTGGCTTTCATAACTAAGAATTATGTTGTGCCCAGTCAAGCCCAGAAAGTGCAGAACTGGCTGCATTAAAGTCTGAGTAATCATAAATAATCATGCCAAGTTAAACAAGACAGCATACTGCTATTGCTTCTACAAGAGCAAAAAGTTAGCTGGTTTTTCCAAAGTAGGAAATAGTGTTGGTCTTAGACTAGGAGGGAAGTGTTAAGAAGCCCATGAGTTCCAGCGGTCATTTAGTAATAGCCCAAAATACAGTAACTCTCTCAGAGAAAGCCTAGTATAGCACACTTGAGAAGGAGAGTAAGAACGCGGCTCTTACCTACATGCCTGGGGAAAGCTGTGCGTGACAATAAGGTCACTGATCTGGGCATAAGGACATAGTCACTATTCTGAACTGATTCCCAAAAAGAAGAAGCGACATGTTTTTAAATCATTTTACTCTGTTCAGAAGTCACACTTAAATGGGCAGAACTGCTTCCATTACACACACTTATCGTGCAAAGGAAAATAGGTGTTGAGCGGAGGAGTCCACAGGAACACGGTGGCTGCGCGGCCAGACAACAGTGCCAAGGTTTGCAAGTCGGTAGGAAGGAAGGAAGGCTGCTCACAGCAGTTGGCCAAGACCATGAATGTTTAAGTATTTCCTTAAGTTTTAAACGGACCAGTCAAACTACTGTAAATAAAACCATAAGTCACTTTCACAGAGGATGTTCTGCAAGTTGCTGGGCGGGTTTTACAAATCTCATTCAACTGTGGTAAGTGGTTGCTGAGTTAGGATGCAGGAGAAAGTCTCACAGGGCACCCTGATAAACCCACAGCCAGGGGGATTTTATGCCAAAATAAATATCCACACATACCAACCCTACACACGTGAGTTAAAATGGAGCTGGTGCTGGGCTGAGGGGAGCAGAGAGGACAGCTACTCAAACAGCAGGTCCTCGTCCTTCTCTTCAGCCAGCAGGTTGGCAGGCTCCGTCACCTCTCCAGCTGCTCTCCGCCGCTCCAAGTCCTTCTCGAATTTTTCTTTGATAATCTTTTTCTTCTCCTGTATTTTCTTTAACCTGCAAGAAGGGTACTTTCTGAGTGCCACTGCAGTACAAAGGGACTTGAGTGTCTTCAGGCTCTGTAACTAGCCAATAAACATCAGGAAACTAGTATCTGACTCTCGTTTTCATTAATTTAAAACATCCTAAAATGTATGCAGGAAAACACCTATTAATATCGGATTGCAGACACCCTACCCTACATTAAGTAAAACTTGAAATCCATCTGTAATGCAACAGATTTTGAGCATTGTTTTTAATTTTATTTTTTGAATCACTACAACCCTAACCATGAACGATAACTACAATTCTACGCCGCACGGAGAGGCCTCAAGACCAGCAGCTTCCCTGAACAGTCCTCTTACCCACCCTGCACTTCTGCGAACTCGGAGCGCGGCCCTTTTGTTCACTATTCACCCACACTGTCCACCCTCATGTTGTCCCACAGGTGGTTACTTCTCACCCCTTACTGTGCTGATTCTCTGGCGCCGTGACTCAGCAGTTGGGACACCTGCACGTACTGAGCGTGCGATTCTGCTTGCCCCATGGCTGCTCCAGTCCAGCTTCTTGTCTCGAGCTTTATGTAAGAGATTCCCAACCCAATCACTCTTCTGTTTTAAAGAATAATCTTACTAGTTTTTCTGAAAGGCATAAATTTTTGGAGCTGCCATGTTTGATGTATGTGTAAAACATGACACTGATCCTCACAGCCTCTGGGAATACCACAGTCCCTCTCTATTCAGGGAACACATTACAAGAACTGCAGATCTGAAACCATGTTTGCACAGTATGCTTTTCATGCATGGTCAGCCCCTTGTAGCTAACTTTTTATCTATATACTAAGACAAATGTGGTATTCATTTGAAAATTTAGTAAAAGATTAACAATTATTTCCTTAAGTCAAAAATTTACACCTCTTTCCTTAAAGGAAACACACAGCCCCACTCTAACACTACAACAGCCGACAGCTGCTCTGGTAAGAGACAGATACCCATGACTGATGGCAGACAGTGTACAGGTTGTGTATGTTAGACACAAGGATGCTTCACCTGATGGACAGCACAGGACCTTGATGGCTCATGCCACAGAGAAGAGCATACAGCTGAAAACCCACATATTAGGTCTATAATTTTCCATTTAACATTTTTGGACTGCAGTTAACCACAGTATACTGCAATGGAAACCCAAGTTTCAGGTAACGGGGACTACTTCTGTAATTTCTTCTTTCAGTCCTCCTTTCTCCGTGTATATTCTAGTGTAACCCAGGCTGGCCTTAAGCTTACAGTCTTGCCTTCTGAACTCTGGAATTGTAAGCAAGTGCCACATACCCAATGTTTGTTTCTTACTTTTTTAAAAGGTTTATTTATTTATTTATTATGTATACAGTGCTCTACCTGCATGTACACCTGCAGGCCAGAAGAGGGCAACCGATCACATTACAGATTGTCGAGAGCCACCATGTCGTTGCTGGGAATTGAACTCAGGACCTCCGGAAGAGCAGTCAGTGCTCTCAAACTCTGAGCCATCTCTCCAGCCCTCTTACTTTTTATTTAACAGAATAAAATACCAACTGTGAAGCCAGGTGGTGGTGACACATACCTTCAATCCCAGCATTCACGAGGCAGAGGCAGGCGGATCTCTGTGAGTTTGAAGTCAGCCTGGTCTACAAATCAAGTCCAGGACAGCCAGTACTCCTGTTACACAGAGAAACCCTGTCTTGAAAACCCGAGAGAGAGAGAGAGAGAGAGAGAGAGAGAGAGAGAGAGAGAGAGAGAGAGAGAATAACCAACTATGGTTATTCAAAAGACCATATTAGTCACTGAGCAACAAACTGAAACTGTAGCATATGGAAGACAAAACAAAAAATAGCAAGTGCTAGTTTCAACAAACCTATAGAATTCTTCTCGTTCTCTCTCATCCAGCTCTGTGATGATGTAGGCAAGGGTGCGTTCAATCCGGGGGATGATGACTAGAGTTTAAACACACACGTGAGAACTTCAGTGCCCTTTCAGAAGATTATTGAATAGTACTTATTATTCTCTAACTGTAGAATTAATGTACACTTAATGCAGAGAACTTGGAAAACAAAAATGAGATGTAATCCAGCCAAGTAAAATTACCTTGCAAATATCTGGTATGTGCCCTTCCAGGGTCTTTCCTATGTACAGACACCATATTGGGGCAAACAGGATCCAGCACTAGACTCTACTGAAGAGGTAACAGTAAG
This sequence comes from Acomys minous, assembly GCF_964271855.1. Classification (NCBI taxonomy): domain Eukaryota; kingdom Metazoa; phylum Chordata; class Mammalia; order Rodentia; family Muridae; genus Acomys; species Acomys minous. The sequence continues at coordinate 38,595,429 of NC_140489.1, read as the reverse complement.
CCACAGACGTCACCTTAACAGACACTGGAGCCATGGTAAATGCTGTGACCTTGCTGTGTGCCATTCGGCTCTGTTTTACATACAGTGTTCCTATTCTAGAATGCGAGCTCCCTAAAGCTGAAAACTATGAACCTTACCCATTTCGGGTTTTTGGAGGAAGTTCAATGAAATAAAGAATGACACTAAACAGCAGACAAGAAATGTGTTCCAGAATAGAATACCTGCCCAGCCTGTGCTAAAGCACTACCAATAATGTGCCCATAAATACTTCAGATGAGAGTAGTCCTATTGGGGCACCAGCTGAAGGAAGGTCTTCGCTTCAGTCTTTGCTCCTTTCTTACCTAAAGCTGAATAAACTGAGTTCTTCTGCCAAAAACACGATTAATATGGTTGTATTCTTAAAATAGTGTAATGAAAAAACAGAAAAGAAATGTAGGGAAAAAAAAAAAAGAAAGAAAGAAAGAGATGTAGCAAAATGAGACAATAGCCTAAAAGAGATTTAAAGATAGATGCTTACAATGGACAGGACATTCTCCACAGTTATGTGGAGAGCGGGGACTGACCCTGACATGAACTCTAGTGCCCCATATTTGACCACCTCCCCTTGGTGGGGAGGCCTGGTGGCACTCAGAGAAAGAATAAGCAGGCTACCAAGATGAGACTTGATAGCCTATGACCATATAGTGGGGAGGAGGTCCCCCTCGGTCATAGACCTAGGGGAGGGGAATAGGGTGAAAGTGGGAGAGAGGGAGGATACAAGTGATGGGATAACAATTGAGTTGTAATCTGATTAAATTAATTAAATAAAAATAAAAATCAATAAAAAAAAGATAGATGCTTAATGTGTTATTTTAAAAAAAAAAAAGATATCACTCAGGCAATAGACAGGACCTAAGAAAGCCCTAAGAAGGCTCATGATTCATAGAATTTCTGCTCTAGTAACTGCATGAGCGACCAGAGGTTGGAGCATTCAGTGGCCTGGCCTCTCTCAGGATACACCTATGTATGTTTGTACTGTGGACACATTTCTCTCTCCACTGTGGCAGAGGCAGGTCTTACCTTTCAGTCTGATGTGCTGGGCCTGAGCCCTAACAGCTGCCTAACAAGCTGGCAGGGAGGGGCAAGGAAAGGAACAAAGCGCCTCCCAGCAGCTTTGACTCACCATGTTCAATGGCATTTACACGCCTGTTGGTTATCTTAATGGCTTCATCCAGAGTAACAAAGGAAGTCTACAATGAAAGGACAAATTAATAACAAGAACACGTCTCCATCATCAGTCATGTCTGTTCACTTGGCTCCACTCAGACTGTACTTGTAGAAACATTTGGGAACCCAAAAGAAAACGAAATTCTGTTCAGCCTGCTTAAGAAAGTGAAACTTCACCAGATTTCTGCAGAACTGTGCTGTTTCCCCTGGGTGTATACGAACTGCCCTCATGTCACACTTGCATTAAGTCGAGCTGCACCACTACACATGCATTGCAGTAAGAAGCAAAGACAAGCAAGCAGAAGCCACCCGTCCAGAACTCAGGTCACTGGGCTGGTTTCCCACAGGAGTGCCCCACGTGACTGTCAGAAGGCACTCTGCTGTGACGCACCTGCAGGGAAGCCAGTTCCACCAGCAGTTCCACGGCTTTGGCATAATTCCTCTTCAGTTTAGCCAGCTGCTCCCCACCTCTGGCTAAACCAGTCAGTTCATAGCCTGAAAGAGCCAGTCAGACAACATTTTTCATTAGAGAGTAAAAAATCCTCTGTGAATTCCCAAAAGGAAGACATTCAGAATTGTAACAAACATGGAAAGGCAAATGCATTAGCTTCTGTTACATGCCAATGGCAAACACAAAATGCCCATTCCTGCTCACATGAACAAGTGTCACCTCAACCAACAGGGCACCAGTGACAGACCAAGGCAACAAGCCCACTTAGGCCTAGCTTGGCGAGCCGACGGCTTTCCTGGGCCTAGTTCATAGGGGCATGAGTTACTTAGAAGTATGATGACCCGGAAGGGCTCCTCTAGCATGGCTAGCGTCCTCACGGCTGCATGGCGGGGGCCCCACTTCAAGTCAGTCTTCAGTGCTCTAGATACTCTAGCACCTCTGAGACCATGTGCAGCTCGAGCAGGAACGCACGAGGGCGTGGCTAGAAGCTCAGCTAAGGACCTAAACACCCTCCCCTCTCCTCTCCTGAGGGAAGCTCAAGAAGACTGACCTTGAGGGTGTCCTTCAGGTCACACAGCTTCTGTGGTTGAGATGGTAATCACTGCTGCTTTGTAAAATTGTGTTTTTACAAGGCTACTAGAGCGACCATAAGGAAAGCATTAAGTGTGTGTAGGCAGGGCTGGAATCCAGCACTAAACACATGCTAGACAGGCCTCTCCCTCAGAGCTACATTACCAGCCCTAGAGGGGAAACTTAACCACGGGCCAGGCTTGATGAAGTAGCTACTAGTGGCCGATGCCATTAGAACAAGGAAACATTCTGTGAGCCACAATTACTGACCTGCACAATTCAATGAGCAAGTTCGTGAACCAATGAGATGGAAGTGTCAGAAGAAAGAATATTTTTATGTGGGAAAAAGCTAATTACTTCATTTAGAGAAGTACAAACGAATGTTACTTATCCTCACAAATGCTGCCAAATTAGGAAAGGAACAATTCTTTTGGACGGGGGGTTCGAGACAGGGTTTCTCTGTGTAGCCTTGGCTGCCCTGGACTTACTCTGTAGACCAGGCTGGCCTCGAACTCACAGCAATCCGCCTGCCTCTGCCTCTCTAGCACTGGGATTAAAGGCGTGCGCCACCATGACCGGCTGGAAGGAACAATTCTAAAAAACTTGGAGTAAGCTAAAAGTATCTAGAAAGACTCAGCATTCAGAATGTAAGGTCTTACTCTGCTTTTCAAAGACACAAACCAGAAATGGAAAACAGTCCATGGTGAGTGTCCAGGCAGTGACCTGGTAAAGGCAAAGCCTCCCATTTTTAAACAGCAAATGACTACCAACCGTACTTCTCAGGCTTCAATCCTGTATCCTACGACATCCACACTTACTGTCAGCTCCTTCGTGGTAATGCTCAAACACTGGTAGGGTAACACCTGCAAAGTGAAGACAATGAAGACACGCATGTGGAGTCACACGCTGGGCTGGAGGCACTTTTTCTTTTCTTCAATAGGCAGACAATGTAGCCCAGACAGGCTGCTCTTCTTTTTAAAGACAAGCTCTCACTCTATAGGCCAGGCTGGCCTGGAACTTAAGAGATCAGTCGGTCTCTGCCTCTTTTTTTTTTTTTAAGATTTATTTATTATATATACAGTGCTCTGCCTGCAAATACACCTGTAGGCTGGAAGAGGGCATCATATCATATTACAGATGGTTGTGAACTACCATGTGGTTGCTGGGAATTGAACTCAGGACTTTTGGAAGAGCAGGTGGCGCTATTAAACACTGAGCCATCTCTCCTGCCTCCTTAAAGAGGTGCTGCTTTCTAACCAAGAGATTGTTTAGAACTGTAAATGGTTTCAAGTCATTATTTAAGTCTTCTCAAGAGTTTGCTTCTATTCAAATATCAAATTATCCCAAGTATTAAGCATGCTGGTTGCAAAGGCCTTAACCTGCCATCAGGTTGCTCTAATTTAAGAGACTGAAACATTAAGAAGTTGTCATGCAACTAATTAACTGTAAAATGCCTTTACCCTCCAAGGATCTCAGGGTGGTTAGTTACCTGCTACATTGTCTTTCTTGGCTCGGATCTTCACTTGGGCTTTATTTACATTTTGGATAACTGTTGTGCTGAGAAAAAAAATAACAACAACAACTTAGTCTTATTTGAATAAATAAATCTACAGAGACCCACTGAATAGTCTCATCACTGAAACCAGGAGTAAGAAGTTGCAGTATGTATTGGTAATCATCTTTATTCCAGAAAAGAAAACTTAGCAGAGCCAGTAGAGGCCCTCAGAGAGCAGAGAACAAGCGACAGCTACGTCAATGGCTAGAGGACAACCAAGTTAGTGTATATGGATGTCTTGTGTTTTCAGTGAGTGGATATGTGACTCAGGGGGTGTATTCCTAGCAGAAAACTTTTTTTCCTTCTAGATTTGCTGCCCAACTTGTGAAATCATCCAACTCACCATCTTTTACCAGAAAAAGTACTTCCTCTTAACCACATATACTACACTACTATGGGCAGGAGAGATGACTCAGCAGTTAATGGCACTCACTGCTCTTCCAGGGAATCCAGGCTGAATTCCCAGCACCCACATGGCAGCTCACAACTGTCTGTAACTCCAAGATCTGACACCCGCACATAGACATACATGCAGGCAAAACACCAATGCGCATAAAATAAAGGTAAATAATTTTATTTAAAAACTTTGAAAAATACAATACTAATGTTCCCCTCTGCTGAAGAAGAACAACTGATTATATTGCTCTACTAGCACCAGCGAGCAGTGAGACCTGCCACTCAACTGGCCTCACAGCCCTCAGGTGTAAGGCTTTCACGGCGGGAAAAGCTCCTACAGTAGAGAGGGCCCATGTCATTGCACAAGAAAACTAACAAGGTGAGGAAACAACTTCTACCTCTGTCCCAACTAGCTGTGTCCTCTCAGGGACACGTTTACTTAAAGTGGGGGAAACCACTTATCTGCCTCACAGGGTTACTAAGAGACTCATGAGGGAATAAACTAGTATAATCCACTTACAAACCAGTATGCATGCTTATGTGATAAAAGCCATAAAGGTCTCAATTTTAAATAATGTATCCTAGAAACAAAAATACATGTGCATGTAATTGCTCAGTCATCCCCTCAGATTTCAAAAATCTAGCACTCAAAGATCAAGCACTAAGAGAAAAGGTTAATAAACTGTTATATTTGTTTATAGAAATAAATATATAACTATAAGTATTTAAATGTAATTATAAATGTACATTTATTTACATAAACTTATATACATTAAGATATCTTAAGAGTACAAACCTGTGAAAACAGGGAAAATGTTGAAGAAACAATGTTAAATGAAAATGGTCTTCAAAATGTCAAGTATTCTGTACTTGGCACTTATTAAAAAAGAAACATTAACAGGCAATGAATGGGTTTAAGGTTATGATGTTAAAAGTATTCCTATATCCTTTGTCTTTAATGTTTATACATTTTTAATTAAATTGTTATAAAATTATAAACTTAAAATACTGGGTTGGTTTTTTTTCAAAGTCATCTTACCTGAAGTCCCCTGCTGTGAATTTGGCCTCGGCCAATGAAAAGGCAGCTTCTCTCATTACTTCACCCATCAGCATTTTAGTCTGAGAAAGCATAAGCCAACAACAGGATCAAGATCTTACAGAAAAGTCATACTACAATTAGTTTCTTTAATAACCATCAGTGTTTTATGCTAAATATAAAGTATCAGCATCAAAAACTGATTTGATAATGAGAAAACTCAAATTCTGAACAGTTTTGGTCTTGGTCTGATAAAGTTATAAAACCATGAGCTTGAAAATTAAAATAAATTCACTGACAAACAGAAAACTGACAATAGCAATGTTTACTTATTCTTGAATAAGTACATGCTGATTTGCTCAAATTAATCTTCTAAATTCAATTAAGAGTCCAAAACCTCACTGGCACACCAACTGGACTGCAGCTAGAATGTAATGTTTGGAAAAGCCAATACTTTTTTTTAAGAGAAGAGAAACTGGGTCATACGGGAAGAAAATTAGCTAAATAAATAATACAAATCTGTTAAAATGAGGAAATATATCTGCTGTGGCAACAGAGTATTCAAAAACAAGCCCAGGTCTATATGAGAAGACATTACAATAAAAGGCCATTCAATTGTCCATCTGTTCACAAAATGACAAATTTCTGCCTTAAAACATTCCACCACAAAAAGACCCCGCCTTAAAAAAGAGACCAACACACTCAACAGGAGAATATGTTCTTCTCCTCTCCCTGTGCTCGCACATGCGTGTGTGTGCGCGCGCCCTCTCTCTCTCTCTCTCCCCCACTCCTCTGTGTGTGTGTGCTCTCCCCCTCCCCCCCGCCGCCTCTGTGTGTGTGTGAGAGAGAGAGAAGAGAGAGAGAGGGGGGTGGGGAAGGGAGGGAGGTGTAGAAGGACATTGGATGTCCTGATCTATGACTCTCCACTTACTTGTCTGAGACAGCGTCTCGCATTGACACTGTAGCTAGGCTGGCAGCCAGAAAGCTCCAGTGATCATCTGATCACACCCACCTCTACCCATCCACCCTGGAGTTACGGTTCATGAGACCATGCCGAGCTTTTTATATGGGTTGGTTCTAGGCATTTGAACAAGACCTCCGGCCTCTTTGGGCACTTGCATTCACATGCACATATCCACATATAGATACACACATATACACATAATTTCAAACAATAAAAGTTTTGAAATTTCAAAAGTGTTTGAAAACAGCACTGTAAGTAGGGTGTGGTGGCATACACCTGTGAACTTGGCACTTAAAAGGTACCGAAAACAAAAGATTGTAAACCAACTACAATCATTCGGATTAGTAAATTCAGAGGACTGCTTAAGCCCATAAATTCATAGGAAATTGAGCAAAAAAAGAATCTAAATAAAAAAATAGCTATAAAATAACAATACAGTATTTTCTTAGGCCCTTGAAGCCTTTCTAAGCTTTATATAACTTAGATATATCAGGAGTCCCAGCACTGGAACACTAAAGCAGGAGGCCTGTGGTAAAGGCTAGGCTGTACGTGAGACTTGTCTAACAGAGGGGAGGATGGGAGGCAGAGGGCTAAGCTTTGTGTTTAGCAAAATAAAAATATAAGTATTTTTAGTTGTTCTACTTATTTATTTTAATTCACAAGCAGGGGTGTTTCAGTGGCAGAGCACTTGCCTAGTGTATGAATGTCCCTGGGCTTGAATCTAAGAAAGTCAAGAGACATTTCAATTGTCCTTTAATTTACAGATATGAAGAAAGTACTTTTAGTGTTTTATATATTTACCAGAATGTATAATGACCTTTTTCAAATGAAAAGAAATTCCCCAAGTGAACCAAATTACCAATGACCGTGAAAAACTGCATAAGCTCACACAGGAACTGAAAACAGCACAAGCTGAAGACAACTTCAGCACAAGAGACCGGCAGCAACTAGAAACAGCACTAATGCTCAGTTACGAAGGAGCTAAGAAAACAAGCAAGCCCTCTTGTACATCACTTGATAAGAATATAAGTTCATATTAAATCTTCGCAGTTACCTATAAAAAACTTCAATGACTATATCCCTGGAAGAAGACTGTGAAATTACTTTCTGGAAAAATGTATATAAAAGAGTTTAAGCATTTCCTCCTCCCAAGGCACTGTTAAGACTAAACATTGGACAACATCCACATCAAGAGAACACCATACATGTTCTATACATACATGTACTATAAAAAATAGGAAGCTAGCCAGGCGTGGTGGTGTATACCTTTAATCCCAGCACTGGAGGGTTGGGGGAGGCAGAGGCAGGCGGATCTATATTGCTGCGAGTTCGAGGCCAGCTTGGTCTACAAAAGCAAGGTCCAGGATAGCCAAGGACTGTTACACAGAGAAACTCTATCTCGAAAAACCTAAAAAAAGAAAAGACAAGAAAATAGGAAAAGCGGGGCATGGTGGCGCACACCTTTAATCCCAGGAGGCAGAGGCAGAGGCAGATCACTATGAGTTCGAGCCCAGCCTGGCCTACAAAGCAAGTCCAGGACAGCCAGGGCTAAACCGAGAAACCCTGTATAAAAAAAAAAAAAGAAAAGAAAAAAAAGAAAGAAAGACAGATTTATGTACTGATATATAAAGCTGTCTGTGTTGTGTCATGAAGTAGGGGAAAAGACAAAATTAAAAAATACTACAGGATTTAATACTACTGTTATCTTAAAAATGCAGGTATATGCACATAATACTCTGGGTCTGTCAGCTTTACAAAGACTGGGATCACCTGAAGACCTCCTAGATCTTGACCCCCAGAACCCATGTAAAAGCCAGAAGGGCTGGGCACGGTGGTGCACATCTTTAATTCCAGTACTCAGGAAGTAGAAGCAGGCAGCTCTGAGTTAAAGGTCAGCCTGGTCTAACATAAAGGCGTTCTAGGCCAGCCAGAATTATATAGTGAGACCCTGCCCCAGGGGGAAAAAAAGGGGGGGGGGGAGGGCAGGCGCAGCGGCACACATCTGTGATCCTACCACGCCTTTGGTGAGAGGCTAGGCGGAGCTAGAAGAATCATCTAGCCGGCCAGTCCGAAGTACACAAATCAGCAGCAAACATGCGGCAACAACCAACCCCTGCAAGCTATCATCTGACCCACACATGTACTGTGGCATGTGCATACACACATATAAGCTACAAGAAACAAAATCACATTTGGAAAGTATCAAAAACTAACTCAGAGAAATGAGAGATGAGAATGCTGGTGGCAAGAAGAGACCTAGCAAAAGAAGCCTGAGCTTTGAAAATGATTCTGCATGACTTATACACTATCCTGTATAATTCATCTACCATTTACCAAAAATAAAAAACAAAAAACCCCTGAACAGAGCCTACTATGTGCTGGCACTATCTCAGGCACTGGAAATAGAACACTAAGAAGACCAAGCCCTTACTCTCTGGGTAGTAAATCCATCAAACAAGAGAAGGCCATGTAGTCTGTAGCAGCATAAGAATCAACTGAGGAAAGCTCATCACCATTGAGAGATCAGCAGCAGCCTCTCTGAAGAGATCAGAAGGACCAGGGAAACCAGTTAAAAAGAGTCCTAGGGAGGCAGACATGGTATCTTATGCTATAATCTCAGCACTGAGGGACTGTGGCAGAAAAAACCACCGTGAGTTCAAGACCATCCTGGCCTACAGAGTAAGGCCTATCTCAACTTAGAAAAGATTAAGGCAAAAGCAGTTTAGTGATAGAAAACACAATGAAAAGGGCCTGGGGGATGGAGAGATGGCTCAGAGGTTAAGAACACTGTCTGCTCTTCCAGAGGTCCTGAGTTCAATTCCCAGCAACCTCATGGTGGCTCACACCTATCTGTACTGGGATCTGGTGCCCTCTTCTGGCATATAGACGTACATGCAGTCAGAATACTGTATAAATAAATAAATAAATAAATAAATCTTTAAAAAAAAAAAAAAAAAGGAAAGGGCCTGGAAGAGGACACTAGACGAGCACGCCACATGAGGTACAGAGGCAGGCTTGATACAGATAAAATCAAGTGGCTCTGTAGGCATGAGGACAGGCTTTATAATGAACTCTCTGAAACTTAAGTTGCCATGTGTACATATACCTACATAGTATACAGTACACAGTACACAATAGGCCTGTGTATTACACCTGTTATAGACGTATTAATATTCTTGAAAGGAGAAAAGTTGATTTAAATACCAGAAACATTAGGAAGCATTATTTACTTCAGTGCTAAGGTGTGTATTTAGCATATTTGAGGCCCTATCTTCAATCCTGTGGGGGAGAGTGGGAGAGGGAGAGGGAAAGGGAGGGAAAGGGGGACAGAAGGAAATAGAGGAAGGAAAAATTTAAGTGCCAAAGGCCATACTTGATTTTCCTTAAATATACACATTAAATAGGATCCATGTTCTAAGCAAAGTTTATTTTACCTCTATTATCTTCTTCAGGATCTGTCTAAACCGAAGAGTTAAGGCATCAGACTTCTTCTTCAGGAGATTTCGACCAGTCTGTGCTCCTTTTAATCGAGCCTTCATGATGGTCTGTGCCCTACAAAATCAAACACATTATTGTCACCACTTAAAAGACACAAAAAATACCTCTACAGCAGATTTATATCCTGTCTTTATAAGAAGGAAGAAGTGAGTGCATTCATGTAGGTGCAAAAAACAGGCCTGCAAAGGACTCACAGAAACTAGAAATGGCTTTCTTTGGGAAATGAGGCTTGGGGAAAACACGAGCTTACCTTTTAACTGCTACAGTTTTGGTACATTCTACACTTTATCCACAATGATGTGTTATATTTATATTACTGGCATGGCATTAAAGTGCTTTCCAGTCATAAATCAGGATCTTATTATCACTGGAGGACAAGCAGGCAGGAATTTGAACCAGACTTGACTCCAGTGACTTGCCCAAGACTCTAAAGAAGGCTCAAACCTAGGTGCACTGAACCCCAATTCCACACAGCCTCCCCTGAAAATGTTCCATCTGGCAGGCAGTTAGCAGTGGGTGACTGCAGTGACCGGCCTCACCAGAGGGCTAATCCAGGGAAGCTTGTTTAGTTTCCAGCCCAAATAAGAGCTAGCCATACCAATGTGTACACTGAACAGTTTGCACTGTTGACACTACATACCAGAATTAAGACTCAAAAGACTGGGTGAGGGGCTGGGAAGCTGATTCAGCGTGTAAGAGCACTCGCTTTCAAGCATAAGGATCCAGGACCCAGGCAGGAAGCCAGGCACGTCTGCATGTACCTGTAACCCCAGCTTTGGTGGGCAGAGACAGGCAGGTCCTGACTACAAGCTTCCAGTTCCCTGAGAGACTGTGTCAGGCAAAGCAATAGAAAACACCAGATATCCTGTTCTGACCTCCACAAGCTCATGCACCAGCATACTTGCTGCAAAACACACAAACACACAGACACACAGACACACACACGCACACGCACACATGGAGGGGAGAGAGAGTTGGATAAAATTCAGGTTAATCCTAGCTTGCACTGCAGACTCCAACAGCTTGGAGCTCCTGGATGAACTGGTTGATCAAGTCCATTCTAGAGGTCTGTACCTCTGAGAATAAGGCGTTTCCAGTTACTGAGACTCAAGAGCAACTAGAGCGAGACACGGAGTGCTGAGCGCCTGTAATCCCAGCACGCGGGAGGTGAAGGCAGGAAGACCGGAGGCTGAAGGTCAGCCTGGGATATAGAATAGACTAGAGGTGACTTACCCAAACACTTACACGTGTTTAATTGAGCCAGGGTCTTACGTATCCCAGGCTGGCTTTCAACTCCTGATCCTGCCTAACCCTCCTGAGTGCTGTGCTTCAGGCACGGGCCACCACACCAGTTCATGTGGTACTAGTGACTGAAAGCCGGGCACTGTGCGTGTGAACCACGTCCTTAGGCCTTTGGGGCCTCCTTTGCTTCCACCTAAATTTGTTTCATTTTCTCTGGTGCTAGGTGAACGGAAGCAACATCGCACAGGACAACAGCACCACATGAATGAAGTTGTGAAAACAAAATCAGTGCTGTGGGGACTAGGCTGAGGCTGTTAAACCAGTTCTTTTCTGTTTCAGAGCTGCTCAGCCCTACAGAAAGAAAAAAATGAAAACAAAGAAAGAAGAAGTTTGACCTTCAGCTAAAACAGTGACTTTGTCTCCAGCTGAGTCAAAGGCATCTGACTGCATGACTACATGACTGCCAAGCTTTTGGGGAAATATTTACTTCCTACCCTGACTCCTCTCAACCAGCAAGCTGAGTGCTCTCCACTAACAGTTTCACCTTTACAAACCTATCATTTTTCTTGAGAAGCCCATTTTCACCTCCTAGTCTTAAATTAAAAGCTCCAAGGTAAAAATAAACACACATCAGCATTATGAACAGTGATTAAGTATGGCTAGACGTTATTTACAACAGTGAGACCACTGACGGCAAGGCAAGACGCTGAGCTCCATTCTGGATCATGAAGACATGCCTGGGCATTTTAAAGAAAATGAAAAGGACTCAGAATAAGAAAAGAGAGCATCAGAAAGGGTTGGTGAGCCCGGCTGTGGTTGTGTCAGCTGTGTCTGCCTGCTGACAGCTACAGAAGTTAGGATTCCAGCCTCCCATAGACACAAGAGACACAGAGACCCAGTCCTTCCTGATGATCACTTTTCAAAGAAGGGTTCTCTCAGGTCCCTGATGAGTTATATAAGCTATATATTCAATTGAAACCCTTTTTAATACATGTTCTGTGGGAGAGAGGTCTGGGGTCAATCAATCAGGTGTTCACTAAAACAATTATTTAATTCTCCTGCCGGCTTTGAGTTTTATTTATTTCAGGCAGACATGGTTATTTTTACTTTTAGGTGCTGGGGATTCAACCCAGGGCCATGTGTATGCCAGGCAAGAGTTAGGCCACTCAGTGGCATTAGAGTTGGGGGTTGGGGAGAAACTGGGGTCACCCTAGGGGCATAGCCTTACATGCTGAGTTTTGAGGCTATCCTAGCGTAGTAATGATCTTTTATCTGTTTCCCAGGCATTGCATTTATCCACAACTAGCCCATTTGTACACTTAATATAATCTGCCATTTCAAAGTGGTATGAAGGTTAAAAGGGATTGGTTGGTCTGGGTTGTTTTTTTTTTTTTATTAAAACGCTTTAATCCATTCAGAATTACACACACCTTGGCAGAGACAGAAATTCGCTCTAGGGTTTAAGTGTAACTATTTAAAGAGTCTTCAGAGTCTGTGAGGAAAAAAGCATAGGATATGGAAAACAATACAGTAACACACACACCTAAAACCGGCTCCCAAAACCAGACCACAATGAAAAGACTAAATATCGTAGTAAAAACTGATTTCCTTCTTCAGGGACAATAGAAGCGCACACAAATAAAAATAATCTTTACTTTCCACAAGTCGTTACTTGATCTGAGAACACTTCAGCTTTTCCTTTACAAATGTGATGTCCAGGCAACTGGACAGATCCCAAGGCGAGGGTTCAAGGAACTTGTGGGTGGGTGGACATTTTACACATTAAAAAGATGCCTCCTTCATCTAGGAGGCAGCCCATAGATGGGTGGGAGCGAGAAAGATCCCACCAAACAAATGTCCTCGTGACAACGTCATGAGTGACACTGCTAGAGGCTTAAAAAAAAAACCAAAAAACAGAGTGCAATTATCACGAGGCTGAAGAAACCTCAGAAGCGCAGAGATATCTTCCCCACGGCAGGTGACATCCGACGGGATCCAAGACTGAAAAATCTACAGCTGCGCTGGGACGACTCATCCAACGCCACTTTGGCTGCTATGTGCTTCCCATCCCGTAACTTCCCGTCTGGAGAGCTTTGGTCTAACCACCTTATTAGCGTCTCCGAAGCGTCACCCCTCACAAGCACTGATGAGCCCAGTGAGGCAGAGATGGCGACTGCCCAGTTATGTAAACTCCCTGTGTGGCTCAGAGGGTGTGTGGAATGAATGAGTGAAGACATCGGACTTGCAAAAAAAGCCAGCAGGCGCACCCCTTTTCCTTTGCCCTGGACCCGTTTTCTCCAGCCTGTGCTCTCCGCAGGAACAGGTGTGGGGGGACAGTAAGGAAGCCAAGCTCTAAACGCAGGGAAAGACCCTGGGGAAAGCTCAGGAGCGGCCCAGAAAGGAACCCCGCTGGTGGCCAAGGGTACGCAGGGATGCGCCCCGGGAAGATGTGCCTGAACCTGGCACCGCTTGTCCTAATTCTTTCACTTACATTCGCGAAGGGAAGATTTCAATCCGGTCTTTGCCCGACATGTTGACGGTGACTGTTCCGCTCGGGCCCCCAGCCGGGCAATCGGAACGGCAACACCTCCAGAACTGGGGACCACAGGGCCTTCCTCCAGGAGGGGGTCAGCTGACTGTGTCACTTGACCCCTGGCGTTGCTAAGAGGCTACAGGGGAAACTGGTTCTCACTTCCGGTTCCTGCTGCGCGAGGACTGAGAGGGAGGAGGGGCGGGGGCGGGCCTTGAGGAATACCCGGATGTGGAAGCGTGCACAGTCCGGAATTCCGGGTCCCTTCACCGTCCCTCTCGCCGGCGGCTCACCGACGCCTTAACGCAGCGTGCCCTGAGGGACGGGTGCGGAGAGGATCCGGCACCTCCTCTTCCTGGGCTTCCCGTGTTTCGTCACAGCGCCATCTCTTGGTTGACTACGACTTAAAGTAATCATTCTGGAGAAAGAAACATAACCTCCCCTCTTCTCTAAGCCTTACAAGTTCCCTCCGCAAAGTCTGTAAATCCCAAGAAAAACGCACTTCTAGCTCGTCCCGGGGGGGGGGGGGGGGGGGGGAGGCACACCGCCCACGTTAGGAGGACCAAGACTCTATGGTTAGTGGTAACGAAGGGCCTTTTCTATCGGCGCTTGCGCAGTGAGAGGCGGGTCCGCATGCGCGCTGGGTTGAGCGAAGCACACGCTGGGGAAGGTTCGGCGTCCGGTGTTGGTGTTCCGAGTCTCTTGGTTGCCATTCAGGAGCACGGCGTGGGACCCTAGGTCGGGATTCGCACACACACCTCAGGTGACCGACCCCGCAGCTCGTTCCTCCCAAGAATTCACTTTAGTTAAGTGCAGTGACAGGAGCGGGCGAGCGAAGCTAGGCCCCGAGCTATCACTACCCCCCTGCACACACACTCACACACCCTTTCCCGTTCTTGCGCGGGAAGTGTCTGGAAACCGTCGCCAGCGCCCGCTGGTTCTTTCGTGCCCCCTTCTCGCCAGCCGGGGACCTGGTCCTGTGAGCCAGAAACGTGGGGTGTACGGCCGGAGGGACCCCGGGAAGGAGTGTGAGCCAAGTCGGTTTTTACAGTCTCCTTAAAGAAAAGACATCCCGTGGTTGGGGAGGCCTCTGGGGAACGCTCCGACACCCCACCCCTAGCTCAGGATGGTTGGGCGCTCTGCTTTTACCATAAGGCCTGAGAATGGGGGCTTTTTTTTTTAATCCCCCGCCCCAGGATACTGCCAAAACTTTCCTCTGACTCGTTGGAGACGGAACTCTTTCGCAAGAGAACCAGTAGGATAGACCACCATGTTTAAATAAAATAAAATAAAATAAACAAGTCCAAGATAGACCATAATGTAACCATTAAAGTTGAAGATCAAGTCCGATCTAGTTGTGTTTCTGTAGGGTGAATTCCTGGAAGTGAAAATCCCATTGGAATTAATGCTACTGAGGGATTTCTTTGCCCTGTTTGGGCAACTGCGAGAATAAAAACCGGGGTCTTTTAATTATGGAAGCAGAAAGCCTAAGATTAAACGTGTGTTCACACTACTGGGGCTCTGTATCCTCCAGATTTAGGATGCATACATTTTCATTACGGGAAAAAAAAAACATTGTTTCTTGTAGAAAGGGTGTATCAGAGAGTCTTGATTTTTTTTTTTCTCTCTCTCTCTCCATTAAGTTGTAGGGGAGGGGACTCCACAGTTCCTCACAAGTGTGAGTTACTTGTGGAATTGTAGTGCCTTTTCTCGATGCACACAGTGCCAGCTGGTGCTCATTCTCAGAAGACATTATTGTACTGGTGAACTTTAGAGCCGAACAGACGTTTTCCTTACATAGTGCATTTTATTTTTAATTATTCGTTCCCTTTTCTACTGTGGTGACATGACTGTACTAGGTTCTAGAAGTGTACCATTTGTTAACAGGGACAAAATACTGATAATTCGAAGTATTTGGAATTAGCTTCCAATTTGCATACTATCTTTAGAAATGTGGGTTTGTTTGTTTATTTGTTTGTTTACATGAACACATACAGCCTATGTTGTGCTGTGTGCCCATAATACCAGTTACTCTAAAAGAAGTGGGATCTTGAGTGTTACAGGAGTGATGGTGCACACACCTTTAGTAAGGCCAGCCGCAGGTGCACTGTGAGAAAACCCGTCTAAGAGGAGGCGCGAGAGCCCTTAATAGGATTGTCACAGGATGATACAGTGAGGCTTTGTGGATAAAAGACATGTCAGATTCAGTATTAAACACTTGGGTTTGATTCCTGATTTTAGTACTTACATATTTGTCCTTGGAGTCATTTCATATTTCTGTTCCTCAGTTTCCTGTTAACTCCTCTGCTTCTTTTTTTTTTTAAATAGCACCTTGTAATCCTTCTAGTTTGTTTTCCCACTGGTACTTAATTCCATAGGAAAGAATTTTTGTGTTGGTATTGCTTAGTACTTAGTACTGACTACCCCAAAAAAAATTGTTTTAACAAATTAAATTGCAAAATGAAAGTCTGAATACTTTGAAAATTATGGAAATGACTGACTAAATTCTTGATTTCTGTTTCATTGACAGAATAAAAATGGGCTTTTTATCATTGTTTTTAAAATGTTCTTAGCATTTCATAAAGTGATTTAGTCAATTAGCCAACATGCAAGTTCTTCCTGGCAAGAATTCCTTTGTAGTTTCAGGCTACTTTCTTGCTACTGTAAGTAACATACCATTAGCAATGTTCAAATATTTACTCCATATTTTGCAAACAGATTTGTGCCTTCTAAGGTAGTAGCCATGTCTCCCTACAGTGGCCAATTACTCCCTTGCCTGTAATCTTTAACCAGCTGATGAAGCCAAAAGTGTCAGCTTTGCTATTTGGGTTAATTTGCTGAATAAATATGATTAGCAGATTTTTAAAATCTCCTAAAATTGTTGCACATTTCCTACAGCGTTTATTTCAATGCTTACTTTGAAAGTCTCTGTTTAATTCTCAAGTTCTCCATATACAGATATCTGAAAACTTGTGCACCCCCACCGTAAGAGAAGCTCTGTTTAAAAATGAAACAACTGTTTCCAAAGGGTAATTCTAGCTGAGTGTCTACTTTCTTTTGTTTACTGAATCCCTGTTTTATTGAGCCGAAGAGAAATGAGTCTGTCACATGTTACTGTTGGCTACACAGTACTGTAGGTTGTGTCCTAATAGTTTGGCCAATATGTTATATAGGCTTCCAACACTGAATATCTATATATCAGCGTTGCGTTTTGTTCATGTTAGATGTTTCTAGTTCTGATAGTTCTTTAATGTGTCTTTGATTTTAGAAGCACAAACTATTTGAATGATCAGCTGGGATCTTGACTTTTGTAGCACGGTGTCAGTACATAGAGGAGCAGGTTGCTCAGCCTGCATTTCCCGTTCCTTATCTACAAACGGGGAAACAGCTAGGCTGTGGCCAGATCCCATGGTTGTCCTCCATATGCATCTTCCCAGTAGGCAGTGGGGTTACTTATGTGCATGTCAGCTCTCAAACCATTCTAGAAAGAACTTTGTTGTTCCATATGCTGGGTGTAATTCTTGGTTGGCAGGTGGCAGAGGGTTGTTTTTTTTGTGTTTTCTTTTGGGTTTTGGTCTCTGGGTTGTTTGTTTGTTTGTTTGTTTGTTTGAGGCAGAGTTTCACTATGTAGCCCTGGCTGTCCTGGAACTCACTCTGGACCAAGCTGATCTCAAATTTGGGGCTCTGCCTGCCTCTGCCTTCCTGGTGTTAAGATTAAAGGCATTAACACTAAACATTGCTGAGTATCTGTTTCTTAAGTATTGATGCCTTATTCCCAATTAATAAGAAAGTAAGTTTCTAAAATATCACAGTTATTTTCTTGGGCCTTTGGGTGCTATTTACTACCTATCTTCTGAGCTCTTACAGTAAGTAGGTTATGATTAGTAGGAGAACATAAAAGTCCTCAGCTACAATTAAGGTCTGGGGACATCCCTTAAAGTATAGTGCTAACTGTATGAGTTCCAGCACATGGGTCACTAAAGAGGCGGTGCTGGGAACTTTGGGTGGATCAAAGGGAATGACTTTTAAGTATCTTTAATGCATGGAGATTAAAGACACTTGGAACTGTGGAGATTTGTAAAGCTTTTCTCAAGATTAGGCATATTTGTTAACAAAATAAAAATTCAAGGACTGGGGTAGAGCTTTGGTGGAGTACTTCCCTGGCATAAACAAGGCTAGCACATTAAACTGTTGGAGAATAATACAAGTTAGAAATGATAATGATTGAATTAAATCATTTGTGTTAAAAGGAGATAAAGAATGAAGTCACTTTATTTTATGGGTGTTGTGCATCTGTGTACCATGTGCTTACAGCCCACAGAGGCCAGAAGAGAACATCGGATCCCTTGAACTGGAGTTAGCATATGGTTGGTTGTAAGCCATCTTGTGGGTGCTGGGAACCGAATCCGCATTTGCAGGAAAAGCATCCAGTGCTCTCAGCCATTGAGCTGTCTCTAGCCTCTTAATAAACTTTTAGGTTATGATATTATAATTTTGGCTACAGTGATAATAGAGTAGAGGTGCAGCTAATGAGAGGTAAGTTAGGAAAGATTTGCTTCGTGTGTAAATAGAAACTCAGCTGAGTCCACAGCATCACAAAAAGGATTGGCTGTAACAGTTGGCTATTGGTTACCCTTTAAGTAGTCAGAGTCTGCCTTTATATGCTGTGTGTTATATATGCCATCTGAGCTGACTTGGGAAAAGAGTAGCTTGGGTAATGTTTAAACTGTGTTATAGTGATGCCTTCCATTCTGTGATAGTTATTAAAATCTTAGGTGGTGATTTACTGTATTTTGCAAGTTTGTTTTTGCTTTGCTTTTGTTGTGAGATAGCATCTAGTTATATAGCCCAGGCTGTCTTCAAACTTGTGATCCTTCTGGCTCAACCTCAGAGTGTTGGGATTACAGGTATACACCATGATGTCCTACTTAATACTAATATTAAAACAGTGTTTTACTCTTGACATATTCCTTTAATCCTTAGGACTCACAACACTTTATAGATAGTCATTATTTTTTTATGGTTCCTCTAAAAGTGATTGCCTAAGCGTCACAAAATATGGAGCAAATAAAAACTAAAGTTTGGTTCCTGGGTATCGATCCGTTTTCTGACATCTAAGACATTTAAAGAGATGAAAAAACTAATGTCTATTTTCCTTTGTGGTGTTCTTTCATTGTCAAGGTATACAAAACTGATTGTTTTTAGCGTACCTCAACATTTTTTTGTTTGTTTGTTTAAATTGCAGAATGCCGGGTCTAAGCTGTAGATTTTACCAACACAAATTTCCTGAGGTGGAAGATGTAGTGATGGTGAATGTAAGGTCCATTGCTGAGATGGGGGCTTATGTCAGCTTGTTGGAGTACAATAACATTGAAGGCATGATTCTTCTTAGTGAGTTATCCAGAAGACGTATTCGTTCTATAAACAAACTGATCCGAATCGGCAGAAATGAATGTGTAGTTGTTATTAGAGTGGACAAAGAAAAAGGTAAGTGAGGGAAAAAAATTAGCTAAGAAATTTGAACTTTAAAACTACAGAAGTTTCTGGTTTCAAATGTCTTATTTAAAAAATATATATTTTAAAATACACTTTAGTTAGACTACCATACTTAAATTTCAAAGAGAGAGAGGAACACTCAGGGATGAATTAAAGCCTTGCTGGCAGCGGGAGGTCCAGCTTCTGTGGACTGAATGTCTTAAGAATTTCAAAACGCTTATTTATTGATTGTTCACAAAAGTTGTTCTTTGGGTAAAACAAGTTTCTCAAGCCAAAGCCCATACTCTAATCTGAATTGCAGCATTAGTGTTTATTATGCACTGTTTGTAGTACTCAATAATGCCAGATATTCCTGTGTGCCAGGACTGTCTTGTGGCCAACATCATGCAAAGGCTGTAAAGCTATAGAAAACCAACTATAGACACAGGAAACAGCCAATGTTTGCTACGGTGATTTCTTCAAGGGCAGAGTACTTCTAGAAAATAACTTCCGTTCTAATGTTATCCTAGATACAATGATTCTGGCATCCCTGCTGCATAAGTTATTTTACATATGAAGTTGCTGACGAAGCATTTGGGGGTTGGGATATAGCCAGTCAATCAAGTACTTGATATACAAGCTGCAGGAGGTGCATTCGGTCCCTAGAATCCATACAGAAAAGCCAGGTGTGGTAGCACAGCCTGATAATCCCAACTCTGGGGAGGTGGAACAATCTGGGGATTCATTGCCAGCCAGCCCAACTTACTCAGTGAGCTCCTGGCCAGTGAGAGAGCCTGTCTCAGAAACCAAACTGAACAGCTCCTGAAACACCCAAGATTCTCCTATAGCTTTAACTGGCATGTGGCGTACATGCATAAACACACACATGCAACCACATACTCACATCTACATATATATATAAATCCCTGTTTAATTTGTCTAAAATTTTAAATAAAAAAATTTAAAAGGTACCAATTAGCTGGCTAAGCAAAACCTTTTACTATAGAGGTAGGCTTTGTTTGTTTGTTTGCTTTGGGGTTTTGGGGCAGGGGGTGCTCAAGACAAGGTTTCACTGTAGCTTTGGCTATCCTGGAACTGGCTCTGTAAACCAGGCTGGCTTTGAACTCCTGAGTAGTAGGATTAAAGGTGTGTACCACTGCCACTGCCTCACTTGTAGTAGTAGTAGTTTAATAAGTACATTGTAGAGTTAGTTTTGAGGCCAAATGACATGAAATTTTTCAGCATTTTGGTAATTAACTCATTATAACAAAACTCAAAAAAGATGAAAGAAAAAAAGAAACCTAGAACAGTAGTTAACTCATCTGTATTTGTAAGGGAGGGCCCCTACAAGAACACACCCAGATACCACGTTCTCAGCACAAAGGAGATTTATTTCACCCAAGGGGAATAAGAAGGGAGTGGGTGTTTGCCTCGACCACAGCAAAGATTACAGACAGCAAGTGTTTTAGCAGTATTTATAAGGAAGAAAAAGGGGAAGTCTGCTAGTGTGAGTTGTCCTGATTGGACAAGTGTAGCCAAATAATGAATTTTGATTGCTGGACCTTGGTATTTTGTCTCGGGAGTGAGTCAGTGCCCAAATAAGGGAATAGACCTTGGGGGCTAGCTTTAGGAGTGTAATTCAGCTGTTCAGCAGGTGAGAGGGAAAGGGCACAATTTGTTTGCAGTGCTTGGCCTAGTGGAGAGCCCTTGAGTAGTCATAGACTCGAATGTATTTGATGGGATTTTTTATTTTTTCTTGATTTAAAACCAAATTAGCAACAAGATGACTACTGGATTAAGTTATAGAAGTAAGATAAAAATGGATCGACTTTAGATTTTGTTTTGAGTTTTTTAGTAGGGTTTCTCTGTGTGGCCCTGGCTGTCCTAGAACTTGCTCTGTAAACTAGGGGGGCCTTGAACTCAGAGATTGGCCTGCCTCGGCCTCTCAAGTGCTGGGATTAAAGGCATGTACCACCATGCCAGACAATTTTATATTTTATATAAGCTTTGAGAAAGAATTATATTGTGTGCGTGTACACACACACACACATACACACACTCACACACCTGAGCCCCAGTATCTGGCAGTTAGAATGTTGTGCATTATCTCCCAATTCCCAGATCCATAGTGTTTCAGGTGGTGCTGAGTGAGTATTCCTTTTTTTTTTTTTTTAAACCCATCTTTTCTGGATTCCATGGTAATAATCGCTGTTGTGAACACTTTTTCTACGCATGGTGCACAGTACTTTTAAATAGGTATTGGCTTTAGCAATTCTACTATAATTCATTAAGTGTTAGTTTCAGGTCAGCTATTACTATCAAGTTTGAACAACTGCAACCTGTAATGTCTAGACTTGTTATTTTAGTCTCTCCACCACTGAGTTTGCTGGCACATTCTCAGCTTTAAGTCTTCACATCACTGTCCCAAAATAATAAGACCCAAATACTGCCTTGTTTTGTAATTCTTCATTACATAAAATATATGCGAAGGAAGCAGATATATTTTCAGATGCCATCAAGAAGGATATCAGAAATACAATCAATTATTTTTATAGCAGAACCTATTTGTATTGTGCCAATTAAAAACAAGCAAAGTGTAGATTGGTTAACTGCATTAGCATTTTTATGTAAACCAAGATCTAACTTCTTTTTTTTTAACCTTTATTTTTTATTTTTTTAATATATTATTAATTTATTCATATTACATCTCAATTGTTAGCCCATCCCTTGTGTCCTCCCATTCCTCCCTCCCTCCCATTTTCCCCTTACTCCTCTCCCCTAAGACTGTGACTGAGGGGGACCTCCTCCCCCTGTACATGCTCATAGGGTATCAAGTCTCTTCTTGGTAGCCTGCTGTCCTTCCTCTGAGTGCCACCAGGCCTCCCCATCCAGGAGACATGGTCAAATATGGGGCACCAGAGTTCCTGTGAAAGTCAGTCCCCACTCTCCACTCAACTGTGGAGAATGTCCTGTCCGTTGGCTAGATCTGGGTAGGAAGATCTAACTTCTAATGTAAGAAGAACTCCATAGTAAAAATGAAAGCAAAGTACAAAAGAGCCTGTGGAGGAGGTCTGGGGTTGGTTTGTTCTGTTTAATTGTGTGTGTGTGTGTGTGTGTGTGTGTGTGTGTGTGTGTGTGTGTGTATGAGTGTTTTTCCTACATGTATGTGTATACCACATGCCTGTCTGGTAACTTCAGAAACCAGAAAGGGACATTGGATCTCCTGGAACTGAAGTTACAGGCAGTTGTAAGCTATCATGTGGGTGCTGTAATCAAACCAAGGTCCTCTAGAAGAGAAGCTAATGCTCTTAGCCACTGAGCTGATTCTCCAGCTACAGCCCAGGAAAGCTGAATTTTTTTGTTTGTTTTGTTTTTCCCTATACACAGTTTCTCAATGTAGCTCTTGACTGTCCTAGAAATCACTTTGTAGACTGGACTGGCCACCAACTCAGAGATCAACCTGCATCAGCCTCTGGAGTGCTGAGATGAAAAGCATGTATCACCATGCCCAACAAGGAGCTATGTTGTTAATAATGAGAAAATCAGATCTCATTGGTTAAGACTTACCATAGTACTCCAGACACATATAAAAAATTAACTACGTAAAACAAGGAAAAAACAAAAGCTGCCCAAAACTGAAAGGAACTGTGCTGGATCACTTTTCTGTTTTGTATCTGTTCCCCCAAGTACATACTAAAGATATTTCAAGTAGGGCACCTATGATCATGCTACAAAATGTTCCGTGTTGCTGGTTTAACCACATAAAGCCCTAGATAGCCAATAGCAAATGAAATGATGCTAATCATAAGTGTTACAGCAGTGGTTCTCAATTTGAATGACCCTTTCACAGGTGTCACCCAGGACCATCTGAACACTGAGATATTCACATTGTGATTTATAACAGTAGCAAAATTATAGTTATGAAAATAATTTTCTGATTGAGGATCACAACAACATAAAGTGTATTATAGGAAGCATTAAGCATTAAAGCAGCATTGGGAAGGTTGAGAGCCACTGGGTTAAAGAAAGGAAAGGTCCATAAAAGGAGAGCCCCTGATCTTTAAATAAATTCTGTACAGTCTTTGTGACCCTTAAATTGATAGACAGGTAGCCTTCAAGCATTTTGAGGGGTATAAGATCTGAAGATTAAAGTTGTTTCCTACTTGAGCCCGTTTTCCATTCAAATAGTTTATTTTTCCTAATGAAACAGCACCCTCTAAAGCCTCTCCTAGATGTCATTCATAATGCCGAAGTTACTAAGAACTAACTAGAGATAATCTAAGTTTGGATTAGGAGAAAAGAATTTTTAAAGTCATTGTTATACTACCCAACCATATTAGGAAAATATTCTTTTAAAGAGAGAACAAAAGGAACTCTTAAAAAGGAAGTTAGAAAGTCTTGCAAACTTACTGAAATTCCGGAAATGAAAATCCACTGGATAGGCTAAAAGATTGAGGATGACAACATCAGTGAGCTGTGAAGATAGCTCACTGAAAATTAGCCAGTCTGAAGGACAGGATATTAGGGAAGCAATAGAAACATCAGCCACTGTCCAATATCAAAATAGTATGCCAATAGAAGAGGAGAGGGGCAGAGGTATATGGTGGGGCTGGGGGGAGACAGTACCAGGCTCATGCCTGACTGAGACACAAAAAAATCTAAGGTTCCCTATACAAACTGGAAAAGATACACAACTTTATATAGTAGATGTGATAGTTTGTGTAAGTACACCAAAACATGGTGGAGTGGGGGATACACAAAAACCTTGAAAGTAGCTTTTAAAACAGTACATAGGAGGGTGGAGGGGATGGAAATACAGAGTGCTCTTGTGTATTAGAAATTGTTAACAGAGAAAGGCCAGGCCTTGAGAAGAACAAAAAGGTCAAGTAGAACTGTATATCTAGCCGGGCACAGTGGAGCTTTCCTTTGAGCCCAGCACTCGAGGAGGCAGAGGCAGGGAGATCACTGTGAGTTCAAGGCCAGCCTGGTCTACAAAGCGAGTCCAGGACAGCCAAGGCTACACAGAGGAATCCTGTCCCAAAAATAAACCCAATTATGTATCTAGTGATAAGTAATACAAAACAGCAGAAGCCAGAATGGAAGCTTTTAATGTAAAGAGAAACTTATTTACTGCTAGGTAGAACTGCCTTAAAGAAATAATAATATGGTACTTGAAATGGAAATGTGTTTAATTTTTAAAATACTCTTTTCCCCCTTTCTCTTAATTTCTTTACAACACATTTAGTTTTTTATATTATTTGTGCTGCCAAGATTTAAATTTATGAAAGTGGGGGGCTGGAGTGATGGCTCAGTGATTAAGAGCACTGTCTGCTCTTCCAGAGGTCCTGAGTTCAATTCCCAGCAACCACATGGTGGCTTACAACCATCTATAATGTGATCTGATGTCCTCCTCTGCCTGCAGATGTGCATGCAGGCAGAGCGCTGTATACATAATAATAAATAAATAAATCTTTTTTAAAAAATTTATGAAAGTGGCGGATAACACAGGGAGACCAGTATCTTTAAAAGATTTTTTTTTCTTACAGTACCCAAAAGGAAGGCATGTCATGACATGCATGGCCACTTGGGGAAGCTCTAGTTTGAGACAGATGGGCAGAGGGAGCTATGAGAAAGAGTAAACCATGTGGTTGTTTTGCTTTATTTTTGGTAATGATGGCAGGGGTAAGGCAAAGTTGTATTGTATTAGCCTAGGCTGGCCTCAAATTCATAATCCTGCCTCCCTAGTGAGGTTTTAGACATGAACTACCTGCCATAGTAGAATCTAGCAGGGCGAGATGACTGACGGAGCTGGCCAGTGTGAATAATCCTAGAAAGTATTTGGGTAAAAGGGCTGCCAATAATTTATCTAATTCTTCCTGACATGTTACAGGGCAAGTACAATATTGGCATACTGTGTGAGAGTAAGTAAATTCCAGATTAGATAGTTTGCATAATATAAGCCCATGCTGACTCTTCTAATTGGCTGGCACTGGGAGAAGCTTTCTCTCCCCCTCCCTTCTTTATAATGATTTATTTATTTAATGTGTGTGCGTGCTCTGTCTACAGGTTCACATTATAGATGGTTGTGAACCACCATGTAGATACTGGGAATTGAACTCAGGACCTCTGGGAGAGCAGACAGTGCTCTTAACTGAGCCATCTCTCCGGCCCAGGAGAAGCTCTCTCACTTAAGTTATTGAGACCACAAGAATGACAACATGAGATAACATATGCTTTTAATCCCAGCACTAAGGCAGAGGTAGGCGGATCTCAGTTTGAGCCAGCGTGGTGTACATAGTTCCAAGATAGCCATGACTATACAGAGAGACTGTTTAAAAAAAAAAAAGCAGAGTAGTAGTAGCACATGCTTCTAAAGCCAGCACTCAGAAGACAGGCAGATGGGTCTCTGTGAGTTTGAGGCCAGCCTGGTCTACAGAATGAGTTCCAGCATAGCCAAGGCTACAGAAAGAACCTCTGTTTCAGGAAAGGAAAAAAACAGTAACAACTAAAAGGACTAGACACATTGGTGCATGCCTGTCGTCCCAATGAATCAGAACATAGAGGTATAAAATGTTAATAAAATATACAGTGTTATAACGCTTCAGACAAATATGAGGGTTGAGAGTATAGCGTAGTGTAATGTAGTGTAGAACACTTGCCAGGCGTAGGTGAGGCTCTGGGCTCTAGGCATGGTACCACAATTTTTAACACGGTTTCATTAAGTTGCCCTCTAGTACCCTAGTTGACCTGGAACTTTCTCAAATACTATGCCATGCCTGCCTGCCCCCCGCCGTGCGCCCCCCCCCCCACCCGTTTTAAAAACATAGTGGTACAATCTGTATTTCCAGTACCAGGGAGAATTTAATGGCAGCCTGAACTACTGCCAAGGCTGTCTCAAAACAACAGCTCAAAAGAGGAATATATTCTGAGACATGTTTTAATTGCTTTTCTATGTTCTAACCAGAAAAATTGTGGCTATATCCATGATCTGACCATTTTAATTTTTCTGAGTCCTAGTTTCTTCAGATTGAAAGGCCAGCATCTCTGGGAAAGATAATCTACCACTCAAATTGTTTTAAGGGTTCAGCAGGGTGCTTTATCTCCTGCCATCTGAGTGTAACAGTCACTCAAAAATGATGTTATCTCTAATGAGGATCATCTCCCTTTTTGGTTGGTTTTACTTGTTTTTGGGTTTCTTGTGCTGGGCTGGTTTGAAACCTTCATCCAAGCAGTGGTGGCATACGCCTTTAATCCTAGCACTCAGGCGACAGAGGCAGGCGGATCTCTCTAAGTTCCAGGACAGCCAGGGCTACACAAAGAAACTCTGGCTCAGAAGGGAAAAAAAAAAAAAAAAAGGAAGACAAACCTACCTGTACCTTCTGAGTTCTAAGATTAACAGATATGTCATCATACTTGATTTGGTAATATCCTCTTAATAAAATTATAGTGGATTCTCAACTGTCCTGAGGCTTAGGGAAAGGCATTTAAATAGGTTTCAATTAAGTAATTAAAAATATTGATTTTTTTCCAAAATAATAATGAATGTAAAATTACCCTCCAATTAAAAAATATTTCTGAAAAAAATTATCTAAATCTCTCATAGCAGTATTTTGTCAATATGATTTTAGTGTAGATAAAATTGTAAGCTTCTCAATTAGATACTTAAATTGCTTATGAAATTGTTTCTAATCATACTTAAACAAGTAAATTTTATTTAAAAATATTTTCATACAGGATATATTGATTTGTCAAAAAGAAGAGTTTCTCCAGAGGAAGCAATCAAATGTGAAGACAAGTTCACAAAATCCAAAACTGTAAGTTGATTGTCGTTGTTTAGATTTATTCATTTTGGAGGCTATGGAGATGGTCCAGTGGTTAGAGCACTTGCTGCCCTTTCAGAGAACCAGGTTCGGATCCCAGCACTCACCTCCAGCAGCTCACAACTGTCTGTCACTCAAGTTCTAGGGGATCCAATGCCTTCTTGCCTCTGTGGGCACCGTATATACATATACATACCCACCAAGAGCACACACATAAACAGAAATAAAAATATATTTTGAGCTGGTCAGTGCTGGTACACACCTTTAATCCCTGTGAGTATGAAGCCAGTCTGGTCTACAGACTGAGTTCCAGGCCAGCCAGGGAAACACTGTCCCAAGGGGAAAATACAGAGAGATGGGTAGGTGGACAAACAGATGGACAGACAGTAGATAGGTACGTAGGCACGAGATTGACTGGTTGGTTAGTTTGGTTGTGTATGGGTGTTTTGGCTGTGTGTACGTGCGTGCACTGGGGCTGTGTCTGGTATGCAAGGTCAGAAGAGAGGGTGTCAGATCCTCTGGACCTGGAGTTACAAATGGTGGAGTCACCATGTGGGTGCTGGGAATTAAACCCACGTCTTCTGCAAAGCCAGCAAGTACCCTGCCCCCTAATGATATTCTACTCTCTTTACCTTTTACTGGTATTTTGTTCTTTTCTGCTGTGTGTGTTCCTATTCTCAAAATAAAATACCAAGAAAATGTGTGAATAAAAAGATTTTTTTTTTAAATTTTTGGTTAATCCAGTATGATAATTTGACACCTAAAAAGCAGGCCTCCAGTCATACCTGCCTTGGTAAGGTTAATTCCTGTAGGAAGACCCATCTTAATTGTGAGTGGGACTGTTTCCTGCCCAGGGGATCCTGGCCTGTATGAAATAGAGAGGGCAGGCTGAGCACCAGCCTGCATGCCTTGGCTCATGCTCTCTGCTCTTCACGCTGATCGGACCAATTTTCTCAGACTTCTGCCTCTGACCTCCCTGCCTGAACTATAACCTGATATTGTAACCCAAATAAGCCCCTTCCCCCTCGTGTTGTCTTTGTTAGGATATTTTATCACAACAACAAAACAGAAACAGACACCCAGTAAAATAAACAATGAAAGTCTCATACCCATCAGGCCATGCTCCAGATCTTTCCTTTCATTTTATATGTTCACACATCTGAAACATGTAAAATGAATGTAACAAAAAGCAAAACCTCTTTTCAGTAAGACTTGTCATTCAGAATATAGTCTTTGAACTATTCCCTCCAGCATTACTTGACTACATATTAAAAATGCAGAATTTCACCGGCCGGGTGTGGTGGCGCACGCCTTTAATCCCAGCACTCGGGAGGCAGAGGCAGGCGGATCGCTGTGAGTTCGAGGCCAGCCTGGTCTACAAAGTGAGTCTAGGACAGCCTAGGATACATAGAGAAACCCTGTCTCGAAAAACCAAAAAAAAAAAATGCAGAATTTCAAGTTAGGGTGGTACATGCCTTTATTCCCAGCATTCCAAGCTAGCATAGGAGTTTGTGGTTAGCTTGGCCTACATAGTGCAACCATGTCTCAAAAAGACATAGAGACTAGGGTTGTGATTGAGAGCTAAGAGCATTTACCTGGCATGGAGGAAGGCCCTGGGCTTGGTTCTTTGTACTGTCAAAGAAATAAAAGTGTGACCTTGATCTTATTTTTGGTCTCACTAAAACACTAACAAATTGAGTATTTACTTAATACAGGGATGTATGCTGATAGACCCATCTACATGAGAAGCTAAGACAGGAGCTTTGCTTCAGCCCAGTCTGAACAATACATCAACAATACAGTAACAGCATGAACAGCGTTCTGTTCCCAGAATGATAAAATCGAACAAGCAGTTTAGGGCCTTTGTTTACTTGGTTTTGATGGCCTAGAAGTTAGAAGACACTTGTGGGAACCAGTTCTCTCCCACCACGTGGGTTCTGGGGAATTGATCATCTCTCTTGACAATAAGCATCTTTACTCACTGAGCCATCTTGCTAGCTCATGAAATAATTTCGCTAAGTTTTTATTATTTTTTAGGAAGTTTGATGCAAAAATAAGCAGCAGTATAGTTGTTAAATGATAACAGCAAAAGAAATGTTACAATCTCATGGTTCTATACTCTCATGACAGTTATAGTGTGGTTTTGTATGTATTTCATCTATGCAAGAACTCATGGTAACAAAAGATATTAAGTGCCTTGTTGCAAGTGAAACAAATTCAAATGTTAATTTGTTTGAAAACCCAAAGTTACATCATATTTCTACTTATTATACCTACTTAAGTATTGTGAAACAGTTAACTAGTTCTTTATGGAGACAGAATTTATAGTTAGGGGTTTTATTGTTCAGGAATTATTGACGTGAAATTACATCTGCTGAAATATGAAAATGTTTCTTTGTTGTAGCTCTCTTACTTTCAAATTGTTGGGTTCTTCATTTTGTACCCAGGTTTATAGCATTCTTCGCCATGTTGCTGAGGTGTTAGAGTATACCAAGGATGAGCAGCTGGAAAGCCTGTTCCAGAGGACTGCCTGGGTCTTCGATGACAAGTATAAGAGACCTGGATATGGTGCCTATGATGCCTTCAAGCATGCAGTCTCGTAAGGACACATTGATTCTGCCTTTGTGTCTCACCTGCTAAGCCTTAACACACAGGCTGCCTGCCTGACATCCAGTCATACAACACCCAGATACTAGATTCTTGTCAAATTTAGCTTTAAAAAATATTTCAGTATAAAAGGCCTGTGAAGTGAGCCAATCCTATATGGTTAGTATATGTAGTCTTTAATATGCCGTGTATACATGGCTTAGTATATGTAGTCTTTAATATGCCGTGTATACATGGTTTAGTATATGTAGTCTTTAATATGCCATGTATACATGGTTTAGTATATGTAGTCTTTAATATGCCATGTATACATGGTTTAGTATATGTAGTCTTTAATATGCCATGTATACATGGTTTAGTATATGTAGTCTTTAATATGCCATGTATACATGGTTTAGTATATGTAGTCTTTAATATGCCGTGTATACATGGTTTAGTATATGTAGTCTTTAATATGCCAGTATACATGGTTTAGTATATGTAGTCTTTAATATGCCGGTATACATGGTTTAGTTTATGTAGTCTTTAATATGCCGTGTATACATGGTTTTAGCTCACACTACTCCCTTGTCCATTCCCATTTCCTCAGTACTGGCTGAATGATTCCAGGACAGTACAGCCTCTTGCTTACTGCAGTTGCTTGGATCTTCATCCCATGCCACATTAACTTACCTTCCATGTGGCCACATAATAACCTTTCTAACTAGGTTTGCTTTGCTCTTTGACCACAGTCTTATGAATTCTTAAGTATTAGGCCCTGGTTCCTAACCTGCTCTTCTCTGCATGCATGCCTTTCCTTGCCTGACTTTATTATCTGACATAGAAACACCATGAGATACAATTGCAAGAACTTTCTTGACAGTATTATGAGCTTTTGCCCTATTTTTCCTTCTGTTATATCCAGCCTTCAGTTGATTCTCCTGACTTCTCTGCAATTGTAGATTGCGGGCTACTGCTAGGGGAAAAAATAGAAGTGGTCAGTTGGTACCTCTGTATATCCAGGATCTCACCTCAGCCGTGTCTTCATTGCTGCCCCACATCTCTCTGTTCTTGTCCAGTTCTTAGTGTATATTTAGTTTTGCAAGTTATATTCCAAATTGGTTCCCCTGGCAACTGTGTAAGTAGATACTGCTGTTTTCCCTCATCTTTACTATCATTAACTAATTTTTTTCCATCCAGGGGACGTGGTCAAATATGGGGCACCAGAGTTCATGTGAAAGTCAGTCCCCACTCTGCACTCAACTGTGGAGAATATCCTGTCCATTGGCTAGACCTGGGGAGGGGTTCGATGTGTACTGCACATATTGTCCTTGGTTGGTGCCATAGTTTGAGCAGGACCCCCGGGCCCAGAGCCTCCTGTCATAATGTTCTTCTTTTAGGTTTCTAGGACCCTCTGGCAAAGGAAAGATAGCAGGCTACCAAGAAGAGACTTGATAACCTATGAGCATATACAGGGGGAGGAAATCCCCCTCAGTCAGTCATACGGGAGGGCGTAGGGGGAAAGAGGGAAGGAGGGAGGGAGAGAGGAATGAGAGGATACAAGGGATGGGATAACAGTTTAGATGTAATATGAATAAATTAATAAAATATATATTAAGAAAGAAAGAAAAAGTAATTTTTTTTCCTTTTGTCATAATTGATTTGCATGCCCCTGCTTATTGGTGAGGTCAGCAGCTTTGTGTGCTTATTGATTATAAATGTCAGTCTGTGTTTGTCAGCATGTGACAGTAGATATTTTCTTGGTTTGTCTTGTTACTTTATGAAAAGCTAAATGAAAAGTTCCTGTCCGCACACACTATCTCTTCACCAAGACCCATGGTACTAGTTTGGATGCTTACTCATGTTAGTCCTTTTCTGAATAATTTTTTTTTGTAACATTTTGCCTCTGCTTGTTAGGGGTCTACTGTTCTTTTAATTTCTGTCTATATGCCCCACCCCCACCCTCCCACCCTCCCTCCCTCTCTCTCTCTCTCTCTCTCTCTCTCTCTCTCTCTCTCTCTCTCTCTTTCTCTCTCACGTACACATCTTTTCAGTTAACACTGCAGTAGCTGAATGGCAGTGTTAAATTAAGGCCTTCCCTAATCCAGGTCTTGGATACTTGGGAGGATCAAATTAAATGCTGCTTTCTGCCTGAAGCCCTTCCTGACCTCACTAACTGGCAGTGATGCCCTCCTGTCCGAGTGCCCAAATGTTTGTTTTTTCCAAACTAGATTCTAAGTCCTTGGAAGGGAGAATACTGATAATTACAACAGTTTCATGAGACATTGTTTCATCCCTAATTTACACATTTACAAAGAGAAAAGAACATATAGTTAAAATTGTGTGCCAAGTCAAGATTTTAATTTCCATGCTGAAAGAAGTCTTTTATCATTGTTTGTATTTCTCTGGTCCTGTGTTTGGATTCACAGTTATCAGTAATATTATTTTGAGAGTTCTTGTTTTGTTTGTTTCTCAGAGACCCATCCATCTTGGATAGTTTAGATTTGAATGAAGATGAACGAGAAGTGCTCATTAACAATATCAACAGACGTTTGACCCCACAGGCTGTCAAAATTCGAGCAGGTAAATGGCTTCTAATATGCATGCCTAAACAAGGTGTTAAGTATTGAGACTAAGCAAAACATGTGTTGCTACATCTACAGCTATAACTTTTTCTCAATATTTTAGGGGTTTATTTTGGTTTGTTTTTTGCTTGGTTTGGTGATTTGTTTTAGAGGTAGGGGTTGTTTATTTGACTGGTTTTGGATTTTGTTTGGCTCTTAGAACCAAACCAAAGCTTCATACATCCTGAGTAAATTACTCTACCATAGTCTTATACCCTTAGCCCAAGAAAATATTACTTCTACAAAACCATGAAAATACTCCTACAATTCAACTAACCCTAATTTAGCCCTTTAACAAAAAGAGCTAGTGTTTTGCCTTAGTATACAATTTAAAACATTTCAACAGGACAGTGATATCCTTCCATGCCTCCTTATTGACCCTATGTGAATCTAGAATATTTTTTTAAGATTTATTTATTTATTTAATGTATATGAATGTTCTGTTTTTTTATACACCAGAAGAGAGAATCCAATTCCATTACAGATGGTTGTGAGCCACCATGTGGTTGCTGGGAATTGAACTCAGGACTTCTGGAAGAGCAGCCAGTGCACTTAACCATTGAGCCATCTCTCCAGCCCCAAGGCAACAGTTCTTAACCTATGGGTCACAAGCTCTTTGGGACTTTAGCAACCCTTTCACAGGGATCACATGTCAGATCTCCTGCATATCTGATATTTTCAATTCATAACAGTAGCAGAATTATAGTTATGAAGTAGCAATGAAATAATTTTATGTTTGGGGTCACCACATTAGAAACTGTATTAAAAGGTCACAGCATTAGGCAGGTCAAGAACCAGAGGCCTAAGGGGTAGAGGTATATAAATCAGGATGGGCCACACTCTTAGCATTTGTGAAGCCCTGGGTTCGCTCCCAGCTAGCTAGCACCAGCCCTCAGTAAATATGCACAAATGTTAACATTTCTTCTTAAAGAACACAGAGTTTATCAATATTTCATAATTACAAAAATATATGCTTAGCCATCTACATGGATATTCTAAAAGATCTACTGGGTCAGGTCTGACAAGCTGGCTCAGCAAGTAAAGCCACTTGCCACCAAACCTAGAAACCTGGGTTCAAACCCAGGACCTACATGGTGGAAAGAGACCAAATTGCTGGGCCAAAGGCTGTGCAGTTTCTAAATAGTACCTAGCCATAGTCAAATATTTTCAGCTGTAAATTTCTGATTCTTTTATATTTTTCCTTATTGTCATTTCTGTACCAGCTTTTGAATTTTTGTCATTTTAGATATTGAGGTAGCTTGCTATGGTTATGAAGGCATCGATGCTGTCAAAGAAGCCCTGAGAGCAGGTTTGAATTGTTCTACAGAAACCATGCCCATCAAGGTAACTTTTGCATTTTCTCCCACCCTGCTCATCAGAACCTTGCAGTTGATCTGTGTGCTAGCAATTAAACCCAGGTCCACTGAGTTATATTCTTTGTCCTTTCCCTTTTTTGCAAGTATTTAAGCAGATGACAAAATGTTATTGTACTCAGACCACTACTGATCTGAACTGTGTCCCTGAGTGAGAATGTCACAGAGTTTAAGCTCCAAAACCACAAGCATCTGTGCAAGTTACCCCACCAATCTGGATTTAGGGACAGGGGACTCCTTCCTTAGGAATGTGTCTTTATGGAGGGCTTATCCTGTTGCCAGAGATTATTCAACTGTGGCAGGGTGACTTGCCTAGCACTCCTGCCTCAGTTTGACAGCCAGGATGTCAGTTAGCTACATACATGTCTCTGCCCGGCACGATGTCAGTTTCCCAGGGAGGTCTTGAGAACTTAAACTTTGACTCCTATTCAAAATGGCTTCACTTTGGTTCCTTCTTACAAGAGTTTGATTCCCAACACCTAAAAACAAGCAAAACAAAAACTACCGTGTGGATTGGAGAGCTAGCTCAGGCAAAGCTATTACTCTTGCAGAAGAACTGAGTTCAGTTCTAGGTCTAGGGGTTTGACACCTCAGGTACCCGTGTGCCATACACACAGGGCAGGCACAGACACATCATTTTTTTAAAAAGCAAAAACCTGGTCATGTCTCGTTTTTTAAATCTTTTTTTTTTTTTCTTTCAGAGTTAATATTCTCTGTGATATTTCTGGGGGGTTGTTTGCAACTGTGACTTTTTGCTGGTACTCCCATCACTGTGAATGGTGAGGGGTTCCTTGTTGTAAGTGGACCAACAATATTAAATCTTTACAGTAAGAAATTGCAGTGCCCAAAATGTCCATAGCCCTTTGGGTGATACCGTTTTCTCAACAGCATACGTTCAGCTTTGATGAAGTTGGCCTAACTGGATAGCTGTTACCAAAATTTCTTCGAAGGATTTCTTCCATCAATTAATTTAGAGATAATTAGCCTTTTTGGTTTTTTATTTTATTTACTGCCAGGCATGGTAGCATGTCTTTAATCCCAGCATTTGGGAAGCAGAGACAAGCAGATCTTTGTGAGTTCAAGGCTAGCTTGATCTAAATAGTGAGGCCTTGTCTTAAAAGAGGGAGAGAAGATTGATTCTTATTTTGTGTTTGCCTGCATGTGTGTGCCATGACTATGCCTCGTGCCCACAAACCAGAGGAGGGTGTCAGATCCTCTAGAACTGATGTTGCAGGTGGTTATGAGTCACTATGTGGATGCTGAGAACCAATCCATCATCTTCTGCAAGAGCCACAAACACTCTTAACCACCAAGCCATCTTTCTAGTCCCAGTTACCAACCACCCAAAGCACCCAGGGGTTATAATTCTTCATATTCAGTATCTCAGTGGACTATTTACATGTACTGGATTAGATCATTGCATCTGATCTGGCTCTCTATGATGGCTAGTATTAGTTTATAACTTGACAGGTTTCAAATTCACCTGGGCATGTCTGCACACACACACACACACACACACACACACACACACACACACACACACACTGTGAATGACAACATTCTCTGAATAGATCCTCCATGGTATAAATGGAGAGGGACCTGAATAAATAGAAGATAGAAATGAATGCATTGTTCAGGCTTCAGATAAAATACAACTGACCGCTTTAGACTCCCACTACCTTGACTTTCCACCATGTGGAGTTGTGCCTTGAGTTGTGAGCTAAAATAAATCTTTTCTCTTAAAAATTGCTTTTGTTACATTATTTTATTACCTCAATAAGAAAAGTAACCAAGAGACTGTATTAATAAACTGATCTAGAGAACTGAGAGGCAGGTTGAGATGATTGCTTCATGCAGCAAATTTCATAGCTTCATTTTTGTCTTTCTCCTTTAGATTAACCTAATAGCTCCACCCAGGTATGTGATGACAACTACGACCCTAGAGAGAACAGAAGGCCTCTCTGTCCTCAATCAGGCTATGGCAGTCATCAAAGAGAAGATTGAGGAAAAGAGGGGAGTGTTCAATGTGCAGATGGAGGTGAGATCGGTGTCTTGGTTTTTTTCCTTCTTAATGCTTTTGGGGGTTTTGTTGTTCGTTCGTTTGTTTGTTTCTCTGAGACAGAGTTTCTCTGCATAGCCTTCGCTGTCCTAGACTCACTGTGTAGACCAAGCTGGCCTCGAATTCAGTGATCCACCTGCCTCTGCCTCTCTGAGTGCTGGGATTAAAGGTGTGTGCCACCACGCCTGGCTGATTACTTTACTTCTTGATATAAGACCTCATGGCTTATAGCTTATAGCTTACAGTATAGTCAAGGCTTGCCTTGAACTCCCTAATAACTGCCTATCTACTTATTTTAATTTGCTTTTTAGTGTGTATGTGCCCAGCTAAACTGTGCCAGAGGTCACTGTTGAATATCCTCTTTATTGTTTTTTGAGACTCACTAAACCTGAAGCTCAAGATCCACCTCTCTTCAGTCTCTGAGCTCTAGGTTACAGATACGTACCACTGTGTCTGGCTTTATGTATGGCTCATATTTGTGTAGAAAGTACTTCACCTTTTCAATCCCTTAGTGTTGTGTTGTGTTGTGTTTTTTAAGATTTATTTATTTATTATGTAAACAGTGTTCTGCCTGCATGTATACCTGCAGGCCAGAAGAGGGCACCAGATCACATTATAGATGTTGTGAGCAATCATGTAGTTGCTGGGAATCGAACTCAGGACCTTTGGAAGAGCAGCCAGTGCTCTTAACGTCTGAACCATCTCTCCAGCTTCTATGCCCCACCCCTCTTAGTGCTTTTTAAAACCTCAGATACAGAGCCAGCAAAAATGGCTTAGTGTAAAGGCCCTTGCTGCCAAGCCTGGTGACCTGGATTATACCAGGACCCATATGTTAGAAAGAGAAAACTGACTCACAAAAGTTGTCTTCTCAGCTGCATAATTTGTGGTAGTGGGGGACTGCGTTCACGCTCTCCCCTGTTATTTAAAAAAAAGAAAAGAAAAAAGAAAAGCACATCATGGCATTGTATCTCACACACACACACACACACACACACACACACACACACACACACACACACATAAGTAAAGGCTGATATTGCTGTTGTTGTGTCATATGAGTTAGATACAAACCTAACCCTGAGACCTCAGCACTTGGGATGCTGAGGCCAGGATGATTGCCCACAGTTCAGAGCCAGCCTTGTCAACATATTCCGGCTACCTGACCAGTCAGATGTATTTCAGAATAAAAAATGACTAGTATAAAGTTGTTGCTACATAGTATTTCTAAAAGGGGTTTTGTTGGTAATAAACACTATTAGCATTGGAATGCCATGTTGTAGGACATTAGGGACAGTGGTAGGGTTTTTCCCCTCATGGAGAAAAATAGACAGTAAAGTTTGCTGGGCATAATGACACTGAGTTATGATTTCAGCACTGGAAGGCAAAGGGAGGGCTGCCTTGCTCTACATAAGGCATCCTGTCTCAAACATAGAACAATCTGTCCTTCCATTATCTCAATATGAGCAGAACTTAATTTCCATATACCTTATGTCTATGTGTATAGAATAAGTCATTCTTGAAGAAGTTATCTGAAGCCCAGAATTTCCTTTTTTCCTCCTTCGAGACAAGGTTTCTCTGTGTAGTAGTAGCCTTGGCTGTCGTAGACTCACTTTGTAGACCAGGCTGGCCTTGAACACACAGTGATCTGCCTGCCTCTGCCTCCTGAATGCTGGGACTAAAGGCATGCACCACCATGTCTCACTCAGAATATCCATTTTTTAAAAAGGAGAGCATTGATGGTCTTCCATTGTGGCCTGTTGAGGGGAGGACGACATTTTTTTCCGGTTTTTCAAAATAGTGTTTCTCTGTGTAGCCCTGGTTGTCCTGGACTCGCTTTGTAGACCAGGCTGGCCTTGAACTCACAGAGATCTGCCTGCTTCTGCCTCTACCTCCCAAGGTAGTGTATGCACCACCACACCAGGCTGGTCACTAAATGCATGTTTTCCAGTTAGATTATTAAAATGGCAGAGAATATTATTCTACTATAGAGTGCACTATTTCCTTACACTGTGTTGTCTTGTACTTTGTTTTTACTCTCAGTGCTAAGTCAGCACAGGAATGACTGAATTTTAAACAGTGACCAGTAATACTATTAAAGTCGAATCTGCGCTGCTGTTTATTTCATATTGAAATTTTGCCTCTTCCACAGCCGAAGGTGGTCACAGATACAGATGAGACTGAACTTGCAAGACAGCTGGAACGGCTTGAGAGAGAAAATGCAGAAGTGGATGGAGATGATGATGCAGAAGAAATGGAAGCCAAAGCTGAAGATTAACCTTTTGGAAAACAGTCCAATTTAAGGAATATGAAGCGGCCCTTCCTGGCTGTAAACCCTAGACTTGAAAGTTTTCCAGTATTGAAAACTTCAAAGCTGAATATTTTTTCCAAGTATTTAAGTATTCAACAAACCAGAATCTAAATGCCCTCCTTCATGTCAGCTGTTTTCACACAGTGGCTCTAACACCTCAAGCATTTTTTAAGGGAGTGGCTTGATTGGACCAGAGACAAATCTTAAACAGCAGTCCTAAGATTGG
This sequence comes from Acomys minous, assembly GCF_964271855.1. Taxonomy (NCBI): domain Eukaryota; kingdom Metazoa; phylum Chordata; class Mammalia; order Rodentia; family Muridae; genus Acomys; species Acomys minous. The sequence goes on along the minus strand of NC_140489.1, from coordinate 38,557,510 downwards.
GCCTGCAGTTTCCATTTCTTATGTCTTTGGATTGGCACCCTTGTGGTTGAGAGATTTGCCAGGGGCACCAAACACAAATAATCCCAAACTTTCTATATAAAATGTATTCAAGCAAATATCAAATAAATTTCTGGGATATTTAATTCTAGGCTTCTTCCTTCTTGTCACTAGTTAAAAGCCAATCTGAATGCTCAGACCCTAATTCTCTTCATATGGTAGAAGTACTAGATGGGCAGGTAGTCACATGTTTATGCAATAACAGACTTCCAAAAGGAACGCTTAGAGAAGTAATTGTGAATTTAACCAGAGTGAATATGGTCCCTAGTAGAGAAAAATTTTTAAATTGAATTAAAGACTTATGTGCCTGTTATCTTATTTGAGACCAGGGGCAACTTGTATGAGAGAAGTCACCACCTTTGGTCCCTTTGGTATATACTAAACTACTTACCTTGAATTTGTAATTCAAAGGGTTATTTAAAATGCTGCTGCTTTGATATTACTTTGAGCAGCATCACCCAACTGAAGGGGACAGTTTCCTCTTTATCTGGTAGGTGCTACCTAGTCTTTAGTTGTTTATATATTTTAAAAAAGAAAAAACCAGGATCTGATTTAACACAACTTTTTAATGTTCCTATTTTTACCTTTACAAACTACTTACTTTAAGAGTTAATGTGCAAAATAAATTTCACAAGTAAAACATGTAAAGTTACAACTATAGTAGTCAAATGTAGAAAACCTTTGTTTAGTTTGGCATGCTTGTCTTAGGATGCTTGTACTATTTATTATCTGTCTGTAGGCAAACTTAAAACAACGTCCAGGTCTAGACTGAATAGAAAGGGTCCTAGAGTTTGGTACAGCAGCATATGCTCATGGCTCCACTTGGAAGGCTGAGGAGGGAAGATTGTTTGAGCCCAGAATGGTTGGTCAGCCTGGGCAATCATTGCAAGACCCTGTGTCTCAGAAAGACTGGAAATGAGATTGTTGGAGAGATATTTTATGCCACTTAACATAGTCTGTGAGCCTTTTAACTTATTAATCTAACATGACCCATTTCCAAGAAACCGTGCTTGCCAGTCAGCATACCGTGTTGCTGGTGTTTAGGGAATCTGAATGCACTCCAGATTGGCACATTGTTTACATAGCTGTCTACAGCAGTGGTTCTCAACCTTCCTAATGCATGGCCCTTTAATATAATTCCTCATGTTATGGAGACCCCCCCAAGCATAAAATTATTCTTTTTGCTACTTCATAACTATAATTTTGCTACTGTTATGAATTATAATGTACATATCTGTGGTTTTCAATGGTCTTATGCGACCCCTGTGAAAGGGTCATTGGACTACCTTGGGTTGCAACCCAAAAGTTGAAAACTACTGGCCAAGCATCAAGAAACAAGGTTATGGCCAGGTATGGTAGTGCAAGCCTTTAATCCCAGCATAGACAGTGGCAGATGGAACTCTGAGTTCAAGGCCTAGCTGGTCTATATATCAAATTACAGGCCACCGAAGACTACATACATAGTGAGACCATGTCTCAAAAAAAATAGTTTTTTCAAGTTTATAAAACTAAGGACATGAAGGTATTTCCAATGCTATTATATTAACTGTAATCCCGGCTTTTTCAGAGACAGACGGGAATACACAAATACTCCTACGGATTTAAAATGTAGCTGAGTTCTAGTGCATACCTAGCCTGTCAAAGTCCTGGGATCAATCCCCATTGCCACAGAAGAAAAATGCACTATCATATATAACAAGTGCCCTTTTCCTGGGAATTGTTTACTGAAAATTTTTATATTTAAAAAAAAAAAAGTTAGACCAGAGTGATGGCACAAGCCTTTAATCCTAGCACTCAGGAGCCAGAGGCAGGTGGATCTCTGAATTTGAGGCCAGCCTGGTTTACAAAGCAAGTTCCAGACTGTTAACACAGAGAAACTCTGTCTCGTAAAAACAATTTAAGCCAGGCATGGTGGCGTACACCTTTTAGTCAGAACAGTCTCAAGACCGGCCTGGTCTACAAAGCAAGTTCTAGAACAGCCAGGCTACACAGAAACCCTGTCTCAGAATGTATATCCCAGCTGAGCTTTTCTGTTAAGGTTCTACAGTTCTGTGAAACGGTGATCCCAGCCAGGGAGGTGAGAATCACGCTAACACTGTAACGAACAGAACACGCTAAAACACATGAGGCCCGGAATAACACTGAACAGAGTAACAACAAACAGAATAACTTGCCATATCTTGGTTCTCCCACCAATGCCTTTTCATTAAAAATGCTAATAGTTCTGTTTTTCCTCCAGCCTTAGATTACAGTCATATGGTCATTAATTCATATAACCAGCTGCAGTATTTTATGTCGCCTACATTAGTGAACTGAAACTGGTGAGAAAAGATTAAACATTGAAATTTTATATCAGTTTTACAACCAAACCTACCAATTCTCATGAATATGTTGAAGTTTTGGTTTTGGATTTTTGGGGGGGGGGGGCGGTGAGGGGGGCAGTTCAAAATGCTCAAGTTCTTAACTGGGGCTATGGAGATGTGCCCACCTTTGTGCCACTACTCAGCTGCCGTAACCAGCCATTTGTGTCCTAGGTGTCTCTTCACATCCAGAACGATTACACTGAGCAGGGGTGAGAGGTCAGACCTGCCTTGAGATGGTCACCTTGCCAGCTTCACTGCTTTGTCTCAAGCCAATGCCTGCCTGTTTTAGGACCCTTAAGAATCCGTGTCTCACCCACAGCAATGGGAGGCATGGCTGTGGCAGTGTGGAAGCAGGAAGCTGTCAAACCAAATGTAGGTTAATCAGATAAGCACCTGTCAATATTCTAAAATTCTAGGTATGTTAAGCCTGGAAAGATGCCAAATGAAAAAATGGTGCTTGAAAAGGCAGTCTTTTACAAAGTAAGAAAGGGACAAAGGGGGAAACATGCTCTTGAGTGTCCTGACTATTCAGGGTCAGATAGTCCAGACATTTAGAGGAAATCTATTTTAAGAGAAATTTTTACTTAGGCACTTTAGAAATACCCACTCCCCTTAAATGTAAGTTATGTATTTTATTGAAGTCCAAGCCATTGTCCTTGGCAAGAATGCTGGCAATAACTGTGCCAGATCACTGTATAAACTCAATAAAAAGTGTTTATTTAAAAAAAACTGTATGATACAGACTTTTCACTCTAGGTCAACCCCAACCTGGGGAAGTGCTTCATTATTTCAGTTAATGCTCAATTTTAGACCAAAGTTTTATACCTTTATTTAACTTTTGCCATTTGTATCTTTGTTGTTTAGAGAACTGCTCCATGTCTTTCTAAATGTCCATTTGGTATAGAAAAGCTGTATTTCTGCCTCTTTTTTTTTCTAATATATGTGACAGATTTCAAGAGTCTATGACCTCTGCAACTATGATATTTGCTGTCTCATTCTGCAAATAGACTCCTCTGAACAGTCCACAGCTTGCCACCAACACCCCTTAAAGTGAGATGCGGCATTCTGGTGACCCAACACTTGCGCTTTCTCCACATCCACAGCTTGCCACCAACACCCCTTAAAGTGAGATTCGGCATCCTGGTGACCCATCACTTGCGGTTTCTCCGCAACCATCTTCTGTAATACATAGGGCCTCACAGGGAGGAAACCTGTGGGAACCATAGAACCACAAAAACTGTAATAGCCAGAAACAAATGTCAATCTTTATTAATTCCAGAGATGTAGATTGTTGAAATCACTTAAGAGAGAGCTGTCTTGAGACTAGAGTCTTTAATATAGCAAAGTCGGAGTCAGTGTTCCAACAGATACTACTGTGGTCCCCAAAGATAGATTTCTGTCCTGAAGAGCAAAATTCAAGATGCTGCCATCTGACAGCCTGTCCTGCTTTTCAGGTTGATACTCAGAGGACAGAAGGAAATCATATCCCCACTGTCATCTGAGGAACCACCATGAACAGTCTCACTCCAAAGCAGCGCAATGTAGAGTGTGTGTGTGTGTGTGTGTGTGTGTGTGTGTGTGTGTGTGTGTGCATATACATACATACATACATACATACATATATATATGTATACACACACACACACACATATGTACATACACACACACACACATATGAATTGAACCTGGGGCCAGGCAGGTCCTGTACCACTGGAGCCACATCCCCAGCCCAGTCTGTCTTGTCCTCCAGTTCTCCAGGAAGTCCCATCTGTATCAGCTGATGAGGACCCTGGTCCTGCTCCCGTAGGTCATGTTAGCTTCTTGATAGCTTCAATCCACTCTGCTCGCTCAGCCTTGCTGCTGGCCTGTATATAATAGTGTGTGTCGTCCTTCGTAATCACTTTGAAGAGATTTCCTTGGACATTCCCTTTAACTCCTACATGGGGGCAGGGGGAGAGTAGAGTATTGAATATCCGTGCCATCTTCCAGCTTGAAGAAGCTGACAAAGACTACAGCCATAAGGCCTGCCAGTGGTTGTTCTGAACATTTTCAGCCTGCTTGTTTGCTTGCCCCTGTGCCACCCATAGACCTACAGTTTCATTCACATCAGAGTCCCCTAAATTTATGTTTAAAAGGGCACAAGATGTGATGTTGGCTTCAAATTGGCTTTGAACCTCAATTTCTACACCCATAAGATAGAAATAATACTACCTTCCTACCATAGCTGAGGACTGTACGTCGGTGTGAATAGAAAATGAAAGCGTGTCATTGACGTGAGAACATTGACCCTTAGGTGGAAGCTTATGGGCTATCAGCACAGAACTGAAAGGGAAGAAGAGCAAAACCTAGGATATGGCCTTTTCCTTTGTTTCTAAAATGGACTTCAAAAATCACGTCATTTTCTCATTGAGAAAGGTCCCTCTTGATTCTCAGAAGTCAGACTTTCCCTCAGGGGCATTAATGACAGGCAGACACCCCAGAGATCTTTAGGCCAGGGCGGAAGTTGCAGCTTACCAGTAGGAACACCATTGTCTTCCAGAGCAGACACAAGGGAACCACGAAGAGAAAATCCACCTACCGGCCTGTTTTCTTCCTGTGGAGGAAGAGACTGATTGGGAATTTCATGAACACATCCTCTCCTGTAACTGACCTGTCAAGCCTGATAAAGCTGCTTCAAGTTATCTGTAGTAGAGTGAGAACTAGGGCATCATTCGCCCAAGTAACTTGAAGCAGTGATGCAGTTTGGGCCTCTGGCAGCAATGACCACTAGCGGCAATGCCACTAAGTTACCAGCCTGATCCAACATCCTTCTAGAAGCATGCGCTGGCTTCCTTAACCTTTGTCAACAACACATGGTTATGATAGGCATCCTGCACATTGGACATTGGCCCTGAAGTCTCTAGTTATGTACTTGGCATGAAATAAGACTGGCTTTATGGTATCTGGATGGTTAAAGAGCAACTTTACCAAGACAGAGCCTCAGCCCTTGGTCCCTTCTGTTAATAATCAATACTAAATTGATTCCAGCAAACAAAAACTAAAGAAGTTATATAACTGACCTGGGTACTGGGGTGGATTTAGCCCAGCAATAGGAAGCATAAAGGCAAAGCCTGAGAGCAAATGGTCCTGGACTCATCAAGGGCACAAAGCAATTGAGGATGGACTAAGAGTTAAATGCAAACCCTATGTTTATGCATTTGTTGATATTTTCCTTGCTCCAAAAAGGATTTGTGGCTGGGGATATAGCTCAGTTGTCAGCATGCTTGTTTAGCCTACACAGAACTTTGGGTTCAATCTGGGGTGGTGACCCATGTCTGTAATCCAAGCATTCAAAGTCACCCTTGGCTACATAGTGAGTTTGAGGCCAGCCCAAGCTACATGCAGAGGCAGGCAGATCACTGTGAGTTTGAGGCCAGCCTGGTCTACAAAGCAAGTCTAGGACAGCCAAGGCTACACAAGAAAACCCTGTCTCGGAAAACTAAAAAAAAAAAAAAAATTAAATTAAATTAAAGGGAAATTGACAACCATGGTAGCAACCCTACTGGGACCCATAGAGAGGTCAATAGGTGCCTTTTGGAGACCTAAGGGTTTGATCCCTCAGGCAGTTCTCCTATTAGCTCTCTTCCCAAGCCTTCCCCTTCCCTGGGCTTGGCAGAGAATGAGGGGTTTCCTCTATGAAGTTAAGGCATCATGACTAAAAAGCAAATCAAAACAAGGCTGAACACCCCAACTGAAGAGCCATTTTTCTTCTTTCGATTAGAATTAGATTAGCTCGGCATGAGTTGGTATTTGATCAGAAACTTGGAGCAGCAATTCCTGCCTCAAAAAGTAACATGTAAATTAAATATAATAAAAATAAAATTTTTCAAAGGTGAGAAAAGGTTGAGGGAGGCAGGATTTGTGTTGGGTGAAAAGAGTGAAGAAACTGGGGACAGCACTTAGGGATTTCATGTGTACCCATTACTTCCTTTGCCCACAAAGCAGGCTCAGGCTTTGGGGAAAGTAAAAGGTGCTTTTTCTCAAACCTTCCTCTCACGAGAAGTGGGCACAGAAGGCCACACACTGAGAAGACAGAGGAGCAAGCCCTGCAAGGGACCATGGCGGGATGTGGCAGAGAGCCTGCACAGCAGGTACCCACTCTGCTTCAGACTCCGCAAGCAGTGCCGTCCCAAAGGACGTGGGTCACTCACTTTCGAAGGGTCATAGTAATGCAGAAAAGCTGGGTCCTTCCTCAGGACAAATCGGCGCACCTTCCAGTTTTTCCTCTTGTGCCCCTGTAAGAAGGAAAGAGCTCGAGTCTCACTGGTGAAGGCTCTCCATTTCCTTCCCTTTTCCACGCATCCAGAACAAGACGCCAACAGGAAGCTGGGCGTGCTGGCGCACATCTTTAGTTCCAGCACTCGGGAGGCAGAGGCAGGTGGATCGCTGTGAGTTCGAGGCCAGCCTGGTCTACAAAGTGAGTCCAGGACAGCCAAGGCTACACAGAGAAACCCTGTTTCAAAAAACAAACAAACAAATGAAAATGCCAACAAGGCAGCCTGCTCCAATAGAATGAATGACATTCTAATGACAGTTTACAAGAAACTCAAGGGTTATAGTGGTTAGTGGCACCTTACGAAAGCACCACATTTAGTAGACAGAGAGCTAAGAAGAATTAGCACTGACAGAAAGGGGTTCATCACCCCAATACTCAGGAATGAAAGGAGGACTCAGGGGCTGAGGCTGCAGCTCAGAGTAGGGTTGTGAGCCAAGCAAGCACAAGACCCTGAGTTCAATACCCAGCACTGAACAACAACAACAAAGGGCGAAGGGGCTGGAGAGATGGCACAGCAGCTAAGAGCATTGGCTGCTCCTAAAGACGACCCAGGTTCCATTCCCAGCATCAACATGGTGGCTCACAACCATCCATAAGTTCACTTCCAGAAGCTCCAATTCCCTCTTCTGATCTCTGTAGGCACTGCACACACATACGTGCAGACAAAACACCTCTATGCACAAAAATCTTTTTGTCGTTTTTTTGTTTTGTTTTGTTTCGTTTCATTTTTTTTGTTTTTGTTTTTTCCAGACAGGGTTTCTCTGTGTAGCCTTGGCTGTCCTGGACTCACTTTGTAGACCAAGCTGGCCTCTGACTCACAGTGGTCCGCCTGCCTCTGCCTTCTGAGTGCTGGGATTAAAGGCATGCGCCACCACACCCAGCTACAAAAAAAAATCTTTTTAAAAAATAATAATATTAAATAATTTTTCATTTGAAAGGAAGAGGCAGACCGAGCAAGCAAGCGTCAACTGGATGGGGAGTTCACAGGCCACATTGCACTCAAGGCCACCAACATTTTAAGGGTCAACTTGGCCCAAAAACAACCCCATAGCTGCATGTCTATTTGTGCATTTTACATATATATACACAGAGGAAATCAACGTAACACTCTGTATCAGAAAAAAGATCCATTATAGTCTATGATACAGTATATGATAAAGTCTAAATGGTAAAGTAGTAATCTGTTTGTGTGACAGAGTGAAAGAAACTTTCTCTGAACTCACACCCAAGATCACAAAACTTCCTTAGCACCTGGTGCCTCTCTCATGTCCTCTTCCACTCATCTGGGGCCTCATTTCTTCCCTCAGCCAGGGATGCTCTCAGGCTTGGCAGCAGCAGGACCCTCAAGGTAGACCATTGAATCTATAGTAAATAATAATCTCAGAGCAGATGGATCCTGATCTTTATCAAGCAGGTGACAAATGTGACATCTGACAATAATATAGAAGTTGCTTTTTATTTAACGTGACGATTACTTGTGTGTATTTTTTTTTTTCAGAACAATTCTTGAGTCTGGTATGTAGATGTGAATGGGTAGGGCTCTGCCTTGCTTCTTGTGGCTGGGGATGGAGAGGCCCTGATTTCTGTGGCTCCCACTAATAAAGAGTGTACCCCCAGCATCCTCAGTCCCTGCCTCCCTTGAGGCTCATCCCTGCCTCTCCAACTGTGATACATACATCCCCCCCCCCCAACACACACACACATGCTCAAAGGCAGCCAGCCTTACCTGCTTGGATAGGTAGCCTTGTTTGACCACTGTGCCACTTAACTCCATGGTGCTGAGGCTGATTTCCTCTTTGGGGCTTACCTTCTTCTTATAGCTTTCAGCCTAGTGAGAAGGAGAAAGCAAGGACTTGTTACCAAAGAGCCCCAGGCCCAGGGCATGGGGGTTGCAAAGACAAGAGAGAATTTCTCAAGTCCCTTGTCCCCCTCAGGACAGAGCTGTTCCCCATACTCTGGGCCTTCCCTGTGGCTCCAAACTCCCAACTCCTACACTTGCCTACTTCCTCCTTTCTCCCCTAGTGGCAAGAGGAGCCCAACCTCTGACTTACAAAAGTGTACAGGGCTGTGGAGTCATCCAGAAACTGTTCAGCCAGATCCCCAGAGCGAATAGCTCCCATGCTCCGGACCCCTACCGGCCTGAGGAAGTTCTCTTCCATAAGCATGGAGGCCAGAGTCACTGCCTCGAGACGGCTGGCTGCAAAGCTGCTGGAGATGAGCCAGTCCACCAGGGAGGAGCCTGCGTCAGCACACAAGAAGCAGATGCCTGTCAGACCACGAGCTAGCTGTACCCCAGCCTCCTCGGGCTTAGTCGGCTACCTCATTAACTTTGATCTCCCGAGAAGCCACAGGCTTCTACCTAAGAGCAGCCCGAGGGCCACACCCAGTGCACCGAACTACAGCTATAACCTCAGGTGGTCCTCACAGGCAGTCCCCGTTTCTTAGCAGGCAGCTCCATCCCTCTTACAAGCTAGTTAAGCACTTGGCTGAGTCACTGTGTCCCTGCCATGGAGCAGGCAGGCTCACCCAGGAAGGTCTTTTTGTAGGTGCTTCCCTGCTCCATGTTGGGGCACGGCCGGATTCCAGTGCTGCTGTCATGCATCTTGTCCACGATTCGACTACATAAAAGAAGGCAGAGAGAGCTGGGCACGGAGGCACACGCCTTTAGACTCAGCGCTCCGCAGGCAGAGGCAGGTGGGTCTGTAAGTTTAAGGCCAGCCTGGTCTACAGAGAGAGTCCAGGACAGCTGGGACTACACAGAGAAACCTGTCTCAGAAAACAAAGAAAGAAAGAAAAAAGAAAAGAAAGGAGCCTGGTCACCCGTTCAGCTACCCAGAGAGTCCAAGAATCACAGTTCATAGTCTAAAGCAAGGGACAAATGATATGATACACACCACAGAAACAGGCTTTTGTTATTCAATCAAAATCCAGTACACAAAGTGAGTCCAGGACAGCCAAGGCTACACAGAGAAACCCTGTCTTGGAAAAACAAACAACAACAACAACAGAGAGAGAGTGTGTGTGTGTGCAGTAATTTGCGTGGCACAGACTGGACTTCAGAGGCTGGTATGGAGCTTTAGGAGTCCAGGAAGAGACTCACATGCCACAGCTGTAACAGTGTGGCGGCCAGGGAGGTTATGGGCAATTTCTATGATGGAAACACCTTCCATACATCCCCGTGGTCTACTACAGCCTCCACCACTAACTGCTTTCCCTCTACCTCATGTGACAACTGCTGCCATCAATGAAAGACTGTCTCTGTGCATGTCTCTGGGCCATATGCATGTCTCTCAAGGCCCTTGAGACCTTGCTTATTATCAGTTACCTCTGCTGGGCACCTGGCACAATGCATGACATTCAAGAAGCGCTCCATAACACTCTCTCTCTCTCTCTCTCTCTCTCTCTCTCTCTCTCTCTCTCTCTCTCTCTTCTTTTTAAAATTGATACATAATAATTGCACATATTGGTGAGGTACTCAATGATTTCTTCCACGGCTGAGTGAGGAATCCCAGCAAACGCTAAGGTGGCCATTACCTGCCAGGTGATGCAAATAAAACCTGCCCCATGGTTCTGAACACTCTGCCTAAAATGGGATGGTGGCCTCGACCTCACTCACAGAGGGGGAACAACTTGCTAGAAGCCCTACGATGTTACACAGGGGAGAGAGAGAGGTCATGTAAGGCACCTTCCAGCCAGTCAACACAGCATCAACAGCACAGAACAAACTGCTGGCCCTGGAAGCACAATGGTGGAATAGCCTGCTTGGCACCACAGGGTCCCCCTCCCCAGTAAGCAGGCAGAAGAAGCAGCGGGGAGTCCAGGCAGAGCCAGGGGCAGGCAGGCGGAGAGCACTCACTGCAGGCTGATGTGGGGGGGCAACTTGAAGGAGTTTTTCAGTATGTGGAGTTGTTGGATCTTCCCCGGCTGTCCCGCGTGGATAGCCCCCGTTATCTCAAAGGCCCAGGAGTCTCTCTCCTCTCGAGAACAGGCCTCCAGGAAGTACTCAGTGGAAGTCCGGGTCTTCAGCTTTATGAGGAGCTGTGAGAAGAGACAACCAGGCAGACCGATACTCAGGAGAATGGAGCGAGGGAATGCTGGCCCCAGGGACGACCGGGCCAGAGAGGATGCTGGAGGCCGTGTATCCAGGGATGCCTGGTGCCCTGCCCCTGCCCACACTCAGCAAGTGGGGCTGTGCTCATTGATTTGGGTACATCCAAGACAAGGAGCTCATGGCCTCCTAAAGCGGCCTTTCCTTTCTACACAGATCAAGGCAGAGTGCTTCCCGACACTGTGGCTCTGACGCCTCCTTCAGAACCACAGACTCACTTCCTGTCACAGCTCCTCTCCGAAGACTCCCAGGCAACTCCCAGGCTCTGCAGTTACACACCTCAGCTCTGCCCCTTAGCTAGGAATGTCAGGTCCCCTTAGGAACTTCACGGAGCCGCAGGCTCTCAACCCGAACACCTACCCCTTCAGGACTGCTAGGAAAGCCCCACCCGTCCTCTTGTCTCTTCTTTAATTATCACTAAGTCTTCCACTCGTTCTTCGTGTGACATGGTTTCAACTCCTTCTCAAAAGGTTTGCCCTCTACGTGCTCCTCTCTCGGTCAGCAGAGAACCCCACCCAGGATGGAGCGCTCTGTTCCCGGAGTAGGTGAAGACGGAAGTACTGCGGTATCGCTGCCGGCCTATAAGCACTAGGGCTGCCTGCGAGCAGCTGCTGACACAGTGGACCCGCGCCTGGAGGAATCGGCAGTCTTTGTACTGTGGGCCACTTCTCTGTCCTCTAACTGGACACCTGGGGGCCCTAACCAACTGTGGAATGTCACATGTGGGTGCTATTAAATGTCATGAGTAGATCAGGCCTGCTGCTTCAGCTGCATTCACGTGCAGTTGGTGGGGATCAACGGTCACTAGAATATTCACAACCATCTTGTTTGCTTTTGAGCGTAATAGCCTTTGTTTAATTAAATTAATAGCAAAAATGGGGGAAGAAGACATGGCTGACTCACGGTCTCAAGGGATATTATGAAGACATGTCACTAAGTTGCTGTGGTGGTCATAGCGTCTTTTCATAGCAGTAAAACCCTAGCTAAGACAGCTAGGGTCAAAGCTGCCACACCCCTCAAGGGTCATAAGCCTTCATACTGACCATCAAGACAGCATGGCTCCTCACGTTGTATGCCCCCAACCCCTGCTCATAAACCTTGAAGGAAACTGCAAATATAAAGAAAAGCTCACCTGCACTCCTGCTACTAAGAGACAGCCATTGCTGACTGCTGCGGTCTCCTAGTGCCTTCCCCGACCAGCTTTCACTGTCTGGTTTGTTTTGAATTAGCGCCTGCCTCCTAGAACACTAGGTGTTTTAAGAAATCATCACTTTCTCAACCCACATCACAACACGCGGAACATTTTCATCTAATGATTTCGTCCCATTTTCCAAATGACAAAGGAGAGCTGAAAGAGGTTTAGCTACTTGCCTTGGTTCGTGGGACAGGCAGGGTTCGAACCCAAATCATTCAATGACAAGAAAAGGGCAGGATGACTGGAACAAGGGACCAGGCACCAGGACACTCACATACCGGCCGGTTTTCATACTCCAGGCAGGGGCAAGTGATGGTGCAGCCGTCCAGAACGATCCTTCCCTTGGGTGGGGTCACTCGCCGGCCACCCTCTAGTTTGTAATACAGGAGCGTGTTCTGACGGAGGATGAACCACCGTGCCTTCCAGTTATGGACAATATGGCCCTATAGACAGACAGATAGGAAAGCCCAGTGGTTAGGTGGCGCAGGGGAGGGTCCTGCACTGGCGAGAGGAAGCCCGTGGCTAAGGCAAGTGTGGGCTGGGAGGCAGTGGGCAATGAAGGAGCAGGCAGTAAATTTGTCGGGCTCTCCTCAGCTCACCTCTTTTGAGTTGGAAGCAAAAGCCTTTGACCATGGCCTTTGACTTCCCATTGGCCTTTGTTTTGTCTATAAATCCCCTCACTCCAGTGGTAGGAATCAAACCCAGGCTCTCTGGCACATGAGACAAGTGTTTTACCTCTGAACTATACATCCCAGAACCGTGTCATAAATATAAAGAAAATATAAAGAAATGTACCAAATGTAAAGAAAAATTACTCACCTAAAATCCTTTTAGTACAAGACAGCCGTTGTTAACATCTGGTTTGTCTCCCAGTCTTTTCCCCTATACTACGTCCGTCTGTATGTCTGTATGCATGTGTACGTATGTATTTAAACAGGGTATATGTGTGCACAGTAGTATGTATGTATGTAGACAGGGTCTAACTTGTAACCCAGGCTAGCCTGTAGCTTGTGATTCTCCTGCCCCAGGTGAGGTAACACAGAGCTTTAATTCCAGCACTCCTGAATCAGAGACAAGCAGAGCTCAGTGAGTTTAAAACCAGCTTGGTCTACATAGACAGTTCCAGGCCAGCTAGGTTCCTGTCTCCAAAAATAAACAAATAAATAAATACATTTTAAAAAGAAAATTTGGTGTGAATCCAAGGCACCGTGTGTGTAAGGTGAGCACTCTGAACTTAGACCCCCAGTCCCTAGCAATATAATTCTAAATATACTGTGGATGATTCTTGGTGGAAATCTACCAAGAGCCTCAAAAGTACTAGGCAAGTTCTCCACCATTGAATTGCACTCCCTAAAATATTCTGGTCTTTTTTTTTTTTTAAACAACAGCAGAGTCTTGCCCATGCTGGATTTGAACCTATGACCCTCTGGCCTCAGTCTTCTGAGTTCTGGGATTATAGGCATAGATTGTAATACCCAGAAAAGGATATATTATTTTTATAATAGTAAAATAAACTTAAATTCAAATAAGCAAAAAATCTTGATGAGCTATTTCGGTTGGTCAGATGGGGAAGGCGGGCAGGAGTGAACACAGCACCACTGCTGGGGTAGGAATGTTGCCTGGTGGTAGAGCCCTTGCCTAGTCTTTGTGAGGTCTTAGGTTTAATCCCCAGCACCAAAACCATGGCAGTGCCTCCACCTTAGGAACATCTGCACAGCCCCATGTGATCTGGGCCCTGAGTCCTGTGGGGGCAGGGATGGGTTCCTGGTAAGCGAAGGTCTATTCTGTGTCACAGTTTGATCTTCAAGCCGAAGAAGCATAGCAGATTTAGAGTCTCAGGCTAAAAAGATCACTCTGGAGTTGGGGCTGTAACCCATCTGGTGGAGTGCATGCCTAACACACGTATGTATTTAGACAGCGTCTAACATGCCAAGTCCTGGGTTTGGTCCCCAGCACCACGTAAACTGGGCCTGCTGGGACGTGCCTGTCCTCAGGGTTGCGGAGGAGGGAGGACCAGAGAAGTCCAAACTCGTCCTCAGCTACACAGTGAGGTCAAAGCCAGCCTGCATCAGAGACTGTCTCAAAATCAATCAATCAATCAACCACACACACACACTCTAATCTGTAAGCACATCTGAAAGAGGAGGATGACAAATTCGAGGCTACACAGGGAGGCCCGGCCTCAACAGAACAATCATTCTGACCATAGTGTTTTTGGAACAAGTGAATGAAACCGTGAGACCTTGAAGGAAACAGTTGGTGTTCCTGCTCTAGAGATAAGCCACGGTGCACTTAGGCAAAGGGAGTCTAGGTCCAAATAAACAAAAGCCCCCCTCCACCCAGGAACTAGTCCCCATGCATGAAGAAGCCTCTCTCTTCAGGCCTCTTGTCTGGAAGCCACCAATTGGGGCAGAGGCTCGGTTAGGGGAAAGGGGGCGGGGCATGAGATGGGCTGGCTCCTCATGGCTGTACTAAAGGAGCACAGACTATGTAACAGCTGCAGACACTCTTAAAAGACGATACTCTGCCGGGTGTGGTGGTGCACGCCTTTAATCCCAGAATTTAGGAGGCAGAGGTAGTGGATCGCTGTGAGTTCGAGGCCAGCCTGGTCTAGAAAGTGAGTCCAGGACAGCTAAGGCTACACAGAGAAACCCTGTCTAGAGAAAAAAGAGAAAAGAAAAGAAAGAAAAAAAAAAAAGAAAGAAAAGAAAAGAAAAAGAGGATACTCTACTCCCTGCTTTAATGATGAGGAAATATCCAGGTGGGGTATCTCTTGGTCCCAGCAGGTGCCGTTAGATCTCTGTGAATTCAAGGCCAGGCTGGTCTACACAGTGAGACCAGCAAATAACAAATAAAATAAAGCTGAGGAAACAGACTCAGAAAGGGTTGCTTATACCCTACAGCCCCCTCCCAAAAGAAGAGATGTTACTTATTATGGGATGCACCGTCTCCCAGAAGAATGTTGGCATTCTAACCTCTGAGAGCTGTGAACATGAACTTATTTGAAAACCAGGTCTCTGTAGATGTTATCAAATTAAGATGAGGTCACATCAGACTAAGGCAGGCACTAATCCAGCATGGCTGGTGTCCTTACAGAGGAAAGACACCTGGTGGGGTCGGGGAGAATGGTCACATGATGGAGCATCCAGAGGTTGTAGTGATGGATCTACAAGTCATCGGAATGCCAAGGCTAGTCATCAGCTACCAGAAACCAGAGGAGCGAGTGGGGATTCTGGCTGGCAGCTTCCGAGGGAGCACGCCCTGCCAATACCTTGGTTTTTGGACTTCTAGTACCCAGAACACGTGGAGTCTTTTCTCTTTTTGGTATATGTATTTTTTTTTCTTTAGGCATACGTTATGTGGCAGTTAACCGACATTGTCACCTTGCCTGGATTTGGAATCACCTAGGAGATGCACTTATGGGTGTATGAAAACACTGAAGATGTTTTCAAGGAGACCCACTGTCAGTGTGGGCAACGCCAGTCCAGGAGCTGAGATCCCAGGAGGAACAAGGAGCTCCAGCCCAGTCCCGCTCCCTGCTTCCTGGTGGCCCCAGACGTGAAGCATCCCTGGCTGCAAGCCACCTGCCTCCACGACCACACCCTCCATGCTGGACTCCTAAACCATGAGCCAAAATTAACTCTTCTTAATTTGCTTTCTGTTGGGTATTTGGCCAACCCAACTAGGAAAGCAACCGTCACACTTCATGTCTTTTTCCTCTTAAGATCTAACACCGTAAGCATTTTTGACATCTGTATAATTTTAATTTAGTTCATCATTCGCTTATCTGTGTAGGTAGCTTCCAGGGCTGATTGGTTGTATTATTTGTTTATTTGAAACAGGGCCTCCCTATGTAGCCCAGACTAGCCTCCAACTCAGGACCTCCTCCCTCAAGATCCAAACCTGGCAGCAACACGTATGTTTTGACTCTTCTCAACACAGAGCTGTGCTCCTGCACACACACACACACACACACACACACACACACACACACACACACACACGGCTGCTCCTCTCCCCTGAGAGCCAGGCCTGGCAAGTGCCCTGTGTTTTGCCTAGAGTTTGGTTTTCTTGTCTGGGCAGGATTAGGAGCCAAATCCATCATGCCCCTGCCTGCCTGCTTCCAGCTAAGCCTTTCAGGAGATGGCTGTTGTACTCTGTGGCTTCCAGCTCTGCCTTTCCCCATCCTAGGGCTGTGAACTCTCCTAAACCACCCAGTGACACCGTGGCTCCGTAACTTCCCCCGTGGGCACAAGGGTTACTGCTGCCTCTTGAGAGGAAAGTGGATTTACATGTGGTGACAGCAGGCGGTGATCCTAATAGGGGTCTTGGGCCAGCTCCCTCACTGGGCAGTAACAACCGTGGCTTCTACTTGCCTCAGAATCAAGCTGGAGAGAGGCACTGGTGTCTCAGCCTAGCCCTGTGCTGCTGCCTCTCCTGATGCCCTGGATTCTAACCCAGGCCTCCCAGAAGAAAAGGACAATCCTTCTCTTCAGGGTCCTGGTGAGTGCCAGTCCTCCTCTGTCTCTGCATAGTACTGGCAGAGGAGAGTCATGTAGGGAGCCCCAGGAGTAGGTGGAGGCTCACAGATCCTTATCCCAAGGGTTTAAGCCGGAGGTAAACCCATTTCTCCACAGGCCCCTACCTCAGCACCCCCCATCACTACCAACCGCAGCTCACAGACTGTGCTACAGTGGGAGACAGAAATCCGCCTCCCCAGTCCCCCACACACACAGGTTGCCACCTGTGACCTGGACGAACCATCTTATCATTTTAAATGACAGAGACACAAAGTGAGCGTGGGATTCCGGACAGACAGACTCCAATCAACCACTGATCTGGCATCAGCTTCCAATCCTCCTTGCTTGTAGCTTTGAACAAACGCACACTTCACCTCCCCGTTTCGTAACTGTGCGAAACAATGCAGACATCTTGTAAACAGAATATGAAAGGGACTAGAGCCTTCAGGGCTAACAGGGCTGATGTGACCAGGTAAGCCAGCGAGGAGGACAAGCTCTTCCTCATTACCACTCCCATTCCCTAAGACTGTAAGCCCAAAGCCACGAATATATATATATATATATATATATATATATATATATATATATGCGCTTTACTATGCTATTATACAAATATATTTATATTAGTGTTGACATCAGTGTTAAAATATTATTTTAGATGTTACGGATCATACCCGAGGTCTCCATGCTAGGCAAGTGCCATAGCATTGAGCCCTAAGATTTTCTCTTCCAGGTTCTCTCACTCATGTTCTACCTTGACCTTAAGCATCTCAGGAGTCCCAGAGTCCCTGGTTGGACTTTTGCTTCTTCGCCTTGGGATGATGGGTCGAGGACTAAGGATGGAATGCGCATCCTCCCATGCCATACTCACTCACTCTAGACAAGCTAGTCCAGCTTGCTGATACTCAGAGTCTCCTGATCTGTAACAATGACAGAATAACAGCAGCTCTGGTGCAAACCCTTCAGGACTAGTAAAGGATGACGTAAAACAGGCAGCTAAGTGGTCACACACACACATACACACACACACACACACACTCACATACACACACACGAGTTGTGGTGCCTCCTTCCCTTCCAGGTTGTAAACTACAAGGCATATCCATAGTGCTTTATGTTTTAATATCGTATAGTTATGTTTTAATTGGCACATGACTGTATGGTATGCAGGAAGTACATACACTATACAACGATCACATCAGGGTAACTGGCATGTCCCTCACCTCAAACATTTATTATTGTTTCTTGGTGTTGGAAACATTCAAAACCCTCTTGGCTGTTTCAGGATATACCCTTGACTGCGGCCAGCCACAGCTAACCTTCTGTCATAGAATGTTAGAAGTCATTCCTTCTTTCCAGCTGGACCGTGCTCCCTCCACCCTGCACCCCACACCTCTTTCTATACTTTAGTAAGGTGTGTTGTGTCCTTGCAAACTAAACCCAGCGCCTTGAGCATGCTAACCAATGGGTTCCGCTCCTGGCCTCGTCCCCAGATGCTAAGTAAGTTGTCTTAAGAGATCCGCGCAAGAGCCAGCCCTCCACCTCCACCCACCCCCAACCACAGTAGCCATGGAGATCCGCCTTTGCAATCCGGACCCGGTCCCACCACCGCCCGCCCTGCTGTTCCCACAGCCACAGGGGGCGCGAGGCCAGAGCACACTCACCCTCTTCACGAGGAAGCCCTCCTTGAGCACGCCGTCCTCCATGTCTCCGGTCCAGGTAAGCTGTTCCAGCGCTCGCCGCCGCCGGTGCCTCCCGCGCCCAGGAAGCCGCTCCCTCCTGGCGACGCCTCCTGGCGCGAGTCCAGTGCCAGAGCCCTGGGCCCGGCGGGCAGGAAGTCTGGCCCTGTCGGGACTTCTGCACGGACCTTTCCACACCAGGGGTCCAGTCAGCCAACCCTTCCCCGCGCAGTCGGCGGTGATCGCCCAAAAAAAAAGGCCCTGGACCAGCGTCTAGAGCTGTGAGCCATCCGCAAGGAGTGTGTAGATTGGGTGGAACTGGGCTGGGGGAGCAAGAGAACACACAAGTTTAAGGCGGCTGGCAAAGTCTACAGAGCCCTGTGCACAGAACACACTCCACACACCATCCTTATCTCAAAAACAAAACACAAATCCAAGACCAAAGATTTTTACCAATTCAGGGTGACTTTAAAGAGCGTGCAAAATAACCCGGCCGGCCATGTAAGTCATACTTTAAAGTAAAAATTAATGCCCATGATAAAGAAAATATCCTGATGGAATCAACACAAAGTCCTATTATACCTTGTTGGATCCTGAAACAAAAGTAGTGTTGATCTGCACAGATCCCTGATAGTCCCCCCTTTGCTCCGCCGAGGGAGGGCTGCCTAGGCAGGAAAACCGCCTGCAATGGGAAGACAGAAATGTCCTGCAAACTGGCTCCCCAGCTCACCCTAGTGTCCCACGCCGGCCTCTGCCCCACTGGTGTCTCTGTGGGACTGTATCAGACACACACCTTCACCCTTAAAGCCAGGAAACTTGGTAGGGGCCATGGTGTTAGGGTTACCAGGTAAAAACGTCCTAGGTTTTGAATCAAAGACAACGGGGCTTCCACTCCTTTCCTATAGTAGCACTGGGTTTCATTTGTCACAAGTCCAGCCCCACAAGGCAAATACTGTTTTCCAGGAAACTGAAACGTCACTTATTATTAACACTTTAGGCCACACAGCGCCAGGGCATTGCAAGCGCACTTGCTTCGGAACCCCAGCAAGGCTCAAACTGGGAAAGTCTGATCCTGTACCCAGGCCGACCCTTTCTTGGGAGGCATAGACAGGGCCTTTTCCATGGAAAATGGGTTCCTAAGTGAGTTCTCTGAAAGGAGGAAAGTTGGTCTTTTCTCCTGGCGGTGTTTTCTCCCCAGTACATCCAAGGGCTTGGCATTTCCTTGGAGGGAAGCTCCTGCCCCAGCCCACTCTGTCTGAGTCACCTCCCCTGTCTTCCCCCGTCTGTGGTGACTGTGCCACCAACCAACGAGGGAACCGCAATGACGCAAGCCCAGCTCAGCCACAGCACGGACAGCTGTGGACTTGGGGAGGAGACAGGCTAAGGAGGAACCTCCAGACTCAGGCAGATGCTTTTTTGTTATGAAGGGTCAGGTAATGCCTATCTCGGATCAGTGCGTAGGATAAGCTGTTGGGTCGGGTGTTTGTGCTCCGTGACTCATAGCCTGAGGTGAATTCTACCATCAGCGAGTCATTCCTTTGCCTTTGGCTAAGAATCTCCGGTTTTATATACAGTAGAGCCTTATTCATGATGAACACTGTGGCTTATGAGCTTGTCAGAATGACTACCTACCCCGGAGATCATTTAATCCAGACACTGTATCTATAGATCACACACTGGTGGCTCAATTTCCTTAACTATATTTTACTATGAACTTATTAAATGAGCCTACCTGACTAACCCAAACAATAGGAAAAGGAGATTAAAGAAGACACTAATGAAACCTTAAGGATATTAGTTCCGAGGAACGATTCTCCTGGCATAGTCAGCAGGATCTCAGCAAACCAGCAATCCCACCAAAGCTGCTGCTGGAACCTGGAGCGACCGGTACCTGAAGTCTCAGCTGGAGCCCAAAGCCTTGAAGCCTTCCCTGGAGCAGTTCTCTCTAGGAGCGTCTCTCAAAGTGTAGGAATGAAGAGCCAAAACAGTTCCAAGTCCTCTCTCTCCAGTCTCCTGTTTTGAGTGTGTGTGTGTGTGTGTGTGTGTGTGTGTGTGTGTGTGTGCGCGCGAGTGTGTATCTCCTTTCAGAGTCTCTACTAGGATGTTTTCAGCAGGCAACATCCAAGCTCCCCCACAAAGTGGTTCGACTTCTAAGGGGATAAACATCTTACTCTTTCACAAGTCTGTTACCCATCTCACACTTGGGATCAACACACACACACACACACACACACACACACACACACACACACACTGAGAAACAAAACAATTTGTCTAAGGTAACGTCAAAGCAGGGACACAATCCAAAATGACAGAGAGGTGTGGTGCAAGTCCGGCTCTTAGCAAACACAGGGACACCTGCCGCAGGAGAGGCTACCATCAGAACTAATGGCTGCTGAGCCAAAAATGACTTCAAGACTCTGCTCCTGGACACTGAAGAGATGGATGGCTCAGCAGTTAAGGGCCCTTTTTGGCTCTTGTGGATGACCCAAGTTCAGTTCCCAACACCTACTTGGTAGCTCACAACCAGCCATAACTCATGGGTTCTGCACATGCACATGGCACACACAGACCACTGATAGGCAGAAAATAAAGACATCTAAAAAATAATAAGGTATTGTTCAAAAAAAAAAAAGGTATTGTTCCTATAGCCCAGCATGGGGCTGTGTGCCCGTATTCTAGTGTTCAGGCATTAGAAAGATGGCGTGCTGGAGGCCATCCTGATCTACATAGTAAATCCAGGCTAGCCTGGGCTACACAACGAAGCCCTCTGTGTTGGTGATGTTTCTCTTGCTGGGATAAAATACCAAGGCAACTTATAGAAGAAAGAGCTTATTTGGGCTGAAGCTTCCGAAGGAATAAGGAAACTGAGAGTTCGGGTCCTTAACTGCAGGCACAAAGCAGAGACGGGGAGCTGGCAAGTGGACTGAGGGAATAGAAGTCTCAAAGTCAGCCAGGCTCGGTGAGGCAGGCAGAGCTCTGTGAGTTCGAGGCCAGCCTGGTCTACAAAGCGAGTCCAGGACAGACAAGGCCTCACAGAGAAACTCTGTCTGGGGGAAAAACAAACAAAGAACCCCCCCCAAAAAACAAAGCAAAACAAAAAGTCTCAAAGCCAGTGACATTTCCTCCAACAAGGCTGTACCATTTTTAAAAATTGAACACATTTTTTTTTACCTCTCACCGTGAACTAGCATCTTAACAAAAAGTGATTCAGAGGGATGATTTCAATAGTTACATAAAATTTCATTATGACTGTGTCATGATGTTTAATCATTTCCATATTAGTTGATTTCATTGTTTTCTATTTGTTACCTTTCTTTTGTTGTTTTGTTTTTGTTTTTTTTGGGGGGGCAGGGTCTCATTATATAGCACAGGCTGGTCTTGCCCTTAAGCTCTTCCTGCTTCGGCCTCCTGGGTGCTGGGGTTCTAGCCATGTGCTAAGTCCTCGATAGTCTTTGCCAAGCCCGCTTCCCCGCACGCACCCTGTGACCTCCCTGCCAGCAGTTCTGCGTCCACACCAGCATCATGGTCTCCACACCAGCATCCAATACAGTATTTTTGGGAAACTGCTGATCATGACCCAAAGGCATAGGTTGTGTCATCTGTCCAGATGAACCCTGGCTTCCTGGAGCAACTCCCCCTGGAAGTAACTGAGAACTAGCAGAAGCCTGGGCCAGGGAAGTCCCAGACAGAGGTACCAACCACAGGGGAAGACACTGTGGTGCCCCCAAAAGCACTGGGTTTGGCCTCCAGGACTCCAATGACAACAGCCCATTGTGAACCAGGGACCTCACATATTTTTTATCCACCATCATTTCTTTTATTCAGGACCAGCAGGAGGCTTGTTTTGAGGATGTCAGAGGCCCAAAGCACAAAATTCTAGGAGCAGTTCACAAACGTTACCCTGTCCCTTATCAGTGTAAACACGATGGATGGCACTTAGCGACATGATAAGAAAGGAAAAAACAAACCGGGCAGTGGCAAGCAGATCTGATCTCTGAGTTCAAGGCTAGCCTGGTCTACAGAGGGAGGGAGTGAGTTTCAGGATAGCCAGCACTAGCCAGGAAAAACCCTGCCTTGAAAAACGAAACAAAAGAGCACACAAACGAAGGATAAATAAATAACCAGGCATGCCAGGCGGTAGTGGCTCACACCTCTAATTCTAGCACTCGGGAGGCAGAGGCAGGTGGATCGCTGTGAGTTCTAGGCCAGCCTGGTCTACAAAGTGAGTCTAGGATAGCCAAGGCTACACAGAGAAACCCTGTCTCAAAAACAAAAACAAAAACAAAAAACAAAACAAAAATAAATAAATAAAAAATAAATAAATAACCAGGCAGACAAAGACAAAAGAAAATTAGCCTCATTCTTGACTCTACCCAAGTTCCTTCATTAAATTGACTTGCTATAGAAGGAATACTTACCGGCCTCAGCTCACCAGGATTCTGCTTTTCAACTCTATGATAATTCAAAAGCAGTTCAACATAGAAACTTACTTTAGACTTTGAACTTTTTTTTTTTTTTTGGGTCTTTTCCCAGACTGATGATGTAATCCTCTTTGTCTCTGTTGTTTATTTATTTATTTATTTTGACATAAGATCTCACTATGTAGTTCGAACTGATCTCAGATATGCTAAGTAAGCCCAGGTTGGCTCAAACTCAAGATCGTCCTGCTTCCGTCTCTTGAGTGCTGGTCTGCTGGTCTGTGGGTGTGTATTGCCACCTCTGTGACACTCTTTCAGCTGGCCGCCATGCAGTGAGTCACAAGCACTCAGTCACCCAGACGTCAGGAAGGGAAGCAGTTGCGCATCCCTTTGCTGAGCTGTGGCGTTCCACAGTATTAAGCGCATCTTCAATTGATAGTGGGTTTACGGAGCTATAGCCCCACTATAAGTCGGGGTGCATTTCTATGCTTTCAGTCACTATATCCCTCATTCATTAACAGACCACGCCAGGAGTGCCAAGCATAAAGTGCTGTGAGCAATTCACAGACTTTGCCCTCCTCAGCGTGCACACAACGAATGTCACTTGGTAAAGGCTATTGCCACAGCTTTTTTTTCCTCCAGCCCAGCAGACTCCTTCCATCCCAGTGCTTCAGGAAAATGCATCTCTCTAGAATCCGGAGTCTGGATGCTCAGCAAGCCTGTTGCAGGGACCAGAGCCCAGATTCCCTGCTTCCCGCCAGTGGGGTCAGCCCTGCCTTCCTCCTAGAGAACTGAGGCTTCAGAGAGCCGCTCTTTCTGGAACTGTAGGGGTTTGGGTGGAGCAGGATAATGACTCAGCCCTGTGAGCAGGCAGGACCTGACCTGTTGGAGAGAGATAAGGGCCCCTCCTTGCCTCTCATACCCATTTCCCTCCCTTTTCTACTGCCCCCCCTTCCTAAATTGTTATTCCTGGAAATTAGGTTTTCCTCTTATTCTGTGCAGGGGTAAAGGGGACTGGAGGAGGCATAACCTTGGTCTGGGGATGGATGTCTGAGAAACTGCAGGTCTAGAAACAATGGCTGTGGTATCCAGTGCCTAACACTGTGCAGGCTTCTGGTCACATCTGCCCCGCAGGTCACAGAAGCCACCATCGGGATCAGTAGTCAGAGTACCTGCAGGGCCATTACCAGGCCCACTTGGTCCCATCCCTTGTGTGCTACACCAAAGAGACCCTGCTGGGCTGTGAGAGTAAAAGACCACGTCTCCTCCCAGGGACTGGGGGTGGGGTGTGGGAGGTGGGGTGGGGGGTGTGGGGTGTGGGGTGTGGGGGGTGTGGGGTGTGGGGGGTGGGGGGTAGGGTGGGGTTCCTCTTCACCAAGCCACATCCCAGCAGGACTGCAGCTGGCGGGTCCCGCCTTCCTCCCCACCCCACCCCCATTTTGTGGAAGATTAGCAGGAAGATTCTGAGTCCTAAACTAGGTCAGCCTCATTCTAAGAAATCTCCTTTACAACCTAGATGGAAGCTATTCAGGAAAAGAAAAAGTAAAAAAAAAAAAAAAAATCCAGGTGATCCTGAAGGTGAGCTGGCCCTGGGGAACCTGGGAATTCCCTAACCACCCCAGCCCTCTCTATGCAGAGACTTTTTTCTTCCCTTTCCAGTTTCTCATTCATTCATTTATTTATTATTTATACAGAATTCTGCCTGCATATACACCTACACACCAGAAGTGGGTACCAGATCTCATTATAGATGGTTATGAGCCACCATGTGGTTGCTGGGAATTGAGCTCAGGACTTCTGGAAGAACAGCCAGTGCTCTTAACCTCTGAACCATCTCTCCAGCCTTTTTTGTTTGCTTGCTTGTTTTTCAAGACAAGGTTTCTCTGTGTAGCCTTGGCTGTCCTGGACTTGCTTTGTAGACAGTCTGGTTTCGAATTCACAGAAATCAGCCTGCCTCTGCCTCCTGAGTGCTGGGATTACAGGGATGTGCCATTGTGTGGGGCTAGACAGAAACTGGTTTTTGTTTTGTTTTGTTTGTTTGTTTGTTTGACAGGGTTTCTCTGTGTAACAGCCCTGTCCTGGACTTGCTCTGTAGACAGTCTGGCTTCCAACTCACAGCCATCCTCCTGCCTCTGCCTCCCAAATGCTGAGAATAAAAGCATGTGCCACCACACCAGGTTTAGGCAGAGACTCTTAATCCCAGCTGTAGATCAGTCCCCACATGAGGACAGAATTGAGAAGCTCTACAAAGAAACTGCCGCGCCAGGGTTTCAGTCTCTCTTCTGTTCTCTGACTAGCTTGGGGCTGCCCACAACCCATCCAGCTAGGCTTTTCACTGGCTCCCTGAGGCCGGCAGGGGCCTAGAGGCCTCTCCTTACACAGCAAGCCCCACCCTTGGGAGAGGCTGCTTGTTGCTAGGTGGAACAGTTTGCCACAGAAATTAAAAGCAAGGTGAAGAAAGCCCTACCAACCTCACCAGCAGAGCTAAGAACTAAGGTAGGGGAGGGAGGGCGTCGTGCTGGGCAGAAGTGACTGCGGACTTCCTGAAGCTAAAACTGGGAGAAAAGGCAAGGACGCATCCTTCCACCGACTAGAAATTCCCAGGGTGAATTAGAAGTTTCCAAGGCTGGGAGCTACCATGCAGTGTCTTCCAGAAGCGCCAGTTGAGGAGACAAACCACACTTTCTTGCTGGAGAACAACTGTAAGGAAGCAAACTAGTAGCTACCATAGCTTTTACCAAGTGAAGTTTGTTGTGTCCACACTGGCTGGGGCAAAGTCTGTGAAATGCTCATAGCACTTTATGCTCAGCACTCTTGGCGCAGTCTGTTACAGTAACTTTGCATTTGTAACAAGCTCTTAGTCACTTTGATGCCATAAATCAGGGACTATACCTTCAATTGGCAAGTTACTCCCCTCCTCCAAAAGAGGAGTGACACCTGGGGCCCTTGTCACCACGCCTAACAGCCTGAGTAGGGTCCCCAGGACCTGCAAGTTGTCCTTTGACATACGCCGCCTCCCCCAACAAACACACATCAAGAAGTAGATAAATTCAATTCAAGATCAAATAAAAGAGGACACTTTGAATCCTGAATCAGTTGCATCATTTGTAGCTCCTGAGATAAATTGGAAAATGCTTGCCCATGGTTCCAATTTACTTCATCTTGGAAACCTGAGATGCCGAGCTCTGAGGACCCTGGGGTGGTGCCTCTCGCCAGCAGTCCTAGCACTTGAGAGGCTGAGGCAGAAGGGAGCTGAGCTTTATGTGAGACCTCGAAACAAATGAACAAACAAAAAACAAAGCAAGCAAAAGGCACAGTTCTCTTCAAAGCACCTGGGATTCTAGAACTCTGCAAGAACTTAATAAAGTTGCTGTTGAGTAGACAGGAACGCCTCTGGGCATGCTCAGTTCACACCATAAATTGTTACCTGAAATTAAAACGTCACTTTGGAGGTGTATTAACATAAAGAAGTCATTTATTTTTTCTTTTCTTTTCCCCCTTTTGAGACAGGGTTTCTCTGTGGAGCCCTGGCTGTCCTGGGACTCCCTCTGTAGACTATCCTGGCCTGGAACTCACAGAGATCAGCCTGCGTTTGCCTCCCAAGTGCTGGGATTACAGGCACAGGTTGCCTATGGAGCACTGTCTCCAGACAGGTCTGGGGTGCTTTTTCTTCTGTGCTGACTCCTGAAAGGGGGTGAGGGTGGGAGGGAGAGGTGGTGTGTTGTGCTTATTTTATCAGTATGGCCTAATAATAATAAATAATAAATAATAAATATTATTAGGCCTAAATTATTATTACAGCAGTATTTTCCAACCCGCTAGCAATTAATCAAGACACAGACACCTGTCATATTTTTAAATAACCTTAGTTAACCTGGGACAGGGCAGATATTAATCCCCTAAACTACTTCCCATAGTGGGGCAGGTATACCTGCTCCAATCTCATGCCATCTGGTCCTAATAATTTCTATCAAGCCACCTCCCATCCATAATCCCAAATACTTGCTAATTATCATCATCTGGGCCAAGTCTCCATCCACACCGGCCATGGGCTTCTCCTCCACCTAACCCACGGTGCAGCCTTCTTCCTCCTCTCTTCTCCAGTCTCTCTCCTCTCATTCTCTAATTCTCTCTCTCTCTCTCTCTCTCTCTCTCTCTCTCTCTCTCTCTCTCTCTCTCTCTCTCTGCCCCTCCAACCTTAGCCACGCCTATCCTATTTGCCCTGCCCCCCCTCCAGGTGTGATGGCCTTTTATTGGTCAAACAGATTAGGCCTAGGTACAGGTGGGGCAGAGGCAGCAAGCAGTAATTAGCATAAAAATACATCAGAGCAACCTCCAAGAGTGGGGACAGTGAGTGGGTAGCCGCATCCCTGAGACACACCAGTGAGTAGCTGGGTGTGGTAGCATAGGCCTGTGATCCCTACACCTGAGACCATCTGGAGTTCAAGGTCATGCTCCGCTACCTATTAAGTTGAAAGCAACCTGGACTACATGAGAGATGGTGCCCTTGTCAAAAAGAACCCTTGCTGCATGTGGTAGTTAGGTTTTTTTTGTCAACTTGACATCTTTGCTCAGATGATGCTAAGTTAGGAAAGCGCCTTCATCATTCTGTCCTGGAATCAAATGTGTGGGGACTTTTTGTTTGTTTGTTTGTTTGTTTGATGTTAAAGGATCTAGCCCACTACATCCTTGAGCAGATGGTCTATATCAAAAAAGCAAGCAGAGCGAGCCATGGAGAGGCAGCCAGTACGCAGCATTTTTCCATGGAGTGTTTCAGATTCTATTTCCCGGTTCCTGCCTTGACTTCCTGCCCAACTTCCCTTAGTGATGGACTGTGGCCTGGAAGTGTAAGAGCAAATAAAACCTTTCCTCTCAGAGTTGTTTTATCGCAGCAACCACATAAGAAGCCAGACTCTAGTACCTGTGGCCTCAGTGCTTAGGGAAGGTAGACAGCAGGATTACTGGAGCTTTGTGACCCGCAAGCTCCAGGTTCAGTAAGACTTTGTCTCAAGGGGCTGGAGAAATGGCTCAGTGGTTAAGAGCACTTGCCCCTCTTCCAGAGGTCCTGAGTTCAATTCCCAGCAACCACATGGTGGCTCACAGCCATCTGTAATATGATCTGGTGCCCTCTTGTGGTGTGCATGAAGACAGTGTACTCATATAAGTAAAATAAATCTTAAAAAAAAAAAAAGACTTTGTCTCAAGGGAATAAGGCAGAGTGATGGAGGTGGACGCCTCGTAAGTCCTACTCTGGCCTCTGCATACCAGATATGAGCATTCATATGTACATACATACCATAACACGCACACACACACACACACACACACACACACACACACACACACACACGCGATAAAGGAAAACAGTTTCAGCCCTAAGGATGCCTACAGTAGGCCCCGTAGAGGTAACATTTGTGACCTCCTAGTGATTCACCTGGCTGACTTCTAAAGGTATAGCCTGAGTCTTCTGGAAGAGCACATGAAATTACATGGCAGCTGCAGAGATGTCCTTACAGGACCTCGGTCTGAAATACCCTGTTGTGCTTTGTGGGTTTTTAGTATTGTTTTTATTTTTATTTTTTAAATTTTTTTTTTTATTTCTGTTTTATGTGCATTGGTGTTTTGCCTGCATGTATGTCTGTGTGAGGGTATCAGGTCCTGTTGGACTGGAGTTACAGACAGTGCTGAGCCGCCATGAGGGAGGCTGGGACTCTAGAGGAGCAAAGAGTGCTCTTAACGACTCGGCCATCTCTCCAGTACCTTGTGTTGTTTTTAATTTTTTTTTCAAGACAGGGTTTCTCTGTGTAGCCCTAGCTGTCCTGGACTCACTTGGTAGACCACGCTGGCCTTGAACTCACAGAGATCCACCTGCCTCTGCCTCAAGCAGTAGTGCTGTAAACAGGTGACCGTCTGACAAAGTCTAACAAATAACTCAGGTTTTTTTTTTTTTTAATTTTTTTTTTAAACTCAGGTTTTTTAAATGGAGCATAACATGAGGACAAATGGCAGCTGACTGAAGATGCAGGGCGCATCCTAGTCACGTGCTTAGCTTTCTGTACAACATGTTTAAGTCATTAAGAACCAAGCTGGGGCTGAGGAGACAAGATGGCTGTCAGTACAGGGAGGGCTTCACTTACAAACTGACCTTGGTCCCAGAGGAGGCAGAGGCAGGGGGATCACTGGGAATCCCTGGCCTGCCTCGCCTACTTGATGAGTTTCAGGCCAGTAAGAGACCCTGTCTTGATTTTTTTTTAAAAAAATGTGGATAGCTGCTGAAGAACACCACCTGAGGTTAACCTTTGACCTCCACATGCACACACGATGTACACATGATTCCCCCACAAAACCTAGTTGAAGGACCAGGCTTGTATCTCAGCGTGTGAGGGGCCTTGGCATGGGAAGACACTGACTCTTTTGGAGATAGCTAGTTCTTAGAAACAGCACGCGCATACCTTTGATATGCAGGCTAATCAATCTAGAGGCATCCTCTCCCATCTGACCTCCTCACTAACACTAGTTTTCTCCTTCCTCATGTCTTAGACTTCTTGACCACCCCAAGGTTCTCCCCCATGGGGCCGTGTGTGTGTGTCGAGGCTCTAGACATGTGAGTCCAGTGGGCTTTGTCCGTATCTTGCCTGCATCTCCTCTCACGAGTGTATCTGGACTATCCCGTGAGAGAGTCCCAAACACAGCTTCTCCAGGCTTGGTTTTGTTTCCCGGATTTCAGAGCCTTGCTTAGTGAGCGAAGCTGCCAGATACAGAACACTGAATGAAGAGACTATCTGTGCACATTATAAGGAAATTGATAGCATAAAAACACAGGTTTGGTTTTGTTTGGTTTCCACACAGGGTTTCCCTGTGTAGCCCTGGCTGTCCTGGAACTCACTCTGTAGACGAGGCTGGCCTCAAACTCAGGGATCCACCTGTCTCTGCCTCCTTAGTGCTAGCATTGAAGGTGTGAGCCATCACCTCCTGGCTGAAAAAACATAGGTTTTAAAATAAAATGTCATTATTACTATTTTATTTGTTAGCCTTCCCAAGGGCTGGAGAGACAGATCAGTGGTTAAGAGCATACACTCTTACACTCTTGCTGAAGACCTAAATTCTGTTCTCAGAACCTACATCAACAACCACCTGTTAACTCCAGGTCCAGGGAATCTAATGCCCTCTTCTGGCCTCCTTGGGCACTGCATTCACCTACACAAGCCCACACATAGGCACATAATGAATAAAAAAACTTTTTTTAAAGACAGAATTTCATTCTGTAGGCCCGGCTGGCTCTTGTGAAACTTGATGTGTAGACCAGGCTGGCCTTGAACTCAGAGAGCTCTGCCTGCCTTATTTTATGTATAAGAGTGTTTGCCTGCTTGGATGTCTGTGTCCCTTATGCATGTCTGATGACCCCATCTTCTTGTTGCCAATCCTAAGTGAAGTTCCTCATAGTGGCCACTAGAGGGTAGCCAAACCCCACGTAGTTGAAATGTTGAATGGCCGCTGCCAATTGAGGAGAAATAGAAATGCTGCTGGCACCAGGTTCAGGAGATCCAAGCTGAGTCAAAGCCTCTGTCCTGTGCTCCCTACTTTCTCTCCAGGGACCCGCACTAAACCCAAGACACAATCGGAGCATCCTAGGTGTCCACAGGAACGTAGGGATGCCCTAGTGTCCTCCACATGGCACGTGTCTGCTTCTAGAACACCCACATACACAAGGTGTCCTCAATGCACCAAGCCCCAACACTGCACCTTGCTCCTTAGGATCATAGTAAAATACACCGTGGTGGCTGGGGAGATGGCTTAGTGATTAAACACTGGTCATCAAGGGGTGAAACCCGGAGTCCAGATCCTAACTGGTGGTTGAACAAGGTGCCTCATCTGCAATCCAGCCTCAGAAGGCAAAGGCAGGGGACCCAGAGCTACCCTGGCCAGAGAGAGCAGCCGTATCATCAGCTAGCTCTGGTTTGGCTGAGAGACTTTGCCTCATTGGATAAGGTAGGAGAGAGAGAAAGTTGATTGGCAAAATCAACTTTGGACCTCCAGAGGCGTACTATACACATTTGCCCCCCACACTCGCAAACACACACAGGCACGATGGCATGCAAACGGAAAAAGAAAAACTACAGGACCTGAAGTTATAGTCTGTTGTGGGCTTTTCAGAGAAACGGGACAAAAGCTTCCCGCCAGGAAGTAGCATTTATTTGTGCTGGCACTGGATCAGTGGATTTACACCCAAAGACTGCGTCCCGAGTGCGGCGAGGCGTAGCTTTTTATACTTTTCCTTAGTCGTCGGCCCCTCTCCCCCTATACATACGTTTTAGCTCCTTTGTCTCCCTTATATGGTAATATACATTCCAATTGTGTGGTCTGTTACACGGTCAAAACAGAGTCATGCATGCACACACAAGACACTAATTATGCCATGTTCCCTCCCCTTTGTTTTGGAAGGGCCCTTACCACAAGCCAGCATGTGCTCCTTATGTGCCTGGTACTAAACAGTACACACTTTTTTGATTTGTTTGTTTTTCGAGACAGGGTTTCTCTGTGCGGCCTTGGCTGTCCTAGAACTCCATTTGTAGACCAGGCTGGCATCGAACTCACAACCATCCGCTCTGCTTCTTCCTCCCTGAGTGCTGGGATTACGGGCTTGCGCCACCATGCCCGGCTTGTAGTACATGCATTTAATCTTCCTATAGTCCTCTATGGGGTGCTATTACTGTGATTGTTGCACGACCAAGGATGCAGTGCTTTGAGTAAGGTCACATGGGTGTTAAATGGAAGGGGCAAGGTTCAAACTCAGGCAGCCTGACTCCTCAGCATGGCTTCTAAGCAGTGTGCGCTCAACCTCTGCAGGGAACTGCATGTTAATCTACCTCACACCCTTCTCCCTGCATTGGACTAAGTCAGGGATAGAGACTTCGGTTACTCAGCTCAGTTCAGTCTTTCCAACCTCAGGCTTGAGGCCTGTCCCCTCCTGCCTTAAGCATTGGGTATCTGCCATTCTGTGTCTGTGAGTGAGTTTCTGTAGCCCCGCCCACTGCTACCTGAGATGTGAGCTGGCAACCTCCCGTTCTTTAGGCAGCCAGCCTCCTCATATAATGATCTTAAAAAAAAAAAAAAAAAAAAACAGCAACAACAAAAACTTTTAAAAAGATATGTTTACCTTGTTATTTTATATAAATAAAATCTGCCTGAATGTATGTGCGCCACGTGTGCCTAGAGTTACAGAGGGTTGTGAGCTGTTATGTGGGTGCTGGGAGTTGAACCCAGGCCCTCAGCGAGAACAACGGTTGCTCTTAACCACTGAGCCAACTCTCCACTCCTCATCTAGTGATCGTAATGTTGATCTCCATGGGAGTCAAAGGGATCAAATGCTAGGATCACAGCACTGGAAGAAATGTTAAGACTTAAGACCCGAGCCAGGCATGGTGGCGCACGCCTTTAATCCCAGCACTTGGGAGGCAGAGGCAGGCGGGCCGCTGTGAGTTCAAAGCCAGCCTGGTCTACAAAGTGAGTCCAGGACAGCCAAGGCTACACAGAGAGACCCTGTCTCAAAACAAACAAACAAATAACAACAATAAAAAGACTTAAGACCCACTGTTTCATTTTATACAAATTAGAGCCTGCGGAGAGAAAATAACTTATCCAAACCCACAGAGCCCCAGGAGGCTGAAGCTGACCTAGAAGCCGAGCATTCCGCTCTCGGCGATGGTGCTGCCCAACACCTGTGTAGGAGCTGCTGCTTGCTGGCAGCCCACAGTAAGGCCTTTGTATTGCCTTATCTCTCAGTGAACCTGTAACTTGGAACGAGGGTGGAAATTTTTATTTACTTTCACTTCAGTGAATGTTTTTACAAATCATTTTCATTTTTTAAAAGACTTTATTTATTTATGATGTACACAGTGTACACGCTAGAAGTAGGCACCAGATCTCATTATAGATGGCTGTGAGCTACCATATGGTTGCTGGAAATTGAACTCAAGACCTTTGAAAGAGCAGCCAGTGCTCTTAACCTCTGAGCCATCTCTCTAGCCCCAACAAATCATTTTTCTTTTCTTTTCTTTCTTTCTTTCTTTTTTCTTTTCTTTCTTTCTTTTTTTTTTCTTTCTTTTTTTTTTTTTTTGGTTTTTTAAGACAGAGTTTCTCTGTGTAGCCTTGGCTGTCTGGACTCACTTTGTAGACCAGCCTGGCCTCGAACTCACAGCAATCTGCCTGCCTCTGCCTCTGCCTCTGCCTCCCGAGTACTGGGATCAAAGGCATGCTCCACCACTCCCGGCTAGCAAATCATTTTTCAAAGACAGGGTTTCATGTAGCCCAAGCTGCCTCAACCTTGGAATGACCCTCCTGCCTCCACCTCCTCAGAGCTAGCTAGGACCACAGGCATGTGCCACCATGCCCGGTTTGTATTGTGCCGGGGGAAACTTTGTGCATTCTAGGCAAACACTCTACCAACTGAATTAAGTCCCTAAAATATTTTCAGGGCTGAGAGAGATGGCGCAGTGTCTAAGAACACTTGCTATTCTTCCACAGGAACCACACCAGGCAGCTCACAACTGCCTGGAACTCCAGTTCTGGAGAATCTGACTGCCTCTTTTGGCTTCTGCTGGTCACACACACACACACACACACACACACACACACACACTCATGTTCACACATGCATGTAAACACATCCAGGCACACACCCATGCAAGCATGTGCACGCACGTGTACATTTTATTTCAATAAAGACACAGAGATAGACTGGGGATGTGACTCAGAAGCAGGGTATGCGTCTATTATACGGGAATCCCTGAACTTGATCCCCAGATCTCAAAAAAATAAAAATAAGGAAATAGGGACTGGAGAGGCAGCTTAGTTTGGAGATGGTAATGCTCTTTCCAAGGACTGGAGTTCAGTTGCCAGCACCCAAGTTGGGCAGCTCACGACCCCCAGTGACTTTGGCTCCAGGGGTTCCAATGGCCTCTCTAGCCTTTGAGGGCACCTGAAGTCATGTGTACACGCCACCCCCATATACATCATTGAAATAATAAAATACATCTGAAACAAAAGAGCCAGAGCCTTTACACAGAACAAGGATGCGGAGTGAGACGTAGGAACCCCTCCAAGCCTTCACCCTGCCCTTCCTACTCCATGGGCAAACGCTAGTGATCAGAAACATCTGCCCAGAGGCTCACAGTTTAAACCGTATGTTTTCCCACCAATCATCTCACTGGATCCTAGCATCCACTCCCTAAGGTACCCTGGGTACAAATGATTACTGTCTCCATTCACAGATAGGGCTTCACATGTTTAGTGACTTGACCAGAATCAGGCCTCTAAAAACTGGTGGAGCCAAGATTGAAAGCCTGGTGGCCTGAAACTTTTAACTTGTGCCCCGACCGCATCCCTTGATGGCAGAGACTTGGGCGCTTAAAACCAGAATGTGCCGTAAATAGTACAGCTACAGAGACGGATTTGCAGTTGGTCAGGAAACAGGAGACATTTCGTCCTTCCTTGATGTTTGCATTCCAGAGGGGACTACTCATGTTAGGCTCTGGGCAGGCTTACAGTGACGCCCCGCCTTTGTTTCAGGGGATCCAAGGCTGAGCCGCCCACTGTGGAGAGGCTTAGGAGGAGCCTACAGCTGCCCTCAAAAGTGAGCGAGGGGAATGCGTCTTCAGGGCAAGGGAGGGAACCTCTCTCCCAGCTTCTGGAGGATGTTGGCAATCCCAAATGCCTTCCTTGGCTTGGAGGCCTTGGCCTTCCACTCTCTGCTTCGTTCACCACGTGCCTTCTCTCTGTGTTTTCTCTCTTATAAAGACACCAGTGATTGGATGTCGGCTCCATCCTAATCCAAGTATGACCTCATTTTAATTGATTCTGCTCGCAAAGGCCCCATTCTGAAATCAGTCGCATATTCTGGTGGGCACGAATGCTGAGGAGACGACACTCAACCTAGTACACTGTCTCCTCCTGATTCCTGCTGTAAATAGGGACGGCACTTCTAGAACATTCCGAGTCTCTTTGAAATGAGTAACGTCCTAAGCCAGGAAGGCAGTGCAAAGATAAATCTGCCCATTTACAGGGAAGGAAAAGAAAATAGAGAAAGGCTGTTGTAAGATTTTCAGAGCCATCTAAAGACAGATTCTGCCTGGTGCCAAGACATGACATCTGCTGGCTCAGGAGGGCGGAAGTGTATCATCCCAGCTGTGTGGCTTTTGGGTCAAAATGCTTTTATTTTAGTCAGCATGACAATAAGAGTAGCATACGGGAAAGGGGAAAGAAAGAGAGAGCGCCAGCTTATTAAAACAACTCAGAAAACAAAGTATGTAGTTGGGAATGAAATATATTTCACTTTGGAGTGAGATATTATTTATTCAAGGAAAAAAATTAAGTGGGAAAAGCATGGAAACACCTGATTAATCAAGGGATACATCTTGATTCTGATTTTTGTTTTGTTTTGCTTTTTGAGACAGAGTTTGTCTGTGTATCCTTGGCTATCCTAGAATTCACTTCGGTAGACCAGGCTGGCCTCGAAGTCACAGAGATCTGTCTGCCTCTGCCTGGTCCAGGACAGCCAGGGCTATGCAGAAAAACCCTGTCTTGGAGGGAAAAAAAGACTTGGCTTAAGAGGAAAAACCATCAACACAACACTGCAAGCCCAGTGGGGCGTCAGCACGGCTCAGGAGCAGCGTCCATCCATATTTTTCATATCATGCATCACAATATACTCCAGATGGACTATAAAAAGCCAGAGAAAGAAATGGAAACGCGGATGACTTTCAGCTGTGACGAGAGAAAACATTTTAGCTATCCCTGCAACAGACATCAGAGACAGGAGGGATGGATCTAAATTTGTTCTTAAAAGCCTTTTGTGCCACCAAATGCAATAAAGCAAACAGGAAAATGAAAGCCACAGACGGGGGAGAAACACATGTAGTGAATAAAGCATTCTGCCCAAAATAACTGAAGAACTGCCCCAAGCTTAAAAAAAAAAAAAAGTCAGGATTCTGATCCTTTTTGATAAGAATCAAATGAAGACTTCACACACATAAATAAATAGGAAGAAAAATGAGCAGCCTTCCTGGGAAATCTTGATGTCTAAACAACTTTTCTGTGATTTCTTTCTTTCTTTCTTTCTTTCTTTCTTTCTTTCTTTCTTTCTTTCTCGTGTGTGTGTGTGTGTGTGTGTGTGTGTGTGTGTGCATAGGTGTGCTGCATTTGGAGGCCCAGTGTTGATATGGGAAATCATCTTAAATTATTCCTCCATCTTGTTCTTTGCCAGTATGACCAGTATGACCAGTATGACCAATCCTGGGGGAGCCTGCCTCTCAATTCTGAGACTAGAGTTAGCGTTGTGTCACCAGGGTTTCTGAACCATCTCCCCAGCTCCATCCCCCACCCTTTGTTTTTGAGGCACAGTTTCACTCTGCACCCCAGACTAGCCTACAACCTCTTTATTCTCTTGCTTCAACTAACTTTTTGTTGTTGTTGTTTTTGTTTGTCTGTTTGTTTTCGAGACAGGGTTTCTCTGTGTAACCTTAGCTGTCCTGGACTTGCTTTGTAGACCAAGCTGAAATTCACCGAGATCCACCTGCCTCTGCCTCCCCAAGTGCTGGGATTACAGGTGTGCCCCACTGTACCCAGCTTCAATTAACTTTTATGTTGTGATAAAAAAAATTAGTTTAAGGCCACTCTGGTTTGGGAAGCAGAGAGAAGTGGATCTCTGTGAGTTCGAGACCAGCCTGCCCTATGTAGTGAGATGTTGTCTCAACAAAACAACCCTCCGAAAAAAGAAACTTAAGGTTCAGGGTGGCAGCTTGTGACTGTTACCTCAGCACTTGGTGGATAGAAGCAGGATGGTCAGGAGTTCAAAGCCAACCTTGGCTACATAGTAAGTTCAAAGTCAGGCTGCAAAACATGCACCTCTGTCTCAAAGCAAAGAAAACAGAAATCAGTGGTAGCCACGCATAGCAGTATATGTCTATGATCCCAGCAGTCAAGAGGCAGAGGCAGAAGAGTCAGGAGTTCAAGGCCAGCCTGTGCTACTCAAGACTTTGTCTCAAAACAAAGCAAAGTCCGTTTAAGTGATACAGGTTTATGTTTGGTGAGACAGACTTCCTGGATTCCACAATCTTACTTCCATAGATATAACTAAAGAAAGCAACGTAAGATGTGGTGCGCGGAGCCCTTTCTCCAGTGCTCATTATAGTATTGCTTAAATTGGAAAAACAAAACAAAACAATTCATCCTGTGAGTTCGAGGCCAGCCTGGTCTACAGAGTGAGTTCTAGGACAGTCAAGGCTATACAGAGCAGCCCTGTCTTGAAAACCAAAAAACAAAACAAACCAAAAAACAAAAAAAAAACCAACCAAACAACAAAAATCAGAAGCTAGTTGTTTGCATGACTCCTCATGGTGGAGTCTAAGGAGTTTGAGGCAGAAGGGTGAAGAGTTGCAGGACTGCCCTGGAACTCCATCTCAAAACTGGGAATATCGCTCAGAAACACTGGGATGCTCTTGCAAGAAAGACTCACAGCCTCTGAGACTCACCAATCAGAATCTTTAAAGAGCCTGGGAACAGTCATTTCATACTCAGATCAGACGATTCATTACTCAGCTCAGCAAACCACAGACATGCGCCTTTGGAGGGCTGAAGAGGGATTCAAGCCACAGACCGTGGGCACCCACGGAAGTAAAAAGGGGGACAGTGGGAATGCAGAGACAATTCCAGACCCTGGAGCAGCAGCCCTCTATGAGATGCTCACAACAGGACACAGCGGCTACAGGCATTGCATAGTCATAATGTTGTATGCAGTTCTGCAAGCCCCTCAAAATTCATAATGGTCATGCAAGGCACTTTTTAAGATATTATAATTATGGGGCTGGAAAGATAGCTCAGTGGTTAAGAGCACCAACTGCTCTTCTAGAGGACCCGGGTTCAGTTCCCAGCATCCACACGACGGCTCTCAACTGTCTGTAACTCCAGTTCCAGAGAGCCTGACATCCTCATAGACATACATGCAGGCAAAACAATGCACATAAAAATAAATAAATTATTAAAAAATATTATAATTACATTTCTCCTTTTCCTTTCCTTGCTCCAAACCTCCCCATTCTCTTTGAAATTCATGGCCTCTTTTTTCAATAATTATTGTCACATGCATATATGTACACACATACACACACACTCATACACACACACACACACACACACACACACGCATGTAGGCGTTGGCCTTTCCCAAACCTACTTTATCTGAAGTTCTTTAATGCTTATACCTCCCTTCCAACCCGCCTACCCTAGATAGGAGAGAAAAGAGGTTAATGGGAACAGGAGAAGTAGACCTTTTTGGACTCAGTTCCTGGGAGTGATTTCCATGGCATCGTCAGCAGGATTTCAGCAGACCAGCAATTCCACCAAAGTTGCTGCTGGAACCTGGAACAGCAGCCAGAACCCGGAGCTCCCAAGTGTTCTGTGGCACAGTTCTCTCCAGGAGCGTCTCAAAGTGGAGCGACGAACAGCCAAACAATACCAAACCCCCAAAAGCCCCAGTCGCCTGTTTAGGGCTCGTATATATATATATATATATATATATCCTCTCAGAGTCTGTACTAAGATGTGTTTCAGCTGGTAAAAACCAAGCCCCGTCACGAGGTGGTTCCTCTTCTAGTGGATAAACATCCCCTGATCTCTCACAAGTCTGTTCCCCATCCCACACTTGAGATCAAAACAAAAACATGTGTACATCCACTATACACACACTGCTAAAAAGAAATTTCTCAGTCTGTATAAGGTTATGTATGTTTTCAAGATTGACCATTTGATGCCAGTTAACCAATCAGTGTGCTCTTCCCTGGGGGAGCCTGTTTTTCCCACTCAGCATTCCTTAGTTGTCCGTGTAGGTTGAGCCCTTGCGGTCTTTCCTCTGTCTACCTTGGCATGTCTGTCTGTGCCATCCTCACTCAACTCATGCTTTGAAAGCCTTGTTGGTAAGACGTGATGGGTGCAGCTTCTGATACCTCTGGGAGACACACTCTCACAGCAAACTCCTGATCCTCTGCCCCTCACAGTCTTTCTGACCCATCTTCCTCAATGTCCCCTGAGGTACCTTCCTTAGGGAAGGAATTCATACAAGGCTTTTTGTTTGATTTTGTCGAAAGCCCAGGAGAGTCACTTGAAGAATTAATAGAAAACCTACGAAGAGTCTGGGATTCTTGCCTCAAGAGCATTTCTGCTTGGATGTCACCCTTTCATCTCTTTAGGGACTCCAGGCTTCAAGATCTGGGTGGCACCACATAAGCATCAGCTTACTGTGACCTTACCCTTGTCAATGGAGGCACCACTAAGAGTGTGTGTGTGTGTGTGTGTGTGTGTGTGTGTGTGTGTGTGTGTGTGTGTACACTTATATGTATGTGACAATAATTATTGAAAAAAGAGGCCATGAGTTTCAAAGAGAACAGAGAGGTTTGGTTTTTTGATACAAGTGTAGCCATGGCTGTCCTGGAACTCACTCTGTAGTCCAGGCTGGACTCAGACCCACAGAGATCCACCTGACCCTTGTCTCCCGAGTGCTGGGATTAACGGTGTACACCACCACTGCCCAGCTGGGTGTCCTTTCTTTAAGTAAGTTTGCTGATTGCACATTTTTTGCACTGTGTATGGGGTAACAACGTATTAAAGAAGACAGCTCAATAGGGAGTGAGGCAGAGCTGATGGCCTGCTTGTTACTAAAGCTCTTCTGAGCCTCTCTGGCTCCCAGGGGGACTTCCTTTCATGCACCCCGATCCCTGCGGCCCAGATGTGCCACTGCAGCTCTTCCTCCCACAGAAATCTTCTTCCTGGAACCTATAGATTCATTCTTTCTCAGAGTCTTGGGGCTTCTTGCCAGGACCTGGGGGTGTCAAACGATACTACTTTCCTGCCAAGAGTGGTCAACCTCCCTCAGGAAGGCTGGGCCAATGCCCAGAGAGCCAGGCTGATAGGCACCCAGGCAGTCAGGAAGGGACATGGTAGTAGTAGGCAGGCCTAACTCAGCAATAGGACCAAAGTTTTGTTCTTGATGCTCCGAGGCCCTGAGGTAGATACACAGGCTTCTTTTGAAACAACGGGTTTCCTATCTGATGGAGTCAGTGTAATGATTAAAAACGAGATGCCAGGCACCAGATAGGATGCAGAGAAGTTTATTGTAGGAGAGTGGGAGAAGAGGGAAGGGGAGGGGCGCCCCAGGGAGAAAGAGAGACAGAGGCAGAGACAGAGACAGAGAGATAGAGAGAGGAAGAGGGGCAAGAGAGGTAAGAGAAGGAAACGACGTGATTTTGCCCATTTTATATCCTGGGCAGCTGGCCCGCCTAGTGGTGGGCAGGTAATGACGTCATAGGTTGCCACGCAGACTCAGGGCAGTGTGCTAACAAACAGGCGCCCACCCTTTCCTGGTGGTCCTCACAGCAGCTCCCTCTGGGTATACAATCTTGGCAACCTTGCACGGCTCATCAAAGGGAGCCACTTTTCTATAAGGGAGACCAGGCTAAGTTTGGGGCAGAGTTTGGGTGACAGGGAGGAACATTGGGTTGGAGAAACAACAGATAAAAAGTCCTGGAGTAGAAAGATTTATTCGGGAAGGGGGGGGGTAAGATGGGAAGTGGAGGTGGGCCTCGAGCCAAATTCAGGGAGTAAGGGACTAGGTCCTTGGTATAAGATGGTTGGAGGGCTGGCCAGGGTACAGAGCAGGTTACCAAGTTAAGTTTGTTTGTTTGTTTGTTTGTTTGTTTAAGACAGGGTCACAGGAGGCTGGCCTAGATGGCCTGCCACTACTTCCAAGTGCAGGAATTGCAGGTGTGAACCACCAGGCATAGTGTGATTTTTTTATTTTGTTCTGAATCAAGTGGGAAATTATTGGAGGGTTTAAGCAAATGACGCGACCAGTTTTAAATTGTCCCTGTGGCTTTAGGCCTGAGAACAGACTGTGAGGAGCAGATTCAGGAGGCAGGAGGGCCTTGTACTTGCTGGTGGAGGAGGAAGAGGTTAAGGGACCTGAGATGTACTCAGGAATTTACCTAGAGGACTTCCCCCACGGGCGGGAATGAGGAACAGGGAGGACGAGGCTGTGTTGCTCTCACATGGGGAGGACTGCTGGGAGGGAGTCATGATGGAATGGGGACAGGGACAAGGTTAGCTTGTCTTCAGGGTCCCTCTGATTCCAAAGCCAAGGAATTCACTATTGTACTGTCCTTGCCAGCCAGCCCCCAACACCTGATTGTATAGGTTGAGGTAAAGGACTGTGATTTAGCCTTCAGAGTCCAGAGTCCATTCTGAGAGATAACACCAAGGAGCTGATTTGCTGTGTAGGGCCTTCTGATCTCACAGTCCAGGCTCCCAGGCTAGCACCCTCCCACCCAGCCCACTCTCAGAGCCCAGGCTCCCAGGCTAGCACCCTCCCACCCAGCCCAGCTCTCAACTTGCTCCAGAGCACTTCATCCAAGGCCTCTTTGAGTCATCTTGGCACTGGGACCCAGAGCAGGATGCTCTGGTCAGGACACAAGTGTTTTGTCTCATTCATTCCTAATCTCCTCCCCACCCCCAGCTTCCCTCCTTTTCCCAGATGCCCTTTCCAGTGATTGCATGTGGGTCAGCTTCTAGAACAAGAGATGATGACCCGGGAAGCAGTGCACTGGGGCTGGACGAAAGTTTCAGCGTCCTGGATGGTTTGAGCTCATGAGTTCCTTTCTCTGAGAAGGATGGCCTAAGGCTCACAATCCTCCTGCCTCAGCAGGACATCAAAATGGGACATAAATCTCATTTCTTTACAAGGTGAAGATTAGGACTTAAGAGTCAGGAAGACAGGGCCTGGAGAGATGGCTCAGACGTTAAGAGCACTGTCAGTTCTTCCAAAGGTCCTGAGTTCAATTCCCAGCAACCACATGGTGGCTCACAACCATTTATAATGAGATCTGGTGCCCTCTTCTGTAATGGAGGTGTACATGCAGGCAGAATACTAGATAAATAAATTTAAACAAACAAACAAAAAGAAGAGTCAGGAAGACCTCATTTGAGAATGTCATCTGTGGGACCCACTTGGGAGAGTCCCAGAGAGTTCCAGCTTGAAAGCTAAAGTGCCCCCTGCACAGACCACCACTGTACACCAGAGCTCCTGCTATTGCTGTCACTAAACTTTTTTGTGAGGTTTCTGGAGACAAGGGTTTCTCTGTGTAGCCCTGGCTGTCTTGGAGCTTACTCTGTAGCTCAGACTGGCATTGGATTCAGAGAAATCCACCTGCCTCTGCCTCCCAAATGCTGGTATTAAAGGCATGTGCCAAACCAACCAGGTGCTGTCACAAGAGACAGATGCCAAGCATCAGTCCCTAAAGTGGGTTGGAAGTCGCAGGATCTGCAATGAGAAGGCTTGGTTTGTCTGCCCCAACCTAAGGCCATATTGATTTACACTTCCCTCTGGCATCTTCAGAGTGTGGAAAGTCCGGGGCAGACTGGATGGGTCCAGGCTGGCCTGATGACAACTCACAGGCTGACACTTTCAGATAGAGAGGCGAAACTGAACAATTATGTGGACCATAGTAAAGCGTGAACACAGACCTGGGCATTTTTGAGATTTATGTTTCTAAGCACCATACATCAGAGCAGGGCCAGTCTGTGGTGACATTCCTCCAGTCTGGGCAGAGAGAAAATAAAATATCACCAAGTTTTCTTCTTTTAAAATATATTTTCCGGGCTGGAGAGAGGGCTAAGAGGTTAAGAGCA
Organism: Acomys minous; assembly: GCF_964271855.1. Taxonomy (NCBI): domain Eukaryota; kingdom Metazoa; phylum Chordata; class Mammalia; order Rodentia; family Muridae; genus Acomys; species Acomys minous. The sequence goes on along the minus strand of NC_140489.1, from coordinate 38,515,121 downwards.
CTGGCTGTTCTTCCAGAGATCCTGAGTTCAATTCCCAGCACCCACATGGTGGCTCACAGCCATCTATAATATGATCTGGTGTCCTCTAATGGCCTGTAAGCAGAATACTGTATACATAATAAATAACTCTTAATATATATTTTCTTTTTGTTCTTAGTGGATTTATGTGTGTGTGTGTGTGTGTGTGTGTGTGTGTGTGTGTGTGTGTGTGTATGCATGTGAGCATGCACGTGTGCTAGCAGGTGTGTGGAAGCCAGAGCAGTGACTTGCTCTGCCACTCTTCACTATGTCCCTTGAGACAGGGTTCCTTACAGAACCTGCAGCTAGAGAGGTAGTGATAAAGGTCCATCAGCTCTTCTGTCTCTAGACCCCCTCAATCCTGGGGTTGAAGGCACAAGTGACTACACTTGATTTTTCTGTGGGTTCTGAGGACTTGGACTCAGGTCTTCATTCTGTGCAGTATGCCCTGACTCACTAAGGCACCCCCCACAGTGTCTTCCTATGTAGGTCTGACTGGCCTGGAGCCCACTGTGCAGCCTAGACTTGCCTCAAACTTGGGTTCCTCTTGCCTCTGGCTTCCAGGTGCTGTGACCACGGGTCAAGATACCATGTCTGGCTTTTACTGTCACTGTCGTTTTGAAACAGGATCTCACTGTGCAATACAAGCTGGCCTCAAACTCCATCCTCCTGCCTCACTCAGCTTTTTGAGTGCAGGGATTATAAGTGTGTGCCACCATTTCTTAAATATACATTTATTTCATTAACCAGTTTTAACATTTTGTTCTTTATACTTTTAGTGTTAAGATACCTCCACTTTCGCCTGCCGCAGTGTGGCATGTGCCTGTAATATCAGCTATTCAGGAGGCTGACGCAAGATGATAGCTTGGGATGTAAGAGCTCGAGACCAGCCCGGGCAATGTGGTGATATAGTATCAAAACAAATAGAACACCAAGAGCAGATATCCTTTCTTTTATAAAATATGAGTGAGAATTCCTAGTGCGGTGGTTATTCATGATGATTTATGATAAATTAATCTGATCTATGAAATTTAAAGTTCTGTCTACACATGGGCAACTGAGTCCAGAGAGAAGATACAAGCTTCCCAAAGTCAAAAAACCCTCGCTTATTGCAGAGTGAGAAGGCCTATGTTTCCTGACTTCCAGCTCAGTTTCTTTCACTGGAGATGCCCATGGCTCCTTTGAGCCTCTTTCACTTGCAAGTGATTGAAATCCAACTTGAACAGGCTTTAACAAAGGGAGAATTCAAATCTTTCAACTAAAAAGAGAAATAGATTCTTGGCTGAAAGGAAACAAAACACTGGATTCCCATCAGTCTTTTAGAAGCAGATGCTCTCCAGGCCCAGGTCTCTCCTCTGGCTCAAAACCTCCAGCTAACTTGGGAGGCAGAGGCAGGTAGATCTCTGTGAGTCTGAGGCCAATTTGATCTACACAGTGAGTTCCAGGCCAGCTGGGGTGACGTAGTGAGACCCTGTCTCAAACCAAAGAACTGACCACCACCACCACCACCAACAACAACAACAACAAAAATCCAGTGTTATAATTAGAAACTGGACATATTAACACACACTGGTAATCCTAGCCCTTGGAAGGATGAGGCAGGAGGATTGTGAGTCTGAGGTCAGCCTTGGTTACATAGGGAGCTCATCTCTCAAAACAAAGCAACAACAGCAAAACTCCATAACTGGGCTCTCCATCTTTACTCACATGCACGAACACACACACGAACACACACACACACACACACACACACACACACACACACTCACTCCTCTTGGCTCATTTTATTCTGACTCACAGCTTCTCTCAGAATACACCTGCAGAGAGTGTCTAAGGAACCCTAATCTGCCTGGCGGTAGTGGCACACGCCTTTAATCCCAGCACTCAGGAGGCAGAGGCAGGGGGATCGCTGTGAGTTCGAGGCCAGCCTGGTCTACAAAGCGAGTCCAGGACAGCCAAGGCTACACAGAGAGACCTTGTCTTGAAGCAAACAAACAAACAAACAAAAGAAACCCTAACCCAACCCATCTCTCCTCCTGCTTAGGTTGCGACAGTCACAGAACACGCTATCCTGGCAGCTCTTGAGCTGTAACTCATTAGCTGTGTAGTTGTAGGAAGCATCGGCATTTTCTTTACCTTGTTGCTGATGATCATCAGCTCAGACCAAAGAACTAAAAGTAAGCGATAGGAGGTCAGACTTGTTTGAAGCTGAATAAATGTGTATTTTCTCAACCATCAAACCACCCTGATATGGATGAAAAGATGCCTGGGAACATGCCTCAGGCTAACAGACTAATGTATGATTCTAATGCTCAGGTGGGTAAGACACCAAAACTCTGCTAATGAAATTCTGCCTGCTGACCTTGTCCCAGGATGCAAAGGTGCCGGGGCAGGGGAAGAACCTCTGGCTCTATTTGCTTTCAGCCTGGCACACTGAGCAAATGGGTTTCTCTCCTACCATCTGCCTCGCTAGTGCACAGA